>NC_090932.1:1531737763-1532362763 GCF_040938575.1 Ambystoma mexicanum
CTTCTGACCTAGATCAACATCAGAAACATGTGCGCTTGGTGTTACAAAAGTTGCGAGAAAATCATTTGTTTGCCAAATTGGAAAAAAGTCAATTCCATACTGATTCTGTGGAGTTTTTAGGTTTTATAATTTCACCTAAGGGTTTAGAAATGAATCCTAAAAAAGTGCAAGCCGTTCTTGAATGGCCCCCTCCTACTAAGGTTAAGGAAATACAAAGTTTCTTAGGATTTGCCAATTTTTATAGGAGATTTATAGAAGTTTTTTCTCGGCTGGTTGCTCCTATAACAAGGCTTTTGAAAAAAGGAGTGAAATTTGACTGGGACCTTGAAGCAGAAAAGGCTTTTCAAGAGTTAAAACAAAGATTTACTTCTAGTCCAATTCTAATTCATCCAGATCTTTCTAAACCTTTTTTTTTGGAGGCGGACGCTTCAAATTTAGCGTTGGGGGCGGTGCTTTCTCAAAGGAATGAAACTACTGGTCAAATACATCCAGTTGCATTCTTTTCTAGAAAGTTTTCTGCTGCTGAAGTGAACTACACAATTGCTGATCGGGAACTGTTAGCAATAAAGTCCGCTTTTGAAGAATGGAGACATTTTCTTAAAGGAGCAAGACATACAGTAACGGTCCTTACTGATCATCGAAATTTATTGTTTTTAAAATCTGCCAGAACTTTGTCTCCACGCCAACTTCGTTGGTCTTTGTTCTTTGCAGATTATGATTTCATTGTGACTTTTAAACCCGGAAGTCAAAACAAAAAAGCTGATGCATTATCTCGCCAATTTCCTGGAAGTGAAGACAAAGAGATTATAGAACCAGAACCTATAATTGCTCCAGAACGTTTTTTGTTAGCTGGAGCCATTAAAGAAATTGATTTTTTGAATGAAGTTCGTCAAAATATGTCCTTGCAGAAGATGGAGGAGTGGGTGAGACTGGATCCAGCTAGAAAGTTGAAAGACAATCTTCCTATTTTTGATAACAAGCTTTATGTACCTACTGATGAGTTGAGAGAAAAGGTTTTGAGAAATTGTCATGAATCCATTTTAGCAGGACATCCTGGGTTCAGAAAAACTCTGGAACTGGTTCGAAGGAATTTTTGGTGGGAAAAAATTCGTCAAGACACATTGAATTTTGTTAAAACTTGTGTAGTCTGTGCACAAGAGAAAAGTCAAGTTGGGAAGCCGCATGGTTTATTGGAGCCATTACCTGTTCCTCCTCGTCCTTGGCACACAATTTCTATGGATTTCATAGTTGATCTCCCTCAAGATAAGGGTTGTACTACCATTCTTGTTGTGGTCGATCTTCTTACTAAAGAAGCACATTTTTTACCAATAGAGGGAGAGGTTACCGCGGAAAAACTGGCTCATAGTTTTTTGCAAGGTGTAGTTAGACTACATGGACTCCCAAGTCAAGTTATCTCTGACAGGGGATCTCAATTTATTTCAAAATTCTGGAGGGCCTTCTGTAAGAAACTTGGAGTGGAAGTTAGTTTGACTTCTGGGTATCATCCGGAAAGTAATGGACAAGTGGAGAGAGTAAATCAAGAATTGGAGAAGTTTTTAAGGTGTTATTTACAAGCTAGAGAGGAATGGGTGGATTTGGTGTGGTTGGCAGAATTCTCTTACAACAATTGTGGAAAAGATGCTACTTCTATGTCCCCTTTCTTGTTGGGTCGTGGGTTTCATCCTCGTTTTCTGAGTTTTGAGGTGTTAGAGAAAGATTCAGGGAATCCTAGAGTGGAAGATCGTTTGTTGATAATGAAAAATAACTTGGATAGAGCAAAAAAGGTTCTGGGAGAAAATAAGTTGAAATATAAGAGGTATGCCGATTTGAGAAGAAAAACTGGACCTGAATATAAGGTGGGAGACTTAGTTTGGCTTTCTACCCGATACCTGAAAATTAAGGGGAAGAATAAGTTCAGTCCAAGATTTGTGGGCCCTTTTGAGGTAGAGAAAATCATCAACCCTGTGGCAGTACGATTGAAATTACCCAAGCAGTTGAAGGTACATCCTACTTTTCATGTTAGTCTTTTAAAACCAGTTTGTTCAGGAACTAGATTCAGAACACCACCTTCCCCTGTGATTTTGGAGGATTCATCTGAGGAATTTGTGGTTAAACAAATTTTGGATTCTAGGAAAGTGAGGGGAAGGTTGCAGTATTTGATTGATTGGGAGGGATATGGACCGGAGGAACGATCTTGGGAAGATTCAGTTGATGTACATGCCCCCCGTTTAGTGGCTAAGTTTCATGCTAAAAACCCACACAAGATAGGCCCAGAGACTGGGCATTAGGAGGGGGGTACTGTCAGGTTTCCTTCTCTTATTCAAGTTTCCTTTTTATTATTATCCTTTTCAGATTAGCTTTGTGTGGGTGGGAAGTTTTCCATTATAGTTGGTTAGGCCTTAACATGTTGATTCAGAATCCTGGTTCTGACCCAAGGCAAGATGGAGCCTCACAGTGACAGCTCTGATTGGCTGGAAGACAATGCTGAACAACAATGAACATTCTAAACTGTCACTCTGTGCCTTTCATCATCAAAACCCCATCTGAGAGGACGTGTTCAGTGGCTGCTCCTGCTTTAGTATTAGGCCTGGTGGATTTTATCCTTCAGATCTCAGCAGTTGAGCGGCTACTTTCTTGGGGGTTCAGGAGAAGTCTTCAGCTGGCAGGAATTCGTTTTGAAGATAGGAAAAGCAGGAAATCTTTGTGAATTCGCTCAGGAGATAAGTGACTTTATTTCTACTGTAAATCTGTTCATCTCAATAACAGTCTCCTTGAAAATTCGTTAAAAGTAGTGTTTCTACTAAAACTATTGAACTATCGGAGTGCGCTTGTGTTTCCAGTGCGGTGTTCCTTAGTGCGAGATTTTGACTGTCGCGTGCGTATTCAAGTGAGCGCGTGCTTTCTAGCGTGTGTATTCCGAGCGCGAGTAGAGGTTGGTCTCGTGCCATTTTAAACGCGCGTGTGTTTTATTGCGCGGGTGATCCTTGCGCGAAAAGCTATACGCTGCGTGAGAACTACAAAGCGCGTGTGAAATTCAAAGCGCGTGTGAAATACAAAGCGCGTGTGATTTTTAGCGCGAGTGTACAAAGCGCGTGTGAAATACAAAGCGCGTGTGAAATACAAAGCGCGTGTGATTTTTAGCGCGGGTGTACAAAGCGCGTGTGAAATACAAAGCGCGTGTGATTTTTAGCGCGGGGGTACAAAGCGCGAGAATCTGTTCGTCGCGGGCCATGAGAGTGCGCGTGTGTTTTTTCCATCGCGAGTGATTGTGCGCGTGAGAATCACTTCGTTGCGTTTGAACTCAATAGCGCGGGTGTTCTTATTTCGCGTGTCTCGCAGGAGAACATTATTGCGCGTGTGGACTATTGCGCGTGGGAATTATTGCGCGTGTGGATTTTTTGCGCGTGTGGATTATTTTGATCGCGCGTCTTCATCCGTTTGCGCGTGTTCTTCAACCAGGAAGATTTCTACGTGAAGTTCATCGATAATTTTAATGGAAATAACCTGCGTGTGCAGTTAGCATGTGTTTCCTCTTTCTTCAAGGATTCAAAGACTCAAGATAATTATAAATAGTTTGAAAAGTTTTGAAATGACAAGAAAGAACATTTTAAAGACAATCTAATTGAACTACCAGTGCATGTTGGAAAAAAGACAAACAAAGAACTAAGATTTCCAGTTTTGCCTAATGTAAGAAGTTGCTGGGAATTTCAAGTATCGCAAGTAAGAGAGATTTTCAGCTTCTTATCCGCTTCTCTAAGAAATTCCAAGAGAAGAACCAGGTAGGATTCTCAATTATTAGTTAAGGATTAATGACTTCCCATTCATAAGGTTAAGTAAGTGAATTAAGGAAGTGTATATGTTATTCTCTATCCTCTGCAGGTTCAGCACTGATTAGCCTTGACGCAGTCTGCCTGGTGTTGTTTTGTTGTCCCATTCCCCCTTTCCCTTTGGGGTGTAGTTTACAGAGCTGTATTGAAAACTAGTTCTGGGAAATACATCTCAGGGGGATTGTCGGGGGTTCAGCAGCTTCCGCGGATACAGGACCTCTCAGCCTGACACAGGGACACCTTCCTTCGAATGAGGTTAAACTTAATCAAAACAAACGAAGTGAACCACATACAAGGAAGATCAACCTTGGGAACATGCCGATTTTGCCAACCGACTGAAGATAACAGCCGATACAACATCTTCTGGTGACTTGCCCTAAATGGAGCAACGCAAGATCTAAGTACTTGTCACCGTTAACACAGAACTTTTTGGTTATGGATAGAGGGACTTTTTGGAAGATCCTCATTTGTGGAGAAAAAACAAAGATCGTGATAGTGGCGGTCTCTATGATGAACTTAATACTACCAAACCTTGAAATCTTAAATCTAGAACAAGAATCTTGATCTCAAACAGAAGTTTGAGTCTGGGTTTACCAGAACTTTTTATCATCCTTTCACGGCCCTTCACACTTTTCACTTTCTTGACGTACATTTCATGAATTTACTCCCAAGTCTTTTTTCCTCTTCTTTTCTCTACTTTGGACATCTTTCCTGGGACTTATCATAAAAGTGCTTGACTGTATACCAGAAGAAATGGATGCAAATGATCTTTTAACCTTATCAGTTGCTTTTTGTAAAAATTGATAAATTCAATTTTAAATCAAATAAACATTTTTTTTTGTTTTTTAAAAAGTGTCATAGAGCGAGCATAAAGAGGAGAAAGGAGGTAGTTCAGGAAAGAGAGCAATGGGAGAATGGGAAAGTGACTCGGGAATGGAGATGGATACAAGGGAAGTCTAGATTGTTGTGTTAAGTTGCACGTGTGTGTTTTACTTTCGAGGTGTTGAACTGCACTGGGAACTATTGCATATGGCACTTGAAAATGGATCCAGTTTCCATTTATTTATTCAGTATTACTTTTAATACGCAGCACGTCCAAAGGCCCCTGTGCGCACATCGTGGACAGACAGTCATTGAGGGTACAAGAGTCAAGAACCAAGAGACAGTGCATATTATTTTTCTTCTATGAATGAGTGGTTAGTAAGCCCTTAGTTGTTGGTCCTGCGGGCCAGAGGAGCTGAGAGCTTTCTCATTGGTGGTGGAGGAAGTTCCTTATCAGTAGTGGATGGTCCTGCGCGTGTGGCTTCGCCCGTGAATACCCGTGGCACTTTGGGCTGGGAAACCCCAGATAATATCAGAGTTTGGAGCTGTCCAAATGAGCATGTGTCATTTTATAGTTTTGTTGTGTCTTTCCTTCTACTAAAGACTAAAAGCAAATAAAACGGTTTCCCTCGGTGGATCACCTTGTCTAGTACCTGGACCCCTCCCGACCCACACCCCGGCAACACAATCTTTTCTTCTTCTCCTCCAAAACACCCATGAGTGACACTGCAAAAAATGCAGGTTGAAACATGAAGTGTGCGGTTTGCCTTCCTAAAGCGGTGGCAGCCCTCAGACGCATGGCAACGAGAAAAGCTCAAACCAGCCCCTATCTCCAGTAGCCTAATGGGGAAAATCTCTTCATCCCATATGGCGGGTCCACCACTGATATACAACAAAGGTCTTGCTTCCAAGTGCAACCAAGCGACGCACTGTGAGAAGTGTATCATGCAATTGCAGACCTCCAACACCAGGGGGGTTGCTGCAAACTCCTGAATCACTCCATAGATTGTTAAACTTCCGGAGGAAGCGCTAGTCATCATCAGGTGCTGATGCAGCAGCCCGAGAGGGTCCCTCTGACCTCAATAACAGGTACTGTGCAGGATTAGTTATAATCCTGAATGGTTTTACGTCGGTGACCATAGAAACAGCCGCACTGTAAGTGGGTTACGAGAAGTCTTACAGGCTTTCTAAGGCTGCCTCTGATCCATTTCGCATTCCATGCTGCACATGTTCAGGATACTAGGCCCCCCTCCCCCAGCAGATACACTCACCCAGCACCCCATGCCCACAGATACACCTGAGCCAGGCTGCTTGTGTAGCACAGAGCCTGTAGGCAAACATGTACAGCATGCCACCTCCAAACACACACATGCCTGCTCCTAGAAGCCCACGTATCAAATTACAGTTTCATTAAATCTAGGTAATTAGCAAGAGGAAGGGGAAAGGGGGCCTCGGGAAAACAGGCAATGGCATAACAAGTGCAGCTACAGAGCCCCCAGCGTTATAATCATTAAATATTATTCAAATGTGTAAAACGAGCTTTGAAAATCTGCATTTATCATAACATTATTTTCCAATGATACACAGTAATGATTTAGATGAGCTGTTGTAACAGTGCTGTCCAGTTCAAAGGTCACCTACCGCTATGCAACAATAATGTATTCTCGTATCTCAATATCTGTGTTTTCAATTTGAGGTTTAGGATTAGCAAATACGGGAAGGGTGAAATAGGCATCGGACAGAAATATGTGGGAGTTTAAGAACAAGAGCTGGGATTGATTGTTGAGACCAGAAATCTCATGGCGAGTCGTGTCACGTACGGTTGGGTTGAATGCATGCTGCTCCCTATTGCCAGTACATTTGTTAGTATGACTGCCCTATTTGGACACCTAGACTGGGTGTAAATCTCTGTTGGATTTTCCTGTTTGCAGGCTACAGAGGTGGAGCGTCAGCTTTCCCTGCAGGTTCATGTCCTCAGAGAGGAGTTCAGGGAGAAGAGTACGTCAACGAGTCAGCACATCGTGCGACTGGAAACTCTGCAGGCCGAGGTAAGTGTTCAGGCCGACCCACCATGCAGCTCTGGGCTTGGAGCGTACCCCACTTAGTGTCGTACCTTCTGATGCATATGGGATTTCAGATGGAGGTTGGTCCTGGGGCAGCATCAAGTCTATAAGTGGAATTTGCCCCTGAAATCAACCAGTGGCACAGAGTGATGGGACATCTTTTGGTCGAGGCAGACTCCCGAGGGATATGGGCCTCAAGATGGAATCTGCTGTGGGTGGGTGAAGAAGTAACTGTAGTGGTCAATGAATAACGCTGGCTGAACTGTTTAGAATATCTTTCAAGAGTAAAGTTCTCTGGTCAATAACTGTTGGTTGTAACGAAGGTGGTACAGTGTCCATAAAACACCTACTGCTGGAGAGCAAAGCTCAATATGTAGAGGATAATACCGGGTGAGACCTAAAAGGAAACATCTCAAATTGTATTTTGTATATGATTACTTTGTAGAAAAATTGCCCCTGAAGAAGAGAGATTGTTCTCGAAACGCATTGGACCATATTAATAAAGACACTTTTTATATCAAATTGCCACTCTTCTGCAGTTGAGATTCAAACTTGTATAACCATATTGTGATGAAGTACATCGACATAAGTTATTCATTGAATGCATGCCTGATTTACTTCGACCGATGATAGTGTGCAGGGAACGGGAGTTCCCTTTTTTTGGGAACTCCTTTCTCGTTTTCTCAGCTTGAAAAGTCTTTCAGGAAAGGGCTTATTGAAAACACTGAACAAGAAAAAGCTAGCAGGAAAACTCTAAATGGAAAGTTCTGACAAAAAAGGTCAGAGCGGAATTTGCAAATCTAAAACCTCTACAGGAGAGAGCCGTCAGAAAACAATGTTACTCTAGGGCCAAGCTGGGGATGAAATTGACTCGGGCACCAATGAAAAAGTGATCCCTGGTTGCAAATGGAAATTAGTTGCTTCAGTGATGGACTGTTTGAGTAGTAACCAATGGGAAGTATTCGCTAAAGTGTGTTGCAAATTGTGCCTTTAAAGAAATATTTGTTCAGTAACACTAGTGAAAACCACTAACTAAAACAGAAAAGTAGCACATCAAACTGCCCCACTGGGGCCCAAACTCTGGCCCACTTTGACACAAAAAAACTTTTTTACCCTAGTAGTTGATCCTGTACTTCCAGCATTACCATATAGGCCAGTCCAATGCCTCGTAACAGCAAAGGCCTGACCAGAACCGTCTGCACAAGAAGGGCTGTCGGGAAAGGTCTCACAGGAAACATCTTCCAGGAAATGTCTAAGGGGGGTGGAGGAGTATAAAATGAAAGCTTTAACAGGAAATGGTTAACCAGAATACCCACCAGGAAATTACGAACAGGAAAAGACTCATGGATAAGGTCTATATGGACTTTCAATGGAAAAGGAAAGGACTAGGGTTATTTTCTAACAAATTGTTACTAGAATTTCTTTAGCTCTGCTCCTGAATTTCACTCATGCCTGGATGGGCTACCTGGATGAAGATGAAGCTGTTGGGATCCCACTGGCCTGGTGGGTATTGGCCATGACTCAGTATTTGTTAGCATCGTTCCCCCAAAGCTTCATCCATGCTGGAGGATAATGGGGATTCAAAACACACTTAACACAGTTCAAACCAGGAAAAGAGGTTAAGAAAGCAATGTCGAAACAAAGGAAATTCTAAATCTAGCAGGAATTAATTACTTGACACTACTCTTCGCACAATGCGATCACAGATGGGCGGGGTCAGAAATAAACAAAAAGCCAATTATAACTATCTATTAAAGAGTTAAAATAAGTCTTATTTCCGGCACCATCTCAAGAGGGTAGGTGGTTGGTAAAATGTCTTCAAAAACCACACTGAAGTCCTTGAAGACCTAGACTGGCAATAGGAAACGCACCTGCCCAGCTTGAGGCATAGGCCGATCTCGCTGAGCAAAGTTCCTTTCGTCTTTAGTCATTGTCCAAATGAACGTTTCTGCTAGCAGGACCCAGGGGCTGAGGACCTCTGATGAAGTAGTGACAACCTGTGTTAATTGCAGTAATAACTGTACAGTGGATTTCTTACACTTAGACTCTTCTCTTGTCTTGGCTAAGCGTACAGTTCATCGTGCCCATGAACCACAACAACAGGCTAAAACATCTGTGGAGATCATGATATCGAATGCCTTGCTCCATGCTCTCCTCTTTGTAGAGTACATGATATGTCATGCACTGACACACAATCTCTTCTCTGTGGACTGCATGATGGGCAATGCACTGCTGCACACTCTTCTCTCTGTAGAGTTCATGATATACCCATACTCTGTTCTAGGCTCTTGCATCGGTGGAGGTCATGATTTCCCATTCACTGCTCCAGGCTCTACTCTCTGTAGAGTCCATGCTATGCCATGCACTTCCCCAGATTAGCCTCTTTGTAGAATCAATGATGTGCCATGCACTGCTATAGACTCCTCCATATAGAGTTCATGATATATCATACAATGTATATTCCATGATATTCCAAACATTGCTCCAGCCTCTCCTACATGTAGAGGTCAGGATATCTGGTGCATTGAGCCAGCTTCACGTAAGGGTTCAAGATATCTCATGCACCGTGCCATGCTCTCCTTTATGCATGGTTCATGATGTCCCATGCACGGATTCAGTATCTCCTTGTTGTAAAGTTCTTGATATCCCAGTCACTCCTACAGGCTTTACTCTCTCTATGGTTCATGATACCCCGTGCACTGCTTCAGGTTCTCCTCTATGTATATTCCATGATCTTTCATGCATTGCTCCAGCCTCTCCTATATGTAGAGGTCAGGATATGCAGTGCAGTGCTCCATTTTCATTTAAGGGTTCAAGATATCTCATGCACTGCTCTGCGCTCTCTCCTCTCTTTAGAGGTTAATCTATCACATGCAGTATCCAACCCTTTCTAAGGGTTCATGATACCGAACACGCTGCTCCAGGTTCTCCCTGTAAAGCTCATGCCGTCTCATGCACAGCTTAGGGCTCTCTTCTCTGTAGAGTTTATGATCTCCTATGCAGAGCCGGCTTTAGGTATGGGTGACCTGGGCAGTCACCTGGGGTGCCAGATTAACCCCCTGCCACGCCAGCTCACAGGAGTATATAACAATCAAAAATAATCAGGATGTGAGATCCTACAAAAAAGCTAGCTACGGTTCTGAACACATGAGTTTATTTCAGAAAGCCACAAGTGTTCTTGTTCAGTTAGTTTACATAGCTTTCGATTAGCACGAAAGGCTCAAAAAAAGAACGGACAAGAGTGATTGAGTTTGGTGGAAATACAGATTGAGTATTAACCTCTTTTTTATTGAGGTACAGAGTTCCACCTAAGGGCACAGTCGTATACAACAGTTAGAAGAACATATATTTATACAGTAGTGCACCCAGGACATAGGGTGGTCCAGGGCATCGTAAACACGGGGTGTACACAACATAATATACAAGACATACAAGAAAAAGGGTATTTGCAGTTGTGTCACTGACACAACTGAGGTTAATACAAATGACTAACTGAGGTTAATACTCAATCTGTATTCCCCCAAACTCAATCACTCTTGTCTGTTCTTTTTTTTAGCCTTTCGTGCTTATCGGAAGCTATGTAAACTAATTGAACAATAACACTTGTGGTTGTTGAAATAAACTCTTTTGTTCAGAACCGTAGCTAGCTTTTTTGTAGGATCTCACATCCTGATTATTTCTTATTATTATATACGTACCCACCTGGGTAGATCAGGACTCCGCCAGGCGCCCTTATTTTTACTTGAGCTCACAGGAGTATTCAAGGGCTCCCCCGAGCCGGTGTGCTGAAGACACCCTATTAAAATGAAAGCAACCTGCTCTCGTGCTGGCACCGGGCGCACCAGCACAAGAGCAGGGCACTTTCAATTTCAATAGAGCGCTGCTGCTACACCAGCAGGGGGCAGTTACTGTAGCAGCAGCAGTCTAATTAAGTGATGAGTGCCCTGCTTCGTCACGGGGGCGGGGTGCTTTCCATTTCAATAGAATGCCGCTGCCACACCAGCAGGGGGCATCGTGTGGCAGCAGTGACAGCGCAACCCCAAATTTAGCACCCCCAGCCGCCTAGACCACTGCCAGGTCTAGGGCCGGCCCTGATCCCAATGCACTACTTCGAGCCCACCTGTCTTTAGAGGTTGGGCTATTCCAGGCAGTGCACAAGCCTTTCTGTGAGGTGCATGATACTCCATGCACTGCTCTAGGTTCACCATTCTGTAAAGCTCCTGGTGTCTCATGCACAGCTGAGGGATCTACTCTCTGTAGGGATCATGATATCACCATGCACTGCTCCAGGTTCTCCTCTCTGTAAAGCTCCTGGTGTCTCATGCACAGCTGAAGGATCTACTCTCTGTAGGGATCATGATATCCCCATGCACTGCGCCAGGTTCTCCTCTCTGTAAAGCTCCTGGTGTCTCATGCACAGCTGAGGGATCTACTCTCTGTAGGGATCATGATATCTCCATGCACTGCTCCAGGTTCTCTCTCTGTAAAGCTCCTGGTGTCTCATGCAGAGCTGAGGGATCTACTCTCTGTAGGGATCATGATATCCCCATGCACTGCTCCAGGTTCTGTCTGTAAAGCTCCTGGTGTCTCATGCACAGCTGAGGGATCTACTCTCTGTAGGGATCATGATAGCCCCATGCACTGCTCCAGGTTCTCTCTCTGTAAAGCTCCTGGTGTCTCATGCAGAGCTGAGGGATGTACTCTCTGTAGGGATCATGATATCCCCATGCACTGCTCCAGGTTCTGTCTGTAAAGCTCCTGGTGTCTCATGCACAGCTGAGGGATCTACTCTCTGTAGGGATCAAGGTATCCCCATGCACTGCTCCAGGTTCTCTCTCGGTAAAGCTCCTGGTGTCTCATGCACAGCTGAGGGATCTACTCTCTGTAGGGATCATGATAGCCCCATGCACTGCTCCAGGTTCTCTCTCTATAAAGCTCCTGGTGTCTCATGGACAGCTGAGGGATGTACTCTCTGTAGGGATCATGATATCCCCATGCACTGCTCCAGGTCCTCGCTCTGTAATGCTCCTGGTGTCTCATGCATGGCTAAGGGATGTACTCTCTTTAGGGATCATGATATCCCCATGCACTGCTCCAGGTTCTGTCTGTAAAGCTCCTGGTGTCTCATGCACAGCTGAGGGATCCACTCTCTGTAGGGATCATGATATCCCCATGCACTGCTCCAGGTTCTCTGTAAAGCTCCTGGTGTCTCATGCACAGCTGAGGGATCTACTCTCTGTAGGGATCATGATATCCCCATACACTGCTCCAGGTTCTGTCTGTAAAGCTGCTGGTGTCTCATGCACAGCTGAGGGATCTACTCTCTGTAGGGATCATGATATCCCCATGCACTGCTCCAGGTTCTCTCTCTGTAAAGCTCCTGGTGTCTCATGCACAGCTGAGGGATGTACTCTCTGTAGGGATCATGATATCCCCATGCACTGCTCCAGGTTCTGTCTGTAAAGCTCCTGGTGTCTCATGCACAGCTGAGGGATCTACTCTCAGTAGGAATAATGATATCCCCATGCACTGCTCCAGGTTCTCTCTCTGTAAAGCTCCTGGTGTCTCATGCAGAGCTGAGGGATCTACTCTCAGTAGGGATAATGATATCCCCATGCACTGCTCCAGGTCCTCTCTCTGTAAAGCTCCTGGTGTCTCATGCAGAGCTGAGGGATCTACTATCTGTAGGGATCATGATATCCCCATGCACTGCTCCAGGTTCTGTCTGTAAAGCTCCTGGTGTCTCATGCACAGCTGAGGGATCTACTCTCTGTAGGGATCATGAAAGCCCCATGCACTGCTCCAGGTTCTCTCTCTGTAAAGCTCCTGGTGTCTCATGCAGAGCTGAGGGATCTACTATCTGTAGGGATCATGATATCCCCATGCACTGCTCCAGGTTCTGTCTGTAAAGCTCCTGGTGTCTCATGCACAGCTGAGGGATCTACTCTCTGTAGGGATCATGAAAGCCCCATGCACTGCTCCAGGTTCTCTCTCTGTAAAGCTCCTGGTGTCTCATGCAGAGCTGAGGGATCTACTATCTGTAGGGATCATGATATCCCCATGCACTGCCCATGCACTGCTCCAGGTTCTGTCTGTAAAGCTCCTGGTGTCTCATGCACAGCTGAGGGATCTACTATCTGTAGGGATCATGATATCCCCATGCACTGCCCATGCACTGCTCCAGGTTCTGTCTGTAAAGCTCCTGATGTTTCATGCACAGCTGAGGGATCCACTCTCTGTAGGGATAATGATATCCCCATGCACTGCTCCAGGTTCTGCCTGTAAAGCTCATGGAGTCACATGCACAGCTTAGGGCTCTCCCCTCTGAAGAGTTAATGAGATCCCACGATCTGCTCTGGGCTCTTCTCTCTGGAGGGATGATGATATGCCATGCACTGGTCCAGGTTCTCATTTCTAAAATGCTCAGGGTATTTCATGCACAACTTAGGGCTCTGCTCTTTGTAGGTTATGGGGTATCCCACGATCTTCTCCAGGCTGTCCTTTCTGTATGGTTCATGACTCTCCGCTCATTGGTGTTCACCTGATCCCATGCCATCATCTGTCATTAGACGTCTGCATGTTGCGATCACATGTGCTTCGCCTATCGGTGCTCTCTGTAGTTAGCGATGTTTCTTGCATCGATTCTTGGCTGAGGTCTCTGTACAGTTTATAGCATTCAATGAGCCCTCATCTTTATGTCTGAAAGTCTTGGCAGGGCGTGGGCAGAATGAGGAACTGGGACATCTGTTGTCGTTTTCTGCTCATTTCTATTTCCGTACTGCACTATTTGGCCATAATTTACAGATTGTTTTATTCAAGGGGTAATTTATAGCTACTCAAAGCTCCAACTTGGATACAAAAATCTGATTTAGCAGCATTAAAATGTACATACATTGGTTACAAGATTCCATCTCAAATCTCCTGTCAGCTTCTTGATCTGTGTAGCACTGAGGTACATACATTTCAGTCAGTTCGCTCCCTGCAGTCACTAGAAGCCTTGTTTCAAACATGTATTTTTCTACCTGTCCCCGAATAGGGTAGAATCTGTTTTCCCATCTTATCCTATTTCAGTTTGATTAGCTTCATGATCTAGTGTTTTCAAGTCACTGTGAACGCTTTATTATCTGGCACGATATTAACTGAAAAGTCCTATTGACCGGCACCTCACATTGCCAGTAATAGACGAGTTCTGGTGAAACGAAATTGCCAGATAGTATGTTTCCAAGCCAAGTAACCAAGTGTCCGGATGGTAGAGGGCTGATAAACAGGAAAAGGCCAGGACGCTTTGCCATCCAGCCCTTTTGCGCTGTTGTCCAGCTTTCTGCTACCTGGATATCTCATATTTGATTATCCGGCATATTTGCTTATCTGGCTTCATTGGCTTCCTAATAATGCATCTGGCATCGTTGGTTTCCTAATGATGATATGATATGATATGATAGGTTATTTATAACGCGCTTAATACCCAGAGGTTTCTAACTAAGCGCGGACGTGGGGATCAAACCTGTGTTGCTCCGTTTCGGCTTGCTTCCAAGGTGAGCACGTTGCCGCTGAGCTATCCTCCCGAGACAGATGCTGGCTTGCAAAGCTTTGACTGTATTTTCAAAAATTGTATTGTTTAAAATATCACTTTTTTTCTCGTTTGAGGCAGAATGAAATAGGCTTAGGGGAATGTTGCATCGAGTGGCCGATGTAACTGATTTCCTGCCAGGACGAGCGTGAAGCGCTTGGTCTTGTATTTGTTTCCGCCAGGTGCCTTAAGAGGCCTTCTTTGATGCGGATGGAGTCAGAAGGCAGCAGATTTCTGGTGTGGGTGTGATGCCTGGCAAGAATATTCCTTATGTTTATTTTTCGTCCAGTGATGTTACAGTTGCCACTTGAACGAGTTATTTTGTGCTTCCTTCAAAACCCCTCTAAGATGTCACGGTCATAGTTACGTTTGGACACATTTAATTCACCCAAAAGCAAAATGGGAGGATTTTGGTTCACAATTGTCTTTGCTGCTGAATTGCATTTCACTACCATGCCACATCAAGATTTGTAATCAATGCTAATGCTTCTTAAGTGCAGAAAGTATGCCTGCACTGTTTGCCTGTAACCAAATGCATTAACATACGTTTCAGAAATAAGTCATGATTAAAGAAAACTCATTTTGATTTTAAGAAATCGATTTGCTCTGAAACAAATTGATTCTCTCCAAAAGCAAATTACGTAGTTAAATATATGATTCTTAAAAACTTACATTAGTTCTTTAAAACTTCATTTGAGAGGAAAGAAATATGTGTAACACTTTTGTTCCAAAAACAAATGTATTTGTTCTAAATCTGCCAGAAAATACCCCCACCCACGTATTTTTGTGCAGAGTCTATAGATTTCTCTAACTTCTATGCAAATTCGCGTAGTAAATAATATGGTTTTGCCCAGCAGCAGTGATGCTGGCAGAAGCTCCTCTGACACTTGTTGTCCAGGGTCCTAATGGGACGGTACTTCAGGATAAAATGTGGGTTGACCCACTTCTCTTCTCTGTGCCCACTTGCAGGATTCAGCAGTGGTGGATAGCTCACGAGTTCTCACCTCAGACATGTGGCAACAGGGCCACCTCAGCCTTTCGTCCTTCTAAAGTCAATACATTGAGTACCTTTAAATTGGTAATAAAACTATATCAGTGCTGACAAGTGGGAGGAATCTCACTTGAAGCACGATACGAACACAAATGAGTCGACAGTATAAAGTAGAAAGCAAGAACGGACTAAGGAGATCTCACCTTGGAAGCCAGGAGTATGCTAACGAGACCCGGGAAGTTCAAACTTGAAAAGCTGCAGGTGAAGCAGTTGAGTCCCTCCCAGAGAGGGACAAGAAAAACAGGATATTGCTAGAGCTTCCTGGGAGCCGGCAGAGAACCGGCTCACTTGGTGGTGGCGTGACCACAGAAAGGTGGACCGTCTGGTCCAGAAACGATGCAGAGACGAACAGTCTGCCACAAAGCCACGCAAGAAGCAAGGGAGGAGGATGGAGAGGCCCCTGCGACCCTGTATCGTCAAGATACCACAGGTAAAGGGAACAGCAGGAATACCGGGTGGGGTCTGGGAAGAGGCCCTACTCAAAGTGCATCGGGAGTCATCTCCCTCGTCGCAGTGGACAACCCAATACCACTGCCAAGTAGAGTACATCAGAAGCCATTTCCCTAGCCGCAGTGGCCAATCCATTACCACTGCCCAAGCAGAGTGCATTGGGAGTCCTATCTCTCGTCACAGTGGTTTATCCACTACCACTAATCAAGCAGACTGTGTTGGGAGTCATCTCCCTTGTTGCAGTGGTCCACCCAGTACTGCTGCCCAAGCAGTGTGGAACTAGAGCCATCTCTCTCATCACCGGGGTCGGATTGGCCTTTCGGCCCGTGGCCGGGCCAAAATCGTCCCTGGGGAGTGGGGGCCAATCTCTGGCCATGCCTGGGCCGTTTAAAAAAAAAAAAAAAAGATTATTCTCAATCTTTTTTGATTTTTTTTATTTTCACATTTTTTTTCTTTTCAAAAAGCCTTCTTAGGTCGATAAATGAGTACCAACACAGGTTGTGTGATATTGTATGCATATTTGTTCTATAAAGAAGAGTTTAAGCGTAAGTGCTATACAATAACATATTATCATTTGGCCTTGGACGTCTGCTTGGATTCACAGTAATTTAGTGTGCTTCGGAACAATGCTATTTAATGAAACTTTCTGTTTTGTCGAGGGGTGAAAGGTCATGTTTCATCGCTTCTAGGATGTCACTTTGGAGTGGGGTCAAAAAGGTCGTGAGGCGGGGGTGGGCCACTTTTGGTGTTTCCCTCATCGCTGGGACCCAACAAATGTCATTGGAAATTCTGAAAGCTTTGAGAAACAATCCCCTCATCACGTTATAGAAACCAGTAGAGAGACATACTAGAAAAATATAGAGAACCCTGGAAAAGATATCCATCATCAGAGTGTTAAATGGAAGACAAATAAGGCTATGAGTTTGTATACTTCCTGGAAGGAGTTGACTAATCCAGGTTTTCTGCAAGCGTGCTTAAAGACCACTGTGGAGAACTTGTATAGAACGACCAGGCAAAGGAAGTCATTCCCCTGGTCCCTTGTGATGGGAAATATAAGTATTTATGTCTACTAGAAGACTGAAGAAGCCAGGAAAAGGGAGTCATTCTCCTGGTGAAGGAAACACAAACTTCACTTTAGTTAAAGACTTCTGTTTATAGTGTTGGGGTTAGATTAGTTGGTTTCTGACGGAGGACAGAGAAAATACATTTTTGACAGACATTCTGACAGCTCACTAAAGAGTCTTGTATGCTTGCTTTCCTCTCTCCTCCTGTTCTCTGTCTTGAACCTTGCTCACTTTTACTTCCTATTCTTTCCTTGATATTCATATTGATATTTTATTTGTATCGCGCTCATACACATGTGCTTCAGAGTACGACAAGGCAAGGGAGGGGAACAAGGGAGAACAAAAACAACGATCTTACTAGGCCCAGTGACATTCAGAACGTGCAAATGCATGTTAGAGGGAAGGGGGAAGTGCAAGGGGGCGGGGGAGGGGAGAGCTGAAAATTGCTGTACATAGGACTGAAAAACAACAAAAGGTAGTGCAGCCAGCAGGTGGCAAGTGCTATGTTTAAGGCACAGACATTGGGTGTCTGATAAGTGCAGGGAAAGCGGGGGGTGTAGAGTTACAGAATACAGACACCAAGTGCAAAGTTTTGCAGGAGGCAGTGCAGGTGCGTGGCAGGATGGGAAGTTCCTGGGCCTAAAACCAGAGGGTAACCAGGTGCATGATACCTAAGCAGAAAGGATCAGCAGGGGAGAGGAAGAGAGAAGGCAGAAGCAAAGAGAAAGGTCTGGAGGTGCTTCCGGAACCGGAGATGGTTCTCCTCAAGTTTCAGAGTGACAGGGAGGCTGTTCCAGATGGAGGCCCCAGCCGAAGAAAGAGATCTACCCCCAGCACGTTTCTTTGAGAAACGGTTGACCCTGAGCAAGTTGGAGGAGGAGGAGCGAAGAGCTTGAGAGGGAAGATATTTGCAGAGGGAGAGTTGAAGGTATTTTGGACCCAGGCCCCAGAAACCCTTGTGAACAATGCAAAGGGTCTTGAATTTAATCCTTGCAGCCACAGTGAGCCAACTGAGAGTTTCAGGGCTGGAGAGATACGATCCCAGCGCTTGAGGCCCAGGACAAGTCTCGAAGTCCTATTCTGGATGAGTTGCAAAGGGTGGAGAGTAGAGGCAGGTAGATTTTGCAGTAATCCAGCCTAGAGAGAACCAGGGCTCGAGATACATTGAGCTTCTGGGGGAAGGAGAGGAAAGGCAGAATACCTCTGAGGAGGTGCAGTTGGAAGTTTGACTTTTTAGAGACATCAGAGATGTGGGCATAGAATGAAAGCGTGGAATCGAAGATGACCCTGAGGTTCTTCGCCTCACAGGTAGGAGTCGGAGGAGGGCTAAGGGAGGCGGGCCAGAGAGAGAGAGGAAAGGAGGGTGAAGGTGCGCCGATAAGGAGGATCTCAGTCTTACTGGCATTAAGGTAGAGATCGTTGGCGACACGCCACTTCTGAATAGCAGACAGGCAGTCAGAGATGAGAGAAGTCGAAGAGGTGGCCGAGGGAAGCCTGAAAATGAGTTGAGTGTCATCCGCATAGCACTGAAAATTGGAGCAGAGAGAGGCAATGAGATGAGCGAGAGTTGCGAGATATTGATTGAAAGCCAGGGAGAAAGGTTAGACCCCTGGGGAATACCGCAGGTAGAGAGGGAGATAGAGGGTGTCAATGCGGTCCTTCGCGGTTTTGGAGGAACAGGGAAGAACCTGTTTTGATGAGACTTTCATAGATCAGACTTTTCTAGAAACCTTGTCAGGGGCGAAAAGAAGAAAAGAGAAGAAGGGTGTGGGGGGATGCAGGAGGGCAAGAGTTCACAGGTGGAGGAGGCGGAGGAGAAGAGAGGGTGGACAGGATGTCCTGGGTTTTAGAGATGAAGTGAGAGGCAACGGCCGTGTAAAAGACCTGGGAGGCGACAGAAGAGGTAGAGACTGCAGCAGGGTTGGCCAGCTCCTTGAAGATTTTTAAGAGTTCGGCCGAGTTGTTGGACCCCGCAGAGACACGGGCTTGGATGTGTGTTCTCTTCTTGGTATGGACAGAGAGTCGGTATTGCCTTTGGAGTAGGCAGCAGACCGTTTTGTCAGAGGATGAACAAGAAGCCCTCTCAGCAACCCTGCACTTATGCTTAAGGGCAGCTAGGTCTGAGTCGTACCATGAATTGCACTTGGCTTTGGGCTTCAAACGGATCCCCATGACAGGGGCAAGAACATCAAGAGTATCATAGATAGAAGAGTAGAGCATAGAAAGGGCTGTGTCAGGATTTGAGTCAGCCGGAGGAGGAGGGGGGGGGTGGAGAGAAGGTGACGGCGAAACCCTCAACTGTCACACGCTTCATGGGCCGGATGTACGAGAAGGTAGGTGGTAGTGTTGGGGTTGGCTTGGCCTGGGGGGTAGAGAGGGTGAGATGGGAGGAGAGGAGGGAGTGATCACTCCAGGAGAGAGGAGTGGTCAGAGGGATGGAGAGGGGGAGGTCAGAGGAGATCAAATCATCAAGTGTGTGCCCTGCAGAGTGAGTAGGGCCAGAGGAGAGGATAAAGAGGGAGATGGAATCACAGCGATCACGAAAGAGTACAGATGAGGAACAGGTAGAATCTAGATGGATATTGAGGTCACCAAGAAGCAGTTGAGTGGTTGAGGCCAGGAGAGAGGAGCCCGCCCACTCAGAGAGAAAGGAGGTGAACTGACCAGGAGGCCGATAAATAGTAGCCAAGGTTAGACAGTGGCCAGGAGAGCGAGAGCCTGCAGACAATGCATTCGAAAGAGGAGTAGGTCTGTGTGGGAAGGATAGAGACAGGAATCCACTCAGGAAAGATCAGGGCAACACCCCTTCCAGAGGGGATGGGTCCGGGTGTGTAGAGGATCTTGTAACCATCAGGGAGCAGAGTGTCAAGCTCAAGACAGAGCTGCCCTTGAACCAAGACTCAGTGAGACCGAGGACATCAAGGTCAAATTCTTCAAGGAGGCAGCAGATGTCAGAGGAGTGTTTGACAGCAGAGCGAGGGTTGAGAGTGGCAAGATGAAGAAGGTTGCCAGCCTTAAGTCTTCCGGGGAGGGGTACAAATCAGAGGTATGCCCTGCGCAAGCATCAGAGCCCGAGGGGGGGCAGAAGAGGAGGTAAGAGAGGGCAAGATAGCCGAGGGATGGGTAGAGACTGGGAAGCAGGAGAGGAGAGGGAGGGGACAGCAGGAGATGAAAGGAAATTGATAAGGCGAGGGAAGCGTCTATCAAAGATTGGCCTGAGGGCCTTGGACCATGACAGTGCCATTTAGGTAGACATTAATGATGACCTTAGAGGAGTCGAAGGGGGCCATACGAGCTTCCCAGCGTGTGTCACCATTAATGGGAGAGGAGGAGATAGGAAAGAGCACATAGATCATATGAAGAGTCCATAGATCTGGCGAAGGGACGACAAAGAGGATGTCGGTGAGGGTCGGGCTAGAGGAAGCGCTGGAGTATGTGTCAGCGATAGGGAGATCAGGGTTGGGGGGCAAGATATCCTTTTTTAAATTCTTCCTACCAAACGTAGTGTGAAGGGAAGGATAGTCAATGGAGAAACAGTTGGAGAAGATAGGGGAAACAGAAAGCGCCATGGGAGAGATAGCTGGAAGAGTGGGTGGGAGGTTAAGGGGGCAGGAGTAAAGCAAGTGTACGGTCCAGTCACTGGGCCAGTAGGTTACTGAGAAAGCATTTAATACAAGCAAAGGACACTGCAAGTTAGCAAAGCATAGCTAGATTTGAGTTTAACCAAAGGCAAAAATACAGTTTAACCAAAGGCAAAACATATAGCTAGATGGGAGTTTAACCAAAGGCAACAATACATCTAGATTTGAGTTTAACCAAAGGCAGAAATACAGCTAGATTTACAGCTAGATTTGAGTTTAACCCAGTGCAAAAATACAGCTAGATTTGAGTTAAACCAAATGCACAAATACAGCTAGATTTGAGTTTAACCAAATGCAATAATACAGCTAGATTTGAGTTTAACCAATTGCGAAAATACAGATAGATTTGAGTTTAACCAAAGGCACAAATACAGCTAGATTTACAGCTAGATTTGAGTTTAACCAAAGGCAAAAATACAGCTAGATTTGAGTTTAATCAAATGTAAAAATACAGCTAGATTTCAGTTTAACCAATTGCAAAAATACAGATAGGTTTGAGGTTTACCAAAGGCAAAAATACAGCTAGATTTACAGCTATATTTGAGTTCAACCAAATGCAAAAATACAGCTAGATTTGAGTTGAACCAAAGGCAAAAATGCAGCTAAATGTACAGCTAGATTTGAGTTTAACCAAAGGCAAAAATATAGCTAGATTTGAGTTTAACGAATCAGATGGTAACAGTAGATACATAATGCAATGCAAATCAGGAGTGAAACATGGGAGACAAGCAAGAAAGGAAATTGAAAGTCAAAAGAGGGTAGGAGTATTCCAGAAGGAGGGAAACTATCTCATGGTTAAGGGGTGAGAGTCACGGCAGTCCAGGTTTCTTTGAGGTGTGGGGTAGCAGCATCATGGAGGCTCATGTGAAGTAGAATTCCCAAGCAGCGTCCTGGTAGCGGACAGGAAAGAATACAGGGTCCTTAGGAGTGGGCCTTTGGTGAGTGGGCCGGCTAAAGTCTGCTATTCCCTAATAGGATATTTTGCAGGAAGAGGTGCCAACAAAGCTGAGGGGAGAAAAGTGCACAGGAGACAGGAGTGTAAAGAACAACTACAGGCAGGCAACAAAGGCAGTGAACAGAAACGGGCACAGTATACAAGTAAGAAAAACATGTTAGGTTCCTAATTGTTGTGTACACAGAACCACTGGGTCAGGGGACACTCTAGCCTTCTGAGCTGGTTACTGTTACACGGCCCCACTCTAAATGCTCATGGAAAGGAGCAGCAGGAGTGGGTGTCTGTGTCTGTGTCTGGACCCTAAGGTACAAACAAGGAAGCAGTACTCGCATCCTTTTTTAAGAGGCACGGTTCAAATTTCAATTACAGGGCTATATGGGTGAGGGGGTGAACAAAATAACAACAAATAGGATTTGGCTGTTGTAGGAAGAAAAGGGGCGCGGAGAAGCCGTTGATTTCCTTTGAACCGTTAATAGGACTAGGCGTGATAACACAAGAACAACGGTTTTATAGGAAAAACATTTTTTTGATTCATAAGGTTCAATGAAACAAAGAACTGGAAATACAATTTCTCAAACTCGAGTGTGAGGGGTAGGGGAAGGGTGGCACGTCCACTTTTGGTAATACAGTGCTGTCCAGAACTGGGGATTAGATTCTGTAGCTGTCTTGTTTGTAACTGGAAAGACCTGGGACAGGTCAATTGTTTGTATTCCTTTTCATTTGTCAATCTTTAATCTTTCCCGTAGGTCACAGAAGATAGGAGATACTAAGAGTTCAAAAAAGTGGAGATGCACAATCTAAAATGGCTGTGGGGCGAGGACAGGCTCTTCTAAAAAATGCACACTCTTTACATCCGGGTGTGCGCAGGAAGAGTTGTTGTCTCACAATATCTTTTTCCTTTTAGTATAGATATTTGTTGTTGGTCATGAGAGCCCTCATGGCCTAGTTAGGTCGACCGGTTTCAATGGCATATAGAGATTTAAGCCATCTTCATCAGGACCGTCATTCCATGTAAAGGATAAATCCAAAAATGTTCAGAATGTCTGAACAGGGTCAAGCACCTCCAGGGATACAGAAGGTGGGGAAGGGAAACAAGGGGGGAAACAAATGAAAAGGAGGGCAGGGGCTGAACAAATCTGGCTTTAAAAAAGGGGGAGAGGGGGGCGGGCAGGACATTCAAAGCCTTGTTACAAGAGTATGAGATAAGACTAATAGTTTATTGACCAAATCAAGTGGTTAACTATAATTACAGGAGAATACTGGTGCCTGAACACCGGTGTCAAAGAGCTCATCATCAATGGGGGTGAGGGGAGTGTGGGAAGGAGGGGGGTGTGTGTATGGTGTGGGCCCCGATCCCAAGTGATAGCCTGCTGAGTGGCTCGAAAGCAATGTCAATACCAAACCCATGGTTACCTCTATACACAGGACGTGTGCTGAGGGAGGTCTGTCCCATTAAAGGCAGGCAACGCTGTAACAAACAAGAATATAAATCAATCTAGGCGAGGACTAGAGCGTGCTGCATGGTGGGGCAGTGCAGGAGCAGTATCTATACCTGATCGGCGTTGTTGCTGCATAACCGAGCGAAGCGTCTACCTTCAGGGTAAGGGGTCCAAATGCCATTCGTAAAAAAAAGGTCCTCAAGGTCCACCTGCTCTGGATCCCTTGTGGTCTGGCCCCCAAAGAGAAACATTTAAGGGGCAGAATCGGTGGGGCTGCAGGGGCCCATCTCTGCATGCTTCCCCTCCCCCACGCCACTGGGTTGCAGGAAGAAGAGTCATCCCCACTTCAGGAAACGTCTAAAGCCAATCCTATTCAAAGAAGTCTGTGATCCTTCGGTCTGATCTGCCTGTTCCTGGGGCATCGGGCTTCCTGGCCCCCGGCCTGTCCCTCCTTTGCCCCTGCTATTGGCTCTGTCCTGCCGCCTTTGATCTGTCTCTTACTCTACTCTTATGGCACAGGTTATCTCTTATCTACATGTCCTTAACTACTGCCCTCCCTGGGAACTCTTATTGTTTGCTCCCCTCCCGGCTGGCACTTCCCTCCCTGGGGATCTTCAGCTTGCACTTGCTCTTGTCTCTAAGGGTTCTTGTGTGTACCCTTCACTTACCCCCTTTGCCCTTGAACTTACCTGATCTGCATGTGACAAGGCTTTAAAGACCAGTTTCCTCTCGCCGCCTCCACTTGTGGGGCCATGAAGGGACAGTGCTTGACAGAGTGTGCCTATTCATGTACCATAAATAGAAAGCTCTGATACCAATCAGATTAGGAAATGATCTTGGCAGGTTGTGTGACCTATAATAGCCATTCTTTTGAAATGAATGTCAGTAGAGCTACAATGCCTTCTTGGGCCATGCCTTGCCGTGTTCGCCAGTATGAGGTGTGTACCTGCTACATGTCATAAAGGGCCCACTTCTTTAGGGGAAAGGAAGCCAGGGGGGAGATGCCTGAACTGCTTTCAGTCGAGTGTACCTGACCCATTGGGTACTAATGATTAAGCGCTGTGCCCACAGTACAGATACACCTGCAGTCAGCTTTAGGTTTTTGAATGTGCAGAATCAGTCGGTGTTCAGAGCAGCTATTGCTTCTCCGGCAAGTTAGCAATGAGTGGAGCTGTACTGAGGTAGTGTGCCACCCCGAATGCCCAGACGCCTAAAGTTGGATTCCCATTAAGAGCTTCCCATCCAGACGGTTGGCGACCACATTTCCTTTTGGAACATCTTTCAGTGAAGAAGGTCCCACCTTATGGACATCTGTCAGACACACCATTATCCTTGAATGAGACTTCCAGAAACGCCTGGAAACTCACTGCAAGCGGGCTAATTCTACCTTTCTCTTGTTTAATCACAGCTCACTGGGCTCCTTCAAATCTCACACCCTCCCTTCCTCCCACACAAAGCGCTATGAAGCAGCTGAAAGGCACCACAAGCACTACATAAGTATAACCAATAAGATAACCAATTGATGCCAACAGGCCTAGTGTTTTTCTTTTTTTTATACATCTTTTTATTAAGTCAAACATCGATCATTAGCCGAGCGTGGTCACAGTACTGAGATACATACAGTACATTACATTGTTGAAGCTATAAGGAGGGGCGGGGAGGCAAGTGTGAGGGGATCTCCAAGGTAGGCGAGGGGCTGGGGAGGACACATGGTCTCTCATCTTGCGCTCCTGGGCTCCGTATTACCCACAACATACGGGCCATCCAGGCTAGGTGGTTATACGTTACCGGTCCATCTCCCCCGGACCTTCAAGTGCTTCCCAGGGCAATCCCTGGCGTTATATAGTCGCTTCTCCAGGAACGCACATCAGTCCATTTCATAAACCCATCGGCTAAGGCACAGCCCATGTGAGGATCCCCATGTGGAGGCTATAAGTCTTTTTCCCAGTCCGAGTGCCATCGAGAGGAAGGTTTTTTTTCTCGCACTTGGTATACTCCAATTCCCCCAGATCACGAGTATCACCATCTTTATATCCTGCGGGACTGTGGACCCTAGGACCCTGTTGATCTTGTGAATGCATTTGCTCCAGTAGTCTTGAATGATATTACAGTCTCAGAGCATATGAAAGAAAGTGTTCCTTCCGCCCTTCGGCACCGTAGACAGTCTCCATCTTTCACCGTCCCCATTTCATCATTGAGGCCCTAGAGTCATAGGCCTGGTGCAATATTTTGAACTGTATTAGGCAGAGTTTGGTGTCTATGCCTATCTCTCGTGGGAACATTAGCGCCTCAACCCATTCCTCTGAATATAGCGGGCCCACCACCCTCTCCCCTTTCTCTCGGAGCCCGGAGAGTTCCTCGGCCCCGAAGGCAGTTATCACCCGGTAGAATGTTGACGGGACCTTTGCTAGGATCCTGACCCAGAGCATATTTGCTTCTACGGAGTGTTTTTCCTTTTGAACTACTAGATTTTGAAATCCACTACCTCATTGACATAGTAGGATCAAACAGGTGCTTGTAAGTTCCACTCTAGTCTTAGGTTGGAGGGTGGGGCATATCTTTCCATAAATAACCCTAGAGACGGACAGCAGAACCATTGGAAGGTTCCTCTTCCTCAGTGTAACACAGTGCCATGGTGACTAAAACAAGCATTGGCAATGCCAACAGTTTGGGCTTTCGTGTAGGCATGGAAATGCATTTGCCAGGAACTGCTCTAGTGTTAACTGGCCATCGAGGGTAGCATCTGCAAAATGGTGCGAGTGTCTGGGCATATAATAGCAGTGCCTGGCAAATGCATAATACTTATACACAAGTCACTTCAGTAAAGGATATGTATAGTGCTATAAATCAAGTGGCTGAAGGCAGACTTAGTTAAGACATTTTTATTACACAGCTCCAATTAAGTAATTAACTCTGAGAAGACTCGCTTTGAAAAAACACTGGCAGGCACTTTGTGCACAAAGTTTGATGGTAAGACTTGATAAAGATATTTCAAAGAAATCCCAGGAGGATGTGCTCTGGACGGGGAGTGGCAGGCAGTGGCTGGGAATGGCCATCTGGATCAACATGACCCTGGCCAGTCAATGGGAGGGTAAATAACCAAACAACACTACAAGCGCTGTGTCCCTCCTCACATGCCATTCCTCCCTTGCTGTACTGTGATGCAATAGTTTCGGATTATAACGCGCCACCTAATAGTCAAATCTAAAAATGGAAACAGCACTCTGGTAAATACGCTTTCCCCCCTGAAAATGTTTCCACGAAAGCTGACCTATTTCGCCTATCATGGAAGGAGTTAATCCAGAATCGCCACCAGGGGCGCTACGTGAATTAACGCTGCTGCACCGAACATGCAATTTTCCTTCGGAGCTTCCACGGGGAAACGCATTAGGGTCACTAGTGTAGAACAAAAATGTAAGTTGTCTTGACTCACTACTACTTCAACAATAAGGATTTGAAAAAACCCCTCTGGTGATGCTTGGTTGGGCCGTGGAGCCTATTTTGTCATCATTGACTGGCTATATAGTCTGCCCAGTGAAAAGCACAATCCCATTCTCTTTACTCATCACTGCACCGTCGCCCATCATTACAAGTCATGCACAGCGAACCTGTGCTGCAGGGTCATTTATCAGAGAGCCCCTTTAAATGTGGGCATCTCTCACAGGTGCCAAACAATCACAGGCGTGTTCCCACCTGTTTTGGGCGCTTCCGGTTGAGGTTGACGGCTTGAGTGAAAGGCTACTCCGTGGGTGCGGGTGAAACCTTTCAGGAGTGGTATTGCCCTTCAAATAAAGATTTCTAAAACATCCTGTGTAATGTAAACAGAAATCATGCACTGTGTTGGAATTAGCTGCAGCTGGTACTGCTTGGCACTAGTTTTGTGATGTTATTTTTATTCTGTAGAGACTGAAAAGCTGTATAGCGCACTAGGCCCAGGGGTGGACTGGCCTATAGGGAACTCTGGAGATTTCCTGGTAGGCCTCGGCACACTGGGCCTCTTTGATGTTGTATTTCACATTTCTCCATAGGAAAAGACGGCTTGCTGAAAATGTGTAATATGGGGCAACTTTGAAAATTGCTTCCAGGGCCTCTTTTGGTTCCCAGCCCACCCCTGACTAGGCCTGGCTGGAGCCTGAGGTAGCAGGCACGGCCTGACACGCCTATTACCAGAGGCTATGGCTCGGCGCCATGGCTCACTCTCGGCATTCCTGAGTGACAGCCACCTGCCCACGCGGGCATGGATACCAACCTTTCCTGTTTCTGCGGGTCGCGGGAAGGAGGAGGTGGGCGGTGGTTCCGTGCTCCCTGGGGGTCCATGGCCTGGTGCACGTGAGGGGCAGGGTTTGCAGAGGTTTCTCCCTCCCCGTTAGTGAGCTCTGTTGAAGAGCGGATCCTTCACGCCCCTTGCTTTCGAGTTTCCTGATTTGCTGGCATGAGTTCTGGGGTGGTTGGCCCACAAGGGGAGCTGAGAGACTGCCCCCGAGGAGAGTAACTTTGAAAGGCCAGAGGGCGGGGGCAGAGGTAAACACGTGCCAGTCGTGTGCCTGATATGTGAGCGACTCTGCCCCAGCCCTTTCTTTCGACCTTCCAGTGACCCGAGCGCGCTCTGAACCCTCCCAGCGGCACCACCTAGGCCAGCCCGCCTCATGTTCTGGGTCTGTGCGAATACGTTTGTGGAATACTCAACTTGTTCTCTTTTTCTCCTTCCTCCCCCATACTTACATTTCCCATAATCACTCACCTCCCTTCCTCGCACGTTCTGCCTGTCTTACCCCCCTGCCCCGCTCCTTTTTGACTCGCTCTCTTCTGTTCCCATCACTTGATAACCCCGTGCCTTTTACTTGCTCCCCTCCCGTGACCTCTTGTCCTGTTCTCTCTGTGACCTTTTCATTTCGCTCTTGTGCGTATATTTCACCCAATCTCCACGCCACCCACCACCCATTGTACTGTCCCCTTGACCACATCACCCCTACTGACCCCCTGCCCGCCCACCGTCACCCCTCTCTACTTTCATCTCTTTCTCTTGTGCCTTCCGCCTGTCCTTTCCCCACCATGCCCGGTCCCACTCCCCTGCCCCCTTCATTTTGCGCGCCGCTACCATTGTTTACCTATTCTCCATGCTCATCTCGACCCTTGCTTCTTTCCACCTGTTCCACCTCGTCACCCTCCTTTCGCCTGTCCACCCACCCTCCCTCCATCGTCTCCACTTTCACCTCTCCCCCATCCTATTACTATGACCCTTCAATATTGACCTAACCTGTCCACGCTTGACCCCTCACTCTCGGACCGCCCCCTTCGCTCACGTGTCCTCCACACATGTCATCCATGCTCTGTGGTCCTCGCCGCCCTTGTGCCTATCACCTGCCATCTCCCATCACCCGTTTTCCTCCCCATCCCCTCTACTTTTTGCCCATCCCTGTCCTTATGTTATTCCCTCTCTTACCCACTGCCCCTTTCCATCGCCGCCATACCCACCCCTGCCCACATTTGACCCCACTCTCCGTGTGCCTGACGTCTTCGTGGGGAGTAGCAGATCCTTAAAGTGAGTAACCCACGACCTTCGACCCCTGTCCGTTCTGGTGTCCGCGCATGCACGCATGTTCCTTTCAGGGACCTTTGTCATTGCACGCAGGGCTGGAGTCCCGAGGTACACGGACTGGGTCGCCATTCATAAGAGCCAAAGATGGGACGGGTGACACCCCCTGGGCTGGGGGCAGGGACAGCTTTGCTATGCATGTGGACGAGTAGAGATGTGCAAAAACAAGGCAGGCGACATCCTGCACATTGAAAACAATCGGCGAGTTTGCCAAGTTCTCGTGTTGGACTTTCTCCTTTGATATTTGTGTTGAATTCACACGAGCGAGTGGAACCTGTAATGCAAGCATTGCATCCAGAAGTGATGTGAACATCACCCCAACTTTAAAAAATGCATACAAATAATGGGGTTCGTTTTTATAAACAAATAGGTGAAACATGTTAAAGATTTTATTTTAATTTATTAAAAGTATTTAGTAACCTCAAAACATTGGAATTATTTATCAAAAGGGCTAAAGTGCTATTTTTGAGTTTGAGAAAGTCTAATGTATGAATTAAAATGTTGCTCGGGTTATTTGGGTTTTCACGTTGCCTGATGGTGAAAGAAATCCCCATGACTTAAGCATTTTCCGAACACAAATTTAAAAGAAGATATCACGTTTTCAGTTTTGCTCAATGTTTCCAGTAATTTTCAGTCAATGGATTGCCTTTCTCCCGCAGATTCCTAATCGGATAGATATTCCATCCAGCGTCCGCTGGCGATCCACCTTGGCTCGATGCTTCGGCCGTCGACCCTGGACTTGACTTCGGTTGTCGTACATATACTGTGTCACTACGCCCCCTGTACCTCAGTTCCTTTTTTTCTGCACGCTCAGCACGCTCAGCACGCTCGAGGAACAACTCTCTCAGGAGAACTTTTCAACAAACTAATTGTCACTGTTCGAAGCGGTTTCAAATCCATGTCCATTCCCATGGTTTTGGGCTTCAAACGCTGCAAGGACTGCAGTTCCAAAATGTCCATTACGGACCCACACATGGTCTGTGTGTGGTGCCTCATTTTCGATCACGTCACGAGGACTGTGGTTCTTGTAGGAAAACGAATCCTAAATCACTGCGGGCGAGGGCTGCGAAACTCGCGGTAGGCAGGCCCCCATGGAAGTCTCTGGCGCGGATGAACACTCAGTCGTCGGAACCCGAAATTGGAAGGGCCTTCTTACTCCTAAAAAAAGGAGGACAGGCATAGAAAGAAAACAAAAAATAGGCTGCACTCTCGGATTCACTCCTCTTACTCCCATAAAATGAAACAGCACCATCAGCTCAGGCCTGGGTCCGACTTGTCGGATGAGCCCGGTAAGTCGTTGGCGGGACCTAAAATCCAGGGACGAGTGGGAGGCCTTAAAGAGCGGATGCTCTAAATGTTCCGAAAGCCAGCTGCGGGTATGAGTGATCACTCGAAGCAGCAGGCCTTGGTGGCTCCAGTAGTACCCGGTGACACCCGCCCCAGGCTGGCCACTACAATGTAATTACGTCTGAGCCTTCAGGCCTGCCACTGAGTAATGTCAGGACAGACTCTGCCGGTGTTCACTAGTGCACCTCCAGTGCTGATCAGGACCAGTGCACCTCAGGCATCAATTCGTCTTTCAGTGCCAGTCGGCGCAGGACCATCAGTGTCGGCGCCCCTTGCCAAGCGTTCATATGCCCCTTAGTCGAGGACTAAGTTCTTGAACACAAAGACAATTTTCGAGGACGACCAGATGTCGTGTGGCCTCGGCCCTGCTTACGCAGGTACTGGAGGTAAATATTTTTTTGCTGATCAGACAGATTTAGTCGCCTTGGCTGAGGGTCTTCACGAGGCCAGTGGCCTGGGCACTCATGATTTGGAGACACAACAGGCTCACCCCTTATGGGCATACTAATGCTAAGTATCGTGTTAGATAGGGTGGTGAATACCCTAGGCTGGAGTGCCCCAGCCAGACCTTTGTCGGGCTACGCGCACACTGACATTCTGGACAAAGGACCCTCTGCTGAGAGTGCCATGCCAATTATTGTGGCTATTGCTGTCACCATCACCACCTTGTGGCAGCGGCTGCACACCATTCCCCTGGTGAATTCTGACTTCATGAAGAATTACAGACTGGCAAGGGGAGACACCATCCATCCACCCACCCTACATCAGAGAAGTTGGTGGTGCAGGCGACCACTGTTAATACCAGACCAGCCACATCCATGTCTATACTCCCTACAGATAGGGAAGGAAAGAAGGTTGACACCTTAGCTGAGAAGGTGTTCTCTTCCGGTAGTATGGCCCTTAAAGTGTTTAACACATCTTGCACGTTCTATAAATACATGTTTGGCCGGTGGTCTGTTGTCGGAGAAGCCGCCCAGTACATTCCCAAAGGAGGAATGCGGGGGGGCTTCCAGAGACTTATTAATGTTTCAGAAACAAGCCAACGCGCATGACCGGTGCTCTGTAAAAATTTGCGACGAAGGGATTATAACCATTAATTCAGCACAACTCAACAAAGATACGAATTAACAAGTGACTCCCGGTGAGGGAGATTTACTTGGATACACAAACGTAACAGCCCTGATTTGAAAAAGACACACGTGTTATCAACCAAAGGGCAACTTATCAATAAACACATTCTCATATAATTGGGCGCACAGTCCTAGATTTTCTTTCTAGTTTTGCATTATTGTTTTTGACGGGTTTTCCTTGGCTTACCATCAATCCAGTGACCTGCGACTATACTAGATAAAGATATGGGATTAGGGGTCTCCTATCCCTAACCCCGCCGCCTAATCAATCTTCCTAACGGTTAAGATCACCTTCATTTCAACTGTTGAACTACGTGTCGCCGACCAGACCAGCTGTACATTTAAGCCTGGCTCTAATGTAAAGTTTGGGACCTTAATCTGGTTCTCACGTTTCTAATGGCGGCTCCCTTAGAGCCTTTGCACTCTTGCTCCATGCATTTACTCACTCTGAAAACAGCTTTTTTGGTGGCCACTACATCGGCCAGACGGATCAGTGAGCTGCAGGCCCTGTCTTGTAAGCAGCCTTTTCTCTTCTTCTTCAGGGAGAAGGTTTCTCTGAAAGTCCCACCGGGTTTTTTACGCAAAGTGGTCTCAGAGTTCCATCTTTCCCAAGCTATTGCTCTGCCAGTTTTCTACTCGCCTCTGCACCCCTCCAAAGAGGAGGAGCGGTTTCATAGGTTAGATCCTAATAGGGCTCTGAGCTTTTATGTTTTGCGAGAACGGCAGAGTTTAGGAAGGCGGACCAACTGTTTGTAGCCTTCTCCATTTCAAGGAAGGGTTTGGTTTTCTCTAAGCAGACCATCTGTAGGCGGATCACGCGCTGCATTTCAGAGTGCTACCTCAATGCTGGGAAGGATCTGCCTCCGGGCATCAGGGCCCACTGCACAATGGGGTTGGCTGCCTCTTCAGCTCTACAGAAGGGGGTGCCAGTGAGGGGCATCTGCCGAGCGGCAACTTGGTCCTCACTGCATACCTTCACCAAACACTATTGCCTGTATGTAGCCTGTGGAGCTGATACTTGTTTTGGGGGAGCAGTGTTACAGATTGAACTTGTGGGAGGAACTTTCATCTTGCCTCCTTTTCACATACTGCTTGGGGAGCCTATCTGATGAGGAATCTGCGGTAGAAAGGCAATCCATTGAAGGATAAATTACTTACCGTAATGTTCTTTCTATGGATTCTTCTCTCGCAGATTCCTCATCATCTTCACATCCAACCCCACTATGAAAGTGCCTGTAGCTAATGGCAACTTCTCTTTTGGGAGAAAGAGGTGAGCTCTCGTTTAAGGGGCTACAGTACATTGTGTTGTTATTGTGTTCCTGCATTCCTTGCTGTTACCGTTTATCACGTTTAAGAAAAGAAAAGAAAAAAAACATGGTTAGGGTTTTCCCTTTTTCTATGAGTTGTGGCTTTATAAGCCAAATCGTTTGATTATTCCTCTGCAGCTACTGAGCTTGGTGGAAAAAGGTAGAGAACTGAGGTGCAGGGGCGTAGTGACACAGTATATGTACGACAACCAACGTCACGTCTGGAGCTGACAACTGAAGCATTGAGGCAAGATGGATCAAGGGCCAAGTCGAGGAACACTACGCCCCCTGTCAAAGTTTTTTCCAATCACCTGACACTGGAAGGGGTATCTATCTGATGAGGAATCTGGGAGAAGAATCCATAGAAAGAACATTACGGTAAGTCATTTCTCCAATGCAATGTTAGCAAAAAGTGCCAATTTTACCAAACCAACTTTGTGACGTTGTTCTCTTCCCCCGACTGTGGGGCAAAATTATGTTAGTGATTTGCACATCTTTACTCGCTGATTGATGCCAACAAGACTGTTCTGTCACTGTACCATCCGTGGCACACTCCTTCCACGTACCCTTGTGACGCATTTGTGGACAGTTGTTTGCATGTCCTATACCCAAAACTGTATGCTTTTAAGTGAGAACCAATGCTTAGGAACTGGGTGGAGGGCTTGTGTATCACCTGTCAAGGGAATGCATGTTACTTGTCGAGTTAATGCAGAGAAAGCACTTCGTGGTATGTTCTCTGCACTGAAGTCCTAGTTGTAACCGAGGTCCCTATAGGCGGTTGACCCACCATCCATGGGTTGGTCTGGGCTCAGCACTATTGCAATTACCATCCAGTGGCAGGCAGGAGATGGCAGGCTCGTTGTGTTCCTGCATCACATCCCACCGCTATGTCTTGAACATCCCATGACACATATTATAAACCCCCTATTTTCCTCATGTTACCCCGCAATGGCATGCTCAGCACTCCACTGCTTCCCAGCTAGGATCATGCGATACAAAACAAGACATACGTCCACCAACAGAGTCATGGAGAAGAAATAGGTTAGCAGAGGGCAATGGTGAGGCAGGACTAGGTAATAAGAAAGCATCAGTGGGGCAGGGATAGGTAATGGAAAAGCATCAGTGGGACAGAGAGAGGTTATGAGTAAGCATCAGTGGGGCATGGATAGGTTATGAGAAAGCATCTGTGGGGTATGGATAGGTTATGAGAAAGCAATGGTGGGGTATGGATAGGTTATGAGAAAGCAATGGTGGGGTATGGACAGGTTATGAGAAAGCAATGGTGGGGTATGGACAGGTTATGAGAAAGCAATGGTGGGGTATGGACAGGTTATGAGCAAGCACCTGTGGGGCAGGGATAGGTTATGAGCAAGAGCCAGTGGGGCAGGGAGAGGTTATGAGAAAGCAACCGCAAGGGAGGGATAGGTTATGGTAAAGCACAAGCAGGGCAGGGAAATGTTATGGGCAAGCACCAGTGGGTCAAGGTTAGGTTATGAGAAAGCACCAGTGGGGCAGTGATGGGTTATGAGCAAGCACCATTGGAGCAGGCACAGGTTATAAGAAGGCATCCGTGGGATATGGATAGGTTATGGGCAAGCACATGTGGGGCAGGGATAGGTTATGGGAAATCATTGGTGGGGCAAGAATAGGTTATATGAAAGCACCAGTGGGGAGGGATAGGTTATGAGAAAGTACTGGTGGGGCAGAGAGAGGTTACAGAAAAGCATCAGTGGAGCAGGGATATGTTATGGGAAAGCGCTGGAGGGTTAGGGGTAGGTTAAGAAAAGGCACTGGTGGGGCAGGGATAAGTTATTGGAAAGCATCAGTGGAGCAGGGAAAGGTTATGGGAAAGCACTGGAGGGCCAGGGGTAGGTTAGGAGAAGGCACTGGTGGGGCAGAGAGAGGTTATGGGAAAGCATCAGTGGAGCTGGGAGGATTTATGGGCAAGCACCTGTGTGGCAGTGATAGGTTATGGGAAATCATCGGTGGAGCAGGAATAGGTTATGTGAAAACACCAGTTGGGGGGATAGGTTATGAGAGAGTACTGGTGGGGCAGGGAGAGGTTACGGAAAAGCATCAGTGGAGCAGGGGTAGGTTAGGAAGAAAACACTGGTGGGGCAGGGATGCGTTATTGGAAAGCATCAGTGGAGCAGGGATAGGTTCTGGGAAAGCATGAGTGGAACAGGGAAAGGTTATGGGAAAGCACTGGATGGTCATGGGTAGGTTAGGAGAAAGCACTAGAAGGTCAGGGATAGGTTAGGAGAAAGCATCCGTGGAGCTGGGTTAGGTTATGGAAAAGCATCAGTGGTGCAGGGAGGAGTTATGGGCAAGCACCAGTGGGGCTATGATAGGTTATGGGAAATAATTGGTGGAGCAGGGATAGGTTATGGGACAGCATCAGCGGACAGGGATATGTTACGGGAAATCATTGGTGGGGCAGGAGTAGGTTATGAGAAAGCACTGACGGAGTAGGGAGGGATGGGTTATGAAAAAGCACTGGTGGAACAGGGATAGGTTATTGGAAAGCATTAGTGGAACAGGGAGAGGTTATAGGAAAGTATCAGTGGGGCACAGATATGTTATGAGCAAGCACCAGTGGAGCAGGAATAGGTTATAAGAAAACATCAGTGGGGCAAGGATAGGTTATGGGCAAGTACCTGTGGGGCAGGGATAGGTTATGGGAAATCATTGGTGGGGCAGGAAAAGGTCAGTGGGGAGGGATAAGCTATGAGAAAGTACTGGCGAGGCAGGGAGAGGTTATAGAAAAGCATCACTGGAGTAGTGGTAGGTTCTAGGAAATCGCTGGAGGGTCAGGGGTAGGTTAGGAAAAAGCACTGACGGGGTAGGGATACGTTATGGGAAAGCATCGGTGGACCAGGGATAAGTTCTGGGAAAGCATCAGTGGAGCAGGGAAAGGTTATGGGAAAGCACTGGAGGTTCAGGGGTAGGTTAGGAGAAGGCACTGGTGGGGCAGAGATAGGTTATGGGAAAGCATCAGTGGAGCTGGGATAGGTTATGGGAAAGCATCAGTGGGGCACGGAAGATTTATGGGCAAGCACCTGTGGGGCAGTGATAGGTTATGGGAAATCATTGGTGGAGCAGGAATAGGTTCTGGGAAATAATAGGTGGAGCAGGGAAAGGTTATGGGAAAGAACTGGAGGTTCAGGGTTAGGTTAGGAGAAAACACTGGGGGGGGGCAGGGATAGGTTATGGGAAAGCACCTGTGGGGCAGTGATAGGTTATGGGAAATCATTGGTGGAGCAGGAATAGGTTCTGGGAAATAATAGGTGGAGCAGGGAAAGGTTATGGGAAAGAACTGGAGGTTCAGGGTTAGGTTAGGAGAAAACACTGGGGGGGGGGCAGGGATAGGTTATGGGAAAGCATCAGTGGGGCAGGGAGGAGTTATGGGCAAACACCTGGAGGCTGGAATAGGTTAGGGGAAAGCATTGGTGGGGTATGGATAGGTTATGGGAAATAATTGGTGGAGCAGGAATAGGTTATGAGAAAGCACTGGTGGAGTAGGGAGGGATAGGTTATGAGAAAGCACTGGTGGAGTAGGGAGGGATAGGTTATGAGAAAGCACTGGCGGGACAGGTTATTGGAAAGCATCAGTTGGGCATGGATAGGTTATGGGCAAGTAGCTGTGGGGCAGGGATAGGTTATGAGAAATCATTGGTGGACAGGAATAGGTTATGTGAAAGTTCCAGTGGGGAGCGATAGGCTATGAGAAAGTACTGATCGAGCAGGGAGAGGTTATGGGAAAGCGCTGGCGGGTCAGGGGTAGATTAGGAAAAAAGTACTGGTGGGACAGGGATAAGTTATTGGAAAGCATCAGTGGAGCAGGGATATATTCTGGGAAAGCATCAGTGGAGCAGGAAAAGGTTAAGGGAAAGCACTGGAGGACCAGGGGTAGGTTAGAAGAAAGCACTGGTGGGGCAGGGATAGGTTATGGGAAAGCATCAGTGGAGCAGGAATAGGTTATGGGAAAGCATCAGTGGGGCAGGGATATGATATGATATGATGGTCTATTTATATAGCGCCTATACACAATGTGTTTCAAAGCGCTTCAAGGCAAGGGAGGGAACAAGGGAAAATACAATGACATTCTTACAGGCCATGAACAGTAAGCATGTGAAATTAACTATCGTACTCGGCCTGACGATATTTCAGATAATGCAAGAGCTAAGACATAGATAAGGAAGGGAGTGGGAGAGTGGGAAGTAAATGGAAACAGACAGGCGACTACCATACTAGGCCTGACGACATTTCTGGTAGAGCTGGAGAAAAACAAAAGGTGGGGGAGAGCGGTGCAGAAAGGGAGGGAAGGAACAAAACAAGCAACTATCGTACTAGGCCTGACGACATTTCCAATAGTGCTGGAGGGCGGGGGGGACAACTAAGGGGACGGGGGGAGACAGACGAGGTTGCTATCATACTAGGTCCAGGGACAATTCTGATAGAGTAAGTGTATAGAAGAAAGTAAGGGGATGAGGGGAGGAGATAGGAAAAGGGAGAAAGGTAGAGGAGGAGAGAAAAGAGAGTAAGCAGTCAAAAAGAGTGGAGAAGCAAGAGGGGAGAGTGAATACAATTGCAGAAGTCAGTAGTATCACATAATGTTGCAAGCCAGGATACAAGATGAAGATAGGAACAGCATGATCCCGGGCCACCATGAGTACAAGATGCAAAGGAAGTCCCGCATGAGAGTTGAGAAAGGGGGACACACCTTGAATCAATGAATTCAATAAAAGTCAAATCTAGCATTGGCCACTAGACGTTATGGGAAATCATTGATGGGGCATGAATAGGTTATGAGAAAGCACTGGTGGAGAAGGGAGGGAATAGGTTATGAGAAAGCACTGGTGGAGTAGCGAGGGATAGGTTATGAGAAAACACTGCTGGGACAGTGATAGGTTATTGGAAAGCATCACCGGAGCAGGGAGGGGTTATAGGAAAGTATCAGTGGGACACAGATATGTTATGAGCAAGAACCAGTGGAGAAGGGAAAACATTAGTGGGGCAAGGATAGGTTATGGGCAAGCACCTGTGGAGCAGGGATAGGCTATGGGAAATCATTGGTGGGGCAGGAATAGGTTATATTAAAGCACCAGTGGGGAGGGATAGGTTATGAGAAAGTACTAGTGGGGCAGGGAGAGGTTACGGAAAAGCATCAGTGGAGCAGGGGTAGGTTATGGGAAATCACTGGCGGGTCAGGAGTAGGGTAGGAAAAAGCACTGGTGGGCCAGGGATAAGTTATGGGAAAGCATCAGTGGAGCTGAGATAGGTTATGGGAAAGCATCAGTGGGGCAGGGAAAGGTTATGAGAAATAATTGGTGGGGGAGGAATAGGTTATGAGAAAGCACTGGTGGAGAAGGGGGGATAGGTTATGAGAAAGCACTGGTGGGACAGGGATAGGTTATTGGAAAGCATCAGTTGATCAGGGAAAGGTTATGGGAAAGGACTGGAGGGTCAGGGGTAGGTTAGTAGAAGGCACTGGTGGGGCAGAGAGAGGTTATGGTAAAGGTAGGATAGCAGAGGGCAGAGATGCATCAGGGACAGGTTTAGCCGGTGGCCTTGGTGGGGCAGGGAGACAGGACAGAGGGCAGTGATTAACTCATGATAGGTTAGCAGAGGGCAGAGATGCATCAGGGACAGGTTTAGCCGGTGGCCTTGGTGGGGCAGGGAGACAGGACAGAGGGTATTGATAGGCCATGAAGAGATTTCATAGGTATTTAAGAACCAGGATTATGTTGGCAGAGGGCATGATGGACCAGGGACAACTTAACAGGTGGCAGTGATGGGGCATGGATAAGTTACACAGAGCCCTGTGGGTCATGCACAGGTTAGCTGTGGACATTGATGAATCAAGCCTGGGTCCGCATAGGATATTGTAGGGGCAGAGGTCAGTCATCGGTGAGTATTAGTGGACCCGGAGGCGGTCAGCAGAGGGCATTGATGGACCATTGAATAGGTCTGGGGCAGGCACCGATGTATCCTGGGGTAGGTCAGCTGAGGACATATAGATAGAAACGCTGATGAGAGCGTTAAGATAGATATACAGATGGATAGGTTGCAAAAGCCCCCATGAATAAAACGTAGTTCGGTGCGACAAGCCCAGGTCTAGTTCTGCCTCCTGGGAATTTCCGTCTCTCTCCCCCGGTTCCGCTTGTTGCCGTGTCCTTATTTACCAGGCACCTCACATTCCTGTTCCTGGCAGTTTCTCTCCCCCTGCTCTGAAGCCTGCGCTCACATTCCTGCCGCTCACACACATACTCCCCCAGCTCTGCAGTCAGCTCGTTGCTGGGAACACAACCCGAGAGACACACACCCTCCCCGGTGCAGTAGGCAGTCTCTCTCGAGGAGCAGCCCTGGTCCCGGACTCGGCCTCAGCCGGTCTCCCACCATCTCTCTCTCTCTCTGCCTTTCAGATTAACATGCTCTCGGACCGGAAGCGGGACCTCGAGAAGAGGCTGGGCGCCATGATGGAGGAGAACGACTTGCTTCAAGGCACTGTGGAGGAGCTTCAGGATCGCATCGTGACCCTGGACAGGCAGAGTTGCGACAAGGACCTCCAGGTACAGCATGGGGGCTCACTTGCCATGGGGGCTGTGTGTGTGTGGGCAAGAGAGGCTGTCACAAGGACCTGAAATTGCAGCTTGGTCACCCATGGGGCCTCTGTGTGAGGGAGTGGGAGGCTGTCAAGGAAATGCAAGTACAGCTCCGGCACTCACTGGCCATGGGGGCTCAGTGTGAGGGAATGGGAGGCTGTCACAAGGACCTGCAAGTACAGCTTGGGCACTCACTTGCCATGGGGCCTCTGTGTGAGGGAATGGGAGGCTGTCACATGGACCTGCAAGTTCAGCTTGAGCACTCACTTGCCATGGGGCCTCTGCGTGAGGGAATGGAAGTGTGTACCAGGGAAGTGTGAGGAAATGTGAGGCTGTCATAAGGACCTGCAAGTACAGCTTTGGCACTCACTTACCAGGGAAGTGTGAGGGAATGTGAGGCTGTCATAAGGACCTGCAAGTACAGCTTTGGCACTCACTTACCAGGGAAGTGTGAGGGAATGTGAGGCTGTCACAAGGACCTGCAAGCACAGCTTCGGCACTCACTTACCATGGGGCCTCTGTGTGAGGGAATGTGAGGCTGTCATAAGGACCTGCAGGTACAGCTTGGGCACTCACTTGCCGTGGGGCCTCTGCCTGAGGGAATGGGAGACTGTCCCATGGACCTACTAGTACAGCTTGGGCACTCACTTACCAGGGAAGTGTGAGGGAATGTGAGGCTGTCATAAGGACCTGCAGGTACAGCTTGGGCACTCACTTGCCGTGGGGCCTCTGCCTGAGGGAATGGGAGGCAGTCCCATGGACCTACTAGTACAGCTTGGGCACTCACTTACCAGGGAAGTGTGAGGGAATGTGAGGCTGTCATAAGGACCTGCAGGTACAGCTTGGGCACTCACTTGCCATGGGGGCTCAGTGTGAATGAATGGGAGGCTGTCACAAGGACCTGCAAGCACAGCTTCGGCACTCACTTACCAGGGAAGTGTGAGGGAATGTGAGGCTGTCATAAGGACCTGCAAGCACAGCTTCGGCACTCACTTACCAGGGAAGTGTGAGGGAATGTGAGGCTGTCATAAGGACCTGCAAGTACAGCTTCGGCACTCACTTACCATGGGGCCTCTGTTGAGGGAATGTGAGGCTGTCATAAGGACCTGCAAGTACAGCTTCGGCACTCACTTACCATGGGGCCTCTGTTGAGGGAATGTGAGGCTGTCATAAGGACCTGCAGGTACAGCTTGGGCACTCACTTGCCGTGGGGCCTCTGCCTGAGGGAATGGGAGACTGTCCCATGGACCTACTAGTACAGCTTGAGCACTCACTTACCAGGGAAGTGTGAGGGAATGTGAGGCTGTCATAAGGACCTACAGGTACAGCTTGGGCACTCACTTGCCATGGGGGCTCAGTGTGAATGAATGGGAGGCTGTCACAAGGACCTGCAAGCACAGCTTCGGCACTCACTTACCATGGGGCCTCTGTGTGAGGGAATGTGAGGCTGTCATAAGGACCTGCAGGTACAGCTTGGGCACTCACTTGTCATGGGGGCTCAGTGTGAATGAATGGGAGGCTGTCACAAGGACCTGCAAGCACAGCTTGGGCACCCACTTGCAATGGGGCCTCTGTGTGAGGGACTGGGAGGCTGTCATAAGGACCTGCAGGTACAGCTTGGGCACTCATTTGCCAAGGGGCCTCAGTGTTAGGGAATGGGAGGGCGATGTCACAAAGACCTGCAGGCACTCACTTACCATGGGGCCTCTGTGTGAGGGAATGGGAGGCTGTCACATGGACATGAAAGTACAGCTTGGGCACTCACTTGCCATGGGGCTCAGTGTGAGGGAATGGGAGACTGTCACTAGGAGAGGACTTAAGGCTCCCTATATTGCTGTGGGAGTTGCAGCTGTTACAAAGAGCTTCAGGTACAACAGGGGTCTGTGCATGATGATGACTGCGAAAAGTTCAGGGGTCTGTATGTGGTGGAGGTTTTTACAAGAGGTTTTTACAAAGGTCTGCAGTTACAACTGAGGACCGGCTGCGTGTGCTGTTGACTGTGACAGTTGGGTCCCGTAGTTTCAACAGGGCCTGTGTGTGGTGGAGGCTGTTACAGGGGCCTGTAGATACAGCGGGGCCTGTGTGTGTTGGAGACTGTTACAGGGGCCTGTAGATACAGCGGGGCCTATGTGTGTTGGAGGCTGTTACAGGGTCCTGATACAGCGGGGCCTGTGTGTGGTGGAGGCTGTTACAGGGGCCTGTAGATACAGCGGGGCCTGTGTGTGGTGGAGGCTATTCCAGGGTCCTGATACAGCGGGTCCTGTGTGTGGTGGAGGCTGTTACAGGTGCCTGTAGATACAGCGGGTCCTATGTCTGGTGGAGACTGTTACAGGGGCCTGTAGATACAGCAGGGCCTGTGTGTGTTGGAGACTGTTACAGGGGTATAGGTAGATCATGGGGCTCTGAATGATGGATCATGGGGCTCTGAATGATGGAGGTTGTAACACCAGCCTGTAGGTAGAGCAGGGGGCTGTGTGATGGAGGCTGTGAGAAGAACCTGTATTTACTGCAATGAGCCGCGTGTGATGGAAGTTGTGATACAGGCCTGTAGGATCTGGGGGCTTTGTGCAGTGGAGGCTGTTATAGGGAGCTGTACGTTGAGCAGGGGGCTGTCTGATGGAGGCTGTGACAAGGCCCTGTAGATAAATCATTGGTCTGTGTGCAGTGGTGGCCGTTACAGGGAGCTGTAGGTTGAGCAAAGGCCTCTATGTGGTTGAGGCTGTAACACGGCCTGTAGGAAGAACCGAGGGCTGTAACAAGGGGCAGTGGGTAGAGCAGGGGTGTGTGTGGTGAAAACGCTGGTACGAGCCTTTAGTTAGAGCAGTAGTTTGTGTGGTGGAGGCCTTGATAAGAGCCTGTTGGTACAACAGGGTCTGTGTGTGGTGGAGGCTGCGACAAGGGGCTTTAGGTACAACAGGGGGCTACCTGTGGTAGGTACTGTGACAAGGGCCTATAGGTACAGCACTGGGGTCTTTATGTTGGAGGCTTGGGGAAGGGTCTTCATTTACAGCATGGAGAAGGCGGTTCAGCCAGGTCCCTATATAGGGGAGTCGAAGACCGTGAATATGGCAGTGTTTGGGTCAGTAAAACGTATGACAGAACAAGGGCATGCAAGTACAGCAGGGTTCTCTATGGCAGTGCCTGTGAAAAGGGCCTGCGGTGCGTCAGGCATCGTTGTGCTAGAGGCTCTGAGACATGTTTTTAGACAATTAGGATGGAAGAGTTCTTGAGGTTTCAACACCACACAGGCCTCTTCTTCAGGAGTAAGTAGGTTTAAAGAGTAAGCAGGTCTCAAGAGTAAGCAGGTGCAAGTTAGGCACGCATAGACTGGGCTGCTCAGTTTTTGACAGTCATAGGTAAGCTGGGCGGGTAGGCTTTGCATATTTGGTCACTTGGGCAGGGTTGACTAGGGCAAAGGCAGGGCTGAATTGGCTAGAGTTGGTCAGGCTGGGAAGGTTTGGTTGGGTTGAATATGTCATGTTGGGTCGGGTTGATTCAGGCTGAGGTAGGCAAGCCAGGCTGGTCAGGGTTGGGCTGGGTAGGAAAGCACAAGTCGAGGGTACACACGGGTAGACAGCGAATTTCACCGTTTCTCAGAGGGCAAATGGTGTCCCATTGTGTGTTTGTAAGGATTTTATTTAAAAATGTGCTTGAAGTAAACCATGCCACAGGCCCTCAAACCCAATCATTTGGTTGTGACACCGGATGCTTAGCCGCAAGACCACAGGAATCTCTGGCTGTGACATTATAAAATGTCCCATATTGACATTCTGTCATACCGGACATGTGTTTTTGTATTTGTATTTATTAGAAGAATAAGGATGTCAATCCCGAACAGAAAAGACTTACAGTAACACATTTACGGGTGGCAGAAATGCACGAAGGGTACCTCTACAATAGCAGAAAAGTGGTGAGCTAGTTCATGAAGGTGTAAAAAAGTGAGACATTTACCAGGGACAAAATAAACAGAAAAGAAATATTTAAGAAAGTAGGTGACTTACAAAAGTAACTTTAACCTAAGGATGCAAGTGCTTCAAACTAAAGAGGAGTACTGTTTAAATATACAAAGTTACATTATTAAGCGTCGCTGGAGGTGGTGGGCGGGTCATTTAGGGGGGATGCGGGAGAGTGCAGTGAGTGCTCCCCTTTTAGCAAGTAAGTGAAGTTTAAGCTGAGCTTTGAAGAGATCCACACATTGGGCTGACTATGATTGTAATGGCAGCGGGTTCCAGTTGAGCGGGATGATTTGGAATAAAGAGTGGAAGCGAGAGGGGGCGCAGTGAGGGTATGGGGCAGTGAATTTAAAAGGTACACACCTTTTATAATTAGCCAGCAATGTAATGAGAAAATCTGTTCTCTTTGCACATGCTTATTTTCACTTCCTATGATGTCACTTCCCGTTGCGTATGCTACAGATCTCCCCCTTCTTTTCTTAGGACTTGAGGCCTGTTGGGGAGTGCAGAGCTGAGTGGGTTCTGCTTCGATGGGGCCAGGCTAGGCTAGCTGAGCAATGTTGAGTTGTACTGCAAGGCAGGGTTTGTTTGGGTAGGGGCAAAGTGGGTTTGGGTCGGCCTTCAAGTGTCACTTAAGAACAGATGCTCTGGCTGCCAATGCCATATTCCCTCTGAGTGCCAGTTTTACTCGTTAAAATGTCTGAGTTTTGCTGAAAAGTGCTATCTCAGCACTGCATTCCACTTGCAAATGTTTGTTCCTTCCTCCGTATAAGAACAACCTGACAGAGATGGGGTGATTTGATGACTCACACCATGTTGACTACATCTCCTCTCTTGCCCCTGTTCTTGCTGATCTCTGCAACTACTCCTTTGCTGCTGGTTCTTTTCCATTCTCCTGCCCAGCCAACTACTGCCCTATTTCCATCACCCCCTTCCATGGGAAACTGCTTGAGAAGTTGGCCCTCCCCCAACCCTCATACCGAACATGTTGGCGGCCTACACGACCACCAGTCTGGATTCTGAGCATCCAGAGGTACGGAAACTGCTCTTCTGAACAACCGCAAAGAACTGCTCGTATCCCTTGATTCTAACTCCCCTGCTGTCCTCATCCTCCTGGATTTATCTTCTGCATTTGACACAGTGAACCATTCCATCCTCATAAAAAGGCTCCACAATACCCTTGGTATCTCTGAGCGGGTATTGGACAGGCTTACCTCCTTCCCGACTGTTCTTTCAAAACCATTCTAGGCCCTTTCTCCTCTCCTACTTCCTCCTCCGCCTGTGGCGTCCCCCAGGACTCCATTCTTTCACCCTGGCTCTTTAACATATACCTTTTCTCTGCTAGAACGCCTCATGTCCTCCTTCTCTGCCAACTTCCAGTGCTATGCTGACACACAACTCTTCCTCAAACTTCCTACTGATGCCCTTGCACCTTCCTTCATCCCTGACTGCCTCTCTGCCATCCAGGCCTGGGGCAGTGCTAATGACCTATGCCTCAATGCCAGAAAACCGAGATTCTCCTATTGGGTCCCCTGCACCCTACTTCTTCCCATCACTCTGGCCTTCCTCCATGGGCTCCCCTCGACCCCCTCCTCTGAAGCCAGGAATCTTGGAGTCATCTTCGAATCCTCCCTTTCCTTCATTCCTCATATTCAGGACATTGTCAAGAAGTCCCACTTTCAGTTCTTCCTTCTCAAAGTAACTCTACCCTTCCTCGCCTTCCCCTAGAGACTCAATGTTACCTGTGCTCTGGTTCTCTCCAGGCTAGACTATTGCAATAGCCTCCTTAATCTTCCTTCATTCACTGTGTGACCTGTCCAGCAAACCCAGGATAGGGCAGCAAGACTTATCCTTGGCCTCAAGCCCAGGGACCGCATCTCTCCTTTCCTACAAAGCCTTCACTGGCTCCCCTTCCAGAACAGATTAAATTAAAATCCCTTTGTCTCATCCACAAGGCTATCTGGGGCCAGGGACTACTCTATCTTCATCGCTTCCTGACCAAATGCTCCCTCCTAGACTCCTGCGCTACTCTGGCACCATCTCTCTTTGTATGAAGCGGTTTGCTAAACAGAGAAATGGTAGTCGATCAATTTCTTCAGCGGGCTCCCTCCTGTGGAGTAGTCTCCCACTTCCTGTGTGTATTGGGCAGAACCTTCTTCAGTTCTGAAAGAGCCTCAAGACCTTTCTCTTTACCTCTTCCTTCTCCTCCTCTCTTCCCCGCTAATCATACAGTAGCGTGACTGATGTGCAGGGCCCTTATGTATCCTTGGGGCCCTGACCCCCTCATCTCTCATCCCAGCTGCTGTCTACTTACTGCATTTGCTTAGGCTCACCTTTCCCACGGGAGGTTGCACTTAACTTTTCCATCCAGAGCACTTCACCTCGAGCACTTTTCCATGAGCACCACAGCCCCTATCCCTTACCCCCTCCCTTCTGCACTTGCACGTTCTGGACACTCTCAAGGCATAGTAGAGGTTCCTCTCCCCTCCCTGTTATTCTCATTGTTTGTACTATTAATTCAATTATTTATCTTGGTTGTAAGTCATTGTCTACCATCCCCTGCCCCCACCCTGTTGCCCTGTGGGCGCTTTGAAACAGTTTAGCTAATTGTATAAACGCCTAATAAATGACCAATAAATAAACAGTGATCAGTTGTTTTAGCAGTGTTAACTTGTGTTTACTAAACGTGAAGAGTGCGAATCCCGCCAGAGCTGTGGTGACTGTTGGGGTTGAACGTGCGTATTACAGCTAAGTCTGAACCAAGTTACTTAGTAAATAATGTTAAAACTGGAGGTAGATATGTATTTTGAAAGTCAAGTTAATAAATACAGGTACGGTCGCGTCAAAGGAAAACCTCTCAGCTTGAGACACCAACAGCACCAACACTTTAAAACATTTTTTTTTTACTATGGACACCTCTGTGTTGCCCAATCGCTGTGAAAAGCATGCTGTTTTTTAGTCAACACGTGCATTAACAATTGCAACTGATTGTGTATTAACTGAGGCAACCAGGGAATGGCTTTGGTTAGCCTGTATGTGGGGGACGCGAACGAGCTTTATATTAGCCCTGTGTAGACTTTTAATGACCATAAATAATGAACTTGAGAAGAGGTTTCAAATGAACAAGGGGCAGGCTAGCTGCTGATGTTAGGAACCCCGCATTTCTATACCTTGTGTTTTGTAAAGCCTATTGATCTCTTGCTATAATCTTGCATGACAGTTGTTAGCGTTTCGGCTTTCCTCATACACAAGCTTATTTAGAAGCTAGAATCGCATTATAATATCTGGAACCTGCATGGTATTTGCAAATGTATCCTTAAGTGTTGCAATGAAGCCTGAGTACTAGTGTTTTCTTACCACTTGGACTTTCTTAACATTATGTAAATATGAAGATGCTAAAACTGCGTCCACATGATGGATAGTAAATGAATTACCTTGATTGTTACTTATATGTACATAAATTGTTCCTAGAATGCAAAGGCAACTGTACACAGGAAAGGAAGTGATTTAGATGGAAATTGCTTAATTGATATAAAAAAAATGTTTTAAATGTATAACAAGAAGAAAATATATTTTATAAAAGTTGTAAACGTTTGTTGATCGAACTAATAAAACAACGGTTTGATATAAAAAAAAAAGCATGCTGTTTTAAAGGTTTGTATAAACCAATAAAAATAAAATAAAAAGATAGCATGCGTTTTTCATAAAACCCATTGAGCGGCGGTATGGCACGTCAGGCATCCGTAGACCCATCCTAAAGATGACATTCTATAGGGGGCGCCCCTCGGGCACCGTGCTAACCGTGTGCGGGCATGTTGGCTGAGTGACGCCCTGTAAAGCTAACGTCGAGCCTCCTGGCGTCGCAACGGGCCCGCGGCTTACAGTGATTTCTTGTTGCGATGGTTGTGTCGTTCTACAGGCAGCGCAAGTGTGGCAGAAAGCACCCGACCCCCGAGCTCCAGGCCCCTTTTTTTTTAATGAACGTTGGCGGGACGGGAGTCGTCTGAGGAAGGGTTTCGTGAATCCGAGCTTGTAACTTGCAGGTTGGTTGATTGTTTTGCGGCACTTACACAGCTAGCAAATAATGGGCACGTGTTAATGTATAACCTCCAAGGCTTTAATACTATCGATCTAATTATGAGTTTGAATTGTGTGATGTCTGGTGCGAGAGCCTGGAGTAGGCAGGCCCCGAGTGCATAAAGACACGTAAACTCAGTGTACGAAAAGAAGTATTGGGACTATGTTCCCTACTGGCCTGCCTCTGTTCCCCACAAACCCCATCGTCACACCCCCCACCACACACAATGCAATTCCATGTGCCTGCTGTTTAAGGGAACTTTCAGAACAGTGCACTGAAAGTGCAAGTTTCAACTTCTTTCAACACTTTAATGAAACCATTCTGCGACGTTTTTTTCCCCAAATAAAAGTATAGGAACAGTAACACTTGATTTAAAAAAAAGTAGAGGAGCACCACTCCCGCCCATTTCGACCACCGAATATGCTGATTAGGGCGCAATGTTCTGTTGGCAGGCTTTTGCCCATATTCAATTTTCCATGCACGGAATGGTGCTCCGTGTCATGCCGTTGCCGGGGGTCACATGACCATCTCACATCCCTCCCCAAATCGGAAAGCAACTTTACAAACGCCTTAAAAACACAAACATCAACTTTTTACAGTCTTACTGTTGCTCAGTTCATCAGCTCGCCGGTAGATCCCATGCAGAATGAACCCGCTAAGAGGGTAATGGTGTCTGTTCTCCATTCTTGGGGTGGCACAGGTGCTGGGGCTCAGTGGATCCTCCCTATTCTCAGGCGGCGGGCATTGGGCGTCGATCTGGGGTGACTCAGCAGTAGCTTGTGGTTGTCCTGTCTCTGATGGGATCTGGTTGCTTCACTCTGCAGCGTTCCCGAAGGCTTCTTGCCACATGGTCACCGATACTTGTCAGAAGTGGGAGGCATTCCGGGTCACAGTCTCATTCCTTAATGGTGCCGTCGCCATGCCATGGTCCTTGTGTGTTACCGTCCAGGGTTGCAACTCGTATATGAGGGCCAGTTTTCTTGGTGGGGCCTGGTTTATCACCAGCGCAGTGTCTCCGACCTGGAGGTGGCTCGCCGCACCTGGCCCTCATTTCTGTTGTGCGCCTGGCAGCGGCGTTCCACCCTTTCTAAGTTGATAGGTTGTGGGCTCCAGGTATGGTGGAGTGGGAGCCCTGCTTAGATGGGGACTCCAAACATGAGTGGTGCGGGGCTCACTTGTGTTGAGGAGTGTGGTGTCTGGCGGTAGGACCGAAGAAATCGATAGCTTTGGGAGCCAGGGTCTGTTCTTTTTCTTTGGCTATCTGCACCACTTTATTGATGGATGCCATGAATATCCCAGCATCCCCATTGCCTGGGGTCAGTATGGCATGATTCAATGGTGCTGAATCCCCTTGTCTTTGGCTATCTGCACCACTTTATTGATGGATGCCATGAATATCCCAGCATCCCCATTGCCTGGGGTCAGTATGGCATGATTCAATGGTGCTGAATCCCCTTGTCTTTGGCTATCTGCACCACTTTATTGATGGATGCCATGAATATCCCAGCATCCCCATTGCCTGGGGTCCGTATGGCATGAATCCCCTTGTCTTTGGCTATCCGCACCAGTTTATTGATGATGCCATGAATCTCCCGGCATCCCCATTTGTCTGGGGTCAGTGTGGCATGAGTCGATGGTGCCGAATCCCCAGGTTGTTGAAGAATGTTTGGAGTTCTCTGCTTCTGAACAGTGGTCCGTTATCACTCTCGATGGGATGCCATGGATGGCAGACATCTTTTCCAAGGTTGTTGTTATCGATGCAGCAACGCTGGAGCGTACTGGCTCCACTTCAGGGTATCTGGTAAATTAATCCACTGCCACCAGAAGATAGGTCTCATTGGCAATAGTGCACAAGTCCACGCTGAATGCATCCCATCTCTGTTGGCTGCGTGGAGGGTTAGCAATTGGTTCTGGGGGCACAGGCTGGGGGTTGTTTGACATGAGGCTCACGTCTCCACCAGTGCAGTCACTTTTTGTTGTATCTGTGGCATCCATAGCCTTGACTTTGGGAATGCTTGTGTTTTGACCACTCCCTGGTGTCCTTCGTGGGCCAGGCGAAATGCTCTTTCTTCCAGGCTCTTGGGTAATATGATCTGGAGTCCTTTTAGTACTAGTCCCTAAGGGGACACTGATAGTTCATGTCGTATGCCAAAGAGGCTTTGTAGCTGTGACGAATCAACTTCCGGGGCGCCAGTGGTCCAGGGATGAAGAGCGCTTTCTAAACCATCAATCAACACCACACCTCTAGTACACTAGAAGGGATCCGAACAGATTGCAATACAAGTGAATTATAAGACCCCCTTGTGCAATTTTTGGTAATGTGGACGGAACGGCAGGCTTATCTCTGCAAGGTCGTGGATCGTCGGTTAGTTGCAACACAGTGAAAATACAATTATTACCCAATGATAAAAGGGACTGTCCAGTCATGGTTGTATACAAATATCTACTTTATTGTTACTACAAAAGACAGTTCGAGCACACTACAAATTCGACCACCATGTAAAGGAACACAGAGGAGAGTCACTTTCACGAAGGAAAAGGCATGCCTATGGATACCGACAGGAGGGTAGTTGGTAAAGTAATCAATCTTACTATGCCAAGATTATTTGGTTCGAGCACCAAGGGGGAAAAGGGTCGTAACTGTCTCTAGTGGCCTCCGGAAAAAGACCAGGGGGGCAGAACCACAATGTACCTGGTGCTGAAGACGTACTCGACAGCATCAAGGCAGTTCCAGGGCACTTCGCAGCCCTTGAGACAGAGTTAGTAATGGGAGCCAGCTGCAGGTACCAAGCGTCAGGCAGTTCGTCAAGCGAGGCTGGACAGACATCTGCAGGCTGTCTGGCGCAGCAGCTCAGGGCCAAGAATCGTTGTCTCTGTGCTGGTTGGCGGATCTGGAATGCTGGTCTAGACAGCTCGGATGGCTCTTGTGACTGTGGCGTGACAACAGTCAGCGGTGCAGCCAGATGCGGTTCGAGGACCCGACTGTCCCAAAAATGTCCTTGAAAGATGGACGCTGGAGGATGCTTGTGTGGCACTCCTCCTAGCTCCTTCGCAGGGCTTGGGTCCTTTCAAGGCAGACGACCCAAAGCTCAGGAGAGTGATTGCAGGCACGGCCTTGTCCTTTGTTTAGATACTCTCCGGCACTTCCCACCTAGAAAGTTTGCTGGCAGAACCTAGCAGGGAACGCTGTGTGCTGGCTGGGTGACGGTTCTGGAGCTTCTGGATGGGTCCGCTGAGTTTGGTATCTCCCGCTGTTCCCTGGGAGATGTTTAGGGGAGGGATCTTGCTTCCCTCTTGGAACTTCTTGCTTTACTTCACTGGCGGAAAATGTAAGGTAGACAGTACCTTCAGCCCAGGTCCAAATGAGTCCTTCTTCTTACTCCTTTCGAAGTCTTCAGATTATCTGCTAAGTGAGGGGTTTGGCCCTTTTTTAAAGCCAAATGGGCCCGAGTGATTGTTGCAGGCTAATCCTACCTTAATGAACCAATCCTGGGTCCCCACCAACAATTTTCTGTTATGCATGATGTCAGTACCAGGGTGCTCTGCAACAGTACAGACAAGGGGTGACAACATATACCTAAATACCACCCATCTCACTGTCTGTTGTAGATCAAAGTGTCTCTCTGGTTAACTGAGCCCTCTTGTGACTCTTGATTAAAGTGCAGGGTTCCCTTGAAGTGTGTGCTGGGAGCAGGCTTCCTGTCTCCCCCAAACCACATACTTCTCCCCTCTGAAAGGGTCAGCTCTGCAGGGGTTTGCCTATGGTAAATAGTGGACCCAGACATGCATTTCACTGCCTTTAATACAGAGAGGTGGGAACTAGCTTCAAGATGACACATTGTATACCAAAGGGGTGTTAGCGCCACCTTTCCTGTTGTCTATTCCGGCAACCAAGCCTCTTCAGGCTTGCTTCAATTATCTCTCATTAGTACGCACTGCCACCAGCCGGAGGACAAAGGAAAGCAGATCCATGGGGCCTTTGATATTTAAATTAGGCTGCCTATGCTGGAGGAAGGCGTGCCTTCCCCCTCCTTGAGATGCTTTGATGTACCTGGGGCCATCACATTCCAGCTGAACATATGACAGGGGAAGACAGCGTCTGTAAACTGTGTCTTCCCGGAGTACATGTGACTATGCGTTTTTGTGTGGGAAGCAGATGGACTGTGTGTGGAATGGCCTCACACAGCCCTCGGAGGTTGGTCTCCCATCATTCCTTTTCATTATTAAAAAATCAAAAAAGCCCAGGCTAGTGCACTCTCCCCATGCGGATGGTCGAATTCCTCACAGTAGCATTTCTTGGGCCTGAGTGGTACGGTGAGTGATGGCTGTTAGGTAATTCTTCCACTCCCCTATTAGAATGGCTTCTCTTGTGAGCTGGAGGCAGGTGTCGTTGGCGGTCTCTGTTACCATCTCGGCAGGTGCATCGCCTTTGGTCGGGCTAATGCAATAACATGGCAGATGTGTTCCTCTGCTTCTCCAGCTGCCTCGCAAACATTTGGGGTTGCTGGCCTAGGTTCTGTGATTGAAAGTCTGCAGTATTATCAGCTCTTTCTCAGTATTGGACATCCATGTTGAATTTGCTGTAGCTGCAGCATCCAGTGCTCTATTCATGTGGAGGGGGTGGGGGGGGGGTGAGGGGCCGATCCTTTGAATATAGGCACTAATGGCTTGTTATCGGTCAGAACTTGGACTGGGTGGCTGACGATGTACACGTGAAAGTGTCTGCACCCCCACAAGATGGCCAGCGCTTCTTTCTCTATGTGTGTAGTTTTTCTCTGTGGTTGTTAGGGCCCTGCTGACAAACGTGATGGGGTATACCGTTCCTTCTCAGTCTCTCGGTCTTTCTGGGTCAGGACGACACCCAGTCCAACTGGGCTGGCATCGACCAGTAGTTCCGTCTTGCAGATCGTATTAAAAAAAGTCAATAGTTGTGTCCCCTGATAGGGAGTCCTTTATTTGTTGAAAAGCAGCTTCGTGGGTGTCTCCCCACTCCCAGTTGACACTTGTTCAGGTGAGTTCTCGCAGTGGTGTGGCGGTGGTTGCTAAGTCAGGGATAAATCTTCCACTGTAGGTGGCCATCCCAAGGAAGCTGAAGACCTCGGTGGTGTTTGTGGGTGCTTTTGCATTTTTGATGTCCGCCACTTTGCTTGGGTCAGGAGATACCCCTTTCTCATTGAATGCAAAAAGCGGAGAGTTTGCTTTCCAAACTCACACTTTTCTGCATGAAGTGTTAGCCCAGCGTCTTCTGGTCGCTGGAGTACCGCTGCTAGTCGAGCATCCTCATCGCTAACATTTGTTACTCCGGCGAGGTCTTATAGTACCTTCCAGATCTCATGTTGGAATACATCGGTGGGACGAGAACTTTGTAATGTATCAGGATTCTTTGGCTAGTTGGATCTGGTGGTATCCAGATCGTTTGTCGAGTTTGCTGAATGTGGTTGCCCCTGTGAGATCCACGATGAGCTCATCGATGGTCGGGGTTATGTGTCTTTCTCGCCCAATGGCCACGTTTGGTAGGTGCATGTCTATACAGATTTGCGCGGTTTGGGGCTGTTTGGGCTTTGCAGTCACTGCTATGGGTGAGATCCACAGGGTGGGTCCCGTTGTTTTTTCAATGATGTGGAGGTCCTCCAGTTTCTTGAGTTCCGCTACCACTGCGGCCCTCATGTGGAACAGGAATCGTCTGGGTATGACGACTTGGTTCAACCATGGAGTCTATGTGCAGTTTCACTGTGCAGTTCTTCAGGCAGCCAATACCCTGGAACAGTTTTGCGTGTTTTTCTAACAGGCGATCGATGCCCTGTGTGTACACTGCAAAGGCAAAGTGTATTAACTTCAGTTTCTCAGCCGTCTTGCAGCTGAGGAGTGTTTCAATGCCGGCGTTGACTACATATATGCGCGACCGGCAGTTTTTTCCCTCCATGGGTTGGCTCTGTTCTGAACGAGCCTCTCACAGGTAAGGGCTTATTACATCCGTACGCAAATAGCTGTACTGATTTGCGTTGGAGCGTCGGGCGTGGGCAGAGTTTCTCATATCTGCTGGCTGACATTACGTTGACAGTGGCTCCTGTGTCTATCATCATTCTCCTCAGTGTGCCCTTGGCTAAGTTCATGCACGTGGGTTGGGTGCTTGTCCATCGCGTATCTCTGCTTTGGTGCAGTTTTACTACATAGATCATGTGCACCCTCATATTCCTTGACCTAAGGTGTTGGGACGGCCTGTCTAGGGACGATTCTCTTTCTTAGTGTTCGCTATTACTAACGCTGCTGTCGTCATCCACATCTACAGCGCGTGCCCGCCGTCTGTTTCTTCGCTGGTGTTGGTGGACTGGTTGTTTCTCCCTAGGGCTGCCTTCTTGCTTGTTTTTCCAGCGATTGTCATTGCACCAGTGTCCTGGTGGTTCAGTGTTCCTGTTGTCTTTCTGGCTGCGGAAGCTCAGACATACCGCTGCAAAATGGTTCAGTTTCCTGCACTTGTGGCAAGTGACTCTGAGAGCGGTGCATGGTTCGTCTTATGTCACGGCTATCCGTACCATAGGCAGGCTTCTGGTCTGTTGGGTTTCTGGCCTCTCTTGTCTCTCCCTTGTCGGAGTGCGTTTATGGGCGCTTTGATGTTTTCTGTGTCCAGAGGGGGTCGGCTGATCATGGACTCCATCTCGGCCACAAAGGTGTCTGTTCTCTCTCATTGGCGCCCCATTATGAGAATCTGTTCTAACGGTAAGTTTGTTTCTGATAGGATTGTCCTGCGAAGCTTGTCTGATGACAGGCCATGTATGAACTGCTGCCAGACTGTAAATTCTTCGTCTGGGAAGTCACACCCAATGGCCATTTCCCAGAGCTGGCTTTGAAAGTCATCGGTATTTTCATTTGGTCGTTGGCGTGCCTGGCTCATCTTGAACCTTTCAAAGTCAGGGCTGAGTTGCGGTTTGAATTTTCTTGTTAGTAGGTTCTGTTGCCCGGGTGTTGACCTTGGCCCCCTGCCCTTGTAGGGGATGCTACAGGGGTTTGCCACCATTCTGACAGGGGATGGAGCCCAGTGCCTCCAGGCACTTGGCTCTTTGTTGCCCCCAGGGTAGGCAAGTGTCTTTACTGGGGCAGTGTTGTGTTCCTTTAATGTGTGGGGTGGATAACCCAGAAGTGGTCTGTTTTTTTCCAACTAGGGGCAGTGCGGGAAACGTGTGCTCTTTCCATGTGTTCCACTGTTTCTTGGGGCGCCTCACTTGTTCTAATCTAGAACACTAGAATCTCTGATGCACTGACAGGTTGGTGAGACTAATTATCTGCTTGTCAAAACAAGGGCTAGGGGACTGAGGGAGGATAGTCCAACTATAATGCATTTCTAGGTGACGGCCTTGAGGGCCCTAACAGGAAAGCACAAGAGGACACCGGTATGTCCCTAAAATCATTTATCTGCCCATCACCAGGGTGTCATTTTTCGAATAGTATAAACTTAATCACATCTAAGTCTCCAGTTTTTGCAGTTAAGTCACAATGAGAATAAATGATTTGCCCAGGAGCACACACTTTGGTTGATATCAATGAAGCCAGGATTTTAATACAATCTGCAATTTGGGCTCTTCGCACATGCCTTCTGCGATCTACTTGGTATAGGTATTTAAGTTTTGGTTTTCAAGGACTGCAATAATGCTGTCATAGCGTTTACTTGCAAAATATAAAAATCACACAGTAAAGTAACCGGACACTTTGTAAACCCTTAGAGAAACACAGTAGGCAAAAAGAATATCACTGTAGATTTATTTTCCACCCCTAAAATGGAAAACTACAAGTCAAAGGGCATCATTGGATGTTTGCCTGTATCCCGTCAGTGCTACTGGCAAACTGTAATAACATTTCTGCCACTTAGTCTGCCAGAATTACCAGCAGATTCCGAGTGGCAGAAACGCCGGTAAATCCCCATTCCACGGAGCCCCATAGGAGTCAATGGGGGGATTTGCTGGTATTAACGGCACCAGTAATACCAGCAGTTTTTTGTCGGTAGGGTGGCGGATGTAAATCCACCACCCTACTGGCAAACTTGTTGGTGCGATAAAGTGCCAGTATGCTGTAATCCTAGCACGTTATTACCGCACAGCACACTCATAATGAGGCTGAAATAATGCAAATTAATGCATACCTAAAAAAGTTAATGTTTTAGACCACTTTGCTTTCAACACTTTAGGAAACACACAGAACTAAATTGTTTAGCAAAGTCACCCGAGCATCAATATTGTTTATAACAAACTTCCAGCTTGTGTTATGCATGATGTTAAGAACATTTTGCTAAAAATTAATAGTATGGGTCACACAACAATTTCTTCAAATTCAATCACTTTCAATAATTTGTCAGTGCTTTACTAATGGTCCAAAGCACAAGAACCATACACATATATTGAACATAAATAGTTCTACAAAACTATGCAGAAGCAGTAAAGCACCCTGAAAAGAAACAATGGTAAAAATATATCAAACTTAAAAAATCTAAACGCAGTTCAAACAGTTGAACAATACAAAACCAGATTGCTCAACAAGTTACATCATAAACATACATTCATTACACAATTCGGAAGTGATATAGCCATAGTAGCTATTACTATATGTAAATGAAATAAATTCAAAGTGAAAGTTTAGTTTCTTCAATGATATTCCCTGAGGAACAAAGCATTTTCTTTGGTAGTCAGAAATGTCACTCTTATTTCTCTATGTATTTCGGACAAAGAAAGTCTTTCACCAAGAGGGAAGACAACGGAGGTCCTACAAAAGATAATATAAAAATAAACACTCCCTCAGTTACTACATGTTAACATAGCAAAATAATCTAACAGTCTAAAATCACTAACCTGTAAACTTAACTGATTATTATTTTGCAGATAGACAACAAATATCCATGCAACACCCAATCTTCAAAATCAGATTCTCTGTAAAAAAAGATCAATGTAAAATATATATAAAAACAAAAACATGCATACAAAACATAAAAGCAACAATACTATCTAAAACCACCATTTTATCTTTTGTACCTGTTAAAATATGGAAGATCCAAATCTCCCAACCTCAAAATCACTCCATAGCCATCTGAATAAAACAATATACAGCCACCAAGCAAAGGTAAACGAAAAAAAAATCACTTACTTTGCAAACCCAATAGGTATCCCAGTGTAACAACCCTAACATTGGGCCTCATTACGAGTCAGGCGGTAACCCACTGGTGCAGCTGGCAGGTTGCCACCGGACTCGTAACACTTTTCCGGCGCCTGACTACCCGGTGCCACCGGGATCTTACAAGTCCCGGCGGATCGGAAAGTCAGTTGCCGGAAAACCTTACTCCCCTTTCCCGTGGAGTCCCATAGGAGGGACTCCATGGGAGTAGGGAGATGGAAGCACCGTTGCTAACGGTGCTGGTGCTTCCGTAACAAGTCTGCCTACCGGAACCATTGTGCCCGGCAGGCAGACTTGTAGTGTGGCGGTCCGGAATGGGTGCCGTACGTTGCTACCGGCACCATTAATTCCCGACTGCCACAATTGTAATGAGGCCCATTATCTCACTCAAATTACACCCCAACAAACTAATCTAAAAATACACTCTCACGAAAAAACATAACCGTATCCACCAATTGAAGGGCACACCCTTGGAGTTCATAAATTCGTCCACACTCATCGTGCAAAGCCAGACTGGTAAAACCATACTTCACCTTCAATTATTTGAAGCCACACATTCCTGTGCTCCATTCCATCAGTAAATTGTAAACGAAAGAGAATCTGGGCCCATATAAGCAACTTGTGAATAAGGAAGACATCACATGGATCAGAGACCCTTCCATCAACTGTCAGCATCAATAACCAGAAAAACGTTACTAAGGAGGAACATCTAGAATTCTAGATGTGCAAGAGTTCAAGGGAGTAAATATATGCCATCTTGGAAGAATTTGAAAAGAAAAAAACACTACCTTGTCCAGAAATGACTAAAACAAACAAATGAACAACATATTAAAGAGAGAAAACCCACAATATAGTCACAAAAATTCCAAACCCCTAATTTGATACTCATAAAAATAAATTCCAAATGATTATTATCATAACACATTCGTTGTTAAAACTGCGTTGTTTTTACAAATAATTAACCAAATTCCTACGTTATTTATAATTCATTCATAAGAACACTTTCACTAAATAATTGAAAAAAATAGAAAATTAAAAAATACAAAATCATAAAATAATAATGCAACCCAAAAATCACAAGTAAAATGTGCATAACTAATACGGCCACCCTAATCTTTCACAATACATCAACATCAATCACCTTACACATAAACCTTCCAAAACATTTATCATTAGCCACAAAATGATGTTTGAATTCAAATAAAGCAAGATGATCATATTAGTTTCAGAGGTGTTAGAGGGCTTGGTGGTGAAAGCAAGTGCAGTGTAGATTTCTAGAGACATGCAGAGATAGGAGCGGGTATGGGTACATATCTAGAGACAGATCTGTATATATTTGAGGGCCTGTAGATGACACCAGGAGGCTGTGTACATATTGAAACGGCCTTAAATATTTGAGGATCTGGGGGACAGTGGGAGCTGTGTGTATATTAAATAGACAGACTGCGATCTGAGATAGTCTGGGGTGACAGCAGGGTTTGTATGCCTATCTGAAAATAGAGAGCAAACTATGAGTGTTTCATGTTTAGAGACAGTCCAAGATATGAGAGGACCTGTAAGGACAGGAAGAGGATGTGCATATATTTAGAGATTGGCCAAGATATGAAAGGATCTGACGGACTATAGTGGGCTGTATACATATCTGGAGACTGACCACAATATTGGATGATGTCAAGGTGATAGCATGGGCCTGCAAACCTACCTGTGACACAGACAGACATACAACTATCACCTGTGTGAACTCCAAGTGGTTGAATACTGTTTCAAGAGACAGTGAGAGAACAACACAAGTCATCATGGGCATATATGTTGAGGGAAATCTCGAGGTATGAGGGGTGAGGAGGGACGGGTTGGTCGGTTTTTATCCTTCTACTCTGTTGCAAGGCCCATGTGTATTTTGCACTATTCCTATTTGGTTTACTCTTTGTTTTCCTTTTGAGTCCTTACCCTGAGGCCTCATCAGAGACACAGATGCTCTTTGTGCACCACAAGGGACACTAAGTCTCTGAGGGTCAGGGTACACATGTATCATGTTTGCCTATATAAACCCATAGGGCAAGTGGCTATATAGACTCCCATAGCTGGTGGCAGCCTTTTTGTGGTTCTAGTAGGGTACAACCTGTTGCACCCCAGGTTGCCCCCCCTGCAAAGCCCTTGTAAAATCCAGTGTTGATTCCAATAGCCAGACTGTTCCTACAAGTGCGTGTGTGAGATACAGATGTTGCCATATGGCTACTGCCTGCATTTATTAAGGGTTACATTTGCCAGAACCAGATACGCCTGTTTCGAATGGATTGTGTCCTCCTGTCATGTACCGGCGTGTAAGCAGTGTCAAGAAACGGATGCATAGCCCTTTAAGAACACTACAACCAGGGGCTTGGAAGTTGGCATGGCAACGCTGGCGTCCTCTCAGCGTTTCCCACGGTCGACGCTGGAAGCCGCGGAACGCTGTCATGTGACCTCACCTTTATAGTCTCCGCCTACACTCCAGATCGGTGCTTCTGATTGAGAATTGGTGGCGCCTCGTATCTTGTACCTTGTATCCAGCTTTCCCTTTTATCCCGGTTCTGTCCCTTTCCTTTCCCCTTCCCTCCAGCATTTCTGATTACCTCGTTGCCTCGACCCGGACCGTTTACCTGGCTTTGGATTTTGGACTGCCTTGTTCTTGTTTGCTGCCCGCATCATTCTTCGACCTCGGACCGCTCACGGATTTCCTAGCCTTCGCCCATTGGTTTTGGTTGCTCTTCGGTTATCTTCTGGATCTTCAATCATCTGGACTGCATCTGGGTATTTTGAGGAACTTTGGAACTTTTCTTGAACTTTGGATTGTTGACCTTGGAACTCTTGAACTTTTGGACTTCCAACCTGGGGTTTCCTTGTGACGCACACTATCTAGTGTGTATTTAGACGTCCTCGTGCCGGCGGGATAGGTGGTTTAGCTTTGCTGATATTCTGCATTGTGGACTTCGGAGTTCTTCTCTTCCTGGTTCCATCTGGTTCCCCCCGGAGTAACGGTAAGCCTAGGGGTTGTTATCAGAATTGGGTTCATCGTATTGCATTCTTTCTGTTGTGTTCGGGTTGGTCAGAAGGGCGGTTGTTATATTATCTGTATTGTGTTAACTCCTCACTTACAGATCCAACGCCTGTCCTCAGCTACTCGTACCACCCTGACTCTACATTACAACTCCTGCGTCCTCTGGGTCTCATCAGGTATCCGTTCTTTCCTCTGATTGATCGCTCTGGCTGTCCGTTCCTGGGGCCAGAGGGTTCCATCGGGAGGAAGAACTCTTTGGCTACACGACGTGGGCAACTGGATTCTGACATAATCAGAAGCCATTCTATATGGATACCAGTGAGACGCTGTCCACTATTTTACAATTGGTGGCCGATTTACGTAATGATATGACTGCGGCTCATTCAGCCACGCAGCGATGCATTGATGAGTTGCAAGCAGGGTTCCAACCCCTTGGGGCAGCTGCCCCACCTTTGGCCAGTGTCTCTGGGGCAGGTGCTGGTCCATCCCAACAGGGTGCTGGACCAGTTTGTATGACTACCCAGTTCCCTTTGGCTCCACCGGAACGCTTCAGTGGAGACCCTAAGACCTTTAGGACCTTTTTGAACCAATGTAGACTACACTTTCTGTGTCGTCCTGCCTCTTTTCCAGATTCCACTACTAAGGCGGCGTTTCTGTTATCTCATTTAGGGGGTACCGCGGCTGCCTGGGCTAATCCGTTGTTGGAAGAGGGCAGTCATCTTCTTTACAATTGTGACGCCCTAATTGAGGCAATGAGTCGTGTGTTCGACACACGTTATGCCACACAAGCTACGGATTTAGAACTGCTTGGTCTCCAACAAGGCAGTACACCTCTCCTGTCCTATCTAGCCAAGTTCAATCAGCTGGTGGCGGAAACTAATTGGCCCGAAGAGAAGAAGGCCTCTCTCTTCTATAAAGGGCTATCCGACTCCCTAAAAGACACACTGGCTACCGTTCCGGTGATACCTACTGCTTTTTCGGAACTATTGGATTTGGTTCTCCAGATCGATTCCCGACAAGCAGCACGGAGGGGTGAAAAGAGAACGGTTCCTCCTGTTGCTATCTCCGTTCCTTTACCTGCCGCTGGATCCACGGAACCCATGCAGATTGGGGCACTTAGAACCCCTCTCTCGGCTGAAGTTAGGGAACACCGGAGAAAGAATGGATTATGTTTCTATTGCGGAGGTTCAGACCACTTGCTCCGAGAATGTACCAAAAAACCTGCTAAGAAACAGGGAAACGCCAAAACCCGGTGACTGAAGGGGTCCAGATGCCGGGTGTTTCTTCGATAGACCCTACCATATACAGTCCTTATTGTCTATCTGTTTCCCTGTCGTCTCCCGGTTCTGAGAAATGGGCCGTGATGATGGTCCTGGACTCAGGCGCCACAGGGAATTACGTGGATGCCACTTATGCTCAGGAGTTGGGTCTGCCAGTTATGCACAAATCATGTCCTGAAGTGGTAAATTCGGTGGATGGCTCTTCCTTGGTCTCTGGGTTAGTGACGAAGCGGACTACTGACCTCACCATGATCACTGACTGCGGTCATCAAGAGAGCATCTACTTTGATCTCATTGCGGCACCACAGTTTAAATTCATTCTTGGCTTACCTTGGTTAAAATTGCATAATCCTTCTGTGGATTGGCATTCTGGGGAGGTATGTTTTCCGTCGGATTACTGTGAAAGGAGATGCCTCACTATCAGTTCGGAGATCACCAATCCAAGTCATGCTCTTGCTGAAACTACCCGTACTGTGGGGGCAGTACTTAACACTGTCCTTCCTATGGTGTACAGGAAATATCAGGACGTATTCGACGCACGTGGGGCAGAGATACTTCCACCCCACAGGCCCTATGACTGCCCTATCGAGCTGATTCCTGGAGCTAAGATTCCGTCTGGGCGCATATATTCCCTGACCCCTAAAGAGGACGTGATTTTGAAGGAATATATTGACAAATCCTTGAGTACTGGCTTTATTCGTCCTTCCCGCTCACCTGCTGCCTCACCCATGTTCTTTGTCCCTAAGAAGGAGGGGGACCTGCGTCCTTGCATCGATTACCGTGCATTAAATGCCGTCACGATCAGAAATCAGTATCCGATTCCTCTGATTTCAGTCTTATTGGACCAATTGGGTGCAGCTAAGGTGTTCACTAAATTGGATTTGAGGGGAGCCTACAATTTCGTCCGGATTCGCGAAGAAGACGAGTGGAAGACGGCCTTCAAAACCAAATATGGCCTCTTCGAATACTGCGTTATGCCCTTTGGCCTATGTAACGCTCCGGCGACCTTCCAATACTTCATCAACGACGTATTTCATGACATGCTAGACCAGTATGTAGTCGTTTACTTAGATGACATCTTGGTCTACTCTCCTTCGGTGGACACTCACGTCATCCATGTCTCCAACGTTTTGCAACGTCTAAGAGAGTATCACTTGTATGCTAAGTTGGACAAGTGCAGGTTTCATGAAACCGAGGTAGAGTTCCTAGGCTATGATATCACTAGCCGGGGAGTGCAAATGAGCCAGTCTAAGATCACCGCGATATTGGAGTGGCCTCGTCCTGATACCTTGAAGGCTCTGCAATCCTTCCTAGGTTTTGCAAATTTCTATCGGCGGTTTATCCAAGACTTTTCAGCCATTGCCTCTCCACTTACTAAACTAACCAGCACTAAAAGTTTGTTTGAATGGAACGAGGAAGCTCAACAGGCTTTTGAGGCCCTAAAATCTGCTTTTACCACGGCTCCCGTCCTTCAACATCCGGATCCTTCTTTGCCTTTCATTGTAGAAGCAGATGCTTCAGATGTTGCACTGGGAGCTATCCTGTCCCAACTGTGCCCCGAGTCCGCTGGTTTACATCCTGTTGCGTATCACTCCAGAAAACTCACTTCCTACGAGAGGAATTATACGATCACAGAACGGGAATTGTTGGCTGTAAGAGACGCCTTTATGGTATGGAGACATCATCTTTTGGGGTCTTCCGAACCAGTTCAAGTGTTTACTGATCATCGGAATCTCTTGGCACTGCAATCAGTGAAGTGTACTACGGCACGTCATGCCAGGTGGCATGAATTTTTCGCCATGTTCAACTTCACCATTACCTATCGCCCTGGTTCTCTGAATTCGAAGGCTGATGCTCTTTCCCGCATCCATGGAGTCCCTGAACCATCCGAGGATAAAGGAGCTCTTCTATTACCCAATCAAGTGGTGTGTGGGTGTACCTTGCGCCCCTCTCTGAAAACAAGGATACAAGAATGGGTGAGAACTACTCCCTCCGAGATTTCTAGCCTGGGGTTGGAGGTCATCAATTCATTGCCTTATATGAAGGGTAAAATATATGTGCCTGACTCCGACACAAGACACACCGCCATACAATGGTGTCACGATTCAGCGGTAGCGGCACATCCAGGGACTGGGAAAACTATTGACCTTTTGAGAAGGTGGTGCTGGTGGCCCTCCATGTCACACGATGTTCGGGAATACATCGTTTCTTGTGCCATTTGTGCACAGTGTAAACATCAACCGGGCAAACCGGTGGGCCTGCTTCAACCCATGCCTAATCCAGACAAGCCTTGGCTTATGGTCTCTATGGATTTCGTAGTAGAGCTTCCGGTAGTCGACGGCTACGACACTATATGGGTGGTCGTGGACTACTTCACGAAATCAGCCTTGTTTGTACCCTGCCAGGGGATTCCTTCTGCTCCGGTTTTGGCGGAACTGTTCTTGAAGAACGTCTACCGAAGATTCGGTCTGCCTTCCATTCTTGTTACTGACCGGGGACCACAGTTCACTTCTCGTTTTTGGAGAGCCGTGACTTCAACGTTGGGTATAGACGGCAGGTACTCTAGTGCTTACCATCCACAAACCGATGGGCAAACAGAGAGGCTTAACGCCACCATGGAACAGTATCTACGATGTCTTACCCACCAACGCCAAGATACGTGGGTTTCTGTTCTACCTCTGGCCGAGTTCGCCTACAATAACTCTATGCATACGGCGACAGGTGTGTCTCCGTTCTTTGCACTATATGGCCAGCACCCCCGGTCTTTGCCCAGCATTGCTGATTGGCCATTACAAAATCCGGCTGCCTCTGGTTGTCTTAGGAACCTATCAGATACCCACGCTATAGTTAAGAGTCAACTATTACAGGCCCAGTCACGTACTAAGACATCGGCAGATGCACATCGCTCACCGGCCCCTAACTACCGACCGGGGATGAAGGTCTTGCTGTCCACGAAAAATCTACGCCTGCCTGGTCGAAGATCCCTGTTGCCTCGGTTCGTGGGTCCCTACAGCATTCTGCAGGTTATTAACCCTGCGGCCCTCCGATTGGCTCTTCCTGCAAAATGGAAGGTACACCCGGTATTCCATGTCTCCCTAGTGAAACCATGCCACCCATCTACCAGACTTCCTGCTCAGCCACCACCGATTAGGGTGCGTGGTTTTGATGAATATGAGGTGGGTGCGATCTTGGATACCAAAGTCCGAAGGGGCAGACGCCTCTATCTGGTCGATTGGAAGGGCTATGGTCCCGAAGACCGTACGTGGGAACCTGTGGGAAACATCCATGCTCCGGCCCTATTGTCTCGTTTCTGGTCTGCTCGGGGGGTGACACCCCCTTTGAGGGAGGAAACTGTCATGTACCGGCGTGTAAGCAGTGTCAAGAAACGGATGCATAGCCCTTTAAGAACACTACAACCAGGGGCTTGGAAGTTGGCATGGCAACGCTGGCGTCCTCTCAGCGTTTCCCACGGTCGACGCTGGAAGCCGCGGAACGCTGTCATGTGACCTCACCTTTATAGTCTCCGCCTACACTCCAGATCGGTGCTTCTGATTGAGAATTGGTGGCGCCTCGTATCTTGTACCTTGTATCCAGCTTTCCCTTTTATCCCGGTTCTGTCCCTTTCCTTTCCCCTTCCCTCCAGCATTTCTGATTACCTCGTTGCCTCGACCCGGACTGTTTACCTGGCTTTGGATTTTGGACTGCCTTGTTCTTGTTTGCTGCCCGCATCATTCTTCGACCTCGGACCGCTCACGGATTTCCTAGCCTTCGCCCATTGGTTTTGGTTGCTCTTCGGTTATCTTCTGGATCTTCAATCACCTGGACTGCATCTGGGTATTTTGAGGAACTTTGGAACTTTTCTTGAACTTTGGATTGTTGACCTTGGAACTCTTGAACTTTTGGACTTCCAACCTGGGGTTTCCTTGTGACGCACACTATCTAGTGTGTATTTAGACGTCCTCGTGCCGGCGGGATAGGTGGTTTAGCTTTGCTGATATTCTGCATTGTGGACTTCGGAGTTCTTCTCTTCCTGGTTCCATCTGGTTCCCCCCGGAGTAACGGTAAGCCTAGGGGTTGTTATCAGAATTGGGTTCATCGTATTGCATTCTTTCTGTTGTGTTCGGGTTGGTCAGAAGGGCGGTTGTTATATAATCTGTATTGTGTTAACTCCTCACTTACAGATCCAACGCCTGTCCTCGGCTACTCGTACCACCCTGACTCTACATTACAACTCCTGCGTCCTCTGGGTCTCATCAGGTATCCGTTCTTTCCTCTGATTGATCGCTCTGGCTGTCCGTTCCTGGGGCCAGAGGGTTCCATCGGGAGGAAGAACTCTTCGGCTACACGACGTGGGCAACTGGATTCTGACACCTCCCACGTATTCCTCATTTTATGATAATCGTATCCCAGCTTCAGCTGCTTCGGAAAAATCTTTCACCAGGGGGTGCTGTGTTGGAGACCGCAGAGTCGAAGTCCCTCGAGGGCCGTCGTCGGGCATCAACGTCATCCGCTGTATAAAGGGCTCAAGCAGCGCCCGTTACCTCAGTTGTGTTTTTCCGACGCAACTGCTTCGGGTTACGAACGGCGCATCAAGGATTTCTTCGACGATGTCCTCGTCTTCAACTCCATTCACACCCGAGACAGGGTTAAAAAAATTTCTGAAGTGTGGCAGGAAGATGTCTATAACCGACCCCCATCGAAATTGCCTCTGGTGCTTCAGCTCAGACCATCGGGTTGATGAGTGCGGGTCCTGTCAGGCCATGTCAAATAAGTCTTGGGGAACGCAGAGGTAAGCTGGCGGTGGGGGAGGAGAAATATAAGTCTTCGAAAAGACAAAAGGATTTGGATGAATCCGGTAGAAAATCTTGTCACGAGTTGAGGAGGTCGAGATCGGAGAGTCGTTCGAGGAAATCTTCCTCGTCCTCGACTAAAAAGTAAAAAAACGCGACATCATAGGTCTTCCTCCTCGTCCTCTTCTGAGAGGAGAGTAACTTACCCGACAAAGCACGATTCCCTAGAAAAATGGGAGGCCTTCAGGGCTTCGATGCTTAAAATATTCGAGAAAGCGGGCCAGACTCCCTCGAAGTTGCTGCGTGGTGATCATGCCTCTACTCACTCTAAAAGGGAAAGAGGAAAATCAAGATCTAAACACGCAAGGGTTGAAAAAGAGTCGAGAGTGTCTTCAAGGGAAAGTTCCCCGAAGCATTGCACTAAGTCTAAGCCCCCGGTGCATAAATTTGGGCTAGCGGAATCGACATCGAAGTCGAAACCAAAACTCGACTCGACACTGTCGACGACTATAGCGTCGAGACCGCTGACGAAAATGACGTTGACACTTTTAGCTTTATCGAAGCCTTCTTCGACAGCATCAAAGCCTCCTTCAACATTGACACCGTCGAAGCCAGCGTGTACCCTATCAACGCCTTCGACGCCTTTATCGAGGCCTTCTTTGATACCAAGGCCCAAGTCAACGCCATTATCCATGCCTAGGCAAATTCCACCTTCTTTGCCTGAAAAGACTTTCCACCCTCAACCTAGACAGGAATTTTTAGATCCATGTCATCTATATATGAAGAACATTCCTCTGAAGAGGATGTCACTCCAGCTGGAGTTAGATTTGGAGCCAGAGAGGTTCCTGAGGAACTAGTGGACCTACATTCTAAAATAACAGACCTTTATGACTGTCTCCAAAATGCCAGTGGCTTAGACACTTCACTTCACAACAACCTTACCCTAAATTTAGACACAATGTACTCAAATGGCTTTGCACTAATGACTCATAACCGGATCCACCTTATCCCTGACTGCTACTTGCCCCTCTACCGGACACGATTAACCGCACCTATTGTATCTGATCATGCATTACCTAATATGTAAGCACTTGCCACCACTATACTGTAACCGGTGGCGTCAGTACTATATATTCCCTGTATGCATGTATGCACACATAATATGCACTGTATTGTATAATGTATGTACATGTATGCATATGCTCGTGATATGCACTGTAACTAAGCTTAATCTACTTGTACTGTTGCGCCCAGCTACCTAAGGGTTTGGTGCGCATTACCAAATGAATAAACAAACAAACCTGAAGTGGATTTTGAAAGGCCAGATCCTACAGATCATGCTGAACCCAGTTATAGGAATCTTATGGGAAAGGTCATTGATTTTATGGGTTGGAAAGCAGCTTCCCCGGATTTTGACCAGGATGACATGACTGACATCCTGAGTGAGGGTCCCTTAAAAGATCCTGTTCTTCCATTTCACAAAGCACTGCAAAAAAGGGTAATGGTAAATTGGAATACTCCTGATTCAATTGCAGCAGTAAATAAGAAACTGGTACCAGAATATAGGCCAGCCTTATCAGATCCAGAATATTTATCCAAACATCCATCTCCTGAAAGTCTAGTGGCTCAAGCTGCCACCTCCACTAGGCAATCAGCTTACCCATCAATACCACCAGACAGGGACGGTAAAAAAGTTGATGCTTGGGCCCGGAAAGCTTTTACTTCGGGCAGCATGGCCCTGAAATCGACTAATGTCACTTGCACATTAGCAAGATTTACTTATACCCTGTGGGACTGCATGTCATCAGCGGCTGAACGCATCCCGGAACGTGAGGAATGGGATGGTTTCCTGGCTATAGTGAAGGATGGTAAAGAGGCTTTGGAGGAATGCCTTCAGTCAGGATTGGACTCTGCGGATAGTATAAGCAGGTCCATGGCATCTAGCACAGCCTTGCGCAGATTCACATGGCTAAGAAAATCTGGCTTTGCACCTGATGTGCAGTCTAGATTACTGAATATGCCCTTTGAAGGCTTGAGGTTGTTTGGCAGCAAGGCGGACAAGAGCTTGGAGAAGCTGCAGACCTCAAAAGCGGCAGCAAAATCATTCAGAGCCGCTATAAGGCAACCTCAACAACACTCTTACGCAGGCTCATCTTCCTGGAAGAGTCGCCCCTTTTGCTTATATTCCTCTTTTGGAAAAGGGAGGGGGCAGGCCAGTCAGAGAGGCCAACAGAGAAAACCTTTTTGTGGTGGAAAAGGGATAGGTGCTAGATCAGCCACAGCAGTGGCTACTAACTCCTCAGCCACTGCTGCAGCTGCTGCAAAGCCACTTTGAGGTCTTAACCCACAAAGCCCCGGTGGGAGGCAGAATTACTCGGTATCTGGATGAATGGCGGGGTATTACGTCAGATGCCTGGGCACAAGAGATAGTGAACCATGGTTACTGTCTTCCTTTTCATCAAAGACCTCAAGGTCATCCACCAGGAGCCAACTCTGTAAAAATTCCAGACCCACTCCTTGTGCAGGAGATTTTAACCCTGCTAGAGAAAGGTGCAATAGAACATGTACCTGTAGCGGAGAGGAACAAGGGCTGGTACTCCCCCTATTTTCTCATCCCCAAATAGGACAGGATTGAAACCCTTCTTGGACTTGAGAAGCTTGAACAAGTTTCGCAGGAAGGACAAGTTCAAGATGGTGACCCTTTCTCAGATCCTTCAGGCTCTTCAGCTTCAGGACTGACTGGTTTCATTGGACCTTCAGGATGCTTACTTTCCTGTGCCAATCCATCTCAAGCAGAGAAAGTACCTGAGGTTCGCAATTGGTGGTTCTCATTATCAGTTTCGGGTTCTGCCATTTGGGCTGACCTGCGCCCCAAGGGGTTTCACCAAACTGATGGTGGTGGTGGCAGTGAGTATCAGAAGAAGGGGGATTCATGTCTACCCATATCTAGACGATTGGCTTAACAGGGTGTATTCGTCCGAACGAGACCAGGAACATCTGGCCTTGACCTGCCACTTCTTACACAGTCTGGGCTTCTCCCTCAATTACAAGAAGTCGCTAATGATTCCAAGCCAAAAACTCACTTTCTCAGGAAAAGCCTCACCTCCTGAGGAGAGAGCTTGCCACATTCTGCAGATGGTAATGAAGTTTCAAAATGCCCAACATCTACCAGCATTTGACTTTCTCAGGTTGCTAGGCCTCATGGGATCCTGCATTTTTCTGGTGCCAGAGGCCAGATTGAGGATGATATCCCTTCAATGGGCCCTCAGGACTCAATGGTCCCAGTTTTCAGGGGAGGTGTCAGGTCTTCTACAAGTCCTGGCCAAAGTGGCTCAAGATCTGCTCCTATGGTGGGCTTGCAAGAAGAATATCCTCAAGGGGTAACCTTTTTGGCAACCATGGCCGGAGATAACGGTAGTGACAGATGCCTCACTCATGGGGTGGGGAGCCCACACCAACGATCTGACAATTAGCGGTCGTTGGTCTCCATCGGAGTCCAAACTACACATCAACCTTTTGGAGCTGAGAGCAATCAGGCTAGCGCTAAAGGCTTTTCTGCCCTCTGTACAAGGAAAGAATGTCCTGATAATGACGGACAACACAGTGGCCATGTACAACCTCAACAAAAGAGGAGGAGTAGGATCACTTCCACTGTGCAGAGACGCAATGCAGCTCTGGTTCTGGGCAATGCAAGAAGGAATCTCTCTATCGGCTGTTCACCTTGCCGGAGAGCTAAACACGGCGGCGGATGCTCTGAGCAGGCAGAGCACAGTCTCCTACGAATGGGAATTAGCTCACAAAGTCCTTCAAGAGATCTTCGCCCTTTGGGGAACCCCTCAAGTGGACCTGTTCGCGACCTGGGCCAACCGGACTTGTGAACTGTATTCCTCAAGGGAATTTCCCCCAAGAGGAGCTCTAGGGGACGCGTTCGTAGTGGACTGGGTATTTCCACTCCTTTACGCGTTTCCTCCAGTCCCCGTGATTCCTCACGTAATCAGGAGGTTGAGAAAGTTCTGGAAAACCATGATCCTAATTGCCCCGGATTGGGCCAGGAGGACGTGGTACCCAGACCTTCTGGACATGTCCATCTGCCCTGCAATACGTCTTCCACAAAGAGAGGATCTTCTCTTGCAGGAGGAAGGTCGGGTCCTCCATCCAGAGGTCAAAACACTCAGCCTTCATGCATGGTTTCTGAGAGGCTAAGATATAAGGATTGGGACCTCCCAGATGACGCAATGGAGACTTTGCTTTCGGCCAGAAGGCCAGCAACAAAATCCCTGTATCAGTGTCGTTGGAACAAGTTCAGTAACTGGTGCAGGGATAACAATGTGGATCCATTTCTTTGTAATACTCCAACAGTACTTTCTTTTCTCTTACATTTAGCCAATTTGGGGCTCCAAGTTGGAATGATAAAAGGTTACTAAAAGCGCTATCTATCTTTAAGCGCTCCTCAGAAGAGGTGTCCTATCTTAAAATGCCTTTAGTCATTCAATTCTTGAAAGGGTTGACAAATGTATACCCTTCGACACCTTTTCAGGTGCCCATCTGGGATTTAAATCTAGTCTTAAAATGTCTCGTGTGCTCCTTTCGAACCTTTACATTCTTGTCCATTAAGACTGCTCACTCTTAAGACAATTCTGTTAGTGGCTATAACATCAGCCCGCAGGGTAAGTGAGTTGCAGGCAATGTCTTGTAAGCCATCTTTCTTGCCTAAAATAGTGTCTGATTTTCATCTGTCACAAAAGATTGCCTTACCTTCCTTTTATCCTCCACCTCACGCTAGTAAGGAAGAGGAAAGGTTGCATAGACTGGACCCAAAAAGGGCTCTCAGTTTCTATATTTCCAGATTGGCAAATCTCCAACAATGTGACCAACTATTCGTTGGATATACTGGGCACAAATTGGTCCTTGCATTATCTAAACAAACTCTATCGAGATGGATAATTCTAGCAATCTCTGAATGCTATAAACTAGCTGGGAAAGAGCCTCCAGATGGATTAAGGGCTCATTCAACCAGAGGCATGGTAACTTCCACGGCTCTTCAGAGGGGTGTCCCGGTACAGGATATTTGTGTTGCGGCCACCTGGTCGTCAATGCACAACCTTTGTAAAGCATTACTGCTTGGACTCTACTTCATATCAAGGAGGACTATTTGCAAAAGCTGTCCTTCACTCAGTCCATAATTAAAATGTCTAGTACTCCCACCTCCAAAATTACCACTGCTATGGGAGTCTATCATAAGATGAAGAATACGTGGGAGGAAACAATCCATTCGAAGAACAAGTTACTTACCAACTGTAACGTTCTTTCGATTGGATGTTCCTCCCACGTACTCCTCATCGACCCTCCCATCCCTCCCCTCCGTACTGTGTACGCCAGTTGCACTCTAATTTCCTTAAAGCCTGATCAGCTGATGCGACCATGAACACTGTAAAAACAGAACTGAGGTATCGGGCGCTGCTCGAGCCCTTTATACAGCGGATGACGTTGACGCCCGACGGCGGCCCTCGAGGGACTTCGACTCTGCGGTCTCGAACACAGCACCCACTGGTGACATTTTTTTCTGAAGCAGCTGAAGCCGCGATACGATTATCTTAAGATGAGGGAGGAACATCCAATCGAAAGAATGTTACAGTTGGTAAGTAACTTGTTCTTCTGAGTGATTTTTACAAATGTTTTTTTAACTTTTCTTTATTGAATGATTTGTACCTCACTGACATCGGCCAAACATTTTATGCACTCTTTTCAATGAAGGTCATCATAAAATACTCGCAACAAATTACAAGGATATATTGAATAAGCAAACAGAACATAAGAGAGAAGAGAGACATTAGTGCATGCAGATGAGCAATCGGACATCAAGGGAGCTTAGATAGGATCCATGCGGGAGTTGGAACACTCCATAATAGTCTGCTGTTCCTGGGGGGCAGGGGGGGTCGCATTCATTAGACATTTTATTCTCTGCCATAACAACAAAGGGGCATGTTAGGGGGGTGAGGGGCCTGCCGTGTCAATAGGTACACCGTGAAAGGATGCCAAATGTTTTTGCGTCGATTTTGCACACTGCACATATTTGTGTATTCCGTGTCCGTATCACTGAACCATATTAACTCTTAGCCATCCTTGCACCCCCAGGGGGGAGGCACTTGTCCATTTCATCAAGACCCACCTTCTTGCTATGATCATACAAGTGGACATTAACTTACAGTATTGTTTCGACAGCCCCGGAAGCCACCCAAACATGCAGCACAGGAACTCTCTCGGTACAGGTTGACCCACCATTTCAGACATAACACTTACCACCCCCTCCCAGAAAGGGCGTAACTCCACACAGAGCCACAGCATCTACAGCATATTAGCCGGCTCCACTTTACATCTTGGGCAGTTTGCGGGCCTTGTGGAGTCATATTGGTGTGTGCGCGCTGGCGAAACGTGTACCCTGTGCAGAACCTTGATCTGAATCAGCTGCAGCCTGGAGTTAAACTCCCCTTTGTGCGTGGTATCGCACATCACAGCCCATTGTTTGTCCGATAGGGTCACCCCTGAGTCGTCCTCCCACTTCTCCCTGCACCTAAGTGCCTTCCTGGGCATATCCTTCTGAAGCAATGTATACAATGTGGACAGTGTATCTCTACGCCTAGGGGAATTCCTAATAAGCTGCAACACTGGGGTGGCGTGTGACATTTTGGGGAACTCTGGGAACCATCCTCTGAAGGCCACCCTCATCCTGAAGTACTGCAGCGGGCTTTGAGGCCCCCCCCCATCTTTTCCGTAAAGAAGTCATGAGAGACAAACTCCGGGTACATGTCGTCCATGCGTGCAATGCTTTACCCCCTGCCCCCCACCCAGTCCCGTACAATGGCCTTGTCGCAGGTTGGTGCCAAGGTTTCTATGTCCCATAGCGAGATGCCCGGGTCAAAGGGGCGGTCCACCCTCAGTCTCTTAATAGCTCTCTTCCAGGCATGTATCGTACAGGCTACTGGGTCAAATCTACACCTGACGTGAGACCTACCGGAGATCAGCAAACCCTGAAGGGAAAACGGTTGTACAAAGCATCACTCAATCGTGACATGAGGAGCTAGCCGAGCACCTGCCATCCAATATTTTGTAAAGGACAGTTGCGCCGCTATGATGTACAATTCCACATCCGGCGCTCCAACCTCCCCACATTCCCATGGTAGTGCTAGTGTTTCCCACCCAATTGGCCTCATTACGACCCTGGCGCTAATGGTTTAACGGCGCCGTAAAGAGCGTCGGCGCCGTTAAACCATTAGCGCCTGATTACAAGGTCCCTTAGCGGGTTGGAGGCTTTAACGGCTGCTTTTTGCAGGCGTTAAAATCCAACCTGCTAAGGGACCTTGGAGCTAATTACGGCAACCGTAATTTACGGTGCCGTAATTAGCGCCTTCCCCATCCCCATTATGCCCTATGGGGCAAAATAGGAATGGGGAAGGGCAAATGGTGAATGGGGAATTACCGCCCCCGCCAACCTTGTGATGGGGGCGGTAATTCCACCATCCACCATGCCGGAGACCGGCATGGACCATGGTGCTAATAGCACCATGGTCCAGGGCCTGGGTCGTAATGAGGCCCTATGCGTGGACTCTTTGGATACCATGCCAGCTTGCTCAGTAGAGAGCGTACCTCCCGGAAGAACCCTGCCCCAGGCCAGACCGGGACATTTTGAAAGATGTACAGGAGTTTGGGAACAACTATCATCTTAGCAATACCTATTCTCCCCAAGAGGGAGAGGGACAATCCACACCACCTTTCCACACTGGACCTTAATGTTTGTAAATATTTGATAAAGTTATCCTCTAATAGCGACCCAGCGTCCCTGGTCACCTGCACTCCAAGGTATGTGATCGCCCGCTGTTCCCAGCCATAGCCTTGGGTGATAGGAGGTTGGGTAGTGTTTTCGTTTAGGGGGAAGGGGAATGAAGAGGACTTAGCCTTGTTGATTCTCAGTCCCGGCACTGCACCAAACCTATCTCTTTGGACAGCGGGGCTAAATTGTTTATGGGGTCCTTAATGTATACAACTGTGTCATCCGCATACAGAGAGATTAGTTCCCTCAAACCCCCCCCCCCCTCGCTAGGCCTCTATGCCCATGAAGCTTCCTCAAACTGGCTGAAAGCACTTCAATTGTCATGGCAAATAGCAAAGTCGAGAGAGGGCAGTCCTGTCTGGTGGTGCTGCCCAGTTTAAAAGCATGGGAGCAAGCACTACCCACATTTATCTGGGTGCACAAGCCTGAGTAAATGAGCCGCACTGCCTTAAGGAAATATCCTGGGACTCCGAATGGAGTCAGCACTTCGAATAGATAGCACCACTCCGCGGAGGCCTTCTCCATATCCAACAGGCCTGCCACTGCTTGTGTGTTGGGGTCTATCTGGGCCAGGATTGCGAACAAGCGTCGAATGTTCAGAGAGGTTGATCTTTCCGGTATAAATCCAGATTGATCCATGTGTACAAACTTAGATACGTGGGGCAGAATCCGCTCCGCCATCACCTTGGCAAACATTTTAGTATCAAGGTTCAACAGTGATATTGGGCGATATGATGAGCATTCGATGGGGTCCCTCTTGAGGATCAAGGTGATCACTGCCTCGCACATTGAAGATGGGAGTTGCCCCACTGTCACTCTCTCTTCCCACACCGTCAGCATGTGTGTCGCTATCTCTGGGCCCCATTCCTTGTAGAATTCGGCCGTCAGTTCTGGGAGTTTTGGAGGAGGGCAGTGCACGTATCACGGTCAGAATCTCGTCAACCATTAATGGGGTTGCTAGGGCCACCACGGCTGCCTCACTAATTTTCGGTAGAGATGCCTCCCCAATATATCCCCTCAATTCCTCACTTTGCAGTGATCCCCGGGAGGTGTATAGAGACTTGTAGTATTGCCGAAACACATCGGCTATCACGCTTGGCTGTACCACTACCTCTACGTCCTGTGATTTAATCGCGGTAATCTCCCTGCATCCCCTCTCGTGTCTCACAATCGCTGCCAAGTGCCTGCCGGCCCTTCCCTCCTCCCCGTACCTACGAGCCATTACTGGCCGAGAAAAAGTATTGGCGCTCCCTCTCGGCAAGGGATCCAAATCGGTCCAGTTCCTCCCTCAGTTTAGCAAGAGGACTCGGGGCGTCCTCCCTATCTGTCTCTTTCTCCCATCTCGTAATTTTGTTCTCAGTATCATTCAATTGCCGCTGTATCTCCTTCAAGACTGCCAGCTCCAAGGAGAGACAGCCCCCCCAGATGACCACCTTAAATGCCTCCCACAGCGTATTATTCTTGGAGACGGAGCCCAGGTTCTCAGTGAAATACATTTTAATCAAGCTATGGATCTCGCCCTTAAACACCACATCACCCAATGCCGCCGACTTGAACCTCCATTGGGGGTGGATAGGCACTTGGTCTAATCGCAGTGTCCACAGCATGGGGGAATGGTCAGAGAGCGTTCTGGGAAGCATCACACATTCTTCCGTCCTGTGTATTAGGTATGGGCAGGCAAGGATATAATCCAGCCGGGATGCAGTATAATGAGCTGTGGAATGGTGCAAGCATTCTAACCCCTCTGGTCTTAGGACCCTCCACACACCTCCCAGCTCCAGCACCCCCATGGCATCCAGGACCGCCTCCGCAGCTTTGGATCTTCTCCTCCCTCCCCCATCCGTTCTGTCCCTGCTTGGGTCTAATACCACATTGAGGTCCTGGGCCCATATAATGTTGGTGTCTGCATATTTCTGGCTGAGTTGCGCTAAACTGCGTAAGGACTCGGGTCGTCAACGTTTGGGCAATATATGTTGACAAGCATAAATGGTGTATTCCCCCAGCATCCAGAGAGTATAACATACCTCCCCATTGGGTCGATATGCGTGCTTTTAGGTCGAAACCCCAGTGACTTGTGCACTAGTGTCATTACTCCTGCTGAGTAACCAGAGTAAGAAGTGCAACTCCCCCAGCTTTTTGCAACCCCCCCATCATTCCCCTTACCCAGGAGATGAGTTTCCTGCAGCATGACAACCGTGGCCCCATGACGTTCGCAATATTGCATCACCTTGTGGGATTTTCGTGGGTTGTTGAGTCCCCGTACGTTCTAGCTGATGACCCTATGTGCTATATCTAAGGTGTGGGCTGTGTTCAAAGGTGGCATTTCCTGCCACAGTGATCTGCCAGGTGAGCACCTGTCGGTCTCCTCATGAGGTATGAATCTTTTTGGTGTAACTTAAACCAAAATCCCAAACTTGTTCCCCCTCAACCCCCATCTCTTCATCATCCCGTAACTAACCACCATCACTCTCTCCCCTCCTCCCCCTTACCACACTGCCCTCCCGCAACCTGAAGTGACCGGATCCCCCCACCCAGTTACCAACATCTGTAACACAAAGGGCAAACGCCCGGGTACGCTGGACACCGCCGCCTAACCAACTAAATATACTTAAGCAGCTGGTTCTATTCGTTATATTACTAGCCATAGATTACCACTACCCATTGAGGATATCCTGCTTGGGCTACTTTAATTGCTAGGGGCCACCCTTTAATGAGTCTCAGGTGGCCGTTGCAGCTGATATTCTCTGGTTGATCTCTGTCCGGTTACAGGGGGCCACCTGGCTCACTTCGGCAGTGCTTCAAGAAAGTCATGGACTGCTCCAGGATCTGTGAAAAAGTGGGTCTGTCCATTGCATTGTACCCTCAGTTTGGATGGATATTGCATGGGGTATCTTATCCCTCAGTCTCTAAGTGCTTGCTTCACTGCTAAAAAGGATAGGCAGGCTTTCTGGACTGCTGGGGTGAAGTCCGGGTAGAAGGACACTCTTGTGTTCTCGTAGGTGAGATCCCCAAGTTCTCTCGCCCTGCGGAGTATGGCATCTCGGTCCCGATAGTTTAGGACACGTGCGATGATCGGACGTGGGTTTTGGCCCGATCTTGGAGCAACCTGCGATATCTGATGTGCCCTCTCCACCAGGAATTGGGATGAAAGAGATGGACCCTGCAGCACTTCCCTGATGAAACTCTCCACAAAGACCACCATGTTTTGGTGTGCAGATGTTTCCTGAAACCCCACTACTCGAATCTTATTCCTCTGCGATCTCGCTTCAAGGTCCTCATTTCTGTCCCTTATGGATTTCTCCTCTCTCTGGAGCTCTCTGATTGCCTGTGTCATGTAGTTGCTGGTGTCCTTAAGTGCACTGACTCTGGATTCGACCTCAGTCGTCCTGCTGCTCTACTTATCAATACGTTCCTGCATGCTGTCCACCTTATATGCCATTCTGTCCAGTTTAGTGTTTATGGCGGCAAAGCCAGACCTCATTTCCGCCAGCACCTGGTTTAGTTCCGATGGGGGGCCGGACGTGCTCTCGCCTGTCTCCTCTGCCAGCTGCGGCTCCATGATCTGTCCCCTGTGTGCTCCTTGGAGCTCCGTAAGCTTGTTGCTGCTTTTATTAAGCACTTCCTTTTGGGTACATTGCAGGCGAGATTGTCGCTTGTTTCCCTTCGCCATGTAGCTTATGGCTCGGCCTGTAGACGCCCCTCCCTGTCATGGGGACCTGGTTGCGAGGATATTCCGCCTAATCTGTTATCCGTGTTGTTACTGCTCACAGCCTGAGCTTTGTCACTGGTCTGCACACCCTGTGGAGACACTACTGTAGGTGTGTATAGCTATAGCCCCTTCATGCACTTGTGTATCTCCAGCGGGGTTTCATTGCCTGCCCCCTGAGCAGCTAGCCTGTTCCGGCATGTGTTCTCTTGGGGGATCTTAGCACTCCTTCCCTTCCAGCTCCCCTGTTCGCCAGTCGTTGTTATATTGTGTTGACTGATTTATCCCAGTGCATCTCTGCAATCCCCTCCACTGTGTCCTCCGTGGCCGTCAATGTCAGGTTCCCACATTATGTACTTCACTGTTGCAAGGGCCCTAGGAGATTTGGGCGTTTCAGGCCTTCTTTCTGGAGAACTAGAAGGGGTGGTTGGTAGATTCAGATTTGAGTGTAGCAGTTTTCATATTAAAGTTTGTTTATCTTCCCTTAACTGATCTTCATTTAGAAAGATGTAATTCTCCCAAGCCAAGATGGTGGATCACCTTTTCAACAGTGATTGGCTTAGACTATTGCAGTCAGCATTGTGTTGTCACTTAGAATCTTCATTATAATTATAAACTGCCTTTCATTAATGTTATCCTCTAAGTAGGTCATGTAATTGTTATCTCCAGTAAATAAAGTTATACGTTTCCATTTTTAAGGTGTAAATAATTGACTATATAGTCGTTTACCCCATCTAAGTACAGTAGCCAGTATTTAGTTTGTGAAGACAGCAGCAGAAGAAAGGAAACCAAAGAGACCCAGTTTGATGAGCAGCTGCGTTATCCTGTTCTCAAGAAATCAGATAAAGCTAAGCGATCTTAAGGACTTCGTTATCTTTAGTTAAAGACTCGTGATAACCAGAAATTAGCTAATAGCTATGAACTGTATATAGAACTGTAAATATTGATTTTGAGAAAGAAACGTTTTGTTTTACAATAAGTATCCATGAACTTTCAAGGAAAGAACCAAGTCAGTAGTGTATCTTTAAATTTACTGCGAGTATTTTTTGCTTATTTTTAACTAACACGGCGTGCTGTACATTATCGCCGTGTAGTTAACAATTAATACATTAACACAATCATACTAACATTAGTTACCATTTCGTTACGGACGCGAGCTTCCAGCGTGTATTGTGCATTGGATTTGATTGCGCGCGGTTATAGAAAAGGTCCTTAAGACATTGCACGTGCATCGCGGCCATCTTGGAATTCACTCGATTGTTTTAATTTTCCTTCGTAGCGTTTCGGAACGAGAGACTCTTAACAAAAAGACATTTTTGGGGTGATGAAAATGATTATTTAATTTTGAAATCAAAAGCAGTTTTAACGGATAAGCAACTTTCAAGTTCTATCAGCAGAGTTATTTTAAAAAGAAAATATTTAAGAAGGATTACATTAAGATTCACATTTTACTAAGATTAGTATTAACAGTAAATCTTTTCTGCACAAAATATTTTAAGGATTTTGTGATATTAAGAGAGAGAGAGAGTGAAAGTGAAAATGAACTGAAGAGGAAGTTCAAAAAGAAATTTCAACATTGCAAGCACAGTACCAGTGGTGAAAGTCATTAACTGTAGTCAGCAACCAGCAACAATTCACAAATTGAAGAAGCCTATTGGCAATCAAGCTTAGGCTACAGGTAACAAGAAAAGTAACATCAAAGAGAGTTTTAGTCAAAGGTTTAGACTGAGAAAATATAATAAAAAAGGTAACATTTTCTTTTAGGATCTCTACTGAACAAAACACTCCAGTGAAGCCAGACGGAAAGAATCAGCAGTAGAAGTTCCTAAGTTTGTTATTTTTTCCATTCCCCTTTCACCTTGGGTTTGCCAGTCCAGTAGTAGTTTTATAGTAACAGGATTGTTGAGCTGGCAGGCTTGGGGGTCTGGATGGCCAGCTTCACTCCTGCAGGATCCAACAGTATCAAGATATGACAGTCAACCCAGCTCATGATGGAGGCAAGCTGCGCTGGTCCAGCACCCAGCAGGCCCTCTCCGATGGTAGCAGGAGATCTGCGTTTAGAAGGGGTTGGGGTTTCTCCCATTCCACGCCCAAGGGATGAAATAATAAGATGCGGCTCCTTTGAGGCTATCAGGGACCAGTCTGCAGTGTGTTGTGCACCACCAGCCCAGCTTTTGGGAACTTGCCAAGCGTTCAGATTAGTGCCTTTTTATGCTTGAAAGCAAGGTGGCCAGGGTTGGAGTAGCGAGGCCGCCTGCAGAGCTATGGGCCGTACCTGTGCATCAGTACTCTCCCACAACCCCCCTCCAACTGTTCCAATAGGTGTACCCCTTCGTCTGGGAAGATAATGAGCTGTGGTGGGGCGCCCGGGGGCACATTGACCCCCGCCGATGAAATGCAGAGTGCGCCCCCTCTGCTGGTTACCCAGAGGTCCCGTGCACTCTGTAGTTTGCTTATCATATGCGGCCGGGCCACGGGCCTTAGTCCTTAGAGCTGGGGACCCAAGCGCCTGAATTCAGGACCCACGCCTCACCTGCTTTGCAGTCGGCCGCCCTCCGTTGGTGCTCTGAGTCCGTTCATATGCAGGCCATCCGGCCTGGGCGCGCCTCAGGTCGGGGCCGTATCCTCACAGCGTTGGTCGTGATGTCGGGTTCCACTGCTGTGCTCCAGGAGCTGCCACACAGCTCGGGGGTGGGTCAGCCCTCCCCTCTCCACGGTCGGATCTCGCTATCGTTGTACCAGTGCCCGGGCAGCGCACAGGCACTCGCGCGGGACAGCCACGAGCCGTGCTCCCGGACCTCCCGCCCCTCACAGCGTTTCTGGCTCATTCAGTCGGAAAGGAATGCCCGGAGCACTCGCTGCCGTCCTGGGCCAGGGACCTTTCCTCCACACCTCCTCCACCCAGGACACACACAGGCACTCACAGGTTTTCTGGCACGGGCCGCGCGCCCATGATACCGTTGCTGCTGCGTTTCAGGCCGCCTGCTTGTTTTCTCGGGCCTCCGGCTCCGGATTGCCCCTAAAGTTCCTCCAGCAGTCGCCGAGCCAATGCCTCTTACACTACTGGCGGAATTGAGCTTGGATGGGCCCCGATGGGTGACTGGTTTGCCTCCCTGCAGGTGGATCCACCGTGGAGCTCAGAATTTTGCGGCCATCTTAATCATAATAATAGTTGCAGAGAAGTAGCATTTGCAGTGTGGTGTGTGTCAATCATGCATACTCAAAGTTTCTCTGGGTAATCGAGGGCGATGCCACCATCTCTCTTATTAGTCCTATTAATGGCAGATATTTTATAGCTTGTAGGTAGGATAGAATCAGTAGTTGATGTGAAGTTATCAGTGAACAATGTTTCCATGATTCCTAATATGACGATGTTTAAGTTGTCTGCTGTTCATTGTAAAGATAATTTTAATATTGGGTCCACTGTATTTTTGGATTGGACCAGTGCTTTATTATTTAAATGTGGAGAGCTCCACAGATTTCTGCACAGCAAAAGGGAATCTGTCTTCCCTGTGACCATAGGTCCCTGCTCTGTTGTGTTGATTTTTATGAATACAATAATTGTTCATAGTGGGGACCTCCTTTACAGTGGTGCAGTTCATTGAGGTCTATTTGATTTTTTTGGTTATTTGTAGATATGAGATTTATTGAGTAAAGTTTTTATTTTAGGGCCATGTTTTCCTTGAATGAAGGATGTATGTTGGCAAAGGTTAGCCTTACGCTTTTTACCTGGTGCATCATGGTTCTATATTTATAGATGCTGATTGAAATTTGAGCTCCCAACGCAGGACAGCTTTTTAGTTCAGGACTTGGATCAAAGAACGTTTTTAAGGTTGTTTCCCAGTTGTGAACACGGTTAATGAATATGATATTATCTGTGAACCAGATCTTAATTTCTGGCCCCATTTGCAGTTTGCACAGGAGGGATCGGGGTTAATCTACAGACAATTATTTTCGATTTTTTTTTATTTTGTTCCGAAAGATGGTAGAGAGGGTTAATTAAGCAATTCACGGAAGATTCACTATTGGTAAAGGACATATTTTAAAAAGGTAGAAATGTTGATTAAAAGGTGAAAGAATCAATGATAACAGAGGCTGTTTTCAGGAGAAGGATAGGAACAAAAGAGTAAAACATGGCAAAAGAGCAGGACAGAAGCTAAGGGAGAAAGGAGAGGAAGAGACTTGGTAAAAAAAAAACAAGAACAGGAGATCTATGTTGAAGAGAAGAGGAGAACAAGTGGCACCATGCTGGCAGGAAGTGAAGACAAATAAGCAGAGATTAAGAAAGAGGTATGCTTAGCTTGCGCTGGAAAAAGGGAGGGCGACAAAAAAAGGAATAGTAGGTACAGAGAGTGGAAATCAAAGAAAATTACGTGGAATTATAGATTGTACTGATTACTCTGAGTCATCTCACTGTTATAATTTATTAATGTGCAAACCAAAAACTGGGTGATCACTTGGAGCGTTAAGAATTAGACTTATTATTACGCCTCTCACTGGCCCTAGAACATGTGGCCTCTAGGTTATGAAAGATCTGTGTAGGTGCGGGGGTGCCCACTGAGCCATTTTAAAAGCTTCATTGTCATGTCCTCTCAGTGACAGCCTCTTTGGATTTTTTCTGCCTGCACTTCTCTACCTCGTTGTGCACCTATTTCCTGTATACCTTTTCTAGTCCCACTCCACTTTCCCTTTCTACATCGCAGGGATAGATGTGTGGCTTCAGGTGCGTTCAGCGCAGAACAGGTTGGCACAATTATAGCAGACACTTATTATGTCATGCTTTATTTTTTCCACAGTTGCGCCAGAGTCAGCAAGAGCTGCAGGAGCTGCGCCACACTTCACGCCAACTGCAGCGTAAAATGGAGGAGCTGAACGAGGAGCGCAACCTGCAGAACTTCAACAGCAATAGCACCTCCTTGTTATCAGAGATTGAGCAAAGCATGGAAGCAGAGGAGCAGGAGCAGGAGAGGGTGCAGGTACGAATATGAACTGGCCCATCAGTGTAATAGCAGCTGTAATGTGAAACTGAAGAGGAGGGCGAGGTATGAAGAGCCATGATCACACGCTATGACCAAGCATGACAGCATGTGACATGTCAACATGCAAGGGATGAAACCACTGGTCAGGATCAGATATAGTGCAGATTGAGAGGAGGTGGCTTGGAGTGGGTGGGATCAATGCCTTTTCTTGGGTGCAAGCAGAGTGCCTTACCTATGATCCAGCATGAGTACATACATGTAACGGCATGCCCGAGTTTTGATTGTTTATGCACATATGTAGGCAGGTGAAGGTACAAATCCCCCTCTTACCTTTAGCGCCAATTGCTCCATAAAGCACTCAGGGGGACAAAGAAGATTCCACAATCGGAAATGCCTGTGATGACTGTGCATGCATCTGTGACTATTTTATCTGATTTTATCTGGAGCTTTGGCACATCTTGTGACTATCATCCTGAAGATAGGAATATTACCACATTTTTGGCTTTGGGCAGAGATTACAAAAGATACCCTAGGTGAGAAAAATGTACTTAAGGGCATCCTTTTAACAAACTCACCCAGATGGCAAAAGTGCTATTACATAGTGTTTGAACCCCTGATGAAATCAAAGCAAGTGACATCCCCACCCTGATGAGATCACAGGATTGGAAGAAAACATAACTCACTGCCTCATCATGATGGCTTTGTAAAATGACACAGATCAGAAAAACATTCAAATTTGTGCCGTATTAGTTAGGCTTCCCATAATGGAACGGGGCACACCGAAGAAATTACACTCTGCTTCTATTTTCGATGCTGGTGGAAAGAATTGAATCTCTGTGGATTTTTGCTGCTTTTTACAAAAGCAAAAGTAACCAGAATCCCTAGGGATTAATTAAAAATATGGCCTCTGTGTTTGAACTTGGCCACCATTAATGATCATTTCTGAGTCCGGGAAGTTAAAGGCATTATAATCCAAGAGCCGCTCATGTTTCTGTGCCTTTTTACCAATCAGAAAATGATCAGAATCCAGCACAAAGCAGAGTTTACATAGACTGTCCGCTACACCGGATTAACAGTCACACTTAAAATGATGCTAGCTAAGGTGTATGATCTGGTGACCTGTAAATGCCACACGTGCTATTAATTATTATGTGGCAGAACGCCTGGCCATCTTTTCCTTTCTGGTTCCTTCGGAGAAAAGGGGAACTGAGCACGAAGGAAGGCATTATCTGGGCTCTCTCATCAGTGTTAGAAATGCAGAGGATGGCTCATTTGAAAGTGTATAGTCTCCTACTTGGTGACTTGTTACATTGTTTGATAGTTATTTCACTTCTTTTTGATGTGTGCTTTTTTTTTAGCAATCGGTACTGTTTTGAATGTAAAGAGATCTTTTTTCTGTATTTTGATTTTATGCAAAATGTTATGTATTATGTGTAAAGTTTATAATTTAAACTGAATCACATTAATAAACACATAAATAAGTATAGTCTCTAAGGCAGGCTTGTCCAACCTTTTTGAATGTGGGGCCGAAGCTTTAACTTTTTGTCACCTGCTGGGCCGGCGAGCCAAAAGTCAACGCCCTCACCAAAAGCAATATATTCAAAATCGATGGCGTGTGACCTTTGACACAATAGCATCACAACAGGCAGTGATAGCCATGCAGTCCGAAAGATAGCTTTTGGTGTCAGGGACAGTGAACAAAGGTTACTTTCTTGTGATTTCTTCCAGTGTGTATGTGTTGATATTTTTCTGAATAGTGGGGGCGACCGAGCGTAGCGAGGGAGCTATAACAATCTAGGGAGGGTTTGGGGGGCTCAAATATAGGGCTGAAATGGTGCATTTTACAGCAGGAAAAGTGGCCAAAAAGCCTTAAGTTTACAATCAGTTCTAAAGGGGAACATGTACATTCCATGTCACCAACAGCAGACAAGAACATTGTAGAGCACACCACATTTTAGTGATCAATGTGTACACAGTGTAAAACAGCACTGTCACTGATATAACACATTGGCATGCTGGTTGTGCCCAAAATATACCTCTGTAGCAACATGTTTATGCTGGTTGTTCCCAATTTAGGCCAGCATTGTCCTGTACAAGCATGATTGATGCTGCCTGATCATGTGCAGTGTGCCCAATACATACGCCAACTTATCTCTGTAATATACATTCATTACTTCTTTGTTAATGATTGATGCTGCCTGTGCAGTGTGCCCAATACATACGGCAGCTTATCTCTGTAATATACATTCATTACTTCTCTGTTAATGAGTGATGCTGCCTGTGCAGTGTGACCAATACATACGGCAACTTATCTCTGTAATATACATTCATTACTTCTCTGTTAATGAGTGATGCTGCCTGTGCAGTGTGACCAATACATATGGCAACTTATCTCTGTAATATACATTCATTACTTCTCTGTTAATGAGTGATGCTGCCTGTGCAGTGTGACCAATACATATGGCAACTTATCTCTGTAATACACATTCATTACTTCTCTGTTAATGATTGATGCTGCCTGTGCAGTGTGACCAATACATATGGCAGCTTATCTCTGTAATACACATTCATTACTTCTGTGTTAATGATTGATGCTGCCTGTGCAGTGTGACCAATACATATGGCAGCTTATCTCTGTAATACACATTTATTACTTCTGTGGTGATGATTGATGCTGCCTGTGCAGTGTGCCCAATACATATGGCAGCTTATCTCTGTAATACACATTCATTACTTCTCTGTTAATGATTGATGCTGCCTGTGCAGTGTTGTGCCCAATACATATGGCAGCTTATCTCTGTAATACACATTCATTACTTCTCTGTTAATGAGTGATGCTGCCTGTGCAGTGTGACCAATACATATGGCAGCTTATCTCTGTAATACACATTCATTACTTCTCTGTTAATGAGTGATGCTGCCTGTGCAGTGTGACCAATACATATGGCAGCTTATCTCTGTAATACACATTTATTACTTCTCTGTTAATGAGTGATGCTGCCTGTGCAGTGTGACCAATACATATGGCAGCTTATCTCTGTAATACACATTTATTACTTCTGTGGTAATGAAAGAAGCATAATCCCATTCAACAGATAAAATGTGTAAAATTGATCACCCAAAGGTGAACCCAATTGAAGACTACTCCCATCTTAGTCATAGGGCAAAGTAGGAGTTTGTCCAACCCCAGAAAACTTCAATAAAGGTTTTTCATATTGTACCTATTGTGTACGTGTTATACTTGTGATACCATGCCTCCCCTACACAACACGCCACCCCACTTTGTTAGCAATGATTTTGTCATCTAAATTAAGTAGAAAGACGCAGCGATGGGAAAAATGTGCCTAGCAATGCAAACTTTCAATTAACCATCAAACACCAAACTAAATTAATGGAAAACATTTGATGCAAACGGAAACAATTCAGATAGCAAGAGATGAATGCTGGCCCTTATTCTCGTAGGATGTTGTGCGACAAGAAGAGGAAGGAATAGCAGAACAGGGTCAGAAGAGGAGAATCAAAATCCATCTTTTGGCAGAAAAGAATCTTGTATTGAACAATACGCCCTGTGTATCTCAGGATGATTTCAGAGAAAGCACCTTTCCACATACTATGCCTGAAGAGGCATTGGTGTGTGCCAAATATCCTGAAGGAGCACAAAGCATTCCACAGCATAGAGAAGTTAAATGTAATGCTGAAAGCTGAAAGCACACACATCGCAGCAGTAGCACTCAACCCACTGAGCTATTATATTGGCTATAGTAAAATGAGCAATTATTCGGTAGTGGATACCATTAAACTGGTAACTGAGATTTAACAGCAGACCAGTTAAGTTCATCTGCAGGTCTGGTGCAAAGTTGGCCGCATGTCAAGCGTGCATACATCTACTTTTCAGGGTTCAGAGGTTGGCAACATAGGGAAAGCAGCGCACTCGCAGGACATCCACACCCATACAAATTAATAAATAAACCAGGCCATGGCCTGTTACTGCCTCTGGTGCCCCCTCGCAGGGGGCACCAGAGGCAGTAACAGTGCTCCACCACGGCCCAGAATTCGGGTCCACAGACCCGACACAACATTGAAAAAATAAATAAATAAACCAGGCCATGGCCTGTTACTGCCTCTGGTGCCCCCTGGTAGGGGGCACCAGAGGCAGTGACAGTGCTCCGCCACGGCCCAGAATTCGGGTCCACAGACCCGACACAACATTGAAAAAATAAATTAACCAGGCCATGGCCTGTTACTGCCTCTGGTGCCCCCTGGTAGGGGGCACCAGAGGCAGTGACAGTGCTCCGCCACGGCCCAGAATTCGGGTCCACAGACCCGACACAACATTGAAAAAATAAATTAACCAGGCCATGGCCTGTTACTGCCCCTGGTGCACCCTTCCAGGGGGCACCAGGGGCAGTAACAGTGCTCTGCCACAGCCCGGTTTATTTATTTATTTGCTCAATGTTTGTCGGGTCCGTGGACCCGATTAATTTATTTATTTCCGCAATGCTGGTCGGGCCCAGCTGTCAAGGATGGCACTCTGTCAAGAGTGGCACAGGGCCCCCAGGTAGGGTTTGGGTGGCTGTGTTGATGTAAGGTGACAGATAGTACACACCCAGAAGGAAACTGAGCAAGAAAGAAAAGTAGGCAACTGTAGTTGTGAACAGAAAGGGGCAGGAAATACAAAGATACAAACAAACTGGATTCCCTCTTGGGGTGTATGCAGATATGGAAAAAGAGTGTTCCACGGACCTTTGGAAACTCCAGCCTTCTGCACGGATTACTATTACAGAGGCCCACTCTGTCTGCTCATGGCTGGGAACAACAGCTGTGGGTGTCTGTTAAACAGAAAACGTGACAAGGGAAGGGGCAGAGGTTGCCTGCTGGAAAACCAACAGTCTGTACAAAGGATCAACCTAAGACACAAGAGAGACAAGAACAGAAATAACCATGGACAAGGAAGTCTAAGAGAAATCTAGCAGAAGGGAATGAAGGAAGAAACAGTACAATAGAAATGGGTAAACTAAAGGGGAGGACAGAGTAGTCAAGGAAGAGAAGGACAGGGATCAAGAACAAGGGGTTGCAAACAAGGAAGAGAGCAAGGGAGCAGCAGCCAGGAAGAGGGGGGCTGCAAACAAGGAAGCAGGGCTGCAGTACCAAATGGTACAAGGTACAGAAAAACTGTAGTGGATTGCAGAGGACTGTAGTAGGCTCTTAGGCAGAGAGTCCAGAGGAGCAGGACTGAGAGCTGTAGTAGGCGGCAGACAGAGAGCCCAGAGGAGCAGGGCAGCAAGGAGCGAACCCAAAGGAACAGGGCGTAGAGGCAGAGAGACCTGAGGGTCAGGGCTGAAAGCAGAAGAGAGTAGCAGGCTGCAAGGCAGGGAGCCCAGCGGAGCAGAGCAGCAAGGAGTGAGCTCAGAGGAGCAGAGCAGCGAGGCAGGGAGCCCGGAAGGCTATGGCTGTAGGCAGCAGGGTGTAGCAGGCTGCAAGGCAGGAAGCCCAGAGGAGCAGGGCTGTGAGGCAGGGAGCCCAAAAGGCTAGGGCTGTAGGCAGCAGGGTGTAGCAGGCTGCAAGGCAGGAAGCCCAGAGGAGCAGGGCTGTGAGGCAGGGAGGCAGGGAGCCCAAAAGGCTAGGGCTGTAGGCAGCAGGGTGTACTAGGCTGCAAGGCAGGAAGCCCAGCGGAGCAGGGCTGTGAGGCAGGGAGCCCAAAAGTATAGGGCTGTAGGCAGCAGGGTGTAGCAGGCTGCAAGGCAGGAAGCCCAGAAAGAGCACTGGAACAAAAACAGGAAAATGCAGCAGCAGGAACAGCATACAAATTCGAGACAAAAGGCAAAAAGGAGCTGGGAGGACTCTTGATGCAAGAGATTGATCTCCTGCAGGCAGCTGCTTAAATACCGCCCTGCCCTGTACTGAGGCAGGCTAATTGGCAGCACCTGGAGCAGCACACCTGAATACAATCTGCCTCCTCCTTCTCTGGTCCTGAGATGGTGGAAGCAGCACTGACCCCTAGGGCTTCTGGGGATTGTGGTTCCAATGCTGACGAAAGGGAATGGCCAGGAATTGATAGCTGTAGCAAGGTGCATTGTGGTACATGTAGTTAGTTGAGTTATATAAGAAGGCACCAAAGTCACGCAAATGGGAATTAAGTACCAAAGTGTGAATAGGGGTTGTTCCAAGAGTATTCTGAAGATAAATGAATAACAAATAGTCCATGATGGTTGCCAATGTGTGCGCCCATGGCGCAGGCATGACACCAGCATTGCAGAAATAAATTAATTAATCGGGTCCATGGACCCGACAAAAATAGAGCAAATAAATAAATAAACCAGGCCATATCTGGTGCCCTCTCCCAGGGGGCACCAGAGGCAGTGACAGTGCTCCGCCACGGCCCAGTTTATTTATTTATTTGCTCAAGGTTTCTCAGGTCCGTGGACCCAATTAATTTATTTATTTCCGCAATGCTGGTCGGACCCAGCATTGCAGAAATAAATTAATTAATCGGGTCCACGGACCCGACAAACATCGAGCAAATAAATAAATAAACCAGGCCATGGCCTCGCGGGCCACATGAAATGGCTAGGAGGGCCGCATTGTGGCCCACGGGCCGTAGGTTGGACAACCTAGCGTCTAAGGCATAGGAATTGTTATATATGCCAACTCTGGTGATCTCTAAATGATACCCAAGGTCTATGGCAGGGGTCCAGAACCTGCTGCTCTCCAGAGGTTTTACACATTGATTCCCATGATCCTTCACCATTGCCTATTTTTAAGAAATATTTTCTTTTTGCAACTTTCCTCCATTGACTTCAGTATAGGATCCCCTGTATCTCTTCTGTCTATATTTTGACTGATATTTTTTGGGGGTGAGAGAGGAGATTTTGCCTCACTCGCCTGCTTCTCTCATTTTGTTGGCGTGCATTGGTCATTCCATACGGCTACCAGGTGAGGGAATGTGTCTTTCTTTGTTTATTTTTACACTGTAGCATAAGTCAGGTTCCGCCGAGTGATGGAGGGATCATTTGAGTCCCTTCTATTTCTTGTTAGGCCCCATCAAATTTACTTTTGTGGTGTGTACTGAGCAGGTTGGTGGCAGTGAATCATTTCTCATCTTTTTTCCATTGCACAGCCATGCACCTATTATTTTCTAGTACCATATAATCAAAATGGCTGTTCTTCATGGTGCAATAACTTTTTTGGTAGCATATTTGTGTCACGCCACTTCGGGGGAGACCGAGGTCCAGGGCGATCGCTCTCCCTCTTCCTTCCTGGCGGATCTACCCGCGCTTTCGCGTCTGGGGAGCCGCCAGGAGGAGAGCTTCAGGTACCGCTGTTGGTGGGCTACGGCGCATGCGCGGGAGACCACAGTCTCGGTCCCGCGCATGCGCCGTAGATCAGGCTTGTACATCGGGAAGGGCTTGCCTTCCAAGCCTCGTTTTGGGTCCGCCGGCGCTCGGGGGTGAAACGGCTTGCGTTTCAGGCCTCGCGGGCGCCGGCGGCCCATAAAAGGAAGCCGCAACAGAAGCTAATCGCGTCTCAACGCGGAAGCTTCGTTCGTGTTGCTCGCTCCTGGTTTCCTGTGATTCCAGCTTCCCGCTACCCTGCCTTGTCCTCTGCCTGCCTGGACACCCTTTCCTGCCTGGGTATCCTGTTCCACTTGCCCTGCCTACTGCCTGCCTGGGTATCCTGTCCTACTTACCCTGCCTACTGCCTGCCTGGGTATCCTGTCCTACTTACCCTGCCTACTGCCTGCCTGGGTATCCTGTCCTACTTACCCTGCCTACTGCCTGCCTAGGTATCCTGTCCAACCTGCCCTGCCCACTTGCCCTGCCTACAGCCTGCCTGGGTATCCTGTTCCACTTGCCCCGCCTACAGCCATCCTGGGCACCCTGTTCCACTTAGGGTCCTGTTGCCTGCTACCCTTTTGTCTGCTTGGGGGTCCTGGGACCTTTAGCTCGTTTCCAATCTGGTTCCCCTTTTCCAGTCTGACTCCGCCTGGTGCTTGGTGTTCCATCTTCATTACCAGCTATCCGAAGTTCGCCTGCAGCTTGGTGCTTTGACCTTCACCTTGGACCTCGTCTTGTTTCAACTCTTCAGACTGACCGTTGCCTCTCCTGTCTGTGCTTGCACAGTCCCATCGTCACGTTAATCGGGAGAGTGCTTTCCGTGGCGCTGGGAGTCTGCCCATCCTCCACCCTGTGCCATTCGGGTGGTGGAGAGGCGGGTTCCCCGAGTCACACACTCATCGTTCAGAAGACTGCAGTCTGGCGGCCCCAACAAGAACCACACCAAGGAAAACAGGTACACAGTCATCACGAACATCTCAGCTTGACAGTTTGAGACGCCTACCTTCAGACCTTGAGATGGAAGATTCGCAAGAAGTGCGGAATGAGCTACAAGCACTCAGGGCAGAGATGATCGCCTTACGCCAGGAGAACCAGACCCTACGCCAAATGATAACCCAAGGGGTTCCGAGTACCTCACAGGTGGAAGGATCTTTGGCACACACAACGCCTATCAAGTTCGATGGAGACCCTCGACGGGTAGCAGAGTTCTGTAATCATTGTCGGATCCATTTTCTTTTTAGATCGACACATTTCAATAACGATAAGGCCAAGATCGGTTATATCTTGGGTAATTTGACGGGCAATGCTCTGGCCTGGGCAACCCCGTTTGTGGTTACCAATAGCCCAATTCTGAACGACTTTGCAGCTTTCGAAAAAGCATTTCTCAAGGTCTTTCAGACCCCCAACCTGGCCTCTGCTGCGCAGAACCTGCTGATGGATCTAAAACAGGGGAACGTCGACGTAATAACATACATCAGTCGTTTCCGTCTACTGGCAACCGATTCCCAATGGCCGGAAATCACACAAAAGACACTGTTTCGCCGTGGGCTAAGAGAGGAGTTTAAGGATGAGTTACTCCATATACCCGAACCCGAGACTCTTCAACTTCTAATTGAGCAGGTGCTCCGAATTGATCAGAGATTGGCGGAACGGAAGGCAGAGAGACGTCGGTTCGAGAGGGGCAGTTCCAGGACAACCAGTTTACCTGCCGGATCCTTCGGGTCTACTGAATCTGGACCAGAGCCTATGCAACTAGGGGCTATGAGGGGTCCTTTATCAGAGGAAGAGAGAAGACGGAGAAGAACTTTACGCCTATGTCTCTATTGTGGAGCTGCTGGGCATTTCCTGGGTACCTGCCCTCTACGGTCTCAGAAGAAAAAGGCGGAAAACTAGTGGACCTGTCGTGTGTTGGGAAGGCAGCGACAGGTTCCTCTCTCTCTTCAGTCCTTTCCGCGTTCTGCTCGGTTCTACATCCCATGCAACCTGCGGTACTACAGACTCTGAAAATTCGAATCAAGCTACCCGGCAGAAGTTTGGAGGTGTTTGCTCTGCTGGATAGCGGGGCTTCAGGCAATTATATAGACGAAACTTTTGCTTCTATGAATCGGATTCCACTCCTGTCCAGAGCTACGGCTCTGTCCGTGCAAGTCATCGACGGAAACTCTTTGTCCTCTGGCCCTGTCCGACAATCCACAGTGGGTCTATCTCTTCGGATCGCCAACCATCTTGAGGAACTCGCCTTGGACGTCATAAAGTCTCCCATCTACAAGGTGGTTTTGGGATTACCTTGGCTACAATACCATAACCCGGTAATTGATTGGAGAAAGCACACTCTGACCTTTTCCTCTGCTGTTTGCGCTCAGAAATGCTGTATGTCTACACCTACTCGGGCTTCATCGACCCCCTTGAATCCTAATGAAAATAGGGTCCGTGTGTGTTCTGTCTCTCATGTTCCTCAGGACTATGCCGAGTTCGAGCACGTGTTCTCTGAACCGGGCGATATACCTCTACCACCGCATCGCCCGTTTGATTGTTCAATCGAGTTGTTACCTGACTGCGTGGTACCTCATGGGAAACTATACGCTTTAACACGGGAGGAGAAACAAGTGCTACGGGATTACTTGTCGGATTGCTTACGAAAAGGGTACATCGTTCCGTCTAAGTCTCCTGCAGGGTTTCCCTTATTTTTTGTGAAGAAGAAAGAAGGAACCTTGAGACCTTGTGTTGATTATCGTGAACTCAACGAAATAACAGCTAAAGACCGGTATCCTCTCCCTTTGATACGCACCATCCTGGATACCTTACATACTGCCCGGATCTTCACCAAACTGGATTTACGTGGAGCGTACCATCTGGTACGCATCAAGAACGGGGACGAATGGAAAACGGCTTTCAAGACATCATTTGGGCATTTTGAGTACAAAGTCATGCCATTCGGTCTGTGTAACGCCCCAGCCGTCTTTCAACGATTAATGGACAACATCTTTAGTGATCTCATTGGTTTGTCGGTTTGGATATATCTGGACGATATCTTGGTTTTTTCCAGATCCATCGAAGAACATGTAGAACATGTTCGTGAAGTCCTTCGACGTTTGTCTTCCAATCACCTATTCGCAAAAGCTGAGAAATGCAGATTTCACTTGTCCAGCATTGAGTTCTTGGGATTTGTGATCAATCAGGATGGGATAGAGATGGACCCTAAGAAATTACAAGCCATACAGGAGTGGATTCAACCCCATGACGTAAAATCTCTACAACGCTTTTTGGGATTCGCAAATTTTTACAGGCGCTTTATACCCCTGTTCTCTCAAATTTCAGCGCCCCTTACCCGTCTGACCAGCACTAAAATCGCGTTCAGATGGGATTCTCTTGCTTCCCAGGCATTCGACACCTTGAAGTCGGCCTTTATGGTCGCCCCTATTCTGCGCCATCCTCAGGATGATCTACCGTACATCGTAGAAGCGGACGCATCGAACTTTGCTGTGGGTGCAGTTCTCCTGCAGAAAGATCCAGAAACCTCCGTTGAACATCCGGTGGCCTACTTCTCGCGTAAGCTGAGTCCCAGTGAAAGAAACTATGCCGTTATCGAGTTAGAACTGTTGGCTATAAAAACCGCGTTCGAGGAATGGAGGCATCATCTACTCGGAGCCCGTTTTTCGGTGGAAGTACGTACCGATCATCGCAACTTGCAGTATTTGCGCTCCTTGCAATGCCGAACACCCCGACAGGCTAGGTGGGCCTTCTTTTTCTCTCCTTTTGTATTTCACGTCATATACATTCCGGGAACAGCTAATCTGAAAGCGGATGCTCTCTCACGATCCCTGGAGAAAGGGGAAGAAACGCCTAGTTTGGATCAGCCTTTGCTTTCCCCCCAACATTTTTTATTGGCTTTGTCCTCTCATCTACAAGCCATCGCTGACGCAACCTGGACGGATCCTGAAAGACCGGCCCTTCTTCGGCGCAAGTCCGTATCGGAACATGATGGACTCCTGTTTTTCCGGAAGAAGCTTTACATTCCCGAGGGTTCGGTTTGTGAAGGCATATTACATGGGTTTCATGATTCTCCCATTGGTGGGCATCGAGGGGTGAGAGCTACATGTGAACTGATATCTCGACAATTCTGGTGGCCTAGGTGGGCTACCGAGGTTAAGGGATTCATCGAGAGTTGTCCCGTCTGTGCTCAATGTAAAGTCCCAAGAAGACGACCTCTGGGATTACTGGTACCCACTGAATTGGCACCATACCCGTGGCATACTATCGCCACTGATTTCGTGGTTGAACTACCTCCCTCTGACGGGTACACTTGCATCATGGTCGTGGTCGACAGTTTCACTAAATATGCCCACTTCATTCCATTCCACAAGATCCCTACGGCTGCTCAGATGGCTTCCGTCTTTCTCCACGAAATCTATCGATTACATGGTCTTCCAGAAAAGATAATCTCGGATCGTGGTTCTCAATACCTTTCTGCCTTTTGGAACAAGGTGTGTAATCATCTGGGTATACGTAGAGCGTTGAGTTCTGGTTATCATCCACAGACCAACGGTCTTACCGAAAGGACTAATCAGACCCTGGAGGAGTACCTCCGTTGTTTTTCCAACGCCACTCAGTCCAACTGGAAGGCATGCTTGGATCTCGCTGAAGTATCCTACAACAACACTATTCATGCTTCCATTGGGATCAGTCCGTTCTTTTGTTCTACTGGTCAACATCCCAAATTGGTGCCGTTCCATCCTGTACCCACCAGTACCGTTCCATCTGCCGATGCCTTGGTCTCTAACATTCAACGACAACAAGAACTGGCATATGATATCCTGAAGAGAGCTAAGGAACGGATGAAGGTCCAGGCTGACAGGAAAAGGAGTTTGGAACCAGATTTACAAGTAGGGAATAAGGTGTGGCTGTCCTCCAAGAATCTGCCTCTGCGCAATTTACCGGTTAAACTGGCTCCCCGGTTCTTTGGTCCGTTCACGATTACCGAACGGCTATCCTCTGTGGCCTTCCGTCTTCAGTTGCCTCCCACTTGGCATATACACCCTGTTTTTCATGTCTCCCTTTTGAAACCCTATGTAGCAGATCCCTATGGTCGGTCCTGTCCTCGCCCTGCCTCGGTCTTAGTCCAAGGGGTCCCTGAATTTGAGGTACAAGAGATTTGCGATGCCCGCTATCGTAGGGGGGTGCTCCATTTCTTGGTGGATTGGAAGGGGTATCCGGCTTGTGATCGCACTTGGGAGCCTCTTCAGCATGTGCATGCCCCCCGCTTGGTGCGGAGGTTCTATGATCGGTTTCCTTGGAAACCCGGGGCTCCGGGTCTTCCTGGGAGGGAACATAGTGTCACGCCACTTCGGGGGAGACCGTGGTCCAGGGCGATCGCTCTCCCTCTTCCTTCCTGGCGGATCTACCCGCGCTTTCGCGTCTGGGGAGCCGCCAGGAGGAGAGCTTCAGGTACCGCTGTTGGTGGGCTACGGCGCATGCGCGGGAGACCACAGTCTCGGTCCCGCGCATGCGCCGTAGATCAGGCTTGTACATCGGGAAGGGCTTGCCTTCCAAGCCTCGTTTTGGGTCCGCCGGCGCTCGGGGGTGAAACGGCTTGCGTTTCAGGCCTCGCGGGCGCCGGCGGCCCATAAAAGGAAGCCGCAACAGAAGCTAATCGCGTCTCAACGCGGAAGCTTCGTTCGTGTTGCTCGCTCCTGGTTTCCTGTGATTCCAGCTTCCCGCTACCCTGCCTTGTCCTCTGCCTGCCTGGACACCCTTTCCTGCCTGGGTATCCTGTTCCACTTGCCCTGCCTACTGCCTGCCTGGGTATCCTGTCCTACTTACCCTGCCTACTGCCTGCCTGGGTATCCTGTCCTACTTACCCTGCCTACTGCCTGCCTGGGTATCCTGTCCTACTTACCCTGCCTACTGCCTGCCTAGGTATCCTGTCCAACCTGCCCTGCCCACTTGCCCTGCCTACAGCCTGCCTGGGTATCCTGTTCCACTTGCCCCGCCTACAGCCATCCTGGGCACCCTGTTCCACTTAGGGTCCTGTTGCCTGCTACCCTTTTGTCTGCTTGGGGGTCCTGGGACCTTTAGCTCGTTTCCAATCTGGTTCCCCTTTTCCAGTCTGACTCCGCCTGGTGCTTGGTGTTCCATCTTCATACCAGCTATCCGAAGTTCGCCTGCAGCTTGGTGCTTTGACCTTCACCTTGGACCTCGTCTTGTTTCAACTCTTCAGACTGACCGTTGCCTCTCCTGTCTGTGCTTGCACAGTCCCATCGTCACGTTAATCGGGAGAGTGCTTTCCGTGGCGCTGGGAGTCTGCCCATCCTCCACCCTGTGCCATTCGGGTGGTGGAGAGGCGGGTTCCCCGAGTCACACACTCATCGTTCAGAAGACTGCAGTCTGGCGGCCCCAACAAGAACCACACCAAGGAAAACAGGTACACAGTCATCACGAACATCTCAGCTTGACAATTTGTTGGCCATCTTCCTTCTTTTTTCAGGTCAGAAATTGGCAAATAAGGCATGCCTTTTCCTGGCAGTAATTCTCTGTGCTGCCGGTCCAGAGCAGTCCCGACCATTACTGATGGTTCCCAATCCACACTTCAGCTGGGGTGTGTCCTGTTGCAGGTTACATTATGAGGTGACAGACTCTCATTATTGCACAGCCTCCACCTGTTTGAATGTCACAGGTTCCTTCCATGGGTAGGCTGGGACAGCCCCCGTCCTGAAATATGGGTAAAAGGAGACGACCTGGAGCCATTTGAGATCGACCACAAAATCCAAGTGTCGACTCTGAAATCCTGCCAGAGACCTGCTTGATGCATGCTGCTGCAACCAGCATTGTCAAAGCCAACCACCAGATTTCAGAACTCTGCCTTCAAATCATTTGGGAAGGCTTGAATTGGGCGACATCCTCCTTTGTGCTGGTGGGATCAACCAGTCTAAATTCCTGCTTTGCATCGATCCATGCCAAAGGTCGGAATCGTCGCTGCGTCTGCCTTTGGATGCACCTGACTGGAATTGGAATTCAGCTTTGTGCTGGCCCCTTCTTGCCTCATCACTGGAATCTTTGCTGGCATCCACAGAGTTCTTCTGGGATATCACTAGCCTGCTACTGCCATTTCTGACACGAGGAAGGGCCATTTGAATCCCAAAATCAGACATTGCTGTATCTGAGACCCTACTGACCATGTCCCGGGTCACACCAACATCTGCTCCCGCCCGCTGCTCCAGAAGGTACCTCCCATGCTGTTAAAACTGAATTTGAGCCATTTTCATGTTAGCCTTTTTTTCCTTTGGGGATCCCTAGATGGGGAGTCGGATGTGTGATGATGCTGCACCTGTACAGCAGAGAGGGCTTCAGGTATTATAAGTGGTTACCAGGTCCTCCAGATTCCGAGGTATTTTGGCAGTGATGATCCATAACATGGGGGGTTGTTTTTTCTTAATTAATTCCTGAAGATTGTTTTAGGAGGGTCGAATTAGGATTGAGTGTGAGCATGTTTATCTCGAATCAGTTTCATTTGCTCTTCACCCACCTTCCTGAACCACTTGTTATTGCAGTCTGATGGGGCCATTCCTGTTCAAGATGGAGACACGGTAGCTGAGTGCTAATTGGCACAAAACTCTTTCAGTCAGGCAGTATAGAACCCAGAACGCATTCCATAACTGCCTTTCCTCAGTTACCTTGCCAGCAACAAGACCTGTTTCCTGAAAGCTCTTGAACTAGGCCCGGCAAGCCTTCTGATGATAGTGATAGAAGAATATGAGAACCCTCATCCAACATGCATTGGAAAGGTTGCAGTTCCTCTGATGGGAGAGAATTTGTATCTTGGAGCAGCAGTCTTCATTAACTATAAGCTGCGATTCGCTTGATAACCTACTGACGTCTTCAAGGGCATGCCTGTAAGCGATAGCCATGCCCAGGCATGCCCGCTTGATTTCTCCTTGGAGTGGATTTTGTAATGCTCCATTGAGGCCTAATCACTGTGATGAATTCACAGGATCTTGTCACTTCTCCCCACAGTGGAACCCTTCGCTGTGAGGCTAGGGAGGTGAGCCGCTATGAAACAATCCCCCTAGGGGTGGCGGAATGTGGGACCTCACAGGGAGAGATTCCCCTCATGGGGACAAGACACAAAAATTCAGACGCAACATGTCAGTCTGGCTCCGTACCAATGACTACTAACACCGGATTCCAATCTGGCACTGAGCTATCCCCTGTTCACGAATTCACTATCTCCGCCTCACCTTAAAGCACTAATTAACCTTAGTATTAGTGCTTCACTATAACTGTCATGTGGTAGCTCTTGCTTATGGCTCTACTACATCTATTGCACCTACTGCAACCAAGTTGCTAGCCCCATTGTACTATTTGACCACTTTATGTGACCTACAGCACCACGGCATCTCTGTAACCTGCACGTGTTATCTAAGGTTATTGTCCATGTTTGTACTCTTTGTATATGTTGCAACTAAGCTTTAAGTATTCTTATATCTGTTGCGCCCAGCTACCTAAGGGTTCGGTGCGCATTACCAAATAAACAAACAAACAAAAAGAAGGACTTCTGTTCCGTGATGGAACTCCCTAACCTCCTTACCAATCATCATGCAATCATGCAATCCTCGAAGTCTTCCAATAACCAAACTGAGAAGAATACTGTTTGTTATTGTAATAAGTCCTCCTTTCCTTATATAAAACATGGCAATATCAACACCTGGAGGAACACACAAAGTGTTCAGGAGTCATCACTCAAACGTCCTGTGAAGAGGAAGATTGAAAGGGTGATGTGAACTACTCCTTTTCTAGGTATCTGCAGTACTGCGACGAGGTGGCCCCAAGGAAACATGAAGAATGCCTCATTGATACAAAAGAGGGACTTTGGCACTCTGTTGGGGATGACCCAGCTACAGACCATAAAAAGCAATAAGGAACTTACTGAAAGAAGAACCTGGCGTGCAGCCTGTCAATCCTGGGAAGTTCAAACCTGGGAACGAGGAAGCGTCCAGAAGAAGCTGGTCCTCCGTCGTGAGAACGTCGTGTAAGGCTCAGAAGAACTCCCTGTCATGGAGCTGAGATTGGACCTAGGCAGAAGCTGGAACCAGGCTAACGGTGGCATGACCTCGGGGAGTTGGACTGTGCAGTCCTTCAACTACACTGACACCGAAAAGCCCAGTAAGCCCCTGAGCCAAGGCAGTACAGCAAGGAGAGGAGGGATACTCTGAAAGCATTCCAGGAGAAGACACAAGACCAGCATCCCGGGAAGAGCTGGCGATGTGCTCGTACGAGAAAAAGTAACGGGGGTCACGGGAGAGTAATTACAAAGAAGGTACCAATATTGAAGAATATCTCTGCAGTAATCTCCTTGTCACAGTAATTACCAAGAAGGTATTAAAGGTGAAGAACGCCTCAGGATTAATCTCCCTCGTCACATTAACAATGTTAAAAACATCAAAAGTGAAGAGCGCATCAGGAGTAATCTCCCTTGTCACAGTAAGAGTGATAAAGACATCACAAGGGAAGAGTGCATCAGGAGTAATCTCCCTTGTCACAGTACCAGTGCCAAATTTGCCAAGAGTGAGGAGAGCATCAAGAAGAAACTTCCTCAACAGACTAATCGGAAGAAAGATTTCAAAAGCGAAGAGTGTCTCGGGAAAAATCTCCTTCGTCACCATAATGAGAACTAATGAAATTACATGTATGGTCCCTTTAGCAATAGTGCTGTAAAGAATAGGTAAAGAAGCCAAGGACACTTTGGGAGTGATCTCCCTTGTGCTCAAGAAAAAGACCAGGAAAGCCTGGGACTGTACGTTACATTGAAAAGGAAGAACTGTTGGGGGGGCGCTGTTGAGCAGCCTGAAAATGGCTGCCTAGCCTCTGAGCTCCGTGAGGCACAGACGCCAATCCGGCCTCATCAGTGGACCGCTTTGTTGCCTGCACCTGAAACCGCTCCAGATTGCTTCCATTACCCTACTGTACGCCCTGTTTGAATTTCGGCGGAATCCGTGCCTTGTGGGACCTGCTGCGGCCATCGGCTGCCTGGGGCATAGCCGCGTGTGAGGTCCCCAGCGTTGCCTGGATCTTGCCGGGGAGCCGCTTGTCACCTGCGGCATATTCGGACCCGGCTGGCTGCATCCTCCTTGGGATAACCGTGAGCGGCCTCTGCTTCATCTCCCCCCCCTGAGTGCCTCAGTGATCCTGCCTACCGACCACGCTGCACTGGGGGGCTGGGGCAGCGATAGACGCAGTGCTGCTGAACGCCTCCCCGCTACCCTGTGACACTGTGCCCGGCCCTGTCAGCGGCGTGGCTGCGGGCGACCGCCGGCTGAGGGATTGCCTCTGCGGCCCATGCGCCTGCTGCCTGGACCAGTGGCGGACCCCCACTCACCTGCAACAGCCACTTTCCGCACCCGCTGGCGATTGCTGATTCTGGCTCCTCTCTGCTGCGGGCTGGAGGCCAGGCCCGCCGGTCAGGTGAGGAGCTGCGGTGGGGGCGGGCCCCTGCTGGAGCCTACTTCGTCGATCCCCTGGGTCCGCTTACCTCCCTGCTTGCATCTACGGGAGTACACGGCTGCCAGCGAGCTGGTCCTGCTCTGCTGACGACACCTCTTCCAGACTCCATCGGCAGCTGAGGATTGACTGCCCTACGGGCCTGCGGGCTCCATCTGCCTAAACCCTCCACCCATGTACCTGAGGACCCTTGGCGGTGTTCCTCCGCTCCCATCACGTTGCTGCCCGGGCGGGCATTGCGGCTCTCCCCACGCCCACCCGGTCCTACTTTGGGCACTTGTTGTATCTGACCCTGGGGAGCCCGACCGCAATCGGGGATCATCTGGGTTCGGGAGTTAGGTCTCCACCTACCTGCGGCCTGGCACCCTGGGGACCCATGATGATGTTGGTCCATTAACATTACACTGCTAATTGGTGAGTGTCGAGACACTATCTCCTCAATTATTGTCTCATCTTCAGAGTGGTGCTGCAGCTCGTGTTGGCCCTGGCGTCTCCGGTGCTGGGGGGTGGAACAACATGCCGACTCCATCGTGCCTTCACAATACCCAAATCATTGGACACGCTCCCAGTAAAGACGCTGCTCCCTTTGGTTGCTTTTCTGGCTGCGCTGCAAAGGCCCACTGTTCTCCACCATTATCTCGCCTGCGGCAAGGCATCACACGCTGCCGCTGCCCTGACATCTACTCGCAAACCTAGGCATTGACCCCGCTGTGCCTCCAAGATACCTGCACCATCGGATACGCTCCCAACAATGACATTGCTTTCTTTGGTCACTTGGCCTGTTGAGCTGCTGCCGTTCCCTGCACCCGCCGGGCTCTGATGCACTAAGTCACGCTCCTATTCCCTCCGCTGTTCCAGGGCCGGACACCTTGGTACACTGGGTTACACTTGCTATGCCTAACAGAGCCAGAGGGGCCAGTAAATTGGGTGCCATGGACAAATTTGCAAAGGCGGCCCTGCGGGCAGACCCTGTGGCTGCCACATCCGCCCCAGAGGAGCCCGAACCCGAGCCTCACCCCAGTGCTTTGGCCCCCGATCTCACCACAATAATGAAATCAATGGCCAAGAACTTTGCCTCTTTCCACGAGAAACTGGACGACATAAACGCCAACGTTGCATCACTCAAATCAAGGATGGACCAAGCTGGGGGCCAGGATAACTGAGGCTGAAAATAGAATTGGGGCAAATGCATGCTCTACAGGACCCTGTGGCCACCCTGACTCGTGACATGAAAATTGTGAAGGCGATGTGCGATGACCTCGAGTCCCGCTCATGCAGGAACAATCTTCGTATCGTCGGGGTCCCAGAGAATGCCCTCAAGGTGCCCATGGAGATGGCAGTTGAAAAGCTACTCAAAGACCTGCTGGGTAACCCTACCCTGTCCCCCCACTTCACAGTCGAACGAGCTCACCGGGCCCTGTCACCACGCCCCAAACCAGGCGACTTTCCCAGGCCAATCATTGCCAGAATCGTCAATTATAGGGGCAGGGATCTTATTCTCCGACTGTCGCATGAGAAGGGAAACTTGCGTCTCGACTCACACACTATCCGCATTTTCCCCCGACTTCTCTGTTGCTGTGAAGCAGGAGAGGCGTCAGTTCCTAGGCGTCAAGAAACTGTTACGTGAGCGCAACGTTCCGTATGCGATCCTATTTCCGGCCTGGCTCAAGATCACCTTCAAGGAAACATTTTACTTCTTCACGGTCCCGGAGGAAGCAGTGAAGTTTATAGAATCTCAGATACCACCGCGTAATTCCATAGAAGACTCTGCGAACAATGATTAAGTCCCAGTCGACTGGAGGATGTGCAATCTGGTTACTTTTGCTTGCTTACTAATGTGTCTATGGTAATAACGATTTACTTGTTCTGGCCGCGCATACGCATTTGGCATTTGTGAGGGCCCCACCTGGGTGGCACTTTGTCAGAGGACTCTATTTGCTTTTCAATGTATGGTGTGCACTACTGTTCCTGCCCTATACCTGTTTTTGGCAGAGATGGGCTGGCAGTACGCACCATATCGGAATGCCCCCGGTACGGCGGACCCCGTGGCACACTCATCCTACGACAACGTTGTTGGGATGTCCCCTAGACACCTTGAATGCCCACTACGGCGATGTCCTGGAATATCCGGGGCTTGAGTAATTATACTAAGGCCCGTAAAATCATGGCCTACGCCCATAGGCACGAATGTAAAATACTATTCCTACAGGAAACACATTCTATAGGCCCCTTAACAAAATGTATGGCTCCATCATGGGGCCCCAACAGGTATTCCACCTCCTATTCCACTCGTGCCAGAGGGTTGTTAATGATGATTCACAAATCACTCAAATTTGTACTTCACAAGAGCTATGTTGATCCGTAGGGTAGATACATTATATTACACTGCGCTATTAACAACAGAGAATACCTCTTAGCGAATACCTATGGTCCTAACGTCGACTCACCTGACTTTGTTGACTTGGTGGCATCCATTCTGCTGGGCTATGTGGGAGTCCCAATCATTTGGGGCGGAGATATGAACTTCATATTGGATACCGCACTGGACAGAACTGGTTCGGGCCCCAGACTCCTGTCGGGCGCGGCACGCAGACTGTTGGTGCATAGCGCAGCGCTGGACATCCGGGATATATGGAGGACGTTACACCCATATTCCCGGGAATATACCCATTACTCCTCTGTGCACAATAGCTCCTCCAGAATTGACCTGTTCTTGTTGTCCAGTGAAATGCTAGGCAGGGTGAGGGGAGTGCAGATACTCGCTCGCACTCTGTCGGATAATGCCCCAGTCACACTATCCCTGGAGCTGGGGGTGCCCGTCCCGACTATTAACACCTGGCGTTTCAAGTCCTCCGCCCTACGGGACATTGTCTTTAAGACAGACATACTGGCTGACATTCAGGCCTACTTTGAATTTAACACACCCCAGTCTACTACCATGGGAGTTCGGTGGGATGCTTTTAAGGCATATATCAGGGGCATATATCAGGGGTATGTCTATATCCAGGGAGGCGGGAGTACTCAAGGCAATAAGAGCAGCCCTCAATCGCAGAATACGTGAACTGGAGCGGGAACACCCAACATCAGTTGACCCAGCGATCCTCACTCAAATCAGCGAAGAACTTCATTTATTTAATGAGAATGCCGCAAGGGAGGTCCAATTTTTCAGCCGCCCACAGGCCGCGTGGAAATATGGAGAGGGTGATAGACCCGGTAGAACACTAGCTGCCCTAAGTAGGGGTGAGTGGGGTCCAACCCCAGATTATTTCTGTCAAGTACAGACGGGTGCTACGCAGTGGTTTGATCAGCAGATTCTGGAGGTCTTTACAGACTTCTATACGGAGCTCTATTCCCAACCCCCCGAACACAGTGAGCGCCAAATGAGGGACCTCCTTGAACAGATTCCCACAACATGCATTTCTCCTGTAACCAGAGACCAGCTGGATTCGCCAATCCTATTGGACCAAATAGTTCAGGCCATATCCAATCTTCCCAAGGGTCAGGAGCACGTGTCCATCCTAGCCCCTAAACTACTCGAGGTATGGGAGGAGTCGCTCCGGCTGTCTGTCCTTCCCCCAACACAACGCGAGGCCGTAATAACGGTGCTACTTAAGCCCGACAAGCCCAGCGACGAGTGCGGGTCCTACAGGCCCCTCTCGTTAATGAATTTGGACACTAAGACCTTCGCCAAAGTAATAGCAAACAATTTCCTTCCAGTTATGACCTGCATGGTCCATAATGACCAGTCAGGCATCGTGCCCAGAAGATCCACCTCACATAACATCAGACGGCTGCTCAACATAATGGCGCGCATTGACCAGGATGCGTGTGCTGTGGCGGTCACACTCGACGCCAAGAAAGCATTCGATATGGTGTCCTGGAAGTATATGTGGCTGGTATTGGAGGCCATGGGCATCGGGCCTAATATGATTAGTTACATCAAGCTACTATATACATCCCCGATGGCTAGGGTCCGTGTCAACTCCCTGACGTCAACTCTGTTTCCATTCTTTAGAGGCACCAGGCAGGGCTGCCCATTCTCCCCGATCCTTTTTGCCCTGGTGATAGAGCCGATAGCTGATTACATCAGAGAACGCCACTCGCGCAAAGGGATACGCCTGAAAGACACCCCCGAGATTATCTCCCTCTATGCGGATGATGTGCTATTGTTTGTCAGAGACCCCGCCGCCCATCTTGACACCATTCTGCGAGACATCAGCCGCATAGGTACGCATTCCGGATTCACTATAAACTACTCCAAGTCTGAGCTTTTTCCCCTCACTAGCTCCACCCAACAACCTGCCACTGAGTACCCTCTCTGCTGGTCCCCCGGCAGGATTAAGTACCTGGGGGTTCATGTATCCCTCACTAAGGACGCACTCCTGGCAGACAACTACTTGGTCATTGCGCAGCAGGCTGAGGCCAAAATGATGCGGTGGCGCTCCCTCCCACTATCACTTGCTGGGAGGCTCTCCCTTGTCAAGATGACATTGCTTCCCAAACTGCTGTACATATTCAGCAATGTGCCCATCTGGCCTGGGGGGAAATATTTTACTAGACTACACAAGCTATGAAACTCAGTGAAAAGCAGTTATTGTACATAGTGAAGTAGGTTGAGATGAGGTGATGATTATTTTTAAATTGCTTATGTTCTATAGCCCCAGGTCCTGATGGGCTGTCAGATATTACCCTGACCCACAATCCTGTCTTTTGGGGTAATTTTGCCACTCCCTTATTCAACCAAATTTGACAAACTAGTGAGATTCTTAAAAAGGATAGGCGCTGAGAACTTAGCTCGTATCAACTTATTGCGCTGTTGGATGTGTTGACTAAAGTCTTTGCCCATCTGATTTTGAAAAGGCTGAACAGAGGGGAGAATTCTAAGCATATATTTATGTGCACTCAGTCTTGCTTTCAAAATCCTTGTTTGACTTCATAATTTGTTTCTTTTGAATATATTAGCTTGTTTGTCCCTTAGACAAGACAGACCACTATTATTTGTGGCCTTTAATGATTTTTCTAGGGCGTTTGACACATTGGGCCTCATTACACGGTAGGCGGTAAGTTACGGCCCTTACCGGCATGGCGCTAATAACGTGTCCATGTAGGAAGCATGCCGCTAATTGCGTGGCATCACGAGTACGCGGGCACGAGCTTAGCGCCATGCCGGTAAGGACCCTACCGCCATGCCGCAAAAGGCCCTGAAAAGTCCCTTAGCGGCACCGAGGAAAGCGCTGATAGCACTTCTGCCCTCCCACAACACGGCATTAGCGGTGACCGCTAATAGCGGTGACCGTAAATAAGCAGAACCGGAAGTAGCGTCATCACACAGGAACGGGAAAGAGCACGGCGGCCATCTTTAAAAACACAATCCATTGCCATCCTCTGCCCCCAGGACCTGCAGCCACACCGGAGCCTTCCAAAATCATCCACACACCCACTGAGAATGCCCAAGACCATAAAAAAAGGAGCTGAGCGGCAGCGCAAGGAGCACTTTTCAAATGAAGAGCTCACAATGCCAACTGACAAGCTTGCTGCCAACGCAGAGGTGGTGTTTGTCAATGACATGCAGCGTCCACCCTAATCAAGAAGAAGGAGTTCTGGGCAGAGGTGGCCCGTATAGTCAGTGCGGTGGGCTCCACCCCTCTCACTGTGAAGGATGTCCGGAAGCGGTGGGACGATCTACGCCTCCGTGTACGCAGCATCCTGGCTGCCAACCGGAGCCTGGCCATGGGCACAGGTGGCGGTGGAGGATCCCCAATAAAACTTCAGGAGTGGGAGGAGACCTGTGCAAGCACCTTTGGGGTCGAATCAATCGAGGGAGTAGGCGAAATGAAGCGCGGTGTGCCGACATCGTCAGATGGAGGTGAGCGTCCACACAAAACACTGCACTGTGAAACATGAGGTAATCCCCCTAATGTGACCCTGAAATCATCTCGTGGATGGGGCCATCAAACATACATGCACACAACCCTGCCCATATGCGGTGCACATCCCGACACAAACACATGCATGCAGCACCACAGACACGTGTCACGCAGACTCATGCATGAATGACCCACCCAACTGTCTAACGACCTGTATGGCCAAACATGAAGTCCGAATGCATAGAACAGCAGGAACAACAACATCTGCATGAAGCACGTTGACCAATCACCAATGCCATCCCTCTCTTTGTCCCCCGCAGGCTCACAAACTGACAGCGATGAGCAGGACACTGGGACGCAGGCCCCACCCGCTAAGAAACAGGCCAGGGGAATGGAATCGGGCAACATGGCCAGCACGTCGAGGGCCACTGGAAAGAGTGCACTCTCGCAGAGGGCCAAAACCACAAAGCCACCCATGTCACCAAGACGTGAAAGTCCGCCTGAACCAATTGCAGCACCCACTCCAGCAATCCCCCCCACGCACGATCCACCCGCGGAAGGGACACTGTCCGCTGCCAATAGCTCCATCGGCGAGGCAGCTGCCACGGCACCCATGTCCGATGTGGAGGACACTTGTAACTCGCCCATTCAACAACATACACCTATCCCCCAGCAGTTAATACAACCGAGCTCAGGCCCCACATCACATTCCATCAGCCATGGCCAGTCTGGGGATGAAATCATGGTAGGGTGCTGGTGTCCACCGGTGTCATCACCTGATGCTGGACAAATACAACAAGGTGCGGCACCCACCGCACAACGCAGAGACAGAGGCCATGACATGGCCATCATCAGACAGCAGCAGGAGGACATCACTGCGCTGGTTGGCCAGCATGTGGGTGAGGCTGCACTTGCGAGGGAGGAGTGCAGGGAGCATGCAAGGGGCATCAGACAAGCCATAGAAGCCAGCACCAACCGGCTATGTGAGAAAATGTCACTTGTGAGGCAGGTCCTCACACGCATAGCAGACACGATGGACAGGCAGAACCCCCCACTGGCACCGGACCAACCATGCACCTCCTCCTCTGCCAGCTCAAGGCAGACCAGCCCCCCGCGCAGGTCCTTGCGGGCTATACGGCACACAACCTCTCAACCCCCCAATGGTGGCAGAGGGGATGGGAACTAGGGCCAGCCAGATGTTGCTGACACATGTACAGCTATGCAGCACAAGCCATGTTTGGGAGTGTTGTGGGGGAAGGGGGAAAGGGTTTTGGGGGGGGGGGGGTTGGGAGTGTTGTGGGGGGAGGAGGGAGAGGGTTTTTGGGAGTATTGTGGGGGGAGGTGGGGAAGGGTTTTTGGGAGTGTTATGGGGGGAGAGGGGAAAGGGTTTTTGGGAGTGTTGTGGGGAGAGGGGGAAAGGGTGTTTGTGTAGTTGGGACCATGCACTTCTTTTACTTACAATACTTAACACACACTGGTGACATGACAAATCACAGGAGTGGACAATTTAATTGTGTATGTGTGCTTTACTGGTGGATAATGGGTATGTGTAAGTGTTTACATCAAGTGGAACCTGTACATATCACACAAATCAACTTTGCATTGTGAATGACACCCACAAATCCCTGCATGCATGGAGGTAATCAAAGTTACTGCAATCTGGGAAGGTGATGTAGTCCTTGCAAGTGGACATTCACCGTGCATGCCTACGGCAGTTGATGCCATGTACTGGGTGAGGTCCACTCATTTGTGTATTTTGGTCCAGGCACCGTTTGGACCACACTGCTAGTGAACTGCCATTCCGAAGTTGATGTCCCCATGCTGTCATGCGGCACTTCTGTAGTGGTGTACGGGTGTGCATCAGTATGATGGATAGAGGTGATCCCTTTGTATGCACTCAAGGTCGCATTTACGTTGTGATGCTGTTCAGCGTACGTTTACATTGTCCATATTTGCTGCATGTAGCTGTGTTATAGGGGGTTATGGATTGATGTGCAATGTGCATGTTGATGGCTATGGCATGATTGGGTTAATGGGTTTATTTCATTGTTGTGCAGCTTACTACTTGCATGTGGTTTCCATGTGTCAGGTCCAGTGTGGGCTGCCTTGGGGGACAGTGGTGTGATACTGTATGGGCATAGTTGACCATGACAACTAATGACACCCGGTTGGAGTATGCTTCTCCCCACCCCCCAATCAAACCCGGTTGGAGTATGCTTCTCTCCCCCCCCAATCAAACCCGGTTGGAGTATGCTTCTTACCCCCCCGAATGTACTGCCCACATCACAATGCCATGTGCTTGCCATGCTACTCACCAAGTAGCCACAAACGTTGTCCAGCATGTCGCACCATGTAGCGTGGTATCATTGAATCATGGGTTGATCCGGGATAGCAGGCACAACAATGTGTGATGATCTTGTTGGAGTCACATACCATTTGGACGTTGATGGAGTGGTATTGCTTTCTGTTTCGGTACACTGCCTCATTGGCATGTGGGACAACCAATTCCACATGGGTACAGTCAATGGCCCAGATGCAACTTGGGATGCCTGCCAGTGAATGAAAGCCAAACTTGGCGTTAGAGATGTCCTGGGCAGTCTGTGGCAGGGAAATGGGTTCACTTGTGTGCTTCAGGAGGGCATCGAGCACCTGGTTCAGCGTGCGTGAAAATACTGGTTGTGATATGCCATGCATCTGTCCTACCATATGCTGGTAGGTGCCTGTGGCCAGGAAGTGGAGCACAGTTACCACCTTCAGTAGAGGGGGGGGGTGGCATTACGGATGTCTATGAGGCTGACTATATCGTTCTGTACCATGTCCACAATGGTGGTGATGGTATCCCGGTCCAGAGGGTACTGGGTGTGTATGTCACGATCCACTTCCTGAAACCCCCGCGGCAGGTCCATGGGCCAGGAGGGGTCTCGGCTCGGGCCCCCAACAAGCTTAGGCATCCTTTGCCTAGGCCCTCTTGGGGCCACTCCTGGCGCCTTTGGCGCCAGGCTCATACTTAACGAAGACTTGTGCTTGGGAACTACTTTATTTCAGTGCCAGTCAACATGGAGGCATCCACATAGCTTGGCTCCTTGGAACCAAGCTATGCGGTATAGTGTTTTGGGTGTGGTAGCCTAGGGACTATCTTACCTGGACTACTTTCTTGATGCTATTTAAACCACACCCGACTTGGATACCACGCTTCGTGTTACTTTGCAATCCTGCAACGTGACGCTCATCATGTTCAGCTGCACCTGCGAACCTCGGAAGAACAGCATCTGGAAAAACAAAGGACATTGTAAATAGCAGAAGCTTTCTTGTTATTCCACCGCTAGCTGCCCTTCGCTCCTGCAAACAGCATCCAAGGAACCGCGAGCCTCCCTGACCGTCAGAGCTGCAAAAAGGAGAGAAACAGGACATTAGACATTTTACAATTGTGCCGGCAGCTTAGCTCACGAGTTGCCCATCGACCAGCATCGCCTTGGGACTTCTTGCTCTGGGTGAGCACCGCAACCTACGGGAACAAAAGACAACAGGTTAGCAAAGGCAAGGCATCATAGCGCTGCGCTTAGCGCCTACTTACCGCATCAAGGTGCTCTCGAAGCACCATCACCTGCCGGCGAGTCCCAATTCAGCCAACGTTCCACGGCGAACTTCCGCGTACCTAAGGAGAGAGAAAAGACATTATTAAAATCCAAGAAAGGCATACAGTATAACAGTAATAAGACCTACCTGAAAGACTCTAAAGGGCCTGCATCAGTGATGTAACTAGATCGCACTCGCCCACAAAGTACAACGCGCCCCTGCCACAAAGGCAGGACGGAGAGCTCGCCAAAACCCATAACAAGGTGAGGAAAGGTCCGGGGAGGGGCTGCGGGTATACAGGGTGTTGGGAGGCTCTTACCTCAGTTGCCCAATCTTGAACATTGCCCACCTGTTTTCCAGGCAGAACTTCTCCGCTGATTATACCTGGGAGCGGCTGAGAAGGGTACCAGAGTCCCCACAGCTGGGTGGTGTCCCCGTGGATACCAGGTGAGCGTAACAGAACGCGAAGCCTGCCAAACCAATCCACCTGGACGCCATGGAAACATCAGAATTAGACCAATTGGCCTAATTGTTGGGAGAACGTCGTGCTGAGGTTCACTCTGCCAGAAAGGAGACTAACGCTCTCCGGAGAGGCTTATTGGTGACTAAAGAGCGTACCGAAGATATCAGCAGGCAAGTCTTGCAATCACGAGTGGGTCAGACACCTCTACCTGGGAACAACCCACCGATGCAAAATCCTAGCATGTCATCCACTGTCTCTACTCCGGTACAAGTTGTGTTACCAGGTACAGTTCCTTTGGCACCACCGGAGAGGTTTGCTGGTGATCCACGAAAATACGCGGCTTTCATGAATCAGGGTCGCCTTCATTTTCTTTGCAGGCCGGTAGCATTCACAAATGACTAAGCCCGGGTAGCTTTTGTTTTATCATACTTAAGTGGCAGCTCCGCAGATTGGTCGGTACCATTGGTGTCCCATGATGATCCTTTATTACATAACTTTGGGGACTTTCAGAGGGAAATGGAAAAACCCTTTTGCTCGCCATACCCGAGAACAAGCTGTGGACAATGAACTCCTTTCACTCCGACAGGGGAATCAGGATTTGTTAACGTACATCGCTACTTTCAACCGATTGGTTGCTGAAGCTAGGTGGCCTGAAAACAAAAGAACCACATTGTTTCATCGGGGCTTACGAGGCGAATTAAAAGACATTCTAGCTCAAGTGGTTAATCCTCCCAGAGATTGTTCTGAATTCATAGACTTGGTTGTGCAACTGGACCACCAGTTGCAAGACCGAAAAGCAGACCGTTCTAAAATGGACCCTCGGCCAGTGTACGTTCGACCTAGAGACAATGTAATTCGAGTGCAAGAAAATACAGTGGAACCCATGCAAATCGGAGGGGTACGACCCCCGCTAACAAAACAAGAGCGAGATAAAAGGAGACAACAACAACTATGTCTGTACTGTGGAAAGTCAGGGCATTTCCTCAAGGACTGCCCAGTGAAACCTCCGAGGAAGGTCGTTGGAGCCACGGAAAAAGATGAAGAGAAGGACTGTCAGTCGGGAAACTACCCAGCTCGGCAAACGTAGAGGTCAGTTTGTCGAGTGAGGGAAAAGAGCCACCGACCTCACACTTTGCAATTCCGGTGATCTTAATTAATAACCAACAGTCGTCAAGAATGCATGCCATTGAAGCATACATCGACAGCGGAGCAGTTGGGAATTATATAGATCAGGACCTGGCTGCAGAGATGGGGCTTCCCCTGTGTTCCAAGCCGACTACAGACAAGGTAACCACGGTGGATGGGACAGAAATCGCTTCTGGACCGGTAACCCAGCGCACAGCCGAGATAACCTTGCTGTGCCAGGACAGACATCGGGAACTTATCTCGTTCGATCTCATCAAGGCACCTCAATTCCGGCTCATACTAGGTATGCCATGGTTAGTTGCTCACAACCCTTTGATTGACTGGCGGGCAAGAAAATTAACCTTTCCCAGCGACTGCTCTCCAGCCTGTTATTACCAAGAACAGAAGCCTGCTTCCAGTATCTCTACGACTCCTGATGTGGCAACTTTGGGTGTGACTAGTACCTTGCCTGAGAAATACCACGATTTCCAGGATGTATTCCAGAAGGACCAAGCAAACACGGTGCTGCCGCACAGGCCCTATGACTGCCAGATCGACCTTGTTCCCGGTGCTCAAGTTCCTTGCAGCAGAATCTATGCTCTCACGGAACCCGAAAACCTTCATCTGAAGGCTTATTTAGACCAGTACCTCGCAAATGGATTCATCCGCCCATCCAACTCCCCTGCAGCTAGTCCTTTGTTCTTCGTACCCAAAAAAGAAGGGGACTTAAGAACCTGTATTGACTACCGCGCATTAAACCAGATCACTGTAAAGAACCGTTACCCCTTGCCGTTCATCCCAGAAATGCTGGACCAGGTCAAAGATGCCCAAATTTACACCAAACCGGACCTTCGAGAAGCATACCACCTGGTACGGGTCAGAAGCGGAGACAAATGGAAAACTGCTTTCCGCACCAAATATGGTTTGTTCGAATACCAAGTCATGCCCTTTGGGTTATGCAACGCTCCTGCAGCGTTTCAGTATTTCATGAATGACGTTTTGAGAGAGTTAATTGATGTCTGCGCCCTAGTGTACATAGATGATATCTTAGTGTACTCAACTTCAAAACAGGATCATATCAAGCACGTCCGTTCAGTCCTCTCCAAGCTCCGGGAACATCGTTTATATGCAAAGCTGCAGAAGTGCTTTTTTTCACGTCACCGAAGTTGAGTTTCTGAGTTTTATTCTTACTCCAGGAGGCATCAGAATGGACCTGCATAAAGTGGACACCGTTTTGAAATGGCCATCACCAACGTCAGTAAAAGGGGTACAGAGCATGTTGGGCTTTGCAAACTTTTATCGCCGGTTCATACCAGACTTTTCACAGGTCGTACACCCGATCACCATATTGCTAAGAAAAAATAACAAAAAATTTACCTGGACCGAAGAAGCAGAGAAAGCTTTTCAGGAACTCAAGAAAAGGTTCACCTCCGCGCCAATCCTGCGACATCCTCGCCCAGATCTTCCTTATATCGTGGAAACAGACGCTTCCAGCATAGCGATGGGAGCTGTCCTCTCACAAAGAGACCCAGTAACAGGCCAGCTACATCCAGTGGCCTTTTGGTCGAAGAAATTCTCACCCCCAGAGATGAATTATGCCATAACGGACAAAGAACTCTTGGCAATCAAATCTGCCTTTAAGGCCTGGTGGTACTACCTTCTGGGGGCCAGACACACCATTACAGTTATCACGGACCACCGAAACCTGCAATACCTTAAAACGGCTAAAGCCCAGTCTTCACGCCAATTGCGGTGCGCCCTTTTCTTCGCCGAATACGACTATGTCATCACTTTTCGACCAGGGGTCATGAATGGAAAAGCTGACGCACTCTCTCGTACAGGCACTGATGACTTGGTATATACGCCCCCAGATCCAGTCCCCATCATACCGGAAGACAAGCTCTTGGGCTTCACTACGGCCTTGACCCAAGTTGAACTGAGAGATAAGATTCAACGAACCATGAACCCAGATGCCTTCCTCGCATGGCAAGCGCAAGGAGAACAATATTCCATTAAAGATCATTTACCCTTTTTTAAGGATCGGTTGTATGTACCCACCAACGACTTACAACAACAAATTGTTTCATGTTATCATGATTCCCTGATCGAAGGACACCCTGGAATCACCAAGACTCTAGCCAAGGTAAAACAGAACTTCTGGTGGCCTGCCTGGCCTAAGGATGTCATCCAATATGTTCAGTCCTGCGGAGTCTGTGCGCAAAACAAGTCACAAAAACAAAAACCATCCGGTCTTCTGCAACCTTTGGACATTCCTCCCACTCCCTGGCACACTCTTTCCCTCGACTTCATCACTGACCTACCTCCCAGTCAAGGGTTTAACACCATCCTGGTAGTCGTGGACTTGTTCTCAAAGATGGCGCACTTTATTCCGCTCAAAGGCCTCCCTGACGCACCCACTCTAGCCAAAGTGTTCCTGGACGGTATTGTAAAACTACATGGCTTCCCATCAGTCCTGATCTCCGATCGAGGTAGCCACTTCATCCCCAACCTCTGGAAAAAATGTTGTGTAATGGCACAAATTGACGTCCGGCTATCCACTAGCCATCACCCCCAAATGGACGGTCAGACCGAGAGGACCAACCAGACCCTCGAACAATACCTACGGTGCATGTTACACCATGAACTAAGAGACTGGAAAGATTTGTTATGGATAGCCGAGTACGCATATAACAACTCCTTGCACTCCAGTACCGGACAAACACCCTTTTACACCCTTCATGGTAGACACTCACGTACCTCAGAACTAGATGTCCCAACAAGTTTGGAAATGCCAGCAGTAAAAACTCTTCACACCAACATCACTCAGGCTTTCAAAAAGGCCGAAGAACATCTTATTTTCGCCAAAGAAAAACAAAAGCAATTTGCCGACCAACAGCGGAAAAAGGCCCCAGACTATCAGGTAGGAGACAAGGTTTGGCTGACTGCCAAGTTTGTACCCATCAAGGGAACCCAGACTTTTCAACCCAGGTACTTAGGACCTTTCACCATCAAGGCAATTATCAATCCAGCGGCCGTCAAACTAGACTTACCACCTAACCTACAGATTCACCCAGTATTTCATGTGTCCCTATTAAAACCAATGCAGCCCGGTACACGGATTAGGACACCACCGAAACCCATACTTATTGACGGAGAACCAGAATTCAAAGTCAGAAGCATCTTGGATTCTAAGTATTTGAGGGGAAGGCTATACTACCTAGTTGATTGGAAAGGATTTAGACCCCAAGACAGATACTGGGAACCCAGTGAAAACATTCATGCACCACGTCTGATCAGAAATATCATCGCAACTTTCCAACTAAACCAGGGCCGGACAGAAGGAACACCTTGAGAGGGGCCTTGGGGGGGAATGCTGTCACGATCCACTTCCTGAAACCCCCCCGCAGGTCCATGGGCCAGGAGGGATCTCGGCTTGGGCCCCCAACAAGCTTAGGCATCCTTTGCCTAAGCCATCTTTGGGGCCAGTCCTGGCGCCTTTGGCGCCAGGCTCATATCTAATGAAGACTTGTGCTTGGGAACTACTTTAGTTCAGTGCCAGTCAACATGGAGGCACCCACATAGCTTGGCTCCTTGGAACCAAGCTATGCAGTATAGTGTTTTGGGTGTGGTAGCCTAGGGACTATTTTACCTGGACTACTTTCTTGATGCTATTTAAACCACACCCGACTTGGATACCACGCTTCGCGTTACTTTGCAATCCTGCAATGTGACGCTCATCGTGTTCAGCTGCACCTGCGAACCTCGGAAGAACAGCATCTGGAAAAACAAAGGACATTGTTAATAGCAGCAGCTTACCTGTTATTCCACCGCTAGCTGCCCTTCGCTCCTGCAAACAGCATCCAAGGAACCCCGAGCCTCCCGGACCGTCAAATCTGCAAAAAGGAGAGAAACAGGACATTAGACATTTTACAATTGTGCCGGCAGTTTACCTCACGAGTTGCCCATCGACCAGCACCGCCTTGGGACTTCTTGCTCCAGGTGAGCACCGCAACCTACGGGAACAAAAGACAACAGGTTAGCAAAGGCAAGGCATTGCACATAGCGCCTACTTACCGCATCAAGATGCTCTCGAAGCACCATCACCTGCCGGCAAGTCCCAATTCAGCCAACGTTCCACGGCGAACTTCCGCGCACCTAAGGAGAGAGAAAAGACATTATTGAAATCCAAGCAAGGCATACAGAAAAGCAGTAATAAGACCTACCTGAAAGACACTAAAGGGCCTGCATCAGTGAAGTAACTAGATCGCACTCGCCCACAAAGAACAACGTGCCCCTGCCACGAAGGCAGGACGGAGAGCTCGCCAAAACCCATAACAAGGTGAGGAAAGGTCCGGGGAGGGGCTGCGGGCATATGGGGTGTTGGGACGCTCTTACCCCAGTTGCCCAGTCTTCAACATTGCCCACCTGTTTTCCAGGCAGAACTTCTCTGCTGATTATACCTGGGAGCGGCTGAGAAGGGTACCAGAGTCCCCACAGCTGGGTGGCATCCCTGTGGGTACCAGGTGAGCGTAACAGTGTATCTGCTCAGGGGTTAGGTTGAATGAACTGGCTCTGATCCTGGGGATTCGTGGCTGCCTCTGTGGTACAACTAGATGCACTGGTGGGGCTTGCTGGGCCTGTCTTACCCTCCTCCTCCTCCTGCGTCTCCTCTGTGCTGCCTGTTGTTGTTGCTGTTGCAATGCAATCATGTCCTCCAGGCCATGTAATGCTGCTAGTATTGGAATCATTTTGGTGTGTGAATGGGTGCGGGAAGGGGTGTTGTGTGCTCCTTTTGTGCTGGCCCAGTCTCCATTGCCTCCACCTGTGCTGATTGTGGGCACCTGTGGACGTTGGGAACACTGCACATGGCCCTTTACGGGTGGTTCGCGATGCCGCTATTTCCGACATGCCGGTATGGGCTTTTTGAGACTGCTCCATGCCGCTATTTGCATGTTCGCATGTCTTGTAATGGACTCCTATTTCCGCCATGCCACTATTGCCGCCATGAAGGGTCGTGCGCCCACGATAATGGCGCTTTAAGAGGCACCGTACTTAGCAGTGCCGGTAATAGCGGGTAGGCGGATCGTAATTAGAAGGTGCGGTTAGCGATGCCGGTAATCCTTTATCGGCGTTGTTTTTCCCTTAACGCCTACCGTGTAATGAGGGCCAGTGTGTTGAAATTGCTTGTGGTCCAAATTAAAGAAATGGCACCTCCCTGCAATCTGGTTAAGGTGTATTCACATTTTATTTTTTTATTTAAATGTTATTGTGTATTCATGCTCGTGGGAGAGCAGCAGATCAAGTGCATAGTATGGTAAGTGCTATGCGGCCTGGAGCAAGTGCTGCGAAGTAGGCAGAGGCTGGGGCGATTGGGAATGTCGGCCAGGTCCGAGAAGGATGCCTAAGGGCCCTGGCCACCAATCACAGCGACTGTGAGATTAGCAGAGGAGGGAAGAAGGGAAGGAGGAGGTGAAGAGGAAAGTATTGAAGAGCTTCTGGAATTCGAGGAAGTCCTGCTCAAGACGAAGGGGAAGGGGAGGCTGTTCCATAAGAGGGAGCCAGCTGAAGAAAGCGATTGGCCTCGGGCCCTCTCTTTAGCGAAACGCTTTACACAAAGAGTTGGTACCAGAGGACTGCAGAGCTCTAGAGGGAGAGTATTTAGTAAGAGAAAGCTGCAGAAAGCGTGGTCCCAGGCCCCAGACAGCCTTGTGGATGATGCAAAGGGATTTGAATTTAATCTCTGCCGCAACCGGGAGCCAGTGAAGAGTTTTTAGGAAAGGAGACATGCGGTCCCTTGGCTGAAGGCCAAGGCTAAGTCTTGCTGCCCTATTCTGGATTAGCTGAATGGTCCTAAAGTGGAGGTAGGTAGACTCAGGAGAAGACTATTGCAGTAGTCAAGTCTAGAGAGAACCAGGGTTCGGGTAACATTGAGCTTCTGGAGAAAGTGAAAAAAGGGAGAATTCCTTTGAGAAGGAACAGTTGAAAATTGGACTTCTTGGCAATATCCTGAGTGTGAGGGAGGAAGGACGGAGAGGACTTGAAGATGACTTCAATATTTCTGTCTTCAGAAGAAGGAGCAGGGGGAGAGTGTAACGCTCACCTGGCTCCCACAGGGGCGTCGATCGGACCCGTACAGCTGCGGTCTCCTCCAACGTGAAGCGTAGTGCAGTGATGACAGACTGGACTGGCCCGCCTACGGGTCAAGCAGACGAGATTAGAAGTATTCTCCTGCAAGTGGAGAAAAGGGATTTAGCCACCCGTGGATTCTAGTAATGGCACCCCACTGTTCTCCCCACTAATCACCTCCGATATTCCCTTTCAGTAATCTGACCATATGTTTTTGAATGATGAGCTCTCCATCCTGCGTGGAATGCAGGGGCGCATAGATACCAGTTACTTCACTGGTTCGAAGGCATTGGAAGAGTTCCGGATGAATATTGACTCCGAGGTTCCTGGCGAGAACCCGTAAGTATGAAGTCCAAAGAGTTCAATATGTCCGATGTTCACTCTTGTCCCATTCCCTTCTTGTGTTGCAGCTGGGTTCAGAAGATTGTCTTGTGGCAGCTGATGGCTTTCAGGTAAGAGTCTGTATTACCCAACACTGTCCGGTAAAAGATGCGTGTATTTAACTTGTTGTTTTCTCTCTCTCCTTGCGGTGTAAGAAGTTGCAGGATGTTAAAGAATAATGCCTCTGGTGGTAAATCAGGTAAGTCTATGGTAAATCAGGTAAGTCTATGGTGGTAAAAAGAGATTGTATTTGTTGGCTCTCTCAGCTCACCTTATATTTCTTTTGTCCCCTAGATGCTGGAGTTCGGCGAGGAAAATGATGGAGGCAGCTCCGAATCGAAAAATGCTGTGAGGACTGGTGAGTATGGCGCGGCGCTGCAGCTGGCGATGCGACGCGTGCAGAAATAATGTCCTTTCCAAGTTCGAAGACGTGATGGATCCGGAATCAGGTAAGGAATTAAAATAATGTCCGTGTTCTAACCTTTCCTTCTTCTTTGCTCTTTTTCTAGGAGCTCTGGATTCGAGGCGGGCGTGGCAGAAGACTGGATGCTGACTGCAGGCACGGTGAGCGTTACGCTGCTGGATGCAGAATAACGCGAAGCATGTGCTTCTGTTCGGGCGTGGTTTAAATAGCCTTCAAAGTAGTCCCAGGTAAGAAGTTCCCCCAGAACCACACCCGAGTAAAAAATAGTCCCTGAAGTAAAGTATCCCATTCAGGCCTCACGTTGGCTTGACTTCATTGCAGCATGGTCTGCATGAGGTAAGTAATGTACATAAGCCTGGCGCCTATGGCGCCAGGACTGATTTCCTCTATGAGCCTGGTGCCAATGGCGCCAGGACTGTACCCAGACAGCCCCTAGCCGGGGCTGTTGGGCTTTTAGTAAGCACCTGGATGCCTGCTCCCGGGGCTGATGGGCTTGGTCCGGATGCCCGGGGGTAGGCATCATGACAGAGAGCCCATAGAGGATGGCCAGGGTGATGGGATAAGAGAGGGAACAGGGGTCCCAATGGGAATTATCTCAGTCTTGCTGGCATTGAGGCAGAGATCGTTAGAAGTACACCAGGACTGGATGGCAGATAGGCAGTCAGGGATGATAGAAGATGCAAGAGGGTCAGCAGGAAGTTTGAAAAAGAGCTGTGTGTCATCTGCACAGCACTGGAAGTTGGCGGATAAGGAATAAATGAGGAGTGCTAGCAAAGTTAAGTGTTGAAGAGCCATGGGGAGAGGTTTGAGCCCTGGGGGACACCACAGGTGGAGAACAAAGTTGGTGAGGAGAAGGTGCCCAAAATGACTTGGGACGAACGGTCAGTTAGGAAGGAGGTAAGCCAGTCCAGTGCCCGCTCCGAGATACCAAGGGATCATGAAGATGTTTTATGAGGACAGAATGGTTAACCATATCGGAGGCAGAGGAACCGTATTTGGCAGTAGGATGAAGACAGCTGGAAAGTTAGAGTCCAGAGATGCAAGCAGTTCTTCACAGGTCTTCAGAAGAGCAGTTTCCGTACCTCTGGATGCTCGGAATCCAGATTGATGGTCGTGGAGACCACCAACAAGTTTACTGTGTGAGGTAAGTTGTGGAAAGGCCAGCTTCTCCAGCAGTTTCCCAAGGAAGGGGGTGCTATAAATAGGGTGGTAGTTAGCTGGACAGATAGGGTCTACTGAAGGTTTTTCGAGGAGGTGGCGCACAAGGAAGTGCTTGAGGGAGGATGGGAAAGATCCAGTGGCAAAAGAGTGGTTGCAGAGATCAGCGAGTACAGGGGCAAGAGAGCCAATGTTGTTCTTGATGGTTCTGGAGGAGCAAGAAGAAACCTGTTTGGAAGAGACCTTCATGGAGCGGACAACTCTGGTGTCTTCAGGTGTGACAGGGGAGAATGGGGAGAGGCTTGAGGGAGGATATACCACGACTCCTCAGTTCATGTCATATTAGATAATAGCGGGACATTCACTAATAAAATCTTGTCAAACAAAGGTTCAGAGCAAGGTTGCATACTAGCACCCTTACTTTATAACCTTTATATGGCAGACCTACATTTCTTTTTTAAAATACAAGAGGGGTACCACCTAAAACTGGTAATTGTCACATTACTTGGTTGTCACATGCTGATAACATTGTTTTATTGGATTGCATGGAGGTAGGCCTCCAAAGATCCCTAAACTTGCTAGTTACTTTTGCTAATAAAAAACATCTAATGATTTATAAAGATACATGTAAAAGAATGCCCTTCTTTAGTAATAAAGTAAATGTTTAAAGGACATATGAATGGTTTTTAGATGGTGAAAGATTGCAAATTGTGGATGAGTTTAAATATTTGGGGGCTTGACCTTAATAAAAGCTGCTTCTATAAAGAAATTGATTAGGAAAAGAGAAAAGAAAGCCTACAGTTTGGGGGCAATCTTGAGGGGGTTGGACCAAAAATATGGAGGATATTCATTAAGGCCAATGATCGTTATGTATCAACAAAAGTGTATCTGTGCGGTTACTTATAGATTGGAATCCTTGCCTCTAGAGTTTAATTTTTATCTAGCGGATATCAAAGGTACATTTTGGAGGTCTTCCCTAACAGTACCCCTATCGATATTACTAAAATAGAACTAGGCCTCATCTCGTTGGGCACACTGGTAAAAATAAGGAGAAGTGATTTTTAGTTATAGATCATGCAAGCTAAAGTAATATATTTCAATGAAGTCCTGAGGAAAGGCATGAGGTTTGGCACCCCCATATAGTTGCACCGTTTTATAAGTGCTAACAAATTATTTTTCTAAGATATTGGTTTTATGCATAAAGAAGGGTCATCAATAAAGGTAAATCTTTCTGACCTCAAAAATAAGGCTATTGGGAATTAGTGAAGTTGAAAACTAGAACACGGAAATATTTCAAAATATTTTCTGCCTTAAGAATAAACACAAGTCCCAACAGATATACCCTAATAGAGACATGAGACTATTTGAATGAAATTCAGACTTAACCTGCTAGAAGCATTAGAAGTGGTGAGCCCTTTGGCGAAGGATATCCAAATTGGAAAGGGTCTGTATACTATGTGAATACACATTAGTAGCCGGTGCAGGTTATTGTTAGTGTAACAAACGCACCGGTTGGTGCGTTGCGAGCCTTACCAAATGGTAAGCCCACACACGCTGTTGGGCGTCCCTCGCGCCAGTGTTTGATTGGTTGTTTTTTTTATTTCAGGCCACCATGGAAAGGGAGAAGGGACAACGTGTAGTCCCTTCTCCCCTTCCATGGCAGCCATGTTCTTTATTTACTATGGCCGCCACAGAAAGAGAAAACAGACTATGGGTCTCGCAGCCGAAAAACTGCCACCATTAGTACCCCGGTCTAACGGGCTGGGGTACTAATGGCAATAAGCCCCCCGCCAGCGGGCCATTATCGCATAAGGTAATGCCCCTGGGGCCTTCGGTAAGGCCCTCACGGTGGACACAGGGGCATTACATTATGCAGTAATGGCCCACCGAGTCAGGGCTTATTGCTTGAGTAACATTGGAAACCAGTAAACAACTCTTTATGAGCTGCCCAGCAATTACACATGGTTGCATTTAGATTCTTTCCAAAGTTTGTGCAAGTGAGTCCTTGAATGAGGAATAGTTTTTGCACGATATATGAACAGAAGACAGTTACGTTTGAATTTCGCGGTTATTGAGTTTTGGAATTATATTTATATTAGGTATCTTAAAGGAATATGATGAGATAAACAACAGAGGCTTCATGCCCCTATGGATGAAATGGTGGCAAGAAGGTGAATAATTAGTAAGTTTAGATAAAAGGACATATTTAGGATGAATTTGTATAGTTTGGTCGACATTTTCATAGAAGATTGTATTTTATTTTTGTATAGGATTGTATATGATATATTTATTAGTGATTTGATTATTTGTATTGTGCATAAGGTTTTCTGTAAACCACAAATACACGTTTAACAATAATAAAATAAAAAATAGGCTTAGATAGGTTAGAATAGGCAAGGATTTTTCCAGAAAGAAAGTCAATCAAACCATGAAAAGAGACTCCTTTTAGTAGAGACTCAAAGACAAGCATCACTTTTCTTACTACTGACTTGGAACTAATCCTCCTCCTGCAGGTACTTTGTGAAGGAGACACGGTATGGAGAGGAAATTGGGGGATTTCAGAGAGCATGAACTCGGCTCTGAATGTTTAAATTAAACTCTGCTGGTGTGTGTGTTTCAGATCACAGAAGGGAGGATGCACAGAAGACTTCGTGAGAGACGGGTGTCTAGTGTTTGTTATTTTATCCCATTTTCCCTTTCGCCCTGATGTGTCATGCACGTAGCTGGAAATTTAACAGTTGTGGACAGGACCCCTTGGAGTGTCTGTGGGGTACACCAGCTCCTGTGGGATTCCATTGGTGTACCTGACAGTGGTATGCCACCTGAATCCTTTTGGATTTCAGAACCCCCTGGGTGAGTATGGCATGACCCCAATCCCTCCTTCAGCCCCCCCTCGTAGTATTGATGTGACCTGCAAGTGAGCCTTGCGCAAGATAAAAAGAATCTGTGGCTCATGAAACCCCTCACACAGAGTGGTGGCTCTAGACCATTTTCTTATTTGATATCACAACCATATACAAGAAGAAATCATGAGCAGGGTAGAGCATAGCCATCAATCAAACATGTACAAATTCCTGTGAGGATACCAGTGGCTCTTTATACCTTACCCCAGCTTCTTGGTAAATAACAACTTCAATCTCTGCCACCCTTTCCCAAGGCTTTAACTGTTGTAGGTCCTCTCTAAGTCTTTTGCCCAGTAAGAGATTTGAGAGGCCAGCTCCTCGCCTCAGGGACTTAACCATCTAATGGTATAATGCTTGTGAGATAATGAGGGAAAAATAGGAAGTCTGCGCCCAAAAACAAAGTGGGCACACAGCTGCAGCCCGCGGTAATACAGATGGCTTGGCATGGGAGGATAGCTCTGTGGCAACGCGCAGGTCTTGGATACAAGACGTCACTGAGCAAACACAGGTTCGAATCCCGGACCCGCGCTCGAAAACTTTGAAAAAAAAAAATAACAAAAAAAAAACATGAGGGCGTTATAACTTGCCCTTCCACAATGAAACTAGCGCCTAAATACCTATGGGTTATGTGCGCCACAAATAAATGCTAAAATAAAATAAACAACAAACCCTATGGTATGCACTTTAAACTAGCTCAGGGTATATTACATTTTACCTTACTTGAAGTTGTACATTTACACAATTTAGCCGGTGCCCTCCCGCCTGCAAATCTCCTAACCCAGGTGCCCTGTGGTGCACTTGAGCTCTGGAGAAAGGGCAGCTTGACAGTGCTGCTTTGGTGCTGTTTTTATCACACCTTTAGTTGTGAATCACCAGCGGGACCTCTGGCGCTACAATGGGGTGAAGGTTATGGAGTATGTATCATTTAATCTTATCCTTACCATCTATTCCTAACATAGATTCCAGTTACACAGTATGGCACCAGAATAACCATATTCGGGCCCGAGCAGAGGCTGCACTCCTGCTGCAGGGACTGCGCTCTGGATAACTGTGAATTCCTCGTAACCACATGTTTACATGATGGCTACATCCACACTGTGCCCAGACATAACTATCGCTGTGTACCTTGAACCCGCAGCCTGTGAGCTTCCTACAGCAAATCCTACATGGGCCTTGTTGACCTCACTTATTCCCTGTTTTGTGGTGCTGCAAGTTTTAGTCTGTGGGTAATCCTATTCCTTTTACACTCTCATGTCCCCCTTAACCTGAACTGGGAATAAAACCCTTAAAGGGGAGTCCTCTTTTTCAGTCATCTGGGGCCTGCTCATCTACCCCCTCCATAGCTTCTGCCATTTGTCAGAGCATTTCGCGCTGAAACACTTGTGTAGGAGCGCAATATAAATAAATTATCATATCATATCATAGCAGGAGAACCCGTGTGAACATTTCTACTGTGATTTATACCAAAAACCTGCATGATAAGAAACACCTGCTCATCGCAGACTGAACTATCACACAGCTAGGGATGTGCTTCTAAAGTTGCTCAATTGCTCTTAACCCGTCCCCCCACATTAGCCATTTTCAGTGTACACTGCCTATGAAATCTGTTCTAACCTAAAGTTGTATGTAACCAGATTTGATGTCACCAAACTGTGGTTTATATATGCTCGATAGTGACTATACTACCTGTAGTGTGTTGATTTTACTGATTGCCCTTGTCCACTAAAGAATGTTTTTTTTGTACCTACTTGTGTGTACCTCTGCTCCTTAACAGACCATGGTTGTGTTAAGATGGATTTTCAGTATCAACTCTGTGGCTAGATGCTGAGAGCCCACCCTGTACCTCCCTGGTAGACAGGGAAAGTCACTAATGTCTAGCCAAACCCTATCACGGTACTGTGTCTGAGCAGTGAGGCTAAGACTTAGGAGAGTGTGAGAGTGGTGAAGGGTTGAGTCAAGCACACACAGAGCACTCTTAACAACGTGTTAGTCAGAATGTGTAAAAATACTATTATTTATGTAGGACTTGGACAACCGTTATCAATTAAAAAACACAGGTATTTAAATCACTAAACATACACTACTATTATATACTCCTTTTCTTTTGGTGTGCCTTGGCTGAGAGCACCAACACTTTACTTTTAAATATTGTAAGATCAGCTCCATAGCAATGTAGTGTAGCAAAGTAAGTGCAGAAAAGTAAATAGAAGTAATAAAGCAATATGTAAGAAGAAAGGATTTAAAACATAGTACACAATCTTATAATTATACGATTCTACACTTTAAAAGGCCTTCCCTTGCTAGAAGAGTTGGGGCCTAGTGCCCTTAGAGTTAGAGTCATAAGTCCCAATAAACCCCTTTGCAGAACGCTAGCAGTTATTAAAGTAGTCTGAACAAGTGTTGGCAAAGCCTGCAGGTAAATTGTAAGTGTTTTAAAGCTGAAGAACAATTAAAGTTATTAGAAGACCAGGAAGGGCAAGAACTTTACTCATGTTAAACCCTATGGAGGTGGGAGGTAGACACATGTATGTTAACTGACCCCCTGTACTTCAATTCACTCCGGAAATATTTCAGAGACTCTTTGCTGGGCCCAAGTTCCTCTTAGTTCTTCAGGAGTGGATCTAAGGGTCGCAGGTGCAGAGGTCACCTTTGGCGTTGGGATTTAGGTCAGGCTACTTGGAGGCCCTGCTCTCTGACGAGGGGTACCTGGCCCTGGATAGCTGAATGACCTTGGCACAATGGAGAAAATACTACCAGGTTATCGGCAGACTTAGACAACCCCAAGGAAATGATGCAGGTGAAAATCAGCCATAGCCAACACGATCAAGGGAGGATGTAGACCCTAGTGGTGGAAACAAAGAAGCTGGTCCTGCGAAGCTCCTCTTTGTGCTGGAGAGGTGAAACTGGGCAGGGAGGCGTCCAAATTTGGGATGACGTCCGATGCAGCAAGGTAGCCCATGAGGAAGTTGGTCCGCCCATAGGATGGTTCCAGGATGCTTTTGATTGCCTGCAAAGGCAGGATGCTTAAGCAGGGGTCGAGAGTGGTTGTTCCCACAAGTCCATGGAGTCAAAGCACTGATGAAAGCCTTTTGTCGATCAGCAAAGGAGCAGGACTTTACCGGGCCGTTGAAGAAGACAATGCTGGCTGGCTGCAACAATGACTTCCACATCTTCAGCAAGATGGTCCTCTTTGCACCAAAGATAATCTAAAGAATGGGTGCAAAAGACCTCCTTTTATCCTGGATACCAGTTCGAGCCATCTCCAAGCCCACCAATAGTTAGGATCTGCGCCATTTAAACTCATGAAGGCTGGCCAGTCATGGATAGCCTCTGGTAATCGCATCTGCGCAGCAATTGACACACTTTGGCCAAAATGGGGACTAGGACCAAACAGTCCCAGTCCCACATATGGCCACAAAAACATATCGCCACTTTTCCCAGTAAAGCTGAGGCTTTTTCCAGGAAAGGGCTTACCATATATGGCAAATCTGCCCACTAAAGGTCAGGAAGAAGACCAAAATACAAGATGGCCAAGAAACTGGGCAGGATCTCATGGTACAGCTATTTTCGAGTATATGGTACACTAAAAGGTATTATGTGGTTAAATGCAAAACGGCTACAAGAAAATAAAAAAAGCACAATATAAAAATATCTGCTGCCACCAGCCCATCTTGGACACATCATGCAAATAAAATGATTATTGCAAAAGACAAAGTTAAAGGGACACAAATTATCTCTTCTCCCTGTAATGGGATGTGTGCAATCTAAAATAAACAAGGTATTCCACAACGAAGGACTGATCAGTGCCCACAAAAGAGATGTGCTTAGCAAAGTAAGTGAAGCAAAAAGCCTTCACTCAGCTCCAAAAACCAGGACACGGCCAAAACAACAGCAAAGGTTGGAAGTTTCATAGATGTCCATGCAGGGTAGGCACCAAAAAGAATATCTTTCCTAACACTGTCGCTCTTGTTAACTGTACTGCTGTCAAGTACTGTCAGGTTGGAGTGACATATTCTTTACATACAGTATTATATACTCACTTACATTGGGTCAGGGGAGACACATATTTAGTTTAGAAAGGTTTTAGGAAGTTAATATGGGTTATATTTTTATACAGCCAAATTTTGCCCTTAACCTTCATTGCAGTCTATGGAGAATGCCCCAAGCCAAGATGGAGGTTCTCAGTCAAAATTCTGATTGGCTGGAGATTGTTTATAGGGAGGACAATGAACATTCTAAACTGCCTTTCATCGTCCTAGCCCAGCTGAGAGGTTGTGTGCCTAGTTGCTCCTGCTTAACTTTGTCAAGGGTGACAAGTTTCTAGCGGTAGAGCGGAAGATCTAAAAAAGAAACAGGAGTCATGTTTGGAGTTTGTTGGAGACACAGGACAGGAGTCAGAAACTTCTGAGGAAAGAGGTTTTCCAGTCTTTTTCAAGATAAGTGACTTTCCAGATTTGTTGAACGTGTAAAAAGGTTATATTTATCTATGAGACTGAAATCAAATCTGTATCAAAAAGATTGAAGCGCATCCGTTTGTTTTTATCGCTACAAGTTAAATCAAACTAGCGCGAGAGTTTTTTGTCCGTTATTTTTTACCCGCGCGTGTGTCTCTGCGTGTGAGAGTAAAGCGCGAGCGTGTACTTTGGACTCGCGGATATTGTTCGTTTACGCAATGGGTTTTTTCCGCGAGATAATATAAGCGCGTGTGAATGTTGCGCGTGTACTTTATCAATTCGTAAGTTGGACATTAGCGCGAGCGCGTTTACCTGCGAATTGAGTTGCCAGCGCGAGTGCGTGTTTTCCGCGACTAGGATAAAAGCGCGTGTCATTTTTATCGCATCTTGGACATCAGCGCGAGTGCGATTTACCCGCGATTTGAGACGTCAGCGCGTGTGCGAGTTTCCCGCGACTTGGAGGAAAGCGCGTGTAATTTTTATGCGTCTTGGACATTAGCGCGAGTGCGTTTACCCGCGAATTGAGGCGTCAGCGCGTGTGCGTGTTTCCCGCGACTTGGAGGATAGCGCGTGTAATTTTTATCGCGTCTTGGACTATAGCGCAAGAGCGTTTTTACGCGTGTGCGTTTTTCCCGCGATTTCTGGCTTTCCACGTGAAGATTTCAGCACAAGTTTAATTCGTCTTGAGAAAAAGACTTTCCACAAAAGAAAATATTAAAAGCCAATACCAGAACTAAAAAGAACTTCATTAATCTTACTTGAAGACCTAGTTCAAGAATCTTGATTTGAGCAGACTAACTACAACTACAAAGTTAATTTACACTCATGGACCTAAGGAAAAGGCTGCGTTTTCTATAAGATTCTGGTCCTCAAGTAAGGAAGTCTTGTCTGCTTTTCACTTCTCTGGGCATTCTGTAGAGAAGAACCAGGTATGGTTTTTAAACTATTTTGATTATGGATTTAGAGTTTAAGGTTAGTATAGTGATAAATGAGTAATGAGGAATTTTGCATGTTTGTGTTTTTAACTACAGGTGAAGAACCAGCGAGTTGATAGCTTCCAGCCTGGTGTTTGTTTCTTTGTCCCTTCCCCCTTTCCCCTGAAAGTGAGGTAAACTGAGCGGTTATATTATGTCAGCTCAGAGTGCCACATTTTGGGTGGATTGTCGGGGGTTCAGCAGCTTCTGCAGACACCAGGTTCTCAGCCTGACAACTGCACACCAGTATTTCCCTCTCCTGGATCTTAGCCTAACTGCTCAGCTATGTTACCGTTAACACTGCTCAGAACTACTCAACTGAGAAGGTTCTGAAAAACCCTCTTAACACCCATTATCTTTCTGGCTACGGCTCCTGGGAGTTGTAGTCGAAAACATCTATAGAGCCAAAGATTGCATAACCATGGACAATGGGATCATTTAATGCATGATGGTTTTACACTCTTCAACCCGCTGTCGACATTGTGTCATGCCATGGCTCTCTGAGTGTCTGAAAGGACAAGAGGTGGGGGAGGTAACTGAAACTCCCCTGGTCTTTGTCTTGCAGTGTACCTGCCTGCAACCAGTTTGTACTGGGAGGCTGGCTGTCCACTTTGGACAGCAACCCCCCAGATGTGCATGAAGGCTTGTCTGGTAATTGGTGGACTCAGCCAGTTTTCCTGCATAGAAGACGCGTATCCTGAAGCAGAAACTCAGAGTCGAACACTGGAACTGAAGATCCGCCAAAGAAGAAGGACGTCCCCAGCCACCTCCAGCGACCGTGGCCTCGACCCCCACGAAGAAGAGGAAAAGCCATGCCAGCAAACAAAAGGCACAGGACAAAACTCATGCACCCTCAAGCCTGGGTGTCCAAGAGGAAACTCTGCGAGAACCTTTAGAGGTTCCACTGAGTCGAGAAGATACTCCTTTGAAGGCAAAATCTTCAACGTCATCGACCACAGTTGTCAAAGCCTTCGATGCTGATGGCGTCAAAGACCTCGACGCCAGCATCGGCGCATGTAACAAAATCCTCGAAGGAGGTAGAAAAAATGAGAAATTCTTATCTCCCACTTCCAAGGAAAGTTTTTTTAAATCACTTTCATCAATTTATGAGTCACATGAGCCCTCTTCTGATGAATCACATTATTTTGGGCTGGAATATGGAACACAAGGTGTGCCAGAAGCTCTGATATCAGAGGGGTCAAGGATAAAAGATCTTCATGAGACTCTACAAATGGCACCTGCGATAGATACTTCTCCCGACATTGAATTTGGAAGGCCAGATCCCCAAGACCATGCGGATGGGTCGTACAGACAACTAATGTCTAGAGTCATTGAGTGTCTGGGGTGGAGTATACCTGCAGCACATTTTGAGCAGGATGATCTTACAGATATGCTAGATAAGGGACCCCATTAGGACCCTAGACTTCCTTTTCATGTAGCCTTACAAAGGCGGGTCAATGCCAATTGGGAGACGCCAGAGTTAATTCCAGCAGTAAACAAAAAGTTGACTAACAAATACAGGGCTTCAAGCTACAAGCAGTAAACATCCCACTCCAGAATGTCTGGTGGTACAGGCCACCACATCCACATCTAAACCAGGCTGCATACCCAACAATACCTCCTGGCAGGGATGAAAAACGCTATGATGCAATTGCAAAAAAGGTCTTCTCTGCAGGAAGTATGGCCCTTAAGTCGGCAAATGCCACATGTGCACTGGCTAAATTCACATTTACCCTATGGGAATGTATATCTATGGCACCTGAACATATCCGCGAAGGGGAGGAAAGAGACAGTTTCCTAAATATTGTAAAGCATGGGAAGGATGACATGTGTGAATCCTTTCAGACTTGTCTCAACTCTGCTGACAGTATCAGCAGAGCTATGGTGGCTAGCACTGTAATGTGCTGATTTGCCTGGTTAAGAAAGTCTGGTTTTGTTCCGGATGTGCTTTTGAGACTTATCAATATGCCCTTTGACGGCACACATTTATTTGGCAGCAAGGCTGACGAGAGCCTGGAGAAGCTGCAGACCTCCAAAGCGGTCGCCAAATCCCTTGGTGCTGCAATCAGACAGCCACAAACCAGCCCCACTGCAACAGCTTGGAGGGGCAGGTCCTTTTGCTATTACTCCTCAGTTGGAAGAGGGAGAGAATTGCCGAACAAAACAGGTCATACAAGATTCCCCCGTGGTGGAAAGGGAAGAGGTGCTAAGACCGCCGCAGCACCGGCTGCTTTGCCCTCAGCTGCTACATCTGCCGCCCCAAAATCTCTCTGATGCCTTAGTCCACACAACCCCAGTGGGAGGCAGACTGTCACAGCATCTGCAAGAATGGTGGGTTATTACTTTAGATGCATGGGCACTGGAAACAGTAGCCCAGGGTTGCTGCCTCCCCTTTCTAGAAAGGCCTCAGGATCATCCACCGGGGAACAACTATTTCAAGATTCCATATCCGTTCCTTGTGCAGGAAACTTTGACCCTGCTAGAGAAAGGTGCTATAGAACCAGTATCTGTAGCAGAGAGGATCAAGGGTTGGTACTCCCCCTACTTCTTAATCACCAAGAAGGACGGAGGATTGATACCCATCCTGAACTTGAGAGACTTGAAGGACAAGTTCTGCATGGTGAAACTTTCACAGATCCTTCAGGCCCTCCAGCTTCAGGATTAGATGGTATCATTGGACCTTCAGGATGCTTACTTTCATGTGCCTATCCATCACAAGCACAGAAGGTACCTGAGGTTCGCCGTTGGTGCTTCTCATTATCAGTTTCGAGTTCTGCCTTTTGGGCTGACATCTGCCCTAAGGGTTTTCACCAAGCTGATAGACTCGCTGCCACCACTGCTCACAAGAGGGGGGTTTCACGTCTACCCCTACCGGGACCATTGGCTGATCAGGGCCCATGCTCCCGAACAGGCTCTGGAACATCTCAGCATAACCTGCCACTCTCTCCACAGACTCAGCTTCTCCCTCAATTACAAGAAGCCCCACATGACCATCCCAAAAGCTCCAAGGCCACCAACAAAATCCTTGTACTGCTGTTATTAGAACAAGTTCTGCAGCTGGTGCAGGGACAAGAATGTGGAGCCTTTTACATGTAGCACACCTATGGTGTTATCGTTCTTGTTACACCTGGCAAATCTGGGGCCTCAGGTTGGCACAATTCAAGGGTATCTTGCAGCGCTTTCTATTTTCAAGCGCCCCTCTGAAGCTCTGATAGTAAGACTTTAGTAAGCTATCCCAGTGGCTTGTAGATGTCCAACTCTTAGTGTCAGTCTGTCTATACTAACTCAGGACCTTGGTAGAGTGGCCTAGCAGTCAGGCTTATTTTAAGAGGAAGATGTGAGCTGTAGGTAAGTACACTGAAGCTATCTAGACATCCACAGCAAAGAAGCACTTACACTTATAATTTATATAAAAATATACATTTATTGTATCTACACCAGAATCAATTTAAATACTTTAGACGTTTACACTAGAACACTTCGGAATACTTGAGAATACCCTTCAAAGGGCACTTTCACTTTTGTGTTTGTTCGCGGTTACATTTGTAGCAATGTTAGAAAGGGAAAAGACAATGCTATCAGATTATCGGTTATTACACGCACCTGCGGTTTTTAACAGTTATTACGGTACTGTATTGACTCTGCAAGCACAAAAAGTAAAGTCACCTAAAGGGAGGAAAATGGTTATTAAGTGTAATATTAGCCTGGTTCAAGGTTCTAGACAGGGTTTTTTCACCCAATAAGTATTTTAAGTCCCAAACCGCAACCTTAGTAAAGGCAATTCGGAGAGGGCTCAAAGTCTTGACAAGCAGCAGAATACGAAGAGTTCTTGTGGATTTCTTCCAGTCTCTACTGTTATAGAAGCAGCAGGTTAACAACTAACAAGGGAGACCTATTAAAGGCCTCAATGAAGGGACACAAGCAGTGGCTTGAGTTGGAGGTAAGAGGGGGTTGCCCTAGACACCTCTTTGTGCACTCCAACGCTCTGGAGCGATTTCTTGGAATCAGGTGAGCAATACCTTTTCCCTCACAGTACCTTAGGTTAGAAGAAAATGTTTGTGCTGGATGCTCTGCGATGTTGCAGCTCTGGACCTAACCTTCAGATTCCTTGGTCTGATGACTGAAGGTAGGACAATGGACAGGATCTCTCAGCAGCAGTCTCAAGGGAGGACCTGGGGCACGACTTTCAGCAACTTCTTGGTTCACTCTGTGGTTTTGGTGCCTTTTCTGCAACACCAACAAAGGAGACAGATCTCCTGGTCAATCTTTGCTTCCTGCAGTCCCATGCTCTGATGAGGGGGTCTGAGTGAGTTGGATGGAATCTCTGGAGTGTCCTTACGGGTTCAGCAAAGATTTGGACGGATTTGGCTTTTCTACAACAATGCATTTGAAATGGAAAGCAACAGGTCTCCTGGTATTGGGATTACGCAGCTCTGGAAACTCCTAGGACCTCGGGAGATGGCTCAATTCAAAGCTCATTTTGGGACTGTTTGTTCCCACCAGCCAAAGGGAAGGAGTTGTCTCTTTGAAGCTCCTCTGTCGCACAGAAAACAGGGTCAGGACAGCAGTGGTCGCCTCACTGTGTTGCAATTCGTCTGCAGGTGTCTCTGGTCATCTTCTTCTTCCTTTAATTCAGCTTCCAGTGGTCGACCTGCTTTTCACTCCAGAAGCCTCACCTTATATACAGTTTCAGCACAGACTCTGCTGCAATCTCTCTCAGCATTTTGCTGAAAGAGGCGTTTAGTTGTCCAATCAGGAGGGCCAGATCCCCTGTGAGAGCTGGTCCAATTCAGGCACTCTGGCAGACAAAGGACAGGGGTTGGAAAACTCTTCCCCCACTTCCTACTTGCCCAGACACTCTGGAGCCTAGGCTGGGGCACCCAAGGTTTCCCGCTAAAGGCAAAACAGACACACTGGCCTCCCTCACCCAGGACGGTAGAAGAAGGGCTAACAAAGAGCAACCATGCTAGTAATGTCGAAAAAAGAAGGGAGGCCCCAAGTTGGTTCTTGGGTGCCCCTATTGTGCACTAACAAGGCTATGGACAGCCTGCGGTAAAAAACGACACAATAGTTGGTAGAACACGTCTACTGCCACCAGCCAAAAAGTTACAGGAGCAGAGAGAAGGGGGTTACTAGGTATCCCTTTGGCACTCCACTGAAGGCTGTGCCAATTAATCAGACTATAGAGGTTTGGGAGAGATACTAGGTATCTTTCTATCCTTAAGAACTGTAGTTACTTGAGGATATATAAGGAATAAGCAGGATACAAAGAATAGAGTTCCAAAAGACAAAGCCACAAGAATGAATGATTGGAAAAAGGCTCCACTCATTCTGGATTGAATGAAAAGGGTCCAGAAGTCCAATAGAAAGTGCTGGGGGTCTCACCAGGAGAGTGGATGAAGCATACACATGATAAATCTCCCTAACAGGGTTTGAAACAGAGATCAATATGCTAATGCAAACTGGTCTACTCAGGTGTGAATGGCAGGTCTGACTGCCGAGTACTTTTAGCCACAGTTCCCTTCTCCATCTAACGTGCCATCAATGTTTGCCTAGGGTCAGATCATCAAAGAATGTACATCATAAAAAGCAAATAAAAACATTCAGAAATCTTGTTTGGAATGAAACGTGCAGTGCCTCTTCCTGATCTTTAGAGAGCAACATCTCGGATTAAAAGAAACCTTCTTTTCAATTCATACCACTTTCAAACAAGCACTTTTCAATGAACTTTAAAATTCTGCCACAATTTATTTTGTCACTAAGAAACAAACTTGCGTTATTCTGCTGCCACCTACCAGACCTGGGGGATCAATGCTAGCTTCCAGCAAACTGGATATGATGGCCAGATGCTTCAAGGCATCCCCAAAAAACTGTTAGCCCTTTATGAAGTTTATGATCACTGTTCCATGTTTACCTTTGCTGGGGATCAATACCACTGATTACCCACATGACAAGGATCTCTAACTGTTCCCAGCATCACTGGGAATCTCAGCCAGCTGTACCACTGCTAGCACTGGCGATCTCTGCAAACCATGATTGGCAAATTCGGGGATCTCTGCTAATGGTTACTGTCATCTCTGGGGCCCTGGATTAGTGAGTACTGGAACCCATGGGCTTTGTAGGTTCTGTTATTGCTGTCACTGGGTGTATGGCAAAAACCCGGGGGCATCAAATGAAAAGTCGCACCGTTAACAATGGAACTATTTTTTTTGTTTTTTGTCTTCTTTATTTCTGATTTCTGTATGTCCTGACTATGATTGAGATACACATTTACGAGAAAGCCATGTTAGCTTTTCAAATATTATATATGTGTGGTTTCAATTCCTATGAAGAAGAGAGTTTGTCCATACTGAATGAAAAGAGTAATATATATTTGTACATGTTTTGCTAATTAATTGTTTAACGTATTTGTGTAGGTTAGATCTTTACAACTGAGACTGTGCTTGTGTGTAGTTATTCAGATACCTTTGTTAACATGTTTGTGAATGCATTGGAATCTCTGCCAGCTATTCCCCCTTCTCACTCATGCCACCTGCCCTTAAGATAGGGGTCTGCAAACTTTGACTTTCCAGGCGGTTTGCATTACAACTCCCATCATTCCAACCCAGCATAGTCAATGATCAGGGATCATGGGAGTCATAGTTCAAAGCATCTAGATAGGTGCAGGTTGCTGCCCTGCTGTTCTATGTCTCCCTTATGCTACATCTTATTGTGCACCTTCCCTTTCTTTCTAGCTAAAGTTGCAGCTCTGGGAAGCCTATTGCCAAGTGCGTTCAATCTGCTCCCAACTGAGAGGAAATGACAGCGCAGACTCGGCTGTCTCCACGGACTCCTCTATGGACGAATCATCAGAAACCTCCTCTGCGAAAGACATTCCTGCGGGCAGCCTCCGCACGTCCCTGAGCGAACTCAAGCAACTGATTGTGAGCATCCTGGACGGCAGCGACCTAACGGTAAATCTGAACATACACCAACACCACCTTTCACCCGAGGGCAGCTGCGGAGGCATCTGTTTTAAATACACCTGCAAGGACAGATGTTTGGTAGACACCTACTGAGGCAAGTCTTCCTTCACAGCTTTAGGGGTAGACAGTGTTATAAAAATGCATGCAGATGGCTTCTGATACACCTACAAGGAGTGGTGGTCACATACATTAGTACCATCAGGGCTTTCCAGTCACATACAGAAACGGTTCTCTTAAAGCACCCGCACAGAGAGGTCTCCTTATACACCTGCAGAGAAAGGTTTTCATACTTGTAAGAACATACCTTCCTACATTGCTACAGAGAGAGTTATTTTTACAGACCCACATATAAGGTTCATTTTTTGATACACCTGCAGTGTGAGGTCTCCATACACAATAGCATGAAAAGATACTTATTCCTGCAGGAGAATACCTTCCTAAACCCCTATATTACATAACTACAGGGCGGGAACTTTTTACACACCTGCATGGACAATTATTTTTCTTTTGATATACCTGTAGGTGAAGCTCTCCATATGCACACGCATGGAAAGATCCTCTTTCCTGCAGGAACATATCTTCCCATAAAGCCACATGGAGGCTCCTTATTATACATCTGCAGGGTTGGATTTCGTTATGCGCCACAATATCGCCTCAGTCACTGACATGGAGCCATGACATTGTCCACCCCACTGAGAGGTCTCTTTATACACCCTAGTGGAGAGGCTGATAGAAGCTCCCTTATAAAAATGCCTAGACATGTCTCCTAATGAACCAGTCTCCTTAACAATCCATGGTACAGATCAAATTATGCACTGACAGAGCTAGATCTCTTTATACACCTGCATAGACAGATCTTATTCTCCACTTGCTCAAGTCAATGTTCTTCTACGCCCACATGAAGAGGTACTGTTATTTAACAGCAAAGACACTCGTATGGCTACGTCTCCATATACATGCACATGGAGCGGGCAATTACACACATGCAGAAACAGATTGTATGCATTCCCTGTCACAGGTCTCGTTGTGCAGCACAAAAAGAGGTTGCTTTATACACTGGCATGGAGAGATCTTCTATACACCTTCTTGGAGATATCTTGTTATATGCCCTAATGAGGACTTTTCATTATACACCAGCACCCATCACTGAGAAGCATCATTAGGCACTTGCTTGGTAACAGTTGCTTCTACAACCATATGCCAAGTCCTCTTTATACACATGTATAGAGAGATCTTGTGCGCCCGTTTGAAGAGATTTCCTTTGGAATCCACAGTGACAGATCACATTATACATGAAGCGATAAATCTCTGTATACACCTACATGGGCAGATCTACTATTACTCTTCAAGGACCATGTTTCTTTGTACAATCACAGGGATAGATTTTCTAGTACACCTGAATTTCAATAAACCTCAAAAGTCTGCATGTGGGTCTGCACTGGGAGGGTATATGTGTGCGTTTATTGCAAGGTATGCATGTGTCTGCATAACGTTGATGCAGTGAGTGTGTCAGTGTCTGTTTAGCCAGGGGCATAGGAGGCACATTAAATCTGGGGGGACAGGTGACACCCTGGGGACTTTGTTTTTTTTATTTATTGTGTTTTAGTTAAAAAACTCGACTTTTCACAAAATTACAAAATGAAAATTAAAATAGCAGTACGTATTAAATTACATATATCTTCACTGGATAAAACAAGAGAAAACAAAAGAAGAAAACAACAAAATTAAGAAAAAGAAAAGCAGTTCAGAGTATAAAATCCTTCAATTTCGCATCTCACTTCAGAAGGCTAAGTTCACGTAAAAATGTTACCACTTCCCATGTCAAAAGGCTTTCATGACATGAGCATAGCTTGTCCCAAAAAGATTGGGTGTCCAGCTGTTAGGGAGAATTCTCAAAAATGTGCTAATTCCCTCTACCTTACGGAACCCCAGCAACTTTGCTGGATTTTGAGGACTTGATTTTTATTTTCTTGGAGAGAGTGTGAGCCTTTTTCCCACTCTCTCATGTATTTTGATGTGAATTTATACACTGTGTTTCTTGGTTTGTTATGGAGTCTAACCAACTCCATAGGCATCATCTTTTACAATTGTGTCACAAAGCACATTCAGTGCAGTGCCACAGGGAAGTCTTTCAGATTTCCTTAAGGTTTAAATACCTTCTCTGGGATCAACTACTGTTTCCCAGAACAGTGGAGTGAAATTAACTACACTTAGGGCCTCATTACGAGGTGGGTGGTAAGGGATACTGGGAATGGTTTGTTCAATGGGGACTTACGGGTCCCGCCAGGGTCGACTACACCGGTAAATCCCCATTGAACAAGACCGGACTCGGTCACGGTATGTGAGGCAGCCATGGCGCTAATAGCACCATGGCTACCGTCCATCTCGTAATGAGGCCCTTAGTCCTGTACATTTCTACACCCAGCACACCCTATCTTGCAATAGAGTGCTGTAGGGGTTACATAGTATCCCCTATGTCTAGTTACTCATGTAACAGTCAAATGTTACCCTTTCCTCTCAGAATGGCTGGTGGCAGTGGTTTTACAATGAACTACCATGATTTACACCGACCGCAAACTGTTTGCAGCTCCGGTAACGTTAAATCGGGGGAGCTATGTTTTTCAACATGGCGCCTGAGCCTCCTTTGTTAAAATGGTTCCCGGTCTTCTTTTTTCGCCACTTCTTTGTGGAAAGGTCCTTCTTGAGTTTTTCTCTGCACGCCAAACCAGGTTTGGTCTTTTTGTTCATTCACCTTTGGCGGGCTTCAGGAGTAAAACCTGCCTCTGGCTCCAGAGTGTCTGGGGTAGGCAGGAAGTGAGAGAGGTGCCCGTAACTCCCTGTACTTAGTCTCCTAGGAGACCCAAATGCACTCTGTGGTGATTGGCTGGCTGACTGTCCGGCAAGGACAGCCACCCTGCTGGGTGAGTGGCAGCTAGGCTTGAATGAATGGGAGGGAACTGAATAAAAGGCGAGTCTCTTGGCTTCGAAGGCAGAGTCAACCACTGGACGAATGACCTGAAGAAGAGCTTGAAGAGGACGGCTGCTGCAACTCCTGGACCATTGGTTTGCCTGGTGAAGCCCTGCTGCAGATCCGAATCGCCAAGTTCGCATCGACAGAGAAGCCCTGCAAAGGACGATTTCTCCCTTTGAGTTGGTAGAACCAATCAACTCCCAAGTAAGCCACCTGGACACCCATCTCGGAGCTGGTTATATTTCCTCAGAGTTCCTGCAGGAAACCGTAGAGCCAGGGAGAGGGACACCAGATTGTGTGCGTTGCTTGTAAGCTGGCCCAAAGCTTTTGGAAGATCCTCCGGACTCCCACGAAGCAGGGGTGACCAAGCCTGGCCCCCCTCAGTCGAGTGCGGGACCTCAGATGTGAGGAAAGTCCACCTTGACAGCCAGGAACCATGCTTATTGCTATTTGCTGTACCGAAAGGAGCTCAAACGCGAAGCAGCCACTGAAAGTAAAGTTTGCCAGTTGCCAGCTTTGACTGTGCCAGTGCAGTGCAGGAGTCCCCCGACGTCCTCCCTCTTGTCCCCACAACTGAGGCCCAGGAACAGTGAGCTCTGCAGAGCTGCACAGGAACAGAAGTCTTCAGCTGCATCTTTTCTGCTTTACTAAGGTACTGTAAAAACTAGCCTAAGAGAACTTACCTCTTACTGTGGAAGTGCTTGTAACTTCTACAACTCACAAGTCTAATCAGCTTGTGGCTTAATTTGATTCTTCTTGTTCTCAAACACTCCTAAGAACTTGTGCAAAGATGTTTCCATCTACCTACCTGAAGAACTGCATCCTATACAAAGACTTTGACCTATTGGGCCTCATTCGAGTGGGGCGGTAAGGGATTCCGGGCACCGGTAAGGAGACCGGTGCCGGTAATCCCTTACTGCCCTACTACGAGTTCCCTTAGCGGGTCCCTCCTTTAACGCCTGTTTTTACCAGGCATTATGGACGGGACCTATTAAGGGAAATCAGAGCCAATAACGGTACCGCAAATTGCCGTATTAGCTACTTCCCCCTTCCCATTGAGCCTTATGGTGGCTCAAATGGGAATGGGGAATGGTTTTTTCAATGGGGACTTACCGGTCCCGCAAAGGTCGGACTACACCGGTAAGTCCCCATTGAACGAGACCGGTGCCGGTACCGTTATTGGAGGCAGTCATGGCGCAAATAGCGCCATGACTACCTCCAATCTCGGAATGAGGCTCATTGACTTTGGCTTAGCCTATTGAATTGAATGACTCTTCTCAGAGCTATCTTAAAGTATTTGCACTGCTTATGACCATTTGTATTTCTTGTGTTCTAATAACGTTTGCCAGTTACTTAATTTTTCAAGAGTATTTTGTATGCCAACAGTAAGGAATTAATGTCCCCAGCACCCTTGTTACTGAAGTCACCTTGTTTATGTAAGAAACCTTGAGTGTAAGAGTTTATTTGAATACCTGTAACTGTGAATCTTTGTGTAACTCCACTACAGCTCACATTTCCCCTCTTGAGATATGCCTGGCTGCTCAACACGCTACCAAAACTGTGTAGTACAAGCTTATACCAAAGGGAGGGTTTCCGAGTTGTTTGTAGTGTTCCCAGAGGGTACTGCAATCAAACTTTGCCTAAGACCAGCCACCATTCCTTGTCCACAAATCTCAAACTTTACAACCCTCTTCTTTCCAAGCCATTACACAGAAAAAAGTAGTGAATACTGAAATGTGGGATACTTATTTGCTGTGGCGAGCAGCAAAGACAAAGGATTAGGAATCATTGCACGTAATTTTGTGTGCATGTACTCTGTGTGAATTGTTTGTTCTGGGGGCCATGCCTCTGCTTCATTAGTAGCCGAGTAATCACTTGAAAGATGTTCTTTCAAGTGTACTTTAAAGTGTACTGTTTCCTTCCTATCGGAAAAAAGTGGACAAGTTAATGGTTAACATTAGCAGGGGGTAGACTGCCCTACAGAGAACTCTGGAGATTTCCCAGTAGGCCTGTTCACCCTGGGCAGGGGTTGACTGCCCCATAGCGAACTCTCGATTTTTTTCCCAGTAGGCCTGTGCACCCTGGCCCTCTTTTGTGGGGTAACCTATTTTATTTGCACATTTTCTCATAGGAAAAGTTTGGGCTTTCTGAAAATGTGTAAGATGGGGCCACTTTGAACATTATTTCTAGGGCCTCTTTTGGTTCCCAGTCCACCCATGAATTAGTAAACCTCCAGTCTTTTCAAAGATTAATAACAAAAAAAACTCCTTGTTTTTTGGAAACATGTGTAACACTTGGACATGTTTGCAGGACCGGATGAAGGCACCCCTTTCCTAGTAAAGTGCATTGTTGTAATATTGAAGGTCAACATGATGATATACTGATATCTAATTCTCAAGTGCAAATGGTGTGTATGTTGGCCTTGAATTTCCGTAAGGAATCATTGCAGGCTTTGCCCATGCCTGCACTTTTAAACACCCGTTGGCAGGTTTACAATCAAAAACCAAAACGAAATGGAGACATTTAAGGACAGCTTAGAAAACGGACTTTGTTTCTGAGCCCCTGAAAACAGCCCCACACCCATAAGACTCTTGGGGGATTGATGTATACCTGTTCCCACTTAGCATCAGGAGCGGCAGGATCCGGGATCTTGTTGCCCAGTAAAGCTACACTTTTGGTTTCCTTTTCTTACCTGCTTACTGCAGTGCAAGTTTAATTTTTCAGGGCCCAGATGAGCGCCTTCTGTTTCTCTAGAATTGGAGAACAATGCAGCTATTTTTAAGGGACAAGAAACAAAAGGTCGGGAGGGCATAGGTGGGCTGTGGGGCAGTGGGGGAGGGAAAAATAGCTAGAGAGAGAAAGCACCTGTGCACACCTAAATGCCAGACATGTGACATGCCTGTGACACCACTGATTGCACGCATTGAAAGACATGGGGGGGTCATTCCGAGGTTGGTGCTAAGGGAACAACGATGCCGGTAAAGGAATACCGGCATCGATTACCGCTACGGGCCATTCTGACTAGCCTGACCGCTATTAGCGGCATCGTAAAGTACTTACCGTTATGCCATAAAAACCAGCATCACCGACCTACCGTAAAATGCCTTGAGCAGTGTTCCAAACTGCCACAGGTGCATACAATCAGCACAGATGGAGGCAATGGAGTCTGGGCCAGTACAAAAGGAGCCCACCCACACAGCACACCCCCTCCCACACCAAAATGATTCCAATAGTAGTAGCATTACTGGAGCTGGAGGACATGCTTGCATTGCCACAAGATCAACAACAACAACAGCCAGCACCACAGAGGAGAAGCAGGAGGAGAAGGAGGGAGAGACAGGCCCAGCATGCTCCACCAGTGCAGCCACCGTTACCACGCCGGCAGCCCCCAATCCCTCGCATCAGAGCCAGTCCTTTCAACCTAACCCCTGAGCAGATTTACACCCTGTACCGTCTGGACCGGGACACCATCACCACTATAGTGGACCTGACACACGACGACATAGTCAGCCTCATTGAAATACGCACCGCCATCCCCCCTCTACTGAAGCTAGTGTCTGTGCTCCACTTCCTTGCCACCGGCACCTACCAGCCCTCAGTGGGGCACATGCATGGCATATCACAACCCTTATTTTCTCGCATTCTGAACCAAGTGCTGGATGCCCTCCTCAAGCACACAAGGGACTACATATCCCTACCACTGACCCCCCAGGAGATATTTGATACAAAAGTCACCTTCCATGCAATGGCAGGCATGCCAAATTGTGTAGGTGCCCTTGACTGCACCCACGTGGAGTTGGTAGTCCCGCATGCCATGGAGGTGGTTTACCGCAACCGCAAGCAATGCCACTCCATCAATGTGCAGATGGTATGCGACGCCAGCAAGATCATCACACTGTGTGCCCGATATCCCGGATCAACTCATGATTCTAAGGTCCTGCGGAACTCCACGCTACCACGCTTCATGGTGGAGTGACATGCTGGACGACGTGCCTGGCTGCTTGGTAAGTTGCATGACCAGCACATGGCATTGAAATGGGGGGAGAGATGCACACACCACCCTGGTGTCATTGATGTGGTGACTGTACGATGTGCACATCATCGAACACTGTGCCCCAAAGCATCACAAACGGTATATGACACCCAAATCCTATAGAAATGAAGTAAGGTTGACACCTATCACTACATGACTAACAGGAAACCACCCCACATCCCACAACACGTACACCACTCATCTGCGGCCCTCACCCTCCGTAACACCATCCTGCACCATGCAGTGCATATGCACTATGTTGCTGTCTCCAGCATATCACCACACAGGACCAACATCCCTGTGAGTGCATCAAACTGAACCAACTAGGGTATCAACTGTCTGGCACAGGGCCGGCACACCCACAGGAGTGATGCATGTCACCATGGGAATGATCAGCGCTCATTGCCCAAAATTGCCCAGACTACTGCCAACACACCCTCTAAGTAAATCTCACAGAACACAACATATCACAATTCTGTCACGAACACAGCTGCATGCGTACACAATGCATGTGCAACAAGACGTCAGTGCACACCATGTACCTTGTTGAAGATGCAACCCACACCATTAGTCCATGCCACAGGACACATTGAGGGGCTGGAGATGGCGTAAATACATCCATGAACATGTGCATGTGGGCAACGATAAACTGAAGGCACGTGTGACTAGTGCAGCTGTCCATCATGGATTGACTAACATTTACCTTTTATTTCCTCTCATGCAGGTGTCAGTGGCTATCCCTTGAAGCCGTGGCTCCTCACCCGTGTCCAAAAACCCACAGAACAGGCACGAGGAGGACTACAATCATTCCCATACCCGTACCCGTGTGGTCATCGAGCAGACCTTTGGCCTGTTGATGGCACGATTTCGCTGCCTCAGCCGGTCGGGTGGGGCACTTCTCTACAGGCATGAGAAGGTGGGCAAGATCATCATGGCATGCGTCATGCTGCAGAACATGTGCATCCGCCGGAACGTGCCCCTGACATAGAACTGCTACCACCTGGTGATGATGAAGGGGAGGAAGAAGATGTGGGTGGACATCATTGCGGTGCCGATGCACAGGAGGGACTTGCTGTGCGCCAGTCAGTGATTGCACAATATTTCTGACACACAGGGCAGCAGAGGGTGACGTGATGGTTGGACAGAGGGCACTGAGTGTGGGGATATATGTACACTATGCACTGTAAAAGAATAAATGCGCAATGAAGAATGCCCACTCAGCTCTTGTTTTCTACACAACAGGTGTATTAACTATAACCATGTAATTGTAAGTGCAAAATCCCTCCACCACCCTCAACCCCCCTCCCCCCACAACTCACCCACACACCCTCACCCCTCTCCTCTTCCCCCTCCCCCCACAACTCCCCCACACAAGTCCCATTGAGTCCCCAAAGCCTACATGAGGCTGCCCTGACAACTAATCGCACTCCCTGGTCCAGGGGGCGGCATGTCTTGCCGGTGCTGGGTACGGGCCTTGCATGTATCATCAGGCTGACCAATGAGTGGAGGTGGTGGTGGTGCTTCGCCCTCCACGGGCCTTGGTGGCACTGGTGCAATGGGTACCTTGGGTGGCTTGCATGTTGGTACACGGCGCCCCCTGGGTTGTCCCCTTGAGGTTGAAGGCCGGTTGCTGTCATCCCGGGACCTCTTCCGGTCTGTGGCCTGTGCATGGGTTGCATCCTGCCCATCGCTGTCATGGTCAGTGCCTGTGGGGGTCGAAGAGAGGGATGGCATGAGTGATGTTTTGATAGGCATCATACATACATTAGGACAATTTCTCACCCACACAATTGGGGGTAATAAGCATTTGTGTTTGGATGAGCATGTTCTTTGATACATGGGTGGTTAATGCAGGCATACGTCGGCGTCACTCATGTTGCCCAGGAGTAGTGCTATCTGACATGCATAGTATTTTGGCCATGCATGCTGTGTGACTCGTGGCATTTCCAACTTGTGTGGTATGTGTCATGTACCATATTGCCTTGCACCAGGCATCTGCATGTGTCTGTAATGCGTCAGCCTACTTTGGTGGAAGTGTGTGTGTGTAGACGACCATGGCTTGACTCTTTGAACTGACATATTGGTTGACTTTCATCAGAATTGGCATAGCAATGTTTACTTTGGACACTCACCTCCATTTCCCGATGTTGTGGCGCCAACACCTTCAATGCCTTCCATCCCTATCATGCTGGCGCAGATGTCCTCCCATGGTGTGAGTTTGATCGGGGAACTGGGACCTCCTCCTGTTTCCATGGCCTGGCTGCGGTTCACAGAGAGGATGTTTCATACCCTTAGTCGCAGGACGACCCATTGCTTGCGGCAGTCTTTAATTGTGCGTGGTGTGTTCCCCACAGCACTGACCTTCTGGGCAACAAGTGCCCAGATCTCTTTCTTCTTTAGCACTGCCTCTCTCTTCATGTTTTTAGAGAACACAATGGCAGCATGCTCCTGCAGTGTGCCCACCAGCATCTGCAGCTCATCCTCATTGAACCGTTCTTTCCGCAGGTGGGCAGCTCCCTTCTTCAGGGCCTTAGGCATAGTGGTGTTGGAGGTGGATGTTTTGCAAAAATCAACATAGTCCCAGGGGTCCTGTGTGGTGAGGATGGCAATGGATTGTGTTTTTAAAGATGGCCGCCGTGCACCTTCCCGTTCCCGTGTGATGACTCTACTTCCGGTTCCGCTTATTAGCAGTGACCGTAAATAACGGTTACCGCTAATAACTGTCACCGCTGTTTACTGTCACCGATAATGCCGCTTTGAACTATGTCGGTAGTTTTAGCTGCGCTATGCTTGATGCCGCTAATGGCATTTTGGGTGCCTTTAACGGCATGGCGCAAAATACCTTACCGGCATGGCGTAAAGCTTGTGCCTGTTGTAATAGTCCTCTATTAGCGGACTGGTGACAGCCCGGACACGCTATTTACGCCATGCCGGTAAGGAATGTTACTCACCTCCAAACTTAGAGTGAGGGCCATTGGGCCTTATTATAAGTAACAGCGGTACCGGTAAGCTTGCTGGTACCGTTGTTACCAGACCGGCAAACTACGGGTTCTGCTTGCGGGTGCCTTCCCGCCCGCCAGGTCTGGTGGGCGTACCGGCACCCGCGAGCAGACTGTCGGATGCACTGGTGCCGGTGCATCCGACCTCTCCATTCACATTGAGCCCTGGTGCTCAAATGGGAATGGGGAGCCTTTTATTCTGGCGCCCGCGAATGGGCAATTACCGGGTCTGGCCGGGCCGTAATGATCCAGTCATTGCCCATTCGTGGGTGCTGGAAAAAGTCGCAAGTTTGGCGGCAGCCTGCCGGTTTTACCGGCAAGACTACTGCCAAACTTGTAATGAGGCCCATTATATCAATAATTAACAAGCATTAGCAAGGCCAACAGTTTGGGCTTTTGGGTAGGCATGGGAATGGTACTTGCCAGCACTGCCATAGTGGTATTAACTGGGCATTGACGGTTGCAGCTCTAAAATGCCTTGCCATCCAAAAGCTGTGCCTGGCATCTGCCTGATACGTATAGACAAGCCAAAACTGTTGCTTTGCCAGTGCTTGTTTTTAACAAGACTTTGGTGAAAGACACGCATAGTGGCAATACAATGAATGGCTGAAGGCAGACCTGCTTAAGGCATTTTTATTGCAGCAGCAGGTTTAGAACTTCAATTAAGTTATTAACTCTCAGCAGACTGCTCTGGAAACACACTGGCAGACACTTTGGGCCTCAACACGAGTTGGGCAGTATCCCGGTGGTAATAATACCGGGATACCGCTGGGGCTATTAGCGTTACTGCTAAACCCCCCGGCGCTGTTAGCGCCGGATCACGGGTTTGGTGGAACGGTAATTCCCCATTGGGCCCATTTGGGAATTCCCCATTCCCCATTGGGCCCAATAGGGAATTTTCAGCGCTACTACCGCTGGTGGGATTAGCATGGTCATAGCACCGAAAATCGGCAAATTTACAGCGGATTTGCCCTGCCAAACCTGTGATGTGGTGGACCCTTAAATGCAGCGGTAATAGCATTGCCGCTGCATTTAAGGGTTACCGCCAAACCTATGGTGAGGCAGTTTGAGTGTTAAGTTTGATGGTAAGGATTAATTAAAGGGAGCTCAAAGAGCTCCTTATTGGTGGGGAGGAACAGGAACTTGGTGAGAATTGCCATAGGGATTAGCATGGCCACGGGCAGTCAAAAGGGAGGCAAATACAACACCTGCAAGCTATGTGTCCGTCCCTCCTCATATGCCATTTCTCCCTAGATGTACTCTAATGCAATATTTTCGGCTTATATGTATCCCAAACTAAAAATTAACCATTATCATCTGAATCTGATGTGATGTATTTTACATTATTACAATAACTTCCAGAAATAAATGTTCAAGACGGATTTGGACAACTGGCATAAAATGTAATATAAAACAAGCAAATGTCGTCCTTTGCAACTGAACTAAACTTTACCATGTTCAAAGTGTCCTCGCAAACAAATAAACCTCTAGTTTATGAAGAAATTAATCTTAATGAAATGGGTAATGTTAACAGATATTATTAAAGTGCTTACAATATTAGACATATACAGACATATTCTGGGGGGAATAAATGCCATTAAATGGGGGGGTTGTCTCCCCTGTCCCCCCCATGTCCTACGCCCATGTGTTTAGCTCTGTGTAAATGAGTTTATTTGTGGATTCAGGTATTTGTCAAGCTTCTGTCCGTAGGTGTTGTGACATGAAAATGTCATAGAGCCAGGAAACAATGTAGAAGCTCAAAATGCACAAAATAGCTGATGGGCTAGTGAACGTTGCCGCCCTAATCAGCAATACACACAACCCCAGTGTATTCTCCGACCTCATTTCCAAGGATCTCCCTCAAGGTTCCTACATCTAGCATACAATCCCCACATAAAACAGATGTTTTAAATTTCCTCTTTGTATTTATGCACAACTTTTTCTATAGTAAATGTTCTTTGTATAGCAGCATCCCTTTCGCTCACCATGGGACAGGTTTGTGTCTTCCTAACCTGCAGGATGGCTTTGCGAGCTAGGATTGTCACCCCTCTCAGACAGAGCTTACTGCCATATGTGATTTGATCAAGTCCCTTATCCCCTTCCATAAACCTCTTCTCCCATGTGTTTGGAACCTCACACCCCAGGGATCCGTCTGCCAGTCCACCTCCTCAGCATGTTTGCATGTCAGAGAGACCCCTTCTGAACATCTGTTTAAGGTGTCCATAATGCAGGGTGTAAAATCTTTGACAAGCCCCTGCCCCTAGTCCATGGGTGCAGTTTTTCATTTTTTTGTGCATGAGCTGATTCACGCCGCCCGGTTCACCTCCCTTCCCAGCTCCACTGACCATATTTTTAAGAGCCTGTCACCCATCTCCCCCTCCACAGATAGAATCCCATATACCAAGAAGGCAGTATGCGGCAGCCCAGATACTGCCCTCATGCCCATATCTCACTTGTTGGCATCTTTGACTTTTCTGCCAAAAGTCGTATGTGCAGCCCTTTAATTCTTTAATCACCCCTAACTCATCAAAGGCCAGCCACCTGTCCCCAGTAAATATATGCTTTACATCCTAACAGATTATACGTTCTTCTCCCGCGCCACCTCACAAATTCCTTCAGCTCGTTCTTTTCTTTTCCTGTATTGAAATGTGGACCTGGGAAGAAACCATGATGACAGAATTCCTACTGCTCTCGCCTCCGATTGAGCTCAGTCCCCGTCTTCCTCTGGATTCCCTGCCATCCACTTACCAAGATGTCTTGGGATGAAGGCCACAATGCATTTTGCCCAGAATTACAGTGTGCTGAAACGTCTGTAATGCGATGCATGCAAGTGTCTTGTCTCACATAAACTACCGCATTGCACTTATTCAACCTCGAATGTCCCACCTGCGACTGACAGTTGGTCAGGTATCATAGGGATATACTACATTTGCACCCTTGCGCCTATGTGTAAATCACTGTTCTCATGCTTGTTATTCTGCTTAGAATCACATGCTGTTTATATAGTCCGACATCTAGTGGTAATCGCAGAGTATTGCATCTTTCTTTCGAGGATCGAAAGGGGATGTCGACATGGGCGTGCTTGTAACACTATCCCTAACGTGACGTGTAGTGTACCCAAAATCCCTCAGCATCGAGGTACCTTACATTGTTTTTTTCCACCCAGCTAGCTGGTCGTCCTATGTGGAGCTTGTACATTGCAAAGTTATAACTTCATTATCCACGACCATTGGTCGTTTAGTCTTCAGCCTTTCATCGTCGACGACTACTTCTGGACCCTACACCGAAGATGCCTATGAATTTCGGCGACTGGTGCGGCGGTCGATGCTGTCAAGGCCTATAAAGTAGGGAGAGTGGGGCTCTGGGTTTGATTCTTTCTAGAATACATTTCCTTTTCCCCCCTCTTTTCCCTTCTGGTCTTGCTGTCGCCCTTTACCTCAGCTATGGAGTGGACTCCTTTTAAGTTTTGCCCGTCCTGCAGCAGCAAATACCCATGGAAGGACAATCACCAAAAGTGTAAGAAGTGTCTGCCTCGTGATCACGACGAGTGGTCCTGCAAGTCTTGTAAAAGTTTTTGTCCAAATATGCTAAAAGATCGGCGGACGAAGTGGTGGGCGGCCTACGCCACGCATGCCGAGTGACGAGGATTCAAGCGGCAGCCATGGCTCCGATGTGGAGGCCATTGACCTCTCTGCGGAACCATCAGGTTCCCAAGTCCCCGGCCCCGACAGGCAGGCCACTGGTACTGCTATGGGGAGACAACATCCCGGCAGCAGGGACCCGCACGTCGCAGCATGCGTCTGGGCATTACACCCATAAGGGCGTCTGTACCAAACAACACAAGAGCTCTGATGCACCTCCTAAGAGCGCGTCAGCCCCAAGGGTTTCGGCAGCACCGCAAACCTCAATAAAGCCCACGGGCACATCGAAAACACTCCCCAATCCACCTGAACTACGCGAGAGTCTCACAGCCATTGTTTCAACTGCAAAAAAATCTAAAGACACGTCCAAACATCGAGAGGAGTATTCGGAAGGGTCACTGCCTCTCTCTCTAAGGCTATGGCTGATAAATCTCGACCTCCCAAAAACTCCTGTCCTCCAGGAGAGCCCTTTCCCACTCCAGACCCCTCTGGTTCATCCCTATGGACCAGAGTTAAGTTTGAAGGTTACATGGACAAACTTTCTGAGAGATGTATTACCCCAAAAAACCCTAGGGACGAGGATTCCTGCCCTACTTCTTCTAAAATACAAAAACCTTCCAGTCTGTTTCCCCAGGAAGACGTTTTAGATTTCTCAGAACCAGAAGAAGGCTATGAGGACCCCTATGGTCAGGAAGAAAATCCTTTTTGAGGAGACACCAGACCAGTGCACAGACTGGGGTCAAGAACAGCCGATAGAGGAGACACCATGGCTTTCCCCTTATACTACTCCAGATCCTGACGCCCTTTGTATAGACCCTGCCTCCTCGCCTCCTCAGAAGCAAGCCTCACCCATTGACAAATGGCCTTCAACGCAATCCTAAAGAGGGCTTCAGACCATTTTCAAATAGTCACACATGAGGCTGTACAGGTCACAGACTTTGTAAAAGAGAAACCCCCCACAAACCAGGCGATCCCACTGCTTAACTCTATCAAGAAGCGCCTCACACCCTCATTGTTGTCCCCATCTCTTACAAGAGCGGTCAACCCTCGAGTGGAATAGCTTTTTCACCCATCCCCTTCGGATCCGCTGTATATCCGGCGCCATGCCACTCGAGACTCTCTGGTAGTCACTACTACCAGGAAGAGAGCCGGAGTTCCGTTGTCTACGGCAGAGGCACCATCAGACAAGGACTGTAAAAAATTGTACGCCCTCAGAAAACGCATCACTATGTCAGCGGCATATTCCACTAGAATTCCCAATACCCCTACACTGCTGGCAAGTTATAGTGATGCACAATGGAACTTACTTCAGGAGGGCCTGCAAGAAGTCCCGGAACTGGTACTATCACACCTGCTGGCGGTTGTCTCGGAAGGGAGACAAGTCAGCTGAAATATCCTGAATAACACTTTGGATGCAGCAGAACAACAGGGCGGGCCCTGGCCCTGGCCCAGTGTACCCTTCTCAAAAGGCACACCTGGCTCAAAAATGTGGGCTTTAAACCTGAGACACAGGCCTCCCTTATAAACAAACCAGTGGAGGAGACTAATTTGTTTGGGAAGGCAGTAGACAATGCCTTAGAAACAGCAAAGAAGGAGCATGAGACTCTTAAGTCTCTGAATCAAATCACAGCAAGACCCTTTCAACAGCGAGGAAGTAACTCTTGCGATTCCTTTCAGGGGAAATCCTTCTCACGTTCACTCCACAACCAGTATAGGACAGGGAGTGCACCATGGTCCTCCGGACTGGGCGCAACTGCCACAGTTCAATACCCAGGGCCGTAGGAGACCCATAAAATGTTTGGGGCGACAGGGAACACCTTGGTACTTTGCTTTATTTATGTATTTATTGTATTTTAGTGAAAGAACTCGACTTTTCACACAATCAATTTAAATAGCAGTAGGTATTAAATCACATATAACATCACTGTATAAAACAAAAGAAAAGAAGAAAGAAAACAGAAGAAAATTATGAAAAAGAAAAGCAGTTCAGAGTACAAAATCCTTAAATTCTGTCGTCACTACTTTTACTTTTTTCAATGTTATTGAATAATGTCATAGTCGTATTCACTATTTTTTTAACAACACAAACACAATAGTTTCTGGGTGTTTAAACAGCATGGGTTATTAAAACATAACACAATGGCATTTATTTGGGCAACCTCAGGAATAAAGCACCAGTTCTATCCCACTCGCAATCAAACCTGTGGACCACGTCCACATGATTGACAGATCTTTTATGTCTGCCTCAAAAACACCTGCTCTCAGGCTCCCTTCACTGCGGCGTAAGTTAGGGGGAAACCAGACAATTTTGCACCATGAGGGGGGCAGGCTCTGCCTGCTGCGCTCCTCTGAGCAGTCTCTGCAGCGACAGGACTGGAGTGACTGTCTCAGCTACCACATCTGCCGCGGCGGGAGTAGCCACCCAGCCAAATGTGACTTGCATGGTTCCTCTTACGTTACCAAGAAAAGTAAGTTACTTACATCTGGTGACAACATTAAAATGACTTGAATTATTGTATGGACTTTAAAAAGTGCGGGCGAACATTGCACAAAAAAACTGTAGGAGGCGTTTGAAAAGGACAGGTTGCTTTCAACATGAATTAGTGGTCGCGTGAACAAATCTGCCTCCAATGGGCCTAAACTGATATACAACTAAAGGTAATGCACACACCTCCCCTCAGCCACATCCACCGTCTTTTCCTGTTATCATGATTCATGAAATGAAACGGGGGTACGCCCCTCAAATTTCTCAATTCATGAAACAGTTTAAGAGGCCAGGATTCCTTCCCTGAAGTGCTCATCTTCCTGTAAATACCTGAACAAGCAACTTGTTTATTGGTCTCAGTCGCATCTCACAATAACTCTGCACTCACCTACTACTCCATGCTCACACACTAGGGTGGGGACCTCTGTACAAGCTCCACTGGAGGCACCAATGTTTAAGCTTTAAAATACATATTTAAGGTCTCCAAATCCTTATTGGAATCATCAACCATGGGCAGCAGCATTCTCAGTGTCTGTTCACCTGACATTGCTGCAATTAGATAAAAGAACCAGAACCTGTGTACATTGTGATTGGAATATAGACTCTGTGCACGCTTGGCTTCTGTTGAGTTGAGATGGGCTGGATGTGCTAAGGACTGGGAGTATCTAAGACTTCATAATGGTAGGTGATCTCCAATCAGGAAACACTCCTGGTTTCAATACATACACATTTTTGAAAGCTTCAAAGCAGTATCTAAGAGACGCATATTACTATTTAACATATCCCACAATAAGAGGCAACCACTTCTGGCGAGGATACCATACACAAACTCCTTACTCTGAGACATGACTCTGCGTTTCCGATTATGGCCATTAACTGAGCTGAACTATTAACAAACTTTAGAAACATGAAACACCGATGGAGTGACAGAGCACAATGTTAGGCCTTGTCCTAGTGTGATAGATTTTCCTATATGTGCAGGCAAATAAATAGCCAGTGGAAACAGTAAACAGCAAAATAGAGAGGAGAATGCTTAATGTAAAACTCTGGTTTATGCTGGTCTTTCATTGTGGTGTGCACTGCTCCATCTAGTCCTAAACCTGTCAGGAGAATGGCCCCTTTTAGCAGAGTTACATCTTGAAAAGATTTGAAAACACACAGCATTGTGTTGATGTTTGTTGTGGTATCCCAGGTTTGTTGGTGCGCGGTGCGATGTCTGCTTAGTGGGTTTGAACTGTGCAACTTGAACAGAAAGCTTTTCGATGAAAGTTCACGATGTATTTCTCGCTTACACAGATTTGAGTATAAATAGTGCACTACACACTGTAATGCGTGAACACACGGGGTGCAATACAGTGGGCCTGCAGTGCATACACGCTCAATGAATTTCCTTCAACTTAGTTGCCATCGAGTCCTCAGCGCACAATACATCTCCATGACTTGTGCAAGTCTTGTAAAAAAAGTTCGATCACATCTTTGGATGTGACAGCCAGGTGAGGGGGCCTCTGCCAGGTCGGGGAGGCCTCTGCCAAGTCGGGGGGGCATTGCCAGGTGAGGGACCTCTGCCAGGTTGGAACATCTATGTGTATTCAGTCCAATAGACTTATGGCTTGCACGAGTTCAGTGTCCTGAATGAAGAGGAGGGGTCACAATGGGTACACCCCTTTTGTAGTCAGCTATCACCCTACTTCCTACCCATAAGGTGCATGCTGAAAAACACACATGTGCAAGGGAGCACACATATGTGACTGCAGTCAGAGCAGTAGAAAGGTATCTACCGCAGCAAGCAAGGCCCCTGTGCCCTGCGAGGCCTGGGTCAGTTTGCCATCTGGCACCCACCTCATGACGGCCCTGTACATGATCAGTCATGCCATGATGTTTGCATGTGACAGAATGTAAGCAATCACATTTTGCTTCATCGCTAGCCAGTAGCAGATTGAAAAACCATGACTATGCTGTGCGCAGTGCCCTAAGTAAAGTGGGGTGGGGAGACTTTCTAGTATATAGAACGGAACACCAGGACTCATGCAATGGGACAATAGTTTTGCCAAGGGTTGCTCCTAAGCAGAGGTCATTGCATTGTTGGTGGGTGAATGTCTTCCTCCCATAAACTCTCCTCTCCTAGCCCAAGTGCGAGGCCTGGTAGTGGCTCACAGCCAAGCTTGGGCGACAGTCCAGCCAGCCTTCAGTATTCAGTGTTCTGGGGGTCCCAGGGCCTGTCCTGCGGGGGGGGGGGCGACAGGCAAGCACAGGCGGGACAGGGGTCATCCAAATCCTGGCCCTGGCTGTCCCAACGCCCAGTTTGGAGCTCGAGACTCATCCCGTCCATAGCTGTGCCAGAGAAGATATTTAGGGTTCTACTTGCCAACCACTGCCATCTTCCCTAAAGGAGGGGAGGCCTGAGGACACCTCAACGAGGGGCATCAGGGCACCCAATGCCCACGAGGAGAGCGGGAAAAAATGAAGGGGATGTTGGTCATCACCTTTCTGGCGCTGTTGAGTTTCTCTTTGGGGAAGAACGATGCAAATACCACTCTTGTCACCATCATTAGCAGCCGATAGGGGTTTGGGGATTTTTTGGCAAGGTGAACGAAAAGAAGTCCCAATGGCTGTTTAACATGTGTCTTATTCTTTTAATGTGCAGCTGACATGAGGAGTGAAGGAAGGAAAAGGAAAGGGAATGAAGGAAGGAAGGAAAAGGAAAGGGAATGAAGGAAGGAAGGAAATGAAGGAAAAGAAGGAAGGAAGGAAAAGAAGGAAGGAGAAGGAAGTAAGGAAGGAAGGGAAGAGAAGATGGGAGGGAAGGGAAGATGGAAGGACGGACCTTGTTTACCCTCTGCAGCTGTCCGAAATTTGTTGCACACATCACTGCACAGGCTGCAGAGCGACACAAACAGGGGTAAACTGGGGGTGATAAATGCCATTGTATCCCCCTCACTTAAAATTGTGGGGGGGATTTGTCCCCCCCATGTCCTACGCCCATGTCAATACCAACAAAGGGGTCAGCGAAGAGGCATAGGCAGGGTTAGGAACTCCAACCCAAGAGGCTCCCCAGCCTCCGTTCAAAAATGACTCGCCAGTCCGCGTCCCCTCTCATGCCTCCCTGTTCGGGGGACAATTAATAGCTTTCCTTCACGCATGGGAGCCGGTCACTTCAGACCAGTGGGTGCTCAAGACCGTCGCCCACGGTTATTGTATCGAGTTCCACCGGCCACCTCGATACCATCCACCAACATCCAGACGCCTATCGCCAGAAAACCTGAAAATTCTGCTACAAGAGGTGGAGAGCCTTCAAGAAAAGGGAGCTATAGAAGTTGTCCCCTTTCAACAGGTAAACAAGGGTATTTATTCAGTGTACTTCCTTGTACCCAAAAAGGATCTCACCATGCTCCTTATGTTGGACTTGCGCACAGCGAACAAGTTTGTCAAGCCACGAAATTTCAGAATGACAACATTGCAGGAAGTAATCCCACTGCTAATGCAGGGGGGACTACATGGCCACATTGGACATGCAAGATGCATACTTTCATATTTCAATGTTGCCAGCCCACAGAAAGTACCTAAGGTTCATGATAGTGGACAAGCACTATCAGTTCAAAGTCCTTCCCTTCGGCATTGCCTCAGCACCAAGAGTGTTTACAAAGGTTCTGGCGGTAGTAGCGGCTCACCTGCACAGGCAGTCCATTCCTGTCTATCCTTACCTCGACGACTGGCTAATAACAGGGGATTCGAACCGAACATGCCTTTCAAATACCCAAAGGATGGTACATCTCCTCTTCAGTCAGGGATTCTCGATCAACGAGAAAAAGTCCAGCCTAGACCCCAACCTGGTCAAGCAATTTCTGGGGGCTCTAATTCGGACCAAAGACGGCCTTGTCTTTCCCTCCAACGAGAGGGTTCAAAACATGCTGTTCCAGATCCCTCACTATGTAGCCAATCGCGAGGTGACTGTACGCAAAGCCATGTCTCCCCTGCGAGGAAGCTACCATGTCCCTACAGCATGCTGTCACAGGACAAGTGGGAAACACTCCATCCATGCCCACCAACTCTCAACTTAGCAGCCTGGCTCCTGAGGTCATAGAGTTCGGACACCTCCCACTTCCGCAAAGATGCATGGACATACTTAGAGAAGCAAGAAAGCCTAACACCAGACATTGCTATTCCAACAAATGGAAATGCTTTGTCATCTGGTGCCATTCCAAGAGCATCTATCCCATTGACTGCTCACCGACGCATATTGGGCCTCATTACAAGTTTGGCGGTAGCCTTGCCGGTAAAACCATCAGGCTGCCGCCAAACTTGAGAATTCTTCTGGCCCTGGAAATCGGGAACTACAGGGACATTATAATCTTGGCAGACCCTGTATTTCCCCATTGCCAGGGGCCGGAAAATGTTACTCCCCATTCCCATTTGAGCCCCATATGGCTCAATGGGAATGGGCAGATCGAATGCACCGGCACCATTCAGACTGGTGCTGGGGCATCCGACACGCTCTGCTCGCGGGTGACGCTGCGCCCTGCAGGCCAGTCCTGGCGGGTGAAAAGGCACCCGCGAGCAGAACTGGTAGTTTGCCGGTCTGGTAACTACCGTACCGGCAAGCTTACCGGTACCATAGCTACCGGACCGGCAAACTTGTAATGAGGCCCATTGTCCTGTACCTAACTCACCTGCTAGACTCAGGTCTGGTTTTCAATTCCCTGAAGGTAAACTTAGCTGCACTTTCAGCTTACACCACGTCCCAGAACAAGGTTTCAGTGATCAAGGCCTTTATGGAAGGGGTCAAACGACTTCATCCCCCTATTTCAAACCCAGCTCTCGAATGGGACCTGGATGTGGTTCTAACAAGGCTAATGGGACCTTGCTTTTTACCTATGCATAAGGCTAGCCTTAAAGCACTCACTGACAAGACCGCCTTCCTGGTGGCAGTCACCTCAATAAGGAGAGTTAATGAACTGCAGGCCCTTTCAGTTCAAGACCCATTTGTTACGATTCACAAGGATATGGTAGTTCTGCGCACTCACCCTCGGTTTGCGCCTAAATTCACTCCGGAGTTCTATGTGAACCAGTCAATAGAACTGCCCACCTTTTTCCAAAATCCCACTAACATGGCAGAAAGAAGCCTCCACACACTTGATGTGAGGAGAGCAGTGATATATTATCTTCACAAAACTAAACCACTAAAAAAACAGCTTTTCTTTCCAGTGGCAGCTGGTAGAGAAGGGGGCCCTGTCTCAAAATCAGCCATTTCAAGGTGGACCGTAAACTGCATCACACTATGCTACACTCTTGCCAATAGAGATCTGCCATTCAAGCCTAGAACACGCTCAACTCGGGGCACTGGGGCTTCCGTAGCATTCTTTGCAAATGTTCCTCTTGAATCCATTTACAAAGCAGCAACCTGGAGTTCTGTACACATCTTTACACAACACTGCTGCCTAGATACACACTCTAGGTCTGATTTTCAGGTGGGAGAAGCAGTGCTAAGACATCTCTTTGCTACTGTTCCTTCACACATCCCACCACGATCTCTGGGTGCTGCTTGCTAGTCTATGCACAGCATGTGATTCTAAACAGATTAACAAGCATCAGAAGACATGTACTACTTACCGTAATAGCATTTATGATGATTGTATCTGCTTAGATTCACATGCACACACCCTTCCTCCCCTCTTGGAGTAGAAGGAACATAGACCTCTTACACCTTTCTCTCTCTGTACTCACTCACGATAGTCATAAGGCTCCCACACGGCAGAAAAAACACAATCGGAGGGACCTCAACGTGTGAGGGATTTTGGGTACACTACACGTCACGTTAGGGATAGTGTTACAAGCACGCCCATGTCGACGTCCCCTTTCGATCTTCGAAAGAAAGATGCAATACTCTGCGATTACCACTAGATGTCGGACTATAGGCACAGCATGTGAATCTAAGCAGATACAAGCATCAGAAATGCTATTACGGTAAGTAATGCATGTCTTATCTAGTGCGTTGGTCCCACTGGTTCAACTGAAGTGAGCCAATACTACAACTCCCAGAGTGCACTTTTTGTTAAAAGAAAGGCCAATCATGGTAAGAAATTTGAATTATCTGGTCACCCTGAGCAGGAACAAAGTGCATCACAGTTGCGTAAAATTGTACCCCGAACAGCAACCCAGCAGCCCCTCCTCCATAATCCCACCAACCATCCCAGTTGAAGGCCCAATGTGAAATCTGCATGTGACAGAGAAGGAATGCATAGAACTGGGAAAGGTGAAGGCATGATGATTATATGATTATAAACGTGAATAGAGTGGTGACATGAAAAGTGAAATGGCTAGCACTCCCAAGGGTGAACACAGATATGTCTGACTGCAAGGAACCCAGAATTTGCTGTAAATAATGCTTATTGCTTTTCTTCAACCTCCTGAAGAATCACAACTGCCATACCAGACTAAAAGCAGAATAAATGCTCACGAGCATCTCAGATTTGCACTTGCTTCCTCATTCCTAATTTACTAAATCTAAAAGTGGAGTCAATCTGGAGATTCCTGGAGCATCCCTGATATGCCCTTTAGAAAACCTTTGTTGCTGCAAGTGGAAAAAACACAGAGGATGTGTTTCTTATACTTGCAGACAGCCCTACAGATAAGGGGTGTATCATAGGCAAACACACCTAAAAACTAAAAATGGAGAGTAGAAATACAAAAAAAAGCAAAAACACATATAGGGTACAGGTCCTCCTGTTTTCACCTACACAGCTCTGTAGGTATATTTGGACCAGTAGCACACATAGGCCCTCATTAGGACCCTGGCGGATTTTTTCCGCCATCAACAGACTTTTCCGCCATGGCGTAAAGTCCGTTTACGCCATGGCGGATGGTGGACTTACCGCCCCATTCCGAGGTCGGCGGGGCGGTAAGTCCCCATTGACCCATTTACCCTTCCCCATTCCCATTTCGGCCCCATAGGGTATAATGGGAGTGGGGAAGGAGTTAATTACGCCACCGTAAATTACGGTGGCGTAATTAACACCAAGGTCCCATAGCGCCATGGATTTTTACGCCCGCAAAAAGCGGGTGGAAAAATGACCATGGCGCTCTGGGAACTCGGAATTGGCGGTAAGGGGTCGGCGCAGCTAACGCTAGCGTAAACCCCTTACCGCCAGGGTCGTAATGAGGGCCATAATGCCACATGAAGCAACTATTATTATTACTGCTTGATATTAGGGCCTAACTTACAGTTTGTTCGCGGTTACATTTGTAGCAACGTTAGAAAGGTAAAGACAATGCTATTGTATTATCGGTTATTGCGCACTCATGTGGTTTTCAACGGTTTATACAGTGATACATTTACTCTGCAAACACATATAGTAAAGTCACCTAAAGGGAGGAAAATAGTTAGTTAGTGTAGCTTAAGCCTGTTCAAGGTTCTAGAGTGAGTTTCTTCGCCTAGTAAGTCTTTTAAGTCCCAGGACACAAACCTAGCTAAAGGCAGTTCGGACAGGGCTCCTCAAAGTCTCGACAAGCAGCAGAATATAAAGAGTTCCTGTGGACTTCTTACATGCTTATTGTTCTTGAAGCAGCAAGTTAACAACTGATAAGGGAGAGCTTATAAAGGACTCGAAGAATGGACACAACAGCGACTTGAGTCGGAGATAAGAGGGGGTTGCCCTGGACACCTCTACGTGCAATCCAACGTTCTGAAGCAACTTCTTGGAATCAGGTAAGCAATACCTTTTTCCCCACAGTACCTTAGTTTGAGGAAAATGTTTGTGCTGGATGCTTCTTGATGTTGCAGCTCTGGACCCAACCTCCAGATTCCTTGGTCTGATGACTGAAGGCAGGACAATGGACAGGATCTCTCAGCAGCAGTTTCGAGGGAGGAACTAGGGCACGGCTTTCAGCAACTTCTTGGTTCACTCTGTGGTTTTGGCGCCTTTTCTGCAGCACCAACAAAGGAGACGGATCGCCCGGTCAATTTTCTTTGCGTCCTGCAGTCCCACTCTCTGATGAGGGGGTCTGAGCGAGTTTGATCGGATCTCTGGAGTGTCCTTACGGGTTCAGCAAATATTTGGACGGATTCGGCCTTTCCACAACGTTGCATTTGAAATGAGCAGCAGGTCTCCTGGTATTGGGATTCCGCAGTTCTGGAAGCCCCTCAGATCTTCGGAGATGGCTCAATTCAAAGCTCGTCTTGGGACTGGTTGTTCCCACCAGCCAAAGGGAAGGAGGCGTCCTCTTTGGAGCTCCTCTGTCGCACAGAAAACATGGTCAGGACAGCAGTGGTCGCCTCACTGTGTTGCAAAGGCTCTGCAGGCGTCTCTGGTCATCTTCTTTAGTTACTTCAGCTTCCAGTGGTCGACTTGCTTTTCACTTTTTTCCAGCACACACTCCTCTGCAATCTCTCTCAGCATTCTACTGAAAGGGGCTTTAGCTGTCCAATCAGGACGGCCAGATCCCCTGTGGGAGCTGGTCCTATTCAGGCACTCTTGCAGACAAAGGATGGGTGGGGGTGGAAAACTCTTCCTGCCTGCCCAGACACTCTGGAGCCTAGGCGGGGACACCCAAGGGTTCCCACCGAAGGCAAAATAGACACACTGGCCTCCCCATCCCATGACGGTAGAAGAAGGGCTAACAAAGAACAGCCATGCTAGTAATGGCGAAAAAGGAAGGGAGGCCCCAAGTTGATTCTTGGGTGCCCCTATTGTGCACTAAGGTTACTTAGTGACTCGTTTATCCCACTTTTGATGTATTATTCTGTTAAACTAACAATAGGGGCACCCAAGACAGCCTGCGGTATGGACAGCCTGCGGTAAAAAACGACACAATAGTTGGTAGAACACGTCCACTGCCACCAGTCATAACTAGGTGATTGTCTATGTGACTAAAAAGTCACAGGAGTGGAGAGAAGGGAGATACTAGGTATCCCTTTGACACACCACTAAAGGTGGTGTGTGCCAATCGCTATAAGGTTTTGGGACAGTTAATAGGTATCTCTCTATCCACAAGAACTGTAGTTACTTGAGAATATGGAAAAGAATAGGTAGAATAGAAAGTACAGAGCTCCAAAAGACAGAGCCCAAAAGAAGGAATGAGTGGATAAAGGCTCCACTGATTCAGGATTTAAAGAAAAAGGTCCAGATGTCCAGCAAAAAGTGCTGGGGGCGGGTCACACTAGGGGATGGGATGAAGCATAAAAATGATAAATCTCCATAACAATCACGAATGACAGACAAGTGTGTGTTGATGTCCATAGTATGTACATTTTGAAAGAAAGATCAGCACTGACAAATGAATGTGTGTGCATCTGTACTGTGTGTTTCGTAAATGTGACCTTGTGATACATGAATGCATGTTTTTTCAAAGTACCAATCACATAGTTGCAGATGAGACTGTTTGCAAATACTGATAAGTGTGTGTTTTTCACTACTGACTGCAAGAAACTCATGTTGGCAACATTAAAGACAGACACAAGTGATCACAGTTCAAGGGTGTTTATTAAACTGTATAAATGGGTGAGAAAAACACCTAATCTAAACCTAAATCTAAGATGGGAGCAAGCTACGACCGTCAAATAAAAATAAGGCAGTTCTAGTGGCGTCATATAAAAAGGGCCTATACTAAAATAAACTATTGCCAATCCTTACCGCTAAGTTACAAAATAGTGTGGGATAATGTTCATCAGAAAAGAAAGAAGTGTTCACAAAATGATTAGTCAGGATGGTATAACTCGGGTCTCCCTTCCCCATGTTTTTAGCATGGGATAAGGCAGGACTCTCGATCATAGCACACTCCTGGGCTTCTCCAGCACGAGCTTACAGTTTGTTTCCAAAATATATGGGCCTTCTGTGACCAAGTCTCTTTTACCCCAAGTCTCTTGTCTCAGAGGGCCTGATGTACTATTAACAACAAACAAAAAGTTCCTTTCAGTAATCTTCCCATCGGGTGATTTCCTTTCACCTGTGGATCCCCCTCATCCGGGCTCCGATCCTTTTTGTAACCTTGGCTTCCCCCAGTCGGGTTCACTTTTGCCAGTTTTCACAGTTCACATATTTGTAATACCTTACGGGATTCACTTCCCTTAGCTTTTTCAAGCCCCCAGTGAGGCTTTCCACCTTTATTGTTTGTACAGCGTTTCCCTCAGCCGGACGCACATATCTGTTTCACAATGTCAAAACGTTGAGGACTTTCGATTATACAATGGATTTTGTCTCGACCCTTGTTTGACCACCATAACTCGTTTAAGTCCTACTTTCCTCCGGCTTATTGTTATTATAACGTTCACAAGAAAAGGGGACCAGCCAGAGTCTTTCAAATGGACGCCCACGTGGCACCAGACCACTCTGCAGCTGGTCTTTCCCTGGGCTTTAAATGTTCACTAGTACACAAGTTCTTTGTTCATTACAAGTTGCTGTTTGCAACTTTTTCTCAACACCGTCCGGGTTTACTATCGGTTCTCCCTCCGACTCACCGGCTGTGCTGACCTCCTGGTCATTTCTTGTCTCTGGAGACAAGGACGATACCACGGTTGCAAGCGGCCACCCCGCCTCAGTTATCAGTGCAAGAGGATCCTGTGCACTGTTGGCATCTGTTACACCACACATCAGCTTTAGTTCCCGGTCTTATGATTCCTTTCACAGAGGCTTCGCAGGTTTGGGTCGAAAAGGGCAAGGGCACTCCCCTCCTTGTTGTCCTTTCTGGTCTTGCCGCCTTTCTTCTACGTTTGAACTGCTGTCCCGGAATAGCTGCTTCCTCATGCGTTTGTCCTTGCTCAAAGTGTGCTCTTGTACTCTGCCTTTTATCCCTGTGGGGAAGGGAAAGGGTTGTCAGGTGTGTGTAGTTATTGTCAATTGCCTGACTCTGCCTGACGTTTGTGTTGGTGCAAGTCAGGTAAACGGCTCTGGTGTTAGTCTGTTGTCTTCCACCGTGTTCCAAAGTGTTTGTGTCAGAAAAGGAGGGATGTAAAGCTTCTAAGTTTCCTACGGGGTAGGATGGGATAAAGGTATTATAAGGAGGGGGGACCGCGTCCCACCCGCTGGCGTCCCACTTCCACTCCTCGAAGACCCCCCATCCAGGTGATCCTCCCCCAGTGGTCCACTCCCAGGAACTGGATCCAGTAGCGTTGGCCGTGTCCTGGCCACCTGAATGCAGATCTCTGGGGACTAGCGGGTGAGACCCCTTCAGGATTCTCACATGACCAATGAATTTTCTTCCACAGAATATACATGTTTTCAATTTTTCCTTGCACACGATGAGTGTGTACATCTTCACAACACATGTTTTTTGTTTTTTTAATGGTAACAAGTGAATGGCCAATATCCATATTTTGGGTGTTTTAATGCACTGATCACTAGTGACAGATGACTGTCTCTCTTTCAACAGTATTTGTGTCTTTTAAAGCATTAATTTGATAAATAGTGACAGATGGTTGCCTATTTCTCGTGTGTGTGTGTGTGTGTGTGTGTGTGTGTGTGTGTGTGTGTGTGTGTGTGTGTGTGTGTGTGTGTGTGTGTGTGTGTGTGTGTGTGTGTGTGTGTGTGTGTGTGTGTGTGTGTGTGTGTGTGTGTGTGTGTTTGCGTGTTTAATGGTCACTAGCGACAGATGCACAGCAAATAGCTACACCCATTGTGCCCGTTTTAAGCACTGATCGCTAGCGATGGATGAATGTTCACTGCATTCCCACAGAATTATGTGCTTTAATGCACTGCTCAGTAGTAACAGAGTATTGTGCACGTATTTCCACACCATATGTTTTAATGCACTGATAACAAGTGACAAATTAATCTGTTTCTCCACATTATGGGCCCGATTCATTGAAAGATGTGCATTGACCCTGCAAAGCCTGTACACCTGAACCGATTCTGCGCGTCCCGTTGCGCCAAAGAAAATCGCCAGGCTCTGCGTATTTGCAGAATTTTCCACTCAAAACAACCCTATGCGCAAGGAGTGGCACGCCCCCACCCATAGCAATTCCAGCAGCGCATACAGACCTCTGCGCACTCCTCGACCCTGAAGCAACGTATCCCAGAAGAACAGCATGCTAACACCCACAACCAAGGCAGCATCCTGACGACACTGCGTAGGGTCCCTCGTAACTATTCCCAGCACCCCCACGTCATGCTTACCATGTATCATAAAAGTTGTAATTTTCCGGTTAATATGCGTGCAAACCTCAGCAAACTGTGCCTGCAATCCGCTAAACTGCTTACGCGCACCCCCAAGTTTAATCGGAACCCCGCCTGCATGCACGCAACCCTAAATCCAACATGCAATCTTACCTGTGTGCAGTGATTCCTATGCACAAATGTCTATAAGCCTGCCTTTGGGTGGCGGTTGGATTGGGACCATTGCACGGTCAGATCCATGAATACAATTTGTTCTGCGCAGTTGTGGGCATGCGATCTCCTAGCGGCCGGTCGTCCCTCGGCATGCCCACATTTTCCCTCAGTCTTCCTCATTTTGCATATTCCGCCCCCTCTTTTGGACTCTGCGTAGGCCCAATGCACACTCATCGAGGAGTCTCACGCATGCTCGCAGGGGCATGCCAGACCTGCGCAAATTCCATGCAAGTCCTGGAAAAGTCCTGCGCAAGTACCAATTGCATGAATCGACAAACAGGGTTTTGCACGCTGAATGGCGCAAAGAGCCACTATTCCATTCACAAATAATTCCTTGAATTGGCCCTACATGTATTTTAATGTACAAATCACTATTGAGCGTGCCTATCTTCACAGAATGTGTGTACTTACGCACTGATCATTAGTGGCAGCCAAATGTGTGTGTATTTCTGCAATAAGTGAGTTTCACTGAGTGCACGGATTACTAGTAAAATGTGTGTGGGTTTGTGTGTATGTTCATCGCTATATAAGTGTTTTTAAAACACTGATCACTAGTGATAGATTAATATTTTGTGTCTCCACGCTGTGTGTTTAAGTGCTTTGACCACTAGTGACAGATAGGTGTGAATTGGTCTCTTACAGGGTTCTCGGCGGAGTGATGACGAAGCTTTAGAAGAACAAATCAAACGAACAAGTGAGGACTCGAGAGCACTGCGGGAGCTTCTTCACTGCGAGCAGCACAGCATGAAGCAAAGCCTGGAGGAGCTACAGCGACTGCACAACCAGGTGAGAGTGACAGTAACAGTGCCTCAACAGACAACTGCATGAGACCCGCTGCCTCAGCGAACCACACAACCAGGTGTGACACACACATCTGATGAGAGCCAGTGTCCCAACACAGCATTGATAAGATCCACAGCCTTAAAACCAAACCAAATGAGACCCCATTGCCTCAACAAAACACCATGGTGAGACTCACTGCCTCAAAGCACAACTGATGAGACTCACTTTATCAACGTGGATCCAAGTGACGCACACTGCTTTACCAAAGAGCCAGATGAGGCAAGAAAATACACTATTTAACTTAAACATCCAACATGTGTCCCATGCTTTTTCAAGACCTATAAGCAATTTAGATATTCTCATTGTCTATATCTGATAGTTTGCAAACAAAGGGGGGTCTGGGAATCTCTCTACCAGCACGAACACAGCCCAATGACCTGTTCTTGGGTGAATAACCCCTGGGAGAGACTCTACCAAGTCTTTAGCTCACTGTCCTTTTCACAGAGAAGAAATTTCCCCACATATCAGCCTTTGTCCTGCCCAGGGGCAGTCCAGCGCCGAAATGCTAGGCAATTCTCCTCTGAACAAGAGTACCATCAGTAACCCCATACACGTGTTTCAGCCTTGTTGGGCATCATCAGTGAGGTGAAACTGTTGCCTCTCTAGGAACAGTGAGCAAGGGGTCCACCTGGATTGCCCTGTTAACTTAGGGTGAAACCCAAAGTTAATGTATGCAAACAAAGGGGGGTCTGGGAATCTCTCTACCAGCACAAACACAGCCCAATGACCTGTTCATGGGTGAATAACCCCTGGGAGAGATTCTACCAAGTCTTTAGCTCACTGTCCTTTTCACAGAGAAGAAATTTCCCCGCATATCAGCCTTTGTCCTGCCCAGGGGCAGTCCAGCGCCGAAATGCTAGGCAATTCTCCTCTGAACAAGAGTACCATCAGTAACCCCATACACGTGTTTCAGCCTTGTTGGGCATCATCAGTGAGGTGAAACTGTTGCCTCTCTAGGAACAGTGAGCAAGGGGTCCACGTCTGGATTGCCCTGTTAACTTAGGGTGAAACCCAAAGTTAATGTATGCAAACAAAGGGGGGTCTGGGAATCTCTCTACCAGCACGAACACAGCCCAATGACCTGTTCTTGGGTGAATAACCCCTGGGAGAGACTCTACCAAGTCTTTAGCTCACTGTCCTTTTCACAGAGAAGAAATTTCCCCGCATATCAGCCTTTGTCCTGCCCAGGGGCAGTCCAGTGCCGAAATGCTAGGCAACTCTCCTCTGAACAAGAGTACCATCAGTAACCCCATACACGTGTTTCAGCCTTGTTGGGCATCATCAGTGAGGTGAAACTGTTGCCTCTCTAGGAACAGTGAGCAAGGGGTCCACGTCTGGATTGCCCTGTTAACTTAGGGTGGCATCATCAGTGAGGTGAAACTGTTGCCTAGCATTTCGGCGCTGGACTGCCCCTGGGCAGGACAAAGGCTGATATGCAGGGAAATTTCTTCTCTGTGAAAGGGACAGTGAGCTAAAGACTTGGTAGAGTCTCTCCCAGGGGTTATTCACCCAAGAACAAGTCATTGGGCTGTGTTCGTGCTGGTAGAGAGATTCCCAGACCCCCCTTTGTTTTGAATAATTTAACTTTGGGTTTCACCCTAAGTTAACAGGGCGATCCAGACGTGGACCCCTTGCTCACTGTTCTTAGAGAGGCAACAGTTTCACCTCACTGATGATGCCCAACAAGGCTGAAACACGTGTATGGGGTTACTGATGGTACTCTTGTTCAGAGGAGAATTGCCTAGCATTTCGGCGCTGGACTGCCCCTGGGCAGGACAAAGGCTGATATGCAGGGAAATTTCTTCTCTGTGAAAGGGACAGTGAGCTAAAGACTTGGTAGAGTCTCTCCCAGGGGTTATTCACCCAAGAACAAGTCATTGGGCTGTGCTCGTGCTGGTAGAGAGATTCCCAGACCCCCCTTTGTTTTGAATAAATTAACTTTGGGTTTCACCCTAAGTTAACAGGGCGATCCAGACGTGGACCCCCTTGCTCACTGTTCTTAGAGAGGCAACAGTTTCACCTCACTGATGATGCCCAACAAGGCTGAAACACGTGTATGGGGTTACTGATGGTACTCTTGTTCAGAGGAGAATTGCCTAGCATTTCGGCGCTGGACTGCCCCTGGGCAGGACAAAGGCTGATATGCAGGGAAATTTCTTCTCTGTGAAAGGGACAGTGAGCTAAAGACTTGGTAGAGTCTTTCCCAGGGGTTATTCACCCAAGAACAAGTCATTGGGCTGTGTTCGTGCTGGTAGAGAGATTCCCAGACCCCCCTTTGTTTTGAATAAATTAACTTTGGGTTTCACCCTAAGTTAACAGGGCGATCCAGACGTGGACCCCTTGCTCACTGTTCTTAGAGAGGCAACAGTTTCACCTCACTGATGATGCCCAACAAGGCTGAAACACGTGTATGGGGTTACTGATGGTACTCTTGTTCAGAGGAGAATTGCCTAGCATTTCCGCGCTGGACTGCCCCTGGGCAGGACAAAGGCTGATATGCAGGGAAATTTCTTCTCTGTGAAAGGGACAGTGAGCTAAAGACTTGGTAGAGTCTCTCCCAGGGGCTATTCACCCAAGAACAAGTCATTGGGCTGTGTTCGTGCTGGTAGAGAGATTCCCAGACCCCCCTTTGTTTTGAATAAATTAACTTTGGGTTTCACCCTAAGTTAACAGGGCGATCCAGACGTGGACCCCTTGCTCACTGTTCTTAGAGAGGCAACAGTTTCACCTCACTGATGATGCCCAACAAGGCTGAAACACGTGTATGGGGTTACTGATGGTACTCTTGTTCAGAGGAGAATTGCCTAGCATTTCGGCGCTGGACTGCCCCTGGGCAGGACAAAGGCTGATATGCAGGGAAATTTCTTCTCTGTGAAAGGGACAGTGAGCTAAAAACTTGGTAGAGTCTCTCCCAGGGGTTATTCACCCAAGAACAAGTCATTGGGCTGTGTTCGTGCTGGTAGAGAGATTCCCAGACCCCCTTTGTTTTGAATAAATTAGCTTTGGATTCACCCTAAGTTAACAGGCGATCCAGACGTGGACCCCTTGCTCACTGTTCTTAGAGAGGCAACAGTTTCACCTCACTGATGATGCCCAACAAGGCTGAAACACGTGTATGGGGTTACTGATGGTACTCTTGTTCAGAGGAGAATTGCCTAGCATTTCGGCGCTGGACTGCCCCTGGGCAGGACAAAGGCTGATATGCAGGGAAATTTCTTCTCTGTGAAAGGGACAGTGAGCTAAAGACTTGGTAGAGTCTCTCCCAAGGGTTATTCACCCAAGAACAAGTCATTGGGCTGTGTTCGTGCTGGTAGAGAGATTCCCAGACCCCCCTTTGTTTTGAATAAATTAACTTTGGGTTCACCCTAAGTTAACAGGGCGATCCAGACGTGGACCCCTTGCTCACTGTTCTTAGAGAGGCAACAGTTTCACCTCACTGATGATGCCCAACAAGGCTGAAACACGTGTATGGGGTTACTGATGGTACTCTTGTTCAGAGGAGAATTGCCTAGCATTTCGGCGCTGGACTGCCCCTGGGCAGGACAAAGGCTGATATGCAGGGAAATTTCTTCTCTGTGAAAGGGACAGTGAGCTAAAGACTTGGTAGAGTCTCTCCCAGGGGTTATTCACCCAAGAACAAGTCATTGGGCTGTGTTCGTGCTGGTAGAGAGATTCCCAGACCCCCCTTTGTTTTGAATAAATTAACTTTGGGTTTCACCCTAAGTTAACAGGGCGATCCAGACGTGGACCCCTTGCTCACTGTTCTTAGAGAGGCAACAGTTTCACCTCACTGATGATGCCCAACAAGGCTGAAACACGTGTATGGGGTTACTGAAGGTACTCTTGTTCAGAGGAGAATTGCCTAGCATTTCGGCGCTGGACTGCCCCTGGGCAGGACAAAGGCTGATATGCAGGGAAATTTCTTCTCTGTGAAAGGGACAGTGAGCTAAAGACTTGGTAGAGTCTCTCCCAGGGGTTATTCACCCAAGAACAAGTCATTGGGCTGTGTTCGTGCTGGTAGAGAGATTCCCAGACCCCCCTTTGTTTTGAATAAATTAACTTTAGGTTTCACCCTAAGTTAACAGGGCGATCCAGACGCGGACCCCTTGCTCACTGTTCTTAGAGAGGCAACAGTTTCACCTCACTGATGATGCCCAACAAGGCTGAAACACGTGTATGGGGTTACTGATGGTATTCTAGTTCAGAGGAGAATTGCCTAGCATTTCGGCGCATTTCGGTGCTGGACTGCCCCTGGGCAGGACAAAGGCTGATATGCAGGGAAATTTCTTCTCTGTGAAAGGGACAGTGAGCTAAAGACTTGGTAGAGTCTCTCCCAGGGGTTACTCACCCAAGAACAAGTCATTGGGCTGTGTTCCTGCTGGTAGAGAGATTCCCAGACCCCCCTTTGTTTTGAATAAATTAACTTTGGGTTTCACCCTAAGTTAACAGGGCGATCCAGACGTGGACCCCTTGCTCACTGTTCTTAGAGAGGCAACAGTTTCACCTCACTGATGATGCCCAACAAGGCTGAAACACGTGTATGGGGTTACTGATAGTACTCTTGTTCAGAGGAGAATTGCCTAGCATTTCGGCACTGGACTGCCCCTGGGCAGGACAAAGGCTGATATGCAGGGAAATTTCTTCTCTGTGAAAGGGACAGTGAGCTAAAGGCTTGGTAGAGTCTCTCCCAGGGGTTATTCACCCAAGAACAAGTCATTGGGCTGTGTTCGTGCTGGTAGAGAGATTCCCAGACCCCCCTTTGTTTTGTATATCTGATAGTTTAGTTGGACTGAACTACAGTATTGTGGTTTGCTAATTCTACTCTATCAAATCACGAGCGCTAGTGATAGGGGTCTATTTCATGAGTAAGTACTGGACTTTTAATTTTTCATTATATGAAAAATGTTTCATTGAAGTGTCATAATAGCCTCATTTAATCCACAATATAATACCTCATTTGTACCAAATTAAATTCCTAGCCACTTACAAAATTAGAGCAATTTAATTATTTTTGCTCTTTAAAAATGATATACCAATCTTGCAACAACAAAAAATGATGTCTCAGTCCAAATGAACACATTGATAACAAAAATGTCTAAATTGCTTATGGTCCTTGGTAAAGCGTGCAAGCGTAAAACACATGTCGGCTGTGTATGTGAAATAGTGTATTTTTGTTTGTAAAACTTGCACCACGGTTTCACCTATAATAAAAGCACAAATTGTTCATATGCTATTTACTGGTACCTAAGTCACTTGTCAAACTGGTCCTCAAATGTATATACAGACGTTTAAAATTAAGTGTGAGAAAAGGGCTTAATGTTCGTTTATGGGTGTAAAAGACCAACACCCTTAACGAATAAGCTGTGAGACCTGATGCCTCAATGCACAGTTGGTGAGATGCACCATCTCACCAAAGAAACAGTAAGGCCCTCAGCTCAAAAGGAAATCGGGTTACAGTGTCAGTAAACACACAGGTGAAGGTCACAGTGCCAGTGCAAACCCTTTAGATCCAATGACTAAACACACAAGCACGTAAAGCCCATTGCCTCAAGTCACAAGTGATACCCACTGCCACCACACGTAACCAGGGGACACTCCAGGAGGCTCCCACAACCAGTGATGTCCACTGCTTCAACACACGCTGAGCTGAGGGTTGCAGCGGCATTGCACAACCAGTTGAGATCCACGACCTGAACATAAAACGGGTGCCCAGATCCTTTATGTACATCTTGTAAACCACGAAATCAACACAAGTTGTGACCTACTCGCTTAAGATGCAACTGGTAAGACCATCAACTTCAAAATACAGCCATGTGAAGCCCACTGCCTCAACATGCAGTTAAGTGAAATTCACAGACCCAGCAAGCAACCAGGTGATAACCACTGCTTCATTGTGCAAACAATTAGATGCACTTTAATGCAATTTCCTAATCGATTCTATCGGACAATTCTGCTGGAATTTGCAATTGACCAAAGACATTCTATTGAGGAGAAGTGTTATATTACCAACAGGGCCTCATCACGAGTTTGCCAGTAACCCTTAAATGTGGCGGTAATGCCATTAACGCCACATTTAAGGGTCCGCCAAATCACAGGTTTGGTGGATTTACCCCCAGCTCTGAGCTAGGGGCAAATCCGCTGCGATTTTACCGATTTCCGACACTATAATAGCACCGAACATTCCCCATTGTTCCCAATGGGGAATGAGAAATTCCCGAATGGGCCCAATGGGGAATGGGGACTTACCGTTCTGCCAAACCCGTGATCCGGCGCTAATAGCGCCGGGGGGTTTGGCGGTAGGACTAATAGCCCCGGCGGTAATACGGCCGGGGTTAGTGCCCAACTCGTGATGAGGCCCGAACCGGATCAAATTGAAACAATGAAACATCTGCTATTGCATTGTAAATCACTGAATGTTAAAAAAATTAGATTCTTGCACAAGTTATTCTCAATTATTTGGTGTGATGTGGACTTTATGGAGGAGGTGTCTGAATATTCTGAAGATTTCAGATGGCTTAGCAGTCGCAGCATTTGTGAAATCTATCTAACTTATTGTGATATTACATTTATTTATTATATTTTTATAGGGTTTCGTATATAATATCAGATACTGTATAACGTTTATGGATTTTTTCGATAGAATTGTTTTATGATGATTATTTTGTGATTTCATTTTATTGTGTTGTAAAGGTTTTTATTAAACCATATACAAACATTAAAAAAAAGAGAGATGCACTACATCCACATATAGGAAAGACAGACACAAGTGGTATGACTCATAACCACAACTCATGAGGCCGATCACCTGAACACACTACCAGCAAAACCCACTTCCTCAACATAAAAACAGGTAAGAACCACTGACTCCGAACACAGCCTGTGATGCCCACTGCCTCAACACACAACTTTGTGAGCTGTGATGCCTCAAAACAAAACAAGGTGCAACTCACAACCTCGATAAACAAATGGAGCGACCCACTGCCTCAGCTCAAAATAGGGGGACACAATGTCTCGACCACAACCATAATTATAATTAACCCAAGGACACAATGCCACAACACATAGCCAGGTGAGACCCACTACCGTAATACATAACTAGTGAAACCCACTGCATCGAACGACAAGTAGACAAGACCCACTACTTCAACATAAAACCAGGTGAGACCCACTGCCTCACCATGTAACCAGGAGTGGTCAATTGCCTCAGCACACAACCTGGTGAATCCCACTGCCTCAATGCTCAACCAATTAGATGCACTACCTCAATCTGCTGTGACCCACTTCCTCAAAATAACAATGGATTGAGACTGTAATGAAGGCGTGGTATCAAAGTAAGACAGACACAAGTGATCACAGTTCAAGGGTGTTTATTGAACTTTATCAGAGGTATGAAAAACGCCTATCTAAACCTACATCTAAAATGGGAGCTGTCATGACCAAACTTCGAGCCAACGCAGGAGCTGCTGAGCCCCACAGAACCCTCCAAGGCGTAACGCGCACTCAACTAATCTAGAATCCAGTTCAGCCCGCGACACTCCATGGGGAAAAGGGAAGTGGACAAAATAGCAAACTCAGACACATAATCTTCGACCTCCTTCCGATATCTGCAAGGATGAGAGATTCATTCAAAATTAATGTTACCTAGCAAGTCACTGTCTCTAGACACAACCTGTGACACATAACCAGGCAGACGCACAACCCAAGAAAGCCTGATAAGGCAAATGGTCTCATCACGAGCTGGGTGATAGCCCTTGAATGCAGTGGTAAAGGGGTTACTGACGCATTTAAGGGTCCTCCCAATCATGAGTATGGAGTGTTTATCCCAAGCTCAGAGCTGGGAGTAAACACATCGGAAAAAATGCTGATTTTCGACGCAATTACTGCGCGGTAATACCACCAGCTGTAATTGCTCTGAAAATTCCCCATTGAGTCCAATGGGAATGGGGAATAATGTTTACCACCCAACCCGTGTTCTGGCGGTACTACCGCCAGATGGGTGGGGGGTAGTGCAAATAAATCTGGGCGGTATACCAGCTGGGAGACTGTCCAACTCGTGATGATGCCGAAAATGTCTCTTCACACAAACTGGCGAGGCTGGCTTCCTCAACACTCAATGAGGTATGGGACAAAGTGTCATTGTAAAGTCGGGTAACACCCACTTCCTCAACCCAAATCCAGGGTACTCGCAGTGACTCAACACACAGTCAGTTGAGACCAAAGGAACCCTTAAGACCCACTGCCTCAACATACAACCCATCAGAGCGATTTCCTCAACACACAGGCAATGCAAGACCCACTTACACACCATAGAACAGAACAGAAACAATGATTATCTGGTATGACCTCAAAGTCTTCAGACACTGAAGGATGCTCAGCTCTCCTTCTTTTTTACCTCTCTGCAGAATTTGACATTGTTAACCACACGATCCTCCTTGACAGACTGCACTCGCGGAAGTACTTGTGAAAGTACCGCTTTGCTGCTTTCCGCTTGAATCGCTGCTGGCTACCCTGTGATTCACTGCTGTATTCATTGTTGGACAAGGAAAAGAAAATAAACTGAATATGCATGCACAAAGCGCACGCGCACTCGCGGAAGTACTCATGAAAGTACTGCTTGCCACTTGAATCGCTGCTGGCTACTGTCAGGTTGAGAGGTTCTGTATCCGCGGAAGCTGCTGAACCCCCGACAATCCCCCTGAGATGTATTTCCCAGAACTAGTTTTCAATACAGCTCTGTAAACTACACCCCAAAGGGAAAGGGGGAATGGGACAACAAAACAACACCAGGCAGACTGCGTCAAGGCTAATCAGTGCTGAACCTGCAGAGGATAGAGAATAACATATACACTTCCTTAATTCACTTACTTAACCTTATGAATGGGAAGTCATTAATCCTTAACTAATAATTGAGAATCCTACCTGGTTCTTCTCTTGAAATTTCTTAGAGAAGCGGATAAGAAGCTGAAAATCTCTCTTACTTGCGATACTTGAAATTCCCAGCAACTTCTTACATTAGGCAAAACTGGAAGTCTTAGTTCTTTGTTTGTCTTTTTTCCAACATGCACTGGTAGTTCAATTAGATTGTCTTTAAAATGTTCTTTCTTGTCATTTCAAAACTTTTCAAACTATTTATAATTATCTTGAGTCTTTGAATCCTTGAAGAAAGAGGAAACACATGCTAACTGCACACGCAGGTTATTTCCATTAAAATTATCGATGAACTTCACGTAGAAATCTTCCTGGTTGAAGAACACGCGCAAACGGATGAAGACGCGCGATCAAAATAATCCACACGCGCAAAAAATCCACACGCGCAATAATTCCCACGCGCAATAGTCCACACGCGCAATAATGTTCTCCTGCGAGACACGCGAAATAAGAACACCCGCGCTATTGAGTTCAAACGCAACGAAGTGATTCTCACGCGCACAATCACTCACGATGGAAAAAACACATGCGCACTCTCATGGCACGCGACAAACAGATTTCTCGCGCTTTGTACCCCCGCGCTAAAAATCACACGCGCTTTGTATTTCACACGCGCTTTGTACACCCGCGCTAAAAATCACACGCGCTTTGTATTTAACACGCGCTTTGTATTTCACACGCGCTTTGTAGTTCTCACGCAGCGTATAGCTTTTCGCGCAAAGGATCACCCGCGCAATAAAACACACGCGCGTTTAAAATGGCACGAGACCAACCTCTACTCGCGCTCGGAATACACACGCTAGAAAGCACGCGCTCACTTGAATACGCACGCGACAGTCAAAATCTCGCGCTAAGGAACACCGCACTGGAAACACAAGCGCACTCCGATAGTTCAATAGTTTTAGTAGAAACACTACTTTTAACGAATTTTCAAGGAGACTGTTATTGAGATGAACAGATTTACAGTAGAAATAAAGTCACTTATCTCCTGAGCGAATTCACAAAGGATTCCTGCTTTTCCTATCTTCAAAACGAATTCCTGCCAGCTGAAGACTTCTCCTGAACCCCCAAGAAAGTAGCCGCTCAACTGCTGAGATCTGAAGGATAAAATCCACCAGGCCTAATACTAAAGCAGGAGCAGCCACTGAACACGTCCTCTCAGATGGGGTTTTGATGATGAAAGGCACAGAGTGACAGTTTAGAATGTTCATTGTTGTTCAGCATTGTCTTCCAGCCAATCAGAGCTGTCACTGTGAGGCTCCATCTTGCCTTGGGTCAGAACCAGGATTCTGAATCAACAAATTAAGGCCTAACCAACTATAATGGAAAACTTCCCACCCACACAAAGCTAATCTGAAAAGGATAATAATAAAAAGGAAACTTGAATAAGAGAAGGAAACCTGACAGTACCCCCCTCCTAATGCCCAGTCTCTGGGCCTATCTTGTGTGGGTTTTTAGCATGAAACTTAGCCACTAAACGGGGGGCATGTACATCAACTGAATCTTCCCAAGATCGTTCCTCCGGTCCATATCCCTCCCAATCAATCAAATACTGCAACCTTCCCCTCACTTTCCTAGAATCCAAAATTTGTTTAACCACAAATTCCTCAGATGAATCCTCCAAAATCACAGGGGAAGGTGGTGTTCTGAATCTAGTTCCTGAACAAACTGGGTTTAAAAGACTAACATGAAAAGTAGGATGTACCTTCAACTGCTTGGGTAATTTCAATCGTACTGCCACAGGGTTGATGATTTTCTCTACCTCAAAAGGGCCCACAAATCTTGGACTGAACTTATTCTTCCCCTTAATTTTCAGGTATCGGGTAGAAAGCCAAACTAAGTCTCCCACCTTATATTCAGGTCCAGTTTTTCTTCTCAAATCGGCATACCTCTTATATTTCAACTTATTTTCTCCCAGAACCTTTTTTGCTCTATCCAAGTTATTTTTCATTATCAACAAACGATCTTCCACTCTAGGATTCCCTGAATCTTCCTCCAACACCTCAAAACTCAGAAAACGAGGATGAAACCCACGACCCAACAAGAAAGGGGACATAGAAGTAGCATCTTTTCCACAATTGTTGTAAGAGAATTCTGCCAACCACACCAAATCCACCCATTCCTCTCTAGCTTGTAAATAACACCTTAAAAACTTCTCCAATTCTTGATTTACTCTCTCCACTTGTCCATTACTTTCCGGATGATACCCAGAAGTCAAACTAACTTCCACTCCAAGTTTCTTACAGAAGGCCCTCCAGAATTTTGAAATAAATTGAGATCCCCTGTCAGAGATAACTTGACTTGGGAGTCCATGTAGTCTAACTACACCTTGCAAAAAACTATGAGCCAGTTTTTCCGCGGTAACCTCTCCCTCTATTGGTAAAAAATGTGCTTCTTTAGTAAGAAGATCGACCACAACAAGAATGGTAGTACAACCCTTATCTTGAGGGAGATCAACTATGAAATCCATAGAAATTGTGTGCCAAGGACGAGGAGGAACAGGTAATGGCTCCAATAAACCATGCGGCTTCCCAACTTGACTTTTCTCTTGTGCACAGACTACACAAGTTTTAACAAAATTCAAGGTGTCTTGACGAATTTTTTCCCACCAAAAATTCCTTCGAACCAGTTCCAGAGTTTTTCTGAACCCAGGATGTCCTGCTAAAATGGATTCATGACAATTTCTCAAAACCTTTTCTCTCAACTCATCAGTAGGTACATAAAGCTTGTTATCAAAAAAAGGAAGATTGTCTTTCAACTTTCTAGCTGGATCCAGTCTCACCCACTCCTCCATCTTCTGCAAGGACATATTTTGACGAACTTCATTCAAAAAATCAATTTCTTTAATGGCTCCAGCTAACAAAAAACGTTCTGGAGCAATTATAGGTTCTGGTTCTATAATCTCTTTGTCTTCACTTCCAGGAAATTGGCGAGATAACGCATCAGCTTTTTTGTTTTGACTTCCGGGTTTAAAAGTCACAATGAAATCATAATCTGCAAAGAACAAAGACCAACGAAGTTGGCGTGGAGACAAAGTTCTGGCAGATTTTAAAAACAATAAATTTCGATGATCAGTAAGGACCGTTACTGTATGTCTTGCTCCTTTAAGAAAATGTCTCCATTCTTCAAAAGCGGACTTTATTGCTAACAGTTCCCGATCAGCAATTGTGTAGTTCACTTCAGCAGCAGAAAACTTTCTAGAAAAGAATGCAACTGGATGTATTTGACCGGTAGTTTCATTCCTTTGAGAAAGCACCGCCCCCAACGCTAAATTTGAAGCGTCCGCCTCCAAAAAAAAAGGTTTAGAAAGATCTGGATGAATTAGAATTGGACTAGAAGTAAATCTTTGTTTTAACTCTTGAAAAGCCTTTTCTGCTTCAAGGTCCCAGTCAAATTTCACTCCTTTTTTCAAAAGCCTCGTTATAGGAGCAACCAGCCGAGAAAAACCTTCTATAAATCTCCTATAAAAATTGGCAAATCCTAAGAAACTTTGTATTTCCTTAACCTTAGTAGGAGGGGGCCATTCAAGAACGGCTTGCACTTTTTTAGGATTCATTTCTAAACCCTTAGGTGAAATTATGAAACCTAAAAACTCCACAGAATCAGTATGGAATTGACTTTTTTCCAATTTGGCAAACAAATGATTTTCTCGCAACTTTTGTAACACCAAGCGCACATGTTTCTGATGTTGATCTAGGTCAGAAGAGAAAATCAAAATATCATCGATATAAACGACAACAAAAATATCCAAGTATTCTCTAAAAACCTCATCAATGAAAAATTGGAAAGCCGCTGGAGCATTACATAGACCGAATGGCATAACTTGATATTCAAACAGCCCAAATCTGGTCTTAAACGCTGTCTTCCATTCGTCCCCTTCCTGCACACGTACAAGATGGTAAGCTCCTCTCAGATCTAATTTTGAGAAAATATTTGCTCCTTGTATTTGATTAAGCATTTCTGAGATGAGAGGAAGAGGATACCGGTTCTTAATAGTGACTTTGTTAACTGCTCGATAATCTATGCAAGTTCTAAGCGAGCCATCCGGTTTTGGTACAAAAAATAAAGGAGAGGCCGCAGGTGACTTAGAATGACGAATAAATCCTTTGGCCAAATTTTCTGACAAATATTCTTTTAAATAATCATTCTCTTTCTCAGTAAGAGCATATACCCTACTACTAGGCAAAATTGTTCCTGGCTCCAGTTCAATTTTACAATCAAAGGATCTATGGGGTGGTAATTCTCCTGCCACTTTCTCATCAAATACGTCCCAGAAATCTTTGTAACACTGGGGAAGTTGACCCACTACAGCTCCCACATCATGACCTCCAATTCCAGTCTCAGCCAGAAAACTAGACACGGAATTACTTTGTTTTACCTCTTCCTCTAAGAGACTTCCTGAAAAGCAATTCTCTTTACAAAAATCGCAATAATGTTCTCCTGCGAGACACGCGAAATAAGAACACCCGCGCTATTGAGTTCAAACGCAACGAAGTGATTCTCACGCGCACAATCACTCGCGATGGAAAAAACACATGTGCACTCTCATGGCACGCGACGAACACAAAGCTAATCTGAAAAGGATAATAATAAAAAGGAAACTTGAATAAGAGAAGGAAACCTGACAGCTACCCTGTGATTCACTGTTGAATTCATTGTTGGACAAGGAAAAGAAAATAAACCAAGCTTTATTGGCCCGGCCGTCTGCCCCGCCTTGGAGTGCTTGTATTGGATCATTCACTATATAACGAATGCGCACGCACTCGCGGAAGTACTCGTGAAAGTACTGCTTCGCCACGCAGCAGCATTGGTGCGGCATAATTTACTTTTGTTTGGATTAACACGATTTGTGTTTTGCTTTTTAACCTGGAAGTGCAGTGCTCTCTCTACATCATTTTTATTATATCACGGTGGGTTTGTCTTAGCTAATATGTCTAACTCTTTCTGGCCATATTCATTAACAACTAATATGCTGAGTGCTATTCATAATGATGGCTCTGCGAACTGCGCGCCTACAAATGCGAGTTTACGCACCAGTCATAAATCCATTGTGCTTGCCCCCTCGCCTGCTCTAAACATGCCACATGGCGTTGCAGTTCCAATCAGTTTAAGCAGACCGCCGTTTTTTCTCCATTTAAACCAACCACACAATACCAAGATTCTTCCGCCATTTTATCTAAAACTACTCAAAATCCTGCTGTGGCTGTCCTCGAAGAGGCCAACACACTTTCAGATGCTACGTTATTACAACTTCAAGAAAACAGATTAGCGTTTGTGCCTAGAGTTAGCCCTATTCGCTCAGTCTCACACTCGTCTTCTAAACATGATGCCACAGACATCTCCATTTATGCCAGTCAATGTGAGTCACCTACCTCGATTTACAGCGCAAATTCCATGCGCCGCAGAGGGTGCTCGAACGCCATTACACATCACTCACCATCTCTTTCATACGTACATACTACACCAAGGCGTCCTAGTCATCCGCCTCCCACGGAATGTCTGCCTGCGCATAATCCAATGATTGAGATAGCTTTGTCTGCCATTAACACTACTATGCTAACTCTCTTTAAACTGTACGAATCATTGGATGCAAAAATCTCAAAACAGACATTACAGTTGGATCAAGTGACGTTATGGCTAAACTCTCTTCCTATTGATCGATGATTCCCCAAACAACCCGCTCCTACAACTCTTGTTGTCAATAATGAAGACGTGTTTATCTGCGATGATATCGGCGTATCGAACCGCATGACACAGCCACAGCCTGTGATTCCTATCTTCCCAGCAGTTATCCGGCCAATCGTTGAGTCTGGGAACGCGAGTTCCAAACCCACAGATAATGAATCTTGGACAAGTATGCCGTATTCCGCTCTTGTATTACCCAGAGGCGATAAGGGCATAACGTCCAAGAGAGATCTGTACTCTTCAAAACAAAAAAGAAAAAAGGTCTTGCTGTGACTATGAAGAAATCAAAAAACGTACCTTCGGTCCCGCATACGAAAAACACACTGACCTTTTTCTTTCAAGCGATTGGAACAGCGAATGCGACCAAATTTGGTGGTGCTCAAAAATTGTCCGAACCACAGCCAATTACCAATACAAACGTTCAGAGTGTTCCACCAAAAGCTTTGACATTCAGAAAGAGTTAATAAGCCCACCACTGTCATATTGTCATGGTCAAGAAGTCAGGGGTAAAGGCATGCAAGGGTCGCATGCACAGGAGACCTGGGTGGACACTGTCCTGGCACCTTTGGCACCAGGCTCATGAACAAAAGTAAACAAGAACATCCATTTAACACCAAAAAGCTTTTATTATGGACATAGCACTTCAGATGCATTAACCTTCAACATTCCATCCATTAAGCAGGATGCATTAACCTTGAACATTCCATTCATTAAGCAGCCCCAAGTGTATTCTTGGGTGTGGCTGCTAATGGATTGCCTTTGCACGTGCTCATTCTCTAGGAGTGGCAGGGTGTGGCTGGTAAGCCGGCCCTAGTGGGCGTTCCCACGATCTCAGCTATATAAGCTGCCTCAATCCTCAAGACAGACGCTTCGCGTTATTCTGCACTTGCAAGCAGCGTAACGCTCACCGTCGCCTGAAGTCAGACTTCCCTTTGAAGATCCTGCTTCCTGGACATCCTGCTTCCTGCCAGCATACTTACCAACTGGGGGAAGCTGTTCTTACCTATACATCTCTTCGATGAACCAAGTATTCATCTTTACACTTTCGGGAATGCCGAAATCTTCATCTTGGCACCGCAGCACGACACGCTCCATCGTCGACAGCAGTGGCTGCAAGGAAAAACAGAAGCAAGGTTAGACATCGAAAAAACAGTCAGTTTAAGGTTGCGCTTCACCATACTTCGCGCTTTTCCTTAAACCATCACTTACCTGCTGTCGAACATTGCGGTAGCATCCATCTTCCATCCGGCCGCGTCTCGCGTCTCACAGCTGCATTGAGGCCGCATTTCCATCTAAGGTACGAAAACAGAAGAGAGACATTATTGTGGGCATAAATAGGAGCAACATATAAAGACATTAAACAGAACGAACAGCATCACAAGAGCTCAATAAAGACTTACCAATCATAAGGAGAAGCATAGTCGCAGCTGGACTGGACTAATCCTTATCAGGCATCAGTTAAGGAACTAGATCCCATTTGACGCGCCCCTACCAGAAGTAGCAGGACGGAGAGCTTATCTTCCATAATTCACAGGTGAGTTTTATGGGCCGGCATATGCTTACAGAAACCGTACTTTGGGGTGAAGGGTTCGAGAGGTACAACAATCACAGATTGGTGCACTCACACACTCTTATCTCCACGCAGGAGCAGTATCACCACGTACCACGGCTCACAGCTTTTCTACTGAGGGAGAGGCCTGAAGGGGGTGATTCAAGTTCAGGTAGGGCTGCAACCGTGCCCCAAAGCCTCTGCAGAGACAGGTGAGCGTAACACATATCCCTCTGAATGATCTGGTCAATGAAATTCACAAAGCAAGTTTAGCAATAGCAACACAAAAATCAGGACCGGCTTCATTTGCAAGTGCTAAGCGTGCAGAAAGTTCAAAACAACAAACTGCCGAAGAACATCCATCACCTTTGTTAAATGAACAATTGAAGAGAGCGGTTGACAGTTATTTAACACAGCGCCTACCGCTCTCCACAACAGTCCCCCAGCCAGAAATAATATTCAAATGCCCAACAAGCGCAGTGCTGGAGACACATAAAACTTCAAAACAGTTTCTACCTTCTAATGATTTTTCATCAAATCATACATTCAATAACACATCAGTTCCTGCTTATCCCAGTAATATTAGACCTTCTCTGTCTTTGGTCAGGCAATCTCCTCATCTCATGATTTCGGATAACAGTCATAGATTATCATGATACACCAAAGCATTTCATTCTGATTGCCATTCGTTGATCATGAAGTGTCGAGAGGGATCCTTTCCATCATATACTTTTAACAGACAGAGCGTGCTCAACATCTTCAGGGATGTGTCTGAATTGGAAGATATCAGCTCTCATGATATTGCTCAGATTGAATTCATTTCAGACAAAGTTGCCTCAATCATTAGACTTTGGTTACCCTCAGGAGTTGTTCTCAATACAATCTAGCAGGCGAAAATGAAACTATTTGACATTGGATTTTTAGTCGCTCAATATCCAGAAAGGCACACATTTAGATCACACCTCCAGGTGCATGCAGCAAACATCTACACTTATGCGCGTTCTGACACTGATCCTTCCTTGGATACATGTCAGATACAGTAACCATTAGTTCCTCCATGTCAAACTCCATTCACCTTGGCCAGCTGGAACACTCGGGGATTCTCCCATTGGCAGGCCTCTTTACGCAACCTTCTGCACAGCTTCGACATCATGGCTCTTCAGGAAATGTGGATGTACGAAACCTCAAGTTGGGATAACTATGACACGATTCTTTTGCCAGCAATTCGATAGGAGTAAGGCCATCCCTCGGTGGGCCTGCTAGTTGCGGTAAATAAGAATCATGGTCTAGTCATATCAGCATGGGATTCTGAAAGCTCATTCATACTTTTGGTTAGAATTGTCTATTCTTCACATGTTATTGCTCTTATTAACATATATCGTAATCCAGATGGCCTTACCGATGATGCCTGCTATTCCGGTCTAGGTAGACTGTTTGAGCTAATTGCACAGACTCCAGATATCACTGACACAATCGTTGTGGGTGACTTCAATTTAGACTGTTTGTCACCTTATCGTAGTGCTCACTCTAAAGATGTCATTAAATGTGTCTCCTTTATTTCAGACAGAAATCTCCATATGCTCAACGGTGCCATCGAGGGTGACATTCCTGCTAGCCTACTTGGCAGCGGGCAGCCTCGGCCAGCATAATAGATTGTGTTCGTTGACCACAATTTAATCAAAAATGTTGCATCTTTTAATATCATATCTCAATCTCACATTTACCACAATCTTTTGGCCACTGCCATAAACTGGAACAATACATTAAGTAAATATGGATGTCACAGCAGGTGACGATCAACAATGCCAAATCACGTATTTGTTGGTCAGCACACAGCTTAGAAAAGTTCAATCGAGTGATTGATCACAATGCCGAATGCCGTCACCCAACATCATATACAACTTTACTTCTATCTTTGCATCGTCCCATATTTGTAGCGAATCATTGTTAATGACTCCAATCAAGCATTCCCACTAAGTCAATGCCTTGTCTGGGATTGCTCAAGGGAAGCCCTTATTTATATATTTTTATGACAAGTTATAATCTGGATGATGAACCCTTGTATAACGCCCCTCTCTTAGAATCCCCCTGACCCCACTGAGCCAAGAAGTAGGTTTGTTTTGCAAATTAAAAAGGTTTATTTGAAAAATTAAACAATAGATATATATCACACTTTATAATAAATTAATATTTGATATCACACTTATGAGTATAATGTCGATCAACAATGGATAATGTTATACTAGCACACATATTTTATTACTTAGGAGTTGGTACGGAAAGAACAAGGTAGCTGGGAATGCTTTATGGTTTCAAGGAGATGCAAAGATGAATAAAAGGCAGTACAGAAATAAACTTGATATGATTTCAGCAAAAGATAATATGATCACTTTTTCTCTGACAATTCACTCCCCCCCCTATGCAATGTAAGGAGATGGAAGTAACACACACAGTCTTCAGGAATACAATCACAGTACAATACAAATTCAGTTCCCCCCTAGCAAGCTTATAGCACCAGGGATGATTTTGAAACGCAGGCGAAAGACTTTCAGGTGATTTGCAAGGGATTGAAATAGGCTAAAATTGATTTTAATTCCCTCTAGAGGTTCAGGATCACTTTAGCAATGCTCTATGAATGATTGTCAGGTTGCAAACGAATTTCAGCAAAGGAAAGCAAGAAGCTGCTATTTTGACAAGTGAAGAAATTTGAGCCAAATCGCAAATCGCGGCACTTTTTCCGAGTGCGTCGAGCGCAATTACGAAAAAAGTATAATGAATAGAAAGTCGGTTTAGAGCCTGTTGGAAAGCTGGGAATCTTAGCTTCCGAATGAAAGTTAAATCTCGTTCCCACAAACGGTTCAAGACATACGGACGATTTTATAAAGGTAGTTTTTCAGAAATGAAATAATGATTCAAAATGGCAAATGACACTTTTACAGGTTTAAAATCGGAGAAGGGACACACGATTCTATGATGCAGTTTTGGACAGGTTAAATGTTTTGAATCAGATTATTTTAAGCTAAGAGATGGGTTCTGCACAGTTCTAGCTGGGTACTCACACTATAAATTTGAAAGGAATGGCCTCATCACGGATCTGGTCAACAAGTTTAGCTGCGGTTCTCTCTGCTCGGCGGGTCAATCAGGCACCGGTTCTGTTCACAGCGGTCCGGTCTGGGTCTCTGGTTCTGCTGGTCTGGATCAAGTGGATTCTGTATACCGCACTGCTTTCTGGGTACTGGTTCTGTTCTGGATACATAGGACTCTTAGCAAGCAGCAAACCGCACAGCCCGGCAGTTGAATAGTTTGCAAAAGATTTTGAGGCCTGCTGAAGAGTTCAGCTCTTTGGAGTTTTTGTTCTGGAGTTAGTCTGGATCTCTGGAGTTCTGGATTCTGGAGTTCTCCGTCAGCGTGCTGCGCAGAAATTCAGTTGAAGGTTGGAAAATGAATGTTCCTGTCTGGCTTCCAGTGGCTCTTTTTATGTCTTTTGAAAATGGGTGTGGATGCTAACTTTCTATGCCCAACCCACTCGTGATCTGATAGGTCAAGGATTCTCTGTGACCTGATTTGAGAAGGGATAGTGTGTCAGAGTGAGTCAGAGTCTTACAGTCTATTGAAGAAACGCCCCTTTGCTTTTGCTTTAGAAAATTATTTTCATAACTAAACATATTTCCCAGATACCCAAGTGGTTTACATTACATGTACATATTACAGATTACTTATGGTACATTATGGCCCAACTCTGATGTTTCTAAGAGCTTGCATTCAAAAATGACAACTTATTTTAATTTTTGGTAGCTTTTGCAACATTGGTTTTTCATCAAATCCTTACACAGACCTGTACCCTCTTCCTGAGCATATTAATCTAAGTTATCGTGTCTCTAGCATAAATACAGTGTTTGCAGCATTCATAATTCCCGGAGTTTTGCCTCAGAACATCACAGAGCGACCAGCCTAGTCTTGAACTGGGAGTGAATGTGTCATTTTAAAGATCCCAAAGTTGTACATTTCTGTCATCTGGTTACAATTAGTTATCAGTATTCTTATAAAACATATTTGCCTTCAATTCACTTCACTTCAATGTTTGGGTCCACCCCCAGTAGGTTGGTGAGTCAGATGGTCACATGGCCTTCTTTGCTGGCAGGGCACTGTTTACAGTCAACACCAAATCAGCATATCCTATTCAATGGAAAGAGTCTTTTGTGTTGGGTCCTGCAGGCTGGAGGAGAAACCCCTCCCTCTCAATCAACAGGGCCATGTGATAACCTGCCTTCTTGTGTGGAGTTCTGAGGTGAGAAGGTTTCCCAGCCTCTTGGACTGTTAATTGAATCAGCCTGTCTTCTGGGAACAGCAGGTGTTTAAGAATTTTAATTAACCAAAAGGCTTTGAAGTTTCCAGCTGGTTCAGGATCCTTTTGCAACTCCTGAAGTACAGTTCTCCTGTCAGAGTTTAGACCGCTAGCGCGGGTTTGTGTCCAATGCCGGTACTGCACCCATTTTTTTAGGAGTTGTCTTGAATTAACTCCATTTCAAAAAGGGGATTTTCTTGATAGTATATGATCATTGCTCAACATGGCCTTGGTGTGGATTCTGCAGTAGAATAATTTTGTGCCCCTAATTTTAGCCATTTTTGACATTAATTAAAACGGATTTTGAACAGATGGTCTCCTGTATTAGCTATCTTGCAATGTTTGAAATGGACATTTTAAGCTTGCATTCAGAGAAACGGAGGTGGTTTAAAAGTGCTTTTGAGCTAACAGGCCCTGCTGTTTTTCCTTGGGCACCACCTTTTACCCATGGCGCTTCCGGTCCATCACGCTCGCACTGGTGGGTGGCAGGTTAGGCAACCATTTTGGTGTGCGCAAAACTGCGCGGTTCTCCTGGATTCTGGCGCAACGTGGGCTTTTTGGCCATCTTGGATTTTCTAAGCCCACAGCACCAACTGTTGCAGCTTAATGACTCAAACGTGGGTCAATACCCCTGACAAGCCCCCCCGCCTGACTGCACTTTGATTTCGAGTCGAGGGGGAGTCGGGTGCAAAGGATGTTTTGATCCACGCGCTGGTATGTCCGCATCACCTTCTTCCAATGCCATAGATGGCACAGTTCAGCATCTTTTCCTCCATCCAGTTGGATCGATCGGTTCGTCTCACCGGTCCTGATGGGAGTATTGGGCGGTACCCCGGGCCCCTCAGATCTTTTCTCCCGGTCTCCAGGTCGTCTTCCGTGGTCAGTCTCTGGGTTTTCTTTCTCCTAGGATGACAAAGCAAAGCGGCAATACACATTCCTAGACATTTTTCCACCACTATTAATGGTGAGACGAACAGATACATTTTATACATCAGGATACATTTTGCAGTCTTATTTTAAAAACAGGATATAATTAGGAGACATTTACATGATGTTACTATATTTTTGATATGTGGACTATTTTAGGGTTGGAACTGAATTACTCTGGAGCGGCCCCCTCTGGTATTGCAGAGGACTCCTCCAATTGCTGCAGGGTGTGCCTGGGATGGCAACACTTTAACTGATTTATATGGACCCACTTGTCTTCCCCTTCCGCCAAACTACCTTTGGGGAGATCTTGTCTATAATTTCAAAAGGTTCCTTCCATGTAGGCAAACATTTTCGCTGTTTGGCCTGGTTTCTTTGGAAATTGTATAGATAGACCCGGTCTCCCACATTATATACTTTCCTGGAAGTTTTCAAATCGTAATGGGTCTTCATGCTACCAGCTGATCTTTCTAGATTTCGCTGAGCATAGGCAAAAGCATGTTGGAGGTGTTTCCTTAAATTCTCCACATACTCATGAGTTGTGGAGGCATTTATCAATGTCTGCTCTTGGGTCCTGTAGAGCAAATGCTGGGGAAGCACCATCTTACGTCCAGTCATCAGCTCAAATTGGTGACATTTTAGTTGCAGATGAAGGGGTAGATCTGATTGCCATTAGGACCAAAGGTAATCGGATATCCCAACTTGGCCCAGAATCTGCCACAAACTTTTTTAATATGCTCACAATGGTCCGGTTGTAGCGTTCTACTGCCCCAGAAGAAGCTGGCCGGTAAGCAATATGTAGCTTCCTTTTGACCCCCAGTATCTCCCACATCTTAGTCATTACTTCGCTGGTAAAATGGCTACCTTTGTCTGACTCAATCCTTTGGGGTAGACCAAAACGCGAAAAGATGTGGTTGATCATCAGGGCAGCTGCTGTTTCTGCCTTGCAGTTTGGGGCCGGGAGACATTCCACCCACTTGGTAAACAAGCATGTGACCGTCAACATGTACTTGTTTCCCCTAGACGAGCGAATCACAGGGCCTACGAAGTCGATTTGCAAATCTGACCATGGCAGTGTCATCCCCCTCTTTTGGAGAGGCGCACCGTGTGTGAGGGATGATGGCTGAAATTGTGCACACACCAGACACCCCTTCAAGTATTGGTCGAGGTCCTGCCCCATGTGTGGCCAGTAAGCAACCTCTCTTAAGATCTCAAGTGTTGTATGAAACCCCCTATGACCGGCGGTGGCTGCATCATGTGCGTGACTTAACATCAGGCTTCGGAATGAGGTAGGGACCACCCACTGATCATGGCCAGCTTGGGATTTCCTTACCAACAAACTGTCTTGGATTCAGAACATTTTTGGACATTTCATCAACACTCTAAGGTCCTCCTTCCCAATGTAATTGGTATCCGTCAGGGGAAAGTTCTCAGGGTCCTCAATGTGTTGGTAAAACGTACCAATTATTGGATCCCCCTTCTGAGCTGTATTTAATTCAGCATCAGGGGTCTCCTTACTCCATTGTGCAGTTGAAAGATCGTTGTGAGCATTTGTCTGGGACCTAGTGATAGCAGTGACCTGGATTTCCCCCAACAGGGACTCTATTTCTATTAGATCCCCTTGGATGGCCCCAGTTTTAGCCAGCTGATCAGCTAAGTAATTTCCAGTTTTGTCTGGTCCCTCTACTTTGGAATGACCCTTGATCTTTTTCCAGTAGATGGTCATCCCATTCGAGGTGACCAGATCATCAATGTTTTGGATTAACTTCCCATGTTTCAAGGGTTTGTTTTTAGCACATAACATGCCTCTGGTTTTCCAATTAACCAGGTGCTCCACAAACCCGTTCCGTACATAATCTGAATCTGTGATTATGACCAGTTCGTGGAGTTGATGTTGGACAGCAGTGAGGATGGCTTGATACACTGCCATCAATTCTGCCACCTGACTACTTCGGGACCAATTTTGTACCCAGCTGAGGGTTCTGGGGACTCCTTCACCCATGCATTCCCTACGCCGGCCACCAGTTCTTTCTCCCCATTGTTGTCAACATGGTAAGAGCATCCATCCACATAGACAGTGGGCATTCCCTCACACTTGTCTTCTTCAAATACTTTGTGTGGGGAATTAAGGTATGCCTCCATGTTGTCCTTGATTTTTAGACTTTCGCCCTCGAGACAGTTTTCACTGGCACAATCATGCAAGTCAGCCAGACCTTGCGCGAGGGAACTCTTCTTGTTTTGGCCATATCTGACCTCCACAAGAAAGCCTTGCATTGACAGAATCCAGGAAGTAATTCGGGAATTACTCACATTTCCGGCCCGGATTCTGTCACTTTGGAGATATTGCAGAGGCTGGTGTGGAGTCTCTACTATGATGTGTTCCCCCTGGATGAACGGGCGGTAATTCTTCAATGCCCACACCGTTGCCAGGAGTGCCTTCTCACAATCGTTGAATTTTTCCTCCACAGAGGATAAAGTTTTGCTCGCATAGGATATTACTTTATTGACCATGTCATGCTTTTGGTATAATACTGCCGTCAAGCACGCATTAGAGAACCCTGTCTCCAGGAAGAACTCCTTGTTTCTGACAGGGTAAGCTAGGCAAGGCGCTTGTGAGAGGCTTCTTTTGAGTTGTCTTACTGCCTCGGATTGTTCTGGACCCCGTTCCCACTTGACCCCCCCCTTCAAAAGATGAATCAGGGTTCTAGTGATCTCTGCGTAGCCCTCAATTAACTTTCTGCTGTAATTAGTCAGTCCAAGGAGGCTCCTTAGTTCCCGCAGAGTTGTGGGATCCTTCAGTTTCTGAAGTGCTTCCACTTTCTTTTCTTGGGGACAGAGACCCTGAGGAGTAATCTCATGCCCCAAGAAATGAACACGGGTTCTACACCACTGTGCTTTCTGAAAGGAAAGTTTTCCTCCGGCGGCCCTCAACTGTGTCAGAACATAACGGATCTCCGCTATATGTTCCTCCACAGATTAACTTTTGATGAGGACATCATCTACATAAGCCAGGTTACCCCTCGCACCCAGGTCGTGCATGGCCTTATGTAGGAAAATGTTGAATTCATTGCCGGAGTTGAGGTATCCGAAGGGAGTTCGGGTCCATGTGTACTGCTGGCCCCCAAAAGTAAAAGCCAGTTTGTATTGGTCCTCCCTACTGACAGGTACGGTCCAGTATCCATTGGTCAGGTCTATTGCAGTGAATACCTGTGACCCCTGAATCTGGGCCAGCCCTTGGTCAATGTAGGGAAGAGGCTATCGGGAAGTATGGACCCGTTTGTTGAGCTCCCTAAAGTCGGCGCAGAGTCTCCACTGGCCGTTTGGCTTCAATATTCCCAGCACCGGATTATTGAAGGTGCTGTGTACTGGACGGATTATTCCCCGGGACTCAAGATTCTTAATTATTTCAGTAAGGGACTCAATTGATGCGAGAGGCAAGCGATATTGCTTCACAAACACTGGAGTCATGCCAGGGTCCGTGGGAATTGTTGTTGTGTGGATGTCGGTGCGACCACAGTCATATGAGACTACCGCAAAGAGATCTTGGAAATCCAAGAAAACTTGTTTCAACTTTTGCTTCTGATCTAGAGTCACACAGGCATCAGCTAGGTTGACTCTCTCTTCCACCATCTGCCTGAAGCCTGGAAAGACTTCTGGTTTTGCTATCTCAGCGGCCTCCTCCAGCTGGGAGAAGTCCCTGGTCAGAATTTGGACTGGAGCCTTCAGGTGGAAAAGGCAGCCCTCATCGACCTGGAAAATCACCTCATCCCTTCTGAAGTCACAAGTCACATCTTCCTTACCATAAGGGCAGGAAGTGTACACCAGGAAGTTCCCCCCATGCCGGGTAAAGATCCTGTCTGGTGTTGTATTGTCATCACTGTCAAAACAGTCCTTGGGGATTGGTCCTAACAGTTCATTTCCTAGATCAATGGAAAAATGTCGATCATCAACCGCCATTCCAATAATGGTGCCCGCGGCTAGAGTAATACTCTTTAAGTCGCTGTTATCCACCTCTATTGGAATGGTGTCATGTTCTATATTGACTAATGGTGTTGGGTTTACCCCCAGCCCTTGCTGTTGGAGAGAAGCATTTAGATGAATATAAGCATCAGGGTTTTTCAATTTTTGTCCTCTTTTAATTTTCACTTCCAGGGAGAATTGTCGGGTCCTTTCTGGGATGGTGACTTCCTCTCCAATCTGAATTTCAACTGCATGAGGTAGCAATTGAGCTGACCTAAATGCTTTTTCTGGATCATCAAAGCCCATGGGATTATCCGCTAATCGGGACCAAGCTTTGAAGTTTATTAGGTCCAAACTAATGGCAAAGCGATTGAGAATGTCACTGCCTAAGTAAAAGGCGGCAGTGACGTCTCGCACGACCCAACAATTATGGACTATGCTCTTGTTGCCAATGGAGATTTTGAGCATACACCTGCTTGGCAGGAGATGTTTGGAATTGGGTGTTTCCAGATCCATTTCCCATTTGTCTATCAGTTTGAATGTGGGAATGGCTGGATCTTTTGGGAGTTGGCGGAACATGGCTTCGCTGATGAAGCTCTTACCGCTGTTCACACACACTCGGGTGAGAACAGAGTCCTTCCCATCATTTAACTGAACAGGGATGAAGAACTGCTCTTCAATTTGCTGAATATCAGCCAGGCTCTGAGCTGATTTCACATCTTTCTGGACTATAGGAGTGGGAATGTCTGATTGTGAATTAGTATAGAATTTCAGAGTGTTTCCTTCCAGCGTGGAATACCATTTTAAACTGGAAGGAAGGTTGATTTTCAGAAATAGAGAGGACCCCCCGTCACCAGTCTGTTGTCCTACTGCTATTACTGTCACATCTGGAATTTGGTTGTTCTGGAAGTGAAATTCTACTTGGTCAGATTTTTGTTCAACCATGTGGCATGTGCCGTTTAAACTAACATGGTTGACACTCTGCTTTAATTTTATTGGTCGGCTAGTCTGGGTCCAGAGGACCTTGTTTACGCAATCTATTAGGGGTGACAACCTTCTCAGGAGGTCATTCCCTAGTAAACAAGGGGTGCCCTCTGGAGTCACTACTATGACCGGGTGTTTCACCTTGTGCCGCCCAATTTTAATGTCCAAATCTGCAGTCCCCTCGATGGGAATTTCCTTCCCGGCAAAGTTCTGAAGCTGTCCAGGAAGAGAGGTGAGGGCAATTTGGTACTTCTCCCCCCTACCTGAATTCAGTTCATCAAAGGCCCTTCTGGACAGAAGGGTAGCTTGGGATCCAGTGTCCACCAGTGCCAACATTGTACCCTGACCCTGTACTTGTACCGGGGCATAATATCTTCCCTCCTTCTCCTCAAGGGGACACAGATAATGCACATTTCTGGACAACTGGTGGGCTAATTTTCTGGTTTTGGACATTGGGAGTGGAGAGATTTGGGCAGAATTCTGTGGAGAGTCATGGGAATCTGAAAGAAAAAGTTTGCAACTGGAAATGGTTTCGGGTTCTGGGCTGCCCCCCCTTTTTGGAGGCAGTCATCAGGATGGGTTTGACCCATGGGATTTTGGTATTGTTGGTTCTGGGATAGAATGATGGGCGGCAACAGCTCAATCCCCACATCTACCCAGTCTATTGATTCGGTTTTAGATTCCCCTGGTTCCGGTTCTGGGCCGCCCCCGCCTTTTTGGAGGCAGTCACCAGGATGGGTTTGAACCAGGGGTTTTCGGTCTTGTTGGTTCTGGGATAGAATGATGGGCGGCGACAGCTCAATCCCCACATCAACCCAGTCTAGGTTGGAATCCCTTGGGACCCATTTTTCCTTGAGAGGAGTTCCCCCATCTCTGATGGAGAAGATCCTTTTCCCAGGATCCTCTGAGGGTCCCTCTCCCTCAAATTGGAAGACCTGTACCTCCTCCACAAAATGGGTCTGTTTGGGTCCTTTGTTTCTCCTACCTCCTCTTTGCTCCTTGGGTGGCAGACTTTCAGGGGTAGGAGATTTTGTTTCCGGTTCCTGGGTTTCCAGGGGCTGTTTACAAGTGGGGAAGGAAGCTTCCTCCAAGGCTTTACACCCCCCTTCCCCTTGTGCCTCCTCCCTGGGAACCGGTGGGTTATCGGGGTGCTGCCCCCGTCATTGTTCTGGAGCACCAGGCCCAGAGTTTGGGGCATTCTGCAGTGGCATGCTCATCTGAGGGTTCTGTTGAGCCCTCAGTATGTGACCCAGATCCCGTGCCATTTTTTGGACCTGGCGCTCTAACTGTGAATCCCGCTCAGGCTGATACAGGGTTCTATGTTCTCCCCTGGGCTGATCCCGGGAAGGGTAGCTATCCCTTCTCTGGTAGTACCCTGGGTTGGGAAGATTTGGGTACCCCTCCACCCTTGGCCTCCCCTCTCCCGGATTAGGTGGTCTGGGCTCAGGAAAGTGGGGAAAGAAGGATGGATGATTTTGAGGTTGGAAATTGGGTGGATACCTGGGAAAAAAGTTCTGCCCAGTGTTTGGGGAATTTCTGCCCTCCTGTGGGAAGTTAGGAGGGAAGTTCCCTGGGTCAGGTGCTTGGCTGGATCCCCCCCCCTTGGGCTGGAGGAGTCCACACATAACGCAGGATGGGTTGGTTTCCCTTGTAACAGGGACTTACATAATCAGGGGAGTGAGGGACCCCATTTGTGGGACTACCTCCTTGACTCCCTGTCTGTGACTGGCCCGAAGGCCTTCTGGGCTTAGAATTATTTGGTGCAGCCAGGTTTTTAGGCACCCCATCTCCAAATCTAAAACGGGGGCAATCTTTACCTTTTCCACCTTGGCAGCAGCAGCGGTGCTGTTGGTTTTGGGGTTTTTGGGCTGATTCTTATTTTCCACCGGTTTCTGCACCTCATAGATGCGGGTGGCTTGCTCAATGACCCAGTCTAAAGATCTGTTCTCGTGAAAATCTCTGACGAGCTGGGTCATTATGTATTTGGGTAAGGCATGGAAAAACGTATTAACAAATTCCTTACTGTCGGTGCGCACCCTTTTGGTAGTCTGTGCAAAAGCACGCTTTAACTCCTGCACAAATTCTTGTGGGGCCTGATCCTCCCCACATTGCAAATTGTAGGCTGCCTTGCGAGCCTCTTGAGGATTTCTATGAACAGAAAAATGTTTCAAGATGGCCGCCCTATAGGTGGACCATCTTGAATGATTTTGGTCCTCCAGCCCCGCAAAGAAACTGGAGTATTCTGGGGAGAATGTCCATTTGACGTACTGGATGCAGCTACTGCTGTCCTTCAAATGGAAAGTCTCCATCATTTGCTCATAAAGCTCCAAGTGTTCCCAAACAGAATACTTGGCGTTCTTGTGATAAGGGGTGATGACACTCCTTATTGCCTTGATCTGCTTTAAGGGGTCCTTAAGCAAGGCCCTTTTTTTGCCTTATTGGCCTTTTTGGTTCGGGTAACCCTGGTCCACTCATCCTCTGACTCAGAGGCACTGCTCCCAGAGGTGCCCGTCTGATCTTCCAGGTTTTCCCGGATTCTGCGAGCCTGGGAATGGCTGGCAGAATATGGGGACCTGGTCTCCTGTGTCCTGGCCCGCTCAGAGGAGTCTTCAGATCCCTCCTTGCTGCCAGGATTTGATGGGTACCCCCCCACTGACCTAACTGGGCAGAGGTTTTTAGGATGCCCTTAGTGGGTCTACTTTCCTGGGGTTCCCCACTAAATTGCACTGTGCTTGGGTGCTGTAATGAAGGGAGCTCCGGGATGGACCCGTATCACAGCAGCAAGCATAGAATGTCTGGATGATGTCACAAAGATGATGTGTACACTAGAGTGACAGGGACTGTAATCCAATGAAATGAGGGGAGGGGAGGTAAGGTCAGTTTCTCTAATACTGACGGTTGATGAGTTTTGTTTTGTTTTCAACTAGGGGCTGAATGCGGAGTAGGAGTTTGCCTACGAATGGGCTTATTAAAACTAAGTATGAAGATAAAGACTTGCCGCGAAGTCTAGAATCGCACCTGTTGTGCGTAAGTGACGGGCGGCACCTGTTGTGCCTTATGGAGTTGCATCGGTTGTGCCAGGAGAGATGTTGAGGCTGTCTGCCCGTTGGCGGAGTGGCATGAGAAGGAGGACCGAACTCGTAACGTAAGCAAAGTTACGTGTTTGTCATCGGAGCCGGATTGACAAGCCTCTGAGGGATCGCAGCGACGATCCGCAGCGACGATCCGCGTCTCTCCCTAGCCCCCTCCGACGAGTGGGAGGAGTCCGAGGTGGAGAGGCTCGTCGCTGGAGTGCCGGAGAAGGAAGGTCAGAGAACGCGTCGTTACCCGTACTCGAGCAGCTGATCGAGGCCTGATCAGAGGCGGGGCCTGGGAAGCGACTCGCACAGAAGCGCTGCAGCGGAAGAAGGGAGTCGAGGGCTGAGGCAAAGGCAACAGCGAGCTGAAATAGACATCCCAGCTGATCGGTAGCGTGTGAAGACAAGTAAGTGAACCCGAGGAAGGGGGAGAACAAAGAGCTGTGGTAACCCTATAGACTGAACGCACAAAGAGATGTGATAACATTGGAGGAATGGGGGGGGAGTGAAACTGACTCATGGACGCATTATCCCTTTGAGTATCTAAAGAACTGAATACATAGAGGAGGAGAGAGAGGGAGCCACACTTAAGGCTGAATTCTCGTCACTCCCGAATTTATTTTAAGACTTTCTGCTGGTGAGTTCATGGCAAGTAGACCTACGCTGTCTTGCCCATTCAAGAGGATACCCTGAGAAGGACACAATTCCTTTTCCCGTACACCAAGGTGAAAAGGGGGACTTTACAGACGAAGAAATTCCGTTATAAAGAAATAAATAAAGACTGTTTGAGCCTCAAAACTGTCTCAATGGTGTTTGTCCCACCTGATAATATATAACATTTGGTGGCAGCGGTGGGATAGACTAGAACACCATGGAAGAGCTAATAAAGTCCCTTGCCGAAGGCCAACAGTTACTCCAACAGGCTCTTCAATTACAGGCACAACAGGCGCAGGCTGATCGACAATCATTCCAGCAGGCCATACAACTACATCAAGCACAATTGATAGAGACGACAAGCATGAGAAACCATCCACAAGTACCTACTTCCGTACTGCAAAAGTACACACCGGGAGAAGATCCAGCGCACTTTTTCGTACACTTCGAAAGAGTCGCTCGGAACGCACAATGGCCTGCAGAAAGATGGGGCCATTACATCGCCCCACTATTGGTGGGAGAGATGCAAAGTGCGTACCAGGCAGCGAACCCGTGTGGAGACACATCGTATGGTGATATGAAGCGTGCTGTTCTGGAGAGGCTTGGTCATGACGAGGAAGCATACAGAATCAAATTTCGGGAGGTCCAATTACTGCCTGAAGAAACACCCAGGCAACTATACTATAGGGTGAAGGAATTAGGAGACAAATGGTTGCAGACGGCAACATCTACAGTCCACGAGATATCAGAAAGAATAGTGTTGGAGCAATTCTTAGAGGCGCTTCCCCTCCCAATACAGCGATGGGTCCGGCAACATCATAGACCCACCCTGGTCGAGGCAGTGAATATCGCCTCCGTGTATCAAAAGGCCGGCCAGGGAAAGCTGTTATCGTATCCAGCTACTCAGAAAGGGGTATCCAGCTCGTCAGGAGGTGGCCCTAAACCCTCTAACAACTCAAGATGGCCGAACTCAATGATCCGAAAACCAGACTGGGAGAATCAAAAGCTACGCCCTCCCAGCGAAGGCTTCCTATCGACATCTACGTCCAGACCTCCTATTCTTAACAATCGAAGCCCACAATGTTTTGAGTGTGTAGAATGGGGGCACCTAGCTCGGTTGTGTCCGGAGAGGATCAAGTCGGAGCGGATGGATGTAGGGGTACTTGAGACACTCAAGGAGAACAGTCAGGTTGAGGAAAATGCAGGGGTGAAACCAGCAAACCCTTATGTCTGTGATGCCTAAGTAGAAGGACGTCCGACCCGGGCTCTGATTGATTCTGGCAGCATGGAGACCGCCGTCAACCCGGAGCTGGTAGGTGGTGTGCCCGAAACGAATGATACTGTCCCGATTCGCTGTGTGCATGGTGATGTCAAGAGTTACCCAATCAAAAAAATACAGTTAAAGATTGCGGGGGAGGAGATGGGGGTACGAGCAGCTGTGATGCCGGTGCTCCCGGAGCCCCTACTGGTCGGATCTGATGTGCGGGACTTATCACGCATTATCAAAATAATTGAACAGGGATGGTTAAAAGAGGCACCCATTCATGACCAAGAGCTCAAACCACCCTCAAATAGAGCTAGGAAGAGCCGCTTGGAGAAACGGAAGGAGAAGAACGTATGGATTGCAAGAAATGTGTGTCCAGTTGCTGTCGATTGGAGGATTGAAGAGCAAGGTGACAGTTTCCGAGTAGCCCAAGAAATGGACCCTCTATTGCGACATGCTAGAGCTTCAGTCAGAGGAAAACAGGGCGAGAAAGGTCCCTACTTCATAAAGGATCATGGGTTGTATTACCGGATTATCAAGGGACATGATGACGAACCCATTCAACAACTCCTGGTCCCCAGCAAATATACTAGGTCGGTGTTGGAAGTCGCACATATGCAAATAGGTGAAGGTCATCTTGGAGTGGAGAAGACCACTCAAAAGATCCTGGCTAGGTTCTTTTGGCCAGGAGTGTTTGGTCAGGTGGCACGATTCTGTCAGCAATGCCCAGAATGTCAAAAGAAGAACAGGGCTAACATTAAGAAAGTACCTCTGCAAACTATGCCCCTTATTTTGGAACCCTTTCATAGGATCGGGATGGATGTCGTCGGACCACTAGACCCGACGAGCAGGGGTCATAAGTATTTATTAGTGATTGTGGACTATGCTACCCGATATCCCGAAGCTTTTCCCCTACGCACTACTAATGCACAACAAATATGTGACGTCCTGGTGCCCTTTATTGCGAGGGTCGGTATTCCCAAGGAAATCATAACCGACAGAGGTACCAATTTTATGTCTACAGTGTTAAAGCAAGTATGTGAGACTATTCATATAAACCAGATTAAAACAGCAGTATATCACCCACAAAAAGATTGGCTTGTAGAAAGGTACAACCGGACCATAAAATAAATGCTAAGGAAGACCATGATACATGGAAAGCGTAATTGGGATAGGCTGATACCTTGGATCCTGATGACCTTACGAAATACCCCACAATCTTCCACAGGGTTTGCCCCATTCGAGCTGTTATTTGGCAGACCGGTCAGAACACTTCTTGATATATTAAAAGAAACTTGGGAAGAACAACCCAACCCGGAAATCACGCTTACCGAGTATGCCATGCAGTTAAGAGAGAGGGTGGAGAAGCTGCAAGCGGTAGCAAAAAGTCATCTCCTACAAGCTCAAGTCAACCAAGAACATTATTACAATCTGAGAACACGTATGAGAAGCTTCCAAGTAGGGGACCAGGTACTTGTTCTCCTACCTACTTCTGAGAACAAGATGCTTGCTTCTTGGAGAGGACCATATATCATCGAGGAGGTACTCGGCCCGGTAACGTATAGAGTTCGTCAGCCTGGAAGGAAGATTCAATTACAGACATACCATATCAATATGTTAAAGAAGTGGATAGAGCCTGAACCGATGATTGCAATGATAAATGTGGAGGGAACAACAGAAGAATGTTCTGTACCCACGGGGGAGAAGGTTGGGAAGGAAGCGTTGAATATCAATCCAGATCTGAGTGCAAGCCAGAAAAAGGAGCTTGCCGAATTAATAGGACATTACGCAGAGGTCTTTTCATCAATACCTGGAAGAACGAAGTTAACCTGTCACCATATACAAACAGCTCCAGGAGAGAAGGTGCGACTTCGACCATACAGGATTCCCGAGGCTAGAGTTCAGGCTGTGAATCAAGAAGTACAGGAGATGCTCAAGTTGGGGGTGATTGAGCCTTCTTACAGCGAATGGTGTTCTCCTATGGTCCTCGTTCCTAAATCGGATGGTACATCGAGATTTTGTATGGACTTTACAGACGAAGAAATTCCGTTATAAAGAAATAAATAAAGACTGTTTGAGCCTCAAAACTGTCTCAATGGTGTTTGTCCCACCTGATAATATATAACAGGTGCCCATACCCGGATGCCCACCCATCCATTCCTGGGAGGTACTGGCCTATGAACCCCATACTTTTGGCTGGATAGTAATCTGCCATCCCTGTGGCCCTGTGCTCATGTGCGCCAGGGCACATGTGGGTGGCAGAGTCCAAGGACTGGGAGAGATGAAGGCCTCTGGTACTAGGGCTCCTGAGGTTATGCTCAGGTGTTTCCCTTTGCAATGCAAGAGCCTGCGCTTTCAGTTCCTCGGTTAAGGCCTTACTAGACTCTATCAGTCTCTCCTGCATGGCTACCTGTTGCTGGAGCCTATCATTGTGCTGACAGAGAGCCTCATTTTCTCTCTGCGCCTCCTGATTGGTCCTGGAATACTGGGCCAGTCTTTGCTGCAGGGTGGTTACCTCCTGGGTACCATCCCTACTGGCCTGCTCCTTTCTTGCCAGAGCATCTTCCACCCTCCTGGTGTGCTCTAACAAGTCGTGGTGCTCTTTTTGGAGGTCACCCAGTCCCTGGAGGGCCAGGTGATTTTCTTCCATTTTCCTTTTTAAGTGGCAGACTTCCTGGCCTAAGGTATCCCTTTTCTGAGTAATAGCCTGCATCTGTGCCGCCAGGTCGTCCCTCTGCCGTTGAAGGGCACCAGCTTTCTGGCGCTCTTCATCAAACTCTGCCTGGGTATCCAGGTCTTTCAAAATCATTTTATTGCTTTCCTCTTTCTCTCGGTCTAGTTGGATTTGCAGGGTGGCTACCTGCTCTGTGCACGCCCTGTTGAAATTGATCTGTTGCTCCAGCTTTTTCTGGCTCTGCAGTAAGGAGTCCAAACTGTCTTGCTGCTCCTTCAGCAAGGCCATAATTCTGGTATCCTGGTCAGCCTTTTTCTGTTGCAGGATATCCATATCCTCCTTTATTTTAATGATGTACTGTCTACTCTCATTTTCGGACTCCTGGCTTCTGTGCAGCCTCTGCTCAGAAGAGTCCAGATCAGATTGGGCCTTCTGTAATGCCAGCAGTTGCCTACTCGCCAGATCTTGGCCTTCAGCACATTTGTCCTGCATGGCCCCCATATATAAATAGAAATATGCCGCTACCCTGGCAATCTTGTTGTGCTCATCCTTGGCCTTAGGGGCCAGATATAGTTCACTCAGGGCCACATGTAAGGGACCCTGATCTCTCCATATATCTGACCCTGTTTCAGTGATCTGGGGTGCGATTGCCTGCAACCAGACCTCCTGGTCCTGATGAGCCCACTCACCTCTCACAAATAGCTTATGTAAGAGGTTTTCTCTGGCTATTTTGATGTCTACCAGTGTCGTCATTCTGGAAATTGATTTCCTTCCTGACTTACTGAAGTTAGTATTTTATTTTGCAAAACAGACCGTTTCTTGAGAGCGTTCCTTTTTGAGGGGTGTTTTCACAGCGTAGCACAGCGTGGTGATCCAACAGGATTTATGTATCCTATCAGTTAGTACACTGTATTAAGCTGCACAAGCGGTAGATCTAATCCAGAATCCTCGGCTACAAGCCCCCACTCTCTTAATGACTCCAATCAAGCATTTCCACTAAGTCAGTGCCTTGTCTGGGATTGCTCAAGGGAAGCCCTTATTTATATATTTTTATGACAAGTTATAATCTGGATGATGAACCCTTGTATAACGCCCCTCTCTTAGAATCCCCCTGACTCCACTGAGCCAAGAAGTAGGTTTGTTTTGCAAATTAAAAAGGTTTATTTGAAAAATTAAACAATAGATATATATCACACTTTATAATAAATTAATATTTGATATCACACTTATGAGTATAATGTCGATCAACAATGGATAATGTTATACTAGCACACTTATTTTATTACTTAGGAGTTGGTACATAAAGAACAAGGTAGCTGGGAATGCTTTATGGTTTCAAGGAGATGCAAAGATGAATAAAAGGCAGTACAGAAATAAACTTGATATGATTTCAGCAAAAGATAATATGATCACTTTTTATCTGACAAGTCACTCCCCCCCCCATGCAATGTAAGGAGATGGAAGTAACACACACAGTCTTCAGGAATACAATCACAGTACAATACGAATTCAGTTCCCCCCTAGCAAGCTTATAGCACCAGGGATGATTTTGAAACACAGGCGAAAGACTTTCAGGTGATTTGCAAGGGAGTGAAATAGGCTAAAATTGATTTTAATTCCCTCTAGAGGTTCAGGGTGGGTGATAGCTACTTTAAATTAGTTCAGGATCACTTTAGCAATGCTCTATGAATGATTGTCAGGTTGCAAACGAATTTCAGCAAAGGAAAGCAAGAAGCTGCTATTTTGACAAGTGAAGAAATTTGAGCCAAATCGCAAATCGCGGCACTTTTTCCGAGTCCGTCGAGCGCGATTACGGAAAAAGTATAATGAATAGAAAGTCGGTTTAGAGCTTGTTGGAAAGCTGGGAATCTTAGCTTCCGAATGAAAGTTAAATCTCGTTCCCACAAACGGTTCAAGAGATACGGACGATTTTATGAAGGTAGTTTTTCAGAAATTAAATAATGATTCAAAATGGCAAATCATTACAGGTTTAAAATCGGAGAAGGGACACACAATTCTATGATGCAGTTTTGGACAGGTTAAATGTTTTGAATCAGATTATTTTAAGCTAAGAGATGGGTTCTGCATAGTTCTAGCTGGGTACTCACACTATAAATTTGAAAGGAATGGCCTTGTCACGGATCTGGTCAACAAGTTTAGCTGCGGTTCTCTCTGCTCAGCGGGTCAATCAGGCACCGGTTCTGTTCACAGCGGTCTGGTCTGGGTCTCTGTTTCTGCTGGTCTGGATCAAGTGGATTCTGTATACCGCACTGCTTTCTGGGTACTGGTTCTGTTCTGGATACACAGGACTCTTAGCAAGCAGCAAACCGCACAGCCCGGCGGTTGAATAGTTTGCAAAAGATTTTGAGGCCTGCTGAAGAGTTCAGCTCTTTGGAGTTTTTGTTCTGGAGTTAGTCTGGATCTCTGGAGTTCTGGATTCTGGAGTTCTCCGTCAGCGTGCTGCGCAGGAATTCAGTTGAAGGTTGGAAAATGAATGTTCCTGTCTGGCTTCAAGTGGCTCTTTTTATGTCTTTTGAAAATTGGTGTGGATGCTAACTTTCTATGCCCAACCCACTTGTGATCTGATAGGTCAAGGATTCTCTGTGACCTGATTTGAGAAGGGATAGTGTGTCAGAGTGAGTCAGAGTCTTACAGTCTATTGAAGAAACGCCCCTTTGCTTTTGCTTTAGAAAATTATTTTCATAACTAAACATATTTCCCAGATACCCAAGTGGTTGACATTACATGTACATATTACAGATTACTTATGGTACATTCTGGCCCAAATCTGATGTTTCTAAGAGCTTGCATTAAAAAATGACAACTTATTTTCGTTTTTGGTAGCTTTTGCAACATTGGTTTTTCATCAAATCCTTACACAAACCTGTACCCTCTTCCTGAGCATATTAATCTAAGTTATCATGTCTCTAGCATAAATACAGTGTTTGCAGCATTCATAATTCCCGGGGTTTTGCCTCAGAACATCACAGAGCGACCAGCCTAGTCTTGAACTGGGAGTGAATGTGTCATTTTAAAGATCCCAAAGTTGTACATTTCTGTCATCCGGTTACAATTAGTTATCAGTATTCTTATAAAACATATATTTGCCTTCAATTCACTTCACTTCAGTGTTTGGGTCCGCCCCCAGAAGCTTGGTGAGTCAGATGGTCACATGGCCTTCTTTGCTGGCAGGGCACTGTTTACAGTCAACACCCAAATCAGCATATCCTATTCAATGGAAAGAGTCTATTGTGTTGGGTCCTGCAGGCTGGAGGAGAAACCCCTCCCTCTCAATCAACAGGGCCATGTGATAACCTGCCTTCTTGTGTGGAGTTCTGAGGTGAGAAGGTTTCCCAGCCTTTTGGACTGTTAATTGAATCAGCCTGTCTTCTGGGAACAGCAGGTGTTTAAGAATGTTAATTAACCAAAAGGCTTTGAAGTTTCCAGCTGGCTCAGGATCCTTTTGCAACTCCTGAAGTACAGTTCTCCTGTCAGAGTTTAGACCGCTAGCGCCGGTTTGTGTCCAATGCCGGTACTGCACCCATTGTTTTAGGAGTTGTCTTGAATTAACTCCATTTCAAAAAGGGGATTTTCTTGATAGTATATGATCATTGCTCAACATGGCCTTGGTGTGGATTCTGCAGTAGAATAATTTTGTGCCCCTAATTTTAGCCATTTTTGACATTAATTAAAACGGATTTTGAACAGATGGTCTCCTGTATTAGCTATCTTGCAATGTTTGAAATGGACATTTTAAGCTTGCATTCAGAGAAACAGAGGTGGTTTAAAAGCGCTTTTGAGCTAACAGGCCCTGCTGTTTTTCCTTGAGCACCCACCTTTTACCCATGGCGTTTCCGGTCCATCACGCTCGCAATTGTGGGTGGCAGGTTAGGCGACCATTTTGGTGTGCGCAAAACTGCGCGGTTCTCCTGGATTCTGGCGCAACTTGGGCTTTTCGGCCATCTTGGATTTTCTAAGCCCACAGCACCAACTGTTGCAGCTTAATGACTCAAACGTGGGTCAATACCCCTGACATCATGTTAAGAGTAAACACATCCACACTTTCGATCCAGAAGTTAAGGCCAAGAAAGCTGAATACCGCTATCAACGTACAATATCTATTAAATCGGCGCATAATTTCCCAAAACAAACCTTAAACTCATTACGTTGCAAATATAGACAGTGGACTAGAGCTCACAAAGCACAACAACTGCAAAGAGACAGTGGAAAGATGCTTCAAGTGATATCCACAAAGAACTTGGCAGCTACCTGGGCTCTACCTAATCAGAGTGTCAAGCCGCGACAACTAGAAGCCCAATTAAATTCAGTCTGAGAACAACAATGGATATCACATTTTACTTCATACACTGATGTAGATTTTGACCAGTTTGTACTGATTTCCAACTCAGCTCCACATTGGTCCGTAGAATGCTCTCCTGAAAACTCCTGAAAACTATTCCTTAGACAAGCCAGTTCATCCAGAGCAGCTGGTCCTGATGGCCTTCACAACCAATTGTTCAAATCTAATCCAGGTATTTGGTCTTTAATTTTAGATGAAATCTTTAAGCAGGTGCTGCAAACTAAAAACATACCTCAGTCATCGAAAACATTGATCATTGTTCCAATTTACAAAAAAGGTGATCGTACATTGCCGCAGAACTATCGGCCGATTGCACTTTTGGATGCCCCAGGCAAACTATTTGCCAAATCGATACTACGGGACTTTAATAGATGGACCAAGGCCGGTCAATTTAGAAACCCCCAAAAATTGGGATTAGTGTCCGGGATGGGTACCCAGATCAATCTATTATGTCTTAATGCAATAAAAGCCCAGTGCCACACAACTAAACAATCTGTCTATTTTGCTTTTAGAGACTTACACATGGCTTTCGATTCAATATCACATGTCATCCTTATGTCGAAATTGGAAAGGGACTGTTGTCCAGCAACCCTACGCGAAATCATCCATACACTTCATTCTCAGACATCAATACGTATTAGATTGAATTTAGATGGCCTTCTATCCACACCTATCGCTACAGCGTGTGGAGAGCGACTGAATGCGAAGTACGCAGAGACTTATGATGCAGTTGAGTATGAAGAGCGACTGGATGAGTGTGGAGAGCGGATGAGTGTGGTTAGCGGATGAGCGTGGAGAGCGGATGCGTGTGGTGAGCGGATGAGCGTGGAGAGCGGATGAGCGCGGAGAGCGGATGAGCGCGGAGAGCGGATGAGCCCGAAGAGGGGAGGAGCATGGAGAGCGGAGGAGCGTCGAGAGCAGTTGATAGTGAACAACATCTGAATGTGGAAAGCGTAGAAGCGAGTGTGGAGAGCGACCGAATGCGAAGAACGCAGAGATGTATGATGCAGTTGAGTGTGGAGAGCGACCGAGTGTGGAGAGCAACTGAGTGTGGAGAGCGACTGAGTGTGGAGAGCGGATGAGTGTGGGGAGCCGATAAGAGCAGAGGACTGTGGAGAGCGGAGGAGTGTGGAGAGCGGAGGAGTGTGGAGAGCGGAGGAGTGTGGGGAGCACAGGAGTGTGGGGAGCAGAGGAGTGTGGGGAGCAGATGAGTGGAGAGCGGATGAGTGTGGAGAGCGGATGAGTGTGGAGAGCCGATGAGTGTGGGGAGCGGATAAGCGTGGGGAGCTGATGAGCGTGGAGAGCAGATGAGCGTGGAGAGCAGATGAATGTGGAGAGCGGTTGAGTGCGGAGAGCGGTCGAGTACGGAGAGCGGTTGAATGTGGGGAACGGAAGAGAGCGGAGGAGTGTGAAGATCGGAGGAAGGTGGAGAATGGATGAATGTCGAGAGCGGATGAGTGTGAACAACATCTGAATGTGGAAAGCGTAGAAGCGAGTGTGGAGAGCGACCGAATGCGAAGAACACAGAGATGTATGATGCAGTTGAGTGTGGAGAGCGACCGAGTGTGGAGAGCAACTGAGTGTGGAGAGCGACTGAGTGTGGAGAGCGGATGAGTGTGGGGAGCCGATAAGAGCGGAGGACTGTGGAGAGCGGAGGAGTGTGGAGAGCGGAGGAGTGTAGAGAGCGGAGGAGTGTGGAGAGCGGATGAGTGTGGAGAGCGGATGAGTGTGGGGAGCCGATGAGTGTGGGGAGCTGATGAGCGTGGAGAGCAGATGAGCTTGGAGAGCAGATGAATGTGGAGAGCGGTTGAGTGCGGAGAGCGGTCGAGTACGGAGAGCGGTTGAATGTGGGGAACGGAAGAGAGCAGAGGAGTATGAAGATCGGAGGAAGGTGGAGAATGGATGAGTGTCGAGAGCGGATGAGTGTGGAGAGCAGATGAGCGAGGAGCGGATGAGTGGGGAGCGGATGAGTGTGGAGAACAGATGAGTGTGGAGAGCGAATGAGTGTCGAGAGCGGACGAGTGTCAAGAGCGGATGAATGAGGAGAGCGAAAAAGTGAATATTTAGTGTGGATGAGCGTATTGAGCGGATGTGTATATGGAGCGAATGAGTGTTTGAGCAGATGAGCGCGTAAGCAGACAAAAGTACAAGCGCAGGGTAGACTGGTGTGCATGCACAAGAAGAACACGTAACAGCGTGACATACTTAATATGCTTTGGAATGAAGGAAACACTTGAAAACATACATCATACCACACCCCACGCTTACTCTCTCCCTTACACCACCACTCATCTAGAACACAGAGATACTATGACACCATTCGGTATAACTGTTCTCATATCTACATCTCCTGCTCACTCCACATCACTCTAAGTAAACATTGCTGGTTTCACACCCCCAGCCAGGCGTTCTCCTCAGGCCTAACGCAGCCACACTCGTTCTGGATAAAGCCGACCAGAGCGAACACATACTCCTGATCTCTCAACCACCACACCTACAGCTAAGAAGCAGCTACCACTTGAATTCCGCACCAGCTGCACACATACCTGGTGCGCACACGCACTTTTGAACTCTCTCTACTCTCTCTACTGACCTGAACTTCGGTTCCCAAGGGCGTTCAACCTACCAGCGCCTTCAGACCATACCAATGGTATATAAGACGCTATATAAATGCAAAATAACATAACATAACAGCATGGGGCTTGAAGCAAGGATGTTTACTTGCTTCAGCAATTTTCAATTATTTTATACATGATGTTAGCAAAACCTTTGCTGACATGATGTCTGATTCTCCACGCATACATGGTGCCTTCATTAAAGCACTCATGTACGCGGATGATCTAGTTCTTATTGCTAAAACCTTGATAGGCCTACAAAAGTTGTTAACTGCATTTACCACATATATTGATGTAAATCAACTTACAATCAACACCAATAAATCCCAAATTGTGGTTTATTCGGCATCTAAGACGGCACACAATAGATTTGCTTGGTCAGTGAAAGAAGGAAAACTTTTAATAGTATCGAGCTATGCCTATTTAGGTACATTTTTTTAGGGTAATCGAATGCCACAGGGCAAATGGATAGCGTGGAGCAAAAACTGGTCACTGCTATTTCTAAAACAAAAATTATTTTACACCACTATAGCAAATTCACTCTGAAACCAGCATTAGTGTATTGGCATCAGAAGGCCACCCCATGCCTTCTATACGACCTTGAAACACAACCCATTTGGTCACAAACTGCCCTAGACAAATTAGAAGACAAATTCTGGTGAAGCATTTTACTCTTACCACAGTGCACTCCTAGTGCCTGGCTCCGTTATGAACTGGTCCTAGTTTCGCTCCATGCTGTCTATTTGTGGTGACTATGTGCTCTATTCCGTAAATGTTTGATTTCCACGGGGCCTAACAATATTCTTCGAATTCTACCAACATATTTGTTTGCAACTACTCATGTATTTGTTAAAAAATGGATGAAAGAAATATGTGACATTAAGTAGAGCTGATATCTCTATAGAGACGTTAATCTCAAATCCAGATAAAGCTAAACGATTGTTATACAGATGTGACTGGATTTTGACTCGGGACAAATGTCTGAAATAAAAGAATCATTGTGAATGCCTTTTTCACCCCAAACATGTCAAAATTATGGAACCATATTTAGTGAATTCCCCTTCTCCTGTTATGAGAAATGCCATATCAAGGTTGTGCTTTCATCTCTGGCCTACCCGTGACCTCCAAGCTAGGCGCAAATTAATACCTAAAGAAATGAATTTCGAAGGGATTGTGTCCTCCGACGTATTCCTTATCTTAGATATCTCTTTCCAGCTTTGCTGGCCTCGGAAATTTTTTCTCTCCAGAGGGCGCTGCGCGTCGACGTCCGCCGAGTTGATGTCCCTCGACAGCCGCCGTATCGACGTCGACGTCATCCTGCCTATAAAGGCCGCGCGCAGCGTCCGTTGCTCAGTTCCGTTTTTCCGTGCTTACTCAGTGCCTCGGAATATCGTTGCTCAGTTTCGTAGAGAATTATTCCAATTTCCTCGAGATATTCGATCCATATTCGATGGCTTCCTCGTCTGAACCGACGACCCCTCGGTCCGGCTTTAAAAAATGCTGAGACTGTGGAAAAAAGATGTCGCTGACTGACCCTCACAGGGTCTGTCTGTGGTGTTTGGGAGCTGAACACCATTGTTCGGAGGACTGTATGTCCATGACAGCTAAGGCCCTGAAGGAGCGTAGGGGGAAGCTGGAAAAAGGTAAGACTTCTAAAGCTTCTTCTTCCTCGACGAAGTCGAGACATTCGTCTCCTCGTCACCATTCGTGCTCCAGGTCTCGAAGCGGGTCCCATCACTCCTCGAGATCGAAGCACTCGAAAAGGAGACGCCAAAGATCCCCTTCTTCGTCCTCCTCTTCCTCTGTTTCACCTAAGAGAATCCCTTTCCCCACGAAACATAGTTCCCGGGCTGAATGGGAGGAATTCCGAAAAAATATGATGAGCGTCTTCGAGAAAGCGTCCTCGACCCCCTCGAAGACTGCCGAGAGCGATGCTCTGGTCGAAAGACCCGAAGGTCCAAAACGCCGTGAGTCGCAGTACCCGGCGAAGGAAGCTTCTCGAGTGCGTCACAAACCCCCGAGTAAAGCAAAGGCCTCGAATCCTTCTTCGAAGGTTCCGTCGACGTCGAGGTCGGTGTCTTCGACGCCGTTGTCGAAGGGACCTTCGACACGGGTCTGTCTACTCGACGCCATCCTCAACACCGGCGTCAACGCCAAGGAAAGTCACGGTTGCGGCACACCCAGTGGCTATTCCCAGGTCTTCGATGACGATGTCGTCGAGATTGTCGACATCCTCAAGCAGAATTCCAATTCTATCGAGGACCTCGAGGCCTCCACCTTTGTTTTCGACGCCACGTTCGAAGCCTTCGACGTTGGCGTCGACGACATCAACGTTTTCGAGGCCGATTACAACAAGTTTGGCACCCTCTGCCTAGGAGATGGGTTTCACACACTTTGTGAGTTCAGACCAATTGAGAACAATGTCCTCAATTATGGAAGAGGGAGAACTGTCTGACCAACAAGAGACATTTGAGTTGCAGCGATCTGCAACCCCAGTTCAAGAGGAGTTATCCTCAGAGGAACGCAGATTAAAGGAACTACATGATTCCTTACATGAGGCAAGTGGTTTAGACACTTCCCCAGAGGTGGAGTTCGCTATGCCAGACCTGGCGGAGCATGCTGAAACCCCTTATAGAGCCTTAATGGCCAGGATCACAGAATTTATGGGGTGGTCAACACCTTCACAGGCTTTCCAACAGGATGACCTCACGGATATTCTTGATAAAGGTCCACAGGAGGATCCTGTAGTACCTTTTCATAAAGCTCTTCAAAGAAAAGTCATGACGAACTGGGAAACCCCAGATGTCGTCCCGGCAGTAAATAAAAAACTGTCTACTAAATACAGGGAATCTTCTGCAGACCCGGAGTTTTTGTCCAAACACCCATCCCCAGAAAGTCTGGTGGTACAGGCAGCATCTTCTACTGACATCAAGACTGCTTACCCTACCGTCCCACAGGACAGGGACGATAAAAAATACAATGCTATGGCTAAGAAAGTCTTTTCGGCATGTAGCATGGCGTTAAAATCTATTAATGCTACTTGCACCCTTGCTAGATTTAGCCATACACTTTGGGAGTGTGCTTCTACAGCGGCTGACTGCATCCCGGAGGGAGAAGAAAGGGAGGCGTTCCTAAATATCATAAAGGACGGTAAAGACGCTATGTGCGAATCCCTCCAGACGGGCATTGATTCGGATGACAGTATCAGCAGAGCAATGGCGGCAAGTACAACAACCAGGAGATTTGCTTGGTTGAGAAAGTCTGGTTTTGCCCCAGATGTGCAAGCCAGGCTCTTGAACATGTCATTTGATGGCTCTTCTTTGTTTGGGAAAAAGGCGGATGACAGTTTAGAAAAACTGCAAACATCAAAGGCAGCAGCAAAATCCCCAGGCGCTGCAATCCATCAGGCACCTTTTCGTCCCACAGGAACCTCTGCGAGAGGCAAGTCCTTTCGCTTCTACTCCGCATTCGGAAGAGGTAGAGGACGACCGGCTCAAAGGGGACAAAGAAGAACTACCCCAGGTGGACGGGGTAGATATTCAAAAGCCGCAACAACAGCAGGTGCCTCTTTCCATCGGCATCTGCATCAGCCGCCCCAAAACCACTCTGAGGACTTCCCTCACAAGACACCTGTAGGAGGCAGGTTAACTCAACATCTGGCGGAATGGCAGGCTATCACGTCAGATGCTTGGGCATTGGAGACAGTTGCACAAGGTTACTGCCTGCCTCTCCTACGCATACCTCAGAGTCATCCACCGGGGATCAGCTCTCAAAAAGCTCCAGATCCGCTCCTCTTGCAGGAAATTTTAGACCTGCTAGAGAAAGGTGCCATAGAACCGGTACCTGTAGCGGAGAGGAACAAGGGCTGGTACTCCCCTTACTTTCTCATTCCAAAGAAAGACGGAGGACTGAGACCCATCTTGGACTTGCGAAAATTGAACAAATTCCTCAGGAAAGACAAATTCAAGATGGTAACTCTTTCTCAGATCCTTCAGGCCCTTCAGTTCCAGGACTGGTTGGTATATCTGGACTTTCAGGACGCTTATTTCCATGTGCCAATCCATCTCAAACACAGGAAATACCTGAGGTTTGCAATTGGCAACTCTCATTATCAATTTCGAGTGCTGCCATTTGGGCTGACCTCCGCCCCGAGGGTCTTCACCAAGTTAATGTCGGTAGTGGCTGCAAGTCTAAGGAGGGAAGGGATTTACGTCTACCCCTACCTGGACGATTGGTTGATCAGAGCTGTATCTTCGGAACAAGCTCAGATCCAGCTAGATCATGTTTGCCACTCCCTTCACAGACTGGGCTTCTCCCTCAATTTAAAGAAGTCACAAATGATACCATCGCAGAGACTCCAGTTCATCGGAGCGATCCTGGACACTTCCCTGGGAAAAGCCTCGCCACCAGAGGTGAGGGCTCAAGATATTCTACAGATGGTCACCAAGTTTCAAAATGCCCAACGTCTCCCAGCCTTCGACTTTTTGAGGTTGCTAGGCCTCATGGCATCCTGCATTTTCCTATTGCCAGAGGCTCGCCTGAGAATGAGATCCCTCCAGTGGGCACTGAGAACTCAGTGGTCACAATTCTCAGGGAGAATGACAGATCTTCTTCAGGTTCCCGACAGGGTGGCTCGAGACCTTCAGTGGTGGGCCTGTCAGGAGAACATTCTGAAAGGAGAGCAATTTTGGCAACCCTGGCCGGAGATAACAGTAGTCATGGATGCCTCACTCACGGGGTGGGGAGCCCACGCCAACGACTTGACCATCAGCGGTCGTTGGTCTCCATCGGAGTCCAGACTACATATCAACCTGTTAGAGCTGAGGGCCAGCAGACTTGCGCTGAAGGCTTTTCTGCCATCTGTACAAGGAAAGAATGTCCTGATAATGACGGACAACACAGTGGCCATGCATTACCTCAACAAAAGAGGAGGCGTAGGATCACTACCTCTGTGCAGAGAGGCGATGCAGCTCTGGTTTTGGTCAATACAAGAAGGAATCTCTCTATCGGCAGTTCACCTAGCCGGATAGAAGAACTTGACAGCAGACGCTCTGAGCAGGCAGAGCACAGTCTCCCACGAGTGGGAACTAGCTCAGGAAGTCCTTCAAGAGATCTTTGCCTTTTGGGGAACCACTCAGGTGGATCCGTTCGCCACCAGTGTCAACAGGAAGTGCGATCTGTTCTGTTCAAGGGAATTTCCCCCGAGAGGAGCTCTGGGAGACGCGTTCATAGTGGACTGGGAGTTTCCGCTCCTTTACACGTTTCCACCGGTCCCTGTCATTCCTCAAATGATCAGGAGGTTGAGAAGATTCCGGAAAACCATGATCCTAATTGCACCGGATTGGGCCAGGAGAACGTGGTACCCGGACCTTCTAGACTTGTCCATCTGCCCTCCAATTCGACTTCCACTCAAAGAGAATCTGCTCTCACAGAAGGGAGGTCAGGTTCTCCATCCAGACATCATAACCCTCAACCTTTACGCTTGGCTTCTGAAAGGATGAGGTACAAGGATTGGGACCTCCCTGATGACGTTATGGAGGTGTTGCTTTCGGCAAGAAGGCCAGCAACAAAATCTTTATACCGCTGCCGTTGGAACAGATTTTGCAGCTGGTGTAGGGAAAAGAATATCGATCCCTTTTCATGTGGTACACCAATGGTTTTGTCCTTCCTACTTTATTTAGCGAATTCAGGCCTTCAAGTTGGCACCATCAAGGGCTATCTCGCAGCGCTATCCATCTTTAAACGCACGGCGGAAGAACCATCCTATTTCAAGTTACCCTTGGTAATACAGTTTCTAAAGGGGTTAACTAACGTTTATCCCCCAAGACCATTCCAGGTTCCCCTATGGGATTTAAATTTAGTCCTAACTTTCCTGATGGGCACACCTTTCGAACCACTCCACTCTTGTTCGTTAAGATTTCTTACCCTTAAGACTGTTTTATTAGTAGCACTTACATCTGCTAGAAGGGTGAGCGAGTTACAAGCTCTTTCTTGTAAACCCCCTCATACAATCTTTCACAAAGACAAAGTTGTTCTGCAAGTGAAGCCTAATTTCCTCCCAAAGGTGGTTTCTGAATTTCATATCACACAGAAGATTACCCTTCCATCTTTCTATCCTCCTCCCCATCCGGGGAAAGAGGAAGAGAGGTTACACAGGCTGGACCCAAGAAGGGTTTTAAGCTTTTACATTAGTAGACTGGCTAGGATAAGACAATCAGACCAGCTGTTTGTAGGCTACGCAGGTCACAAGCTGGGGTTACCGATAACTAAGCAGACCATTTCCAGATGGATCATTTTAGCCATTTTGGAATGTTATAAACTGGCAGGAAAAGAGCCTCCTCAAAATCTTAGGGCTCATTCCACCAGAGGTATCGCAGCTTCATCGGCCCTCAAAAGAGGAGTGCCAGTTAGAGACATATGTGCGGCTGCCACATGGTCGTCCGTCCATACCTTTACACGGTTTTACAACTTGGATTCCTCCTCCAGTCAGGAAACTAGGTTTGGAAGGGCAGTATTGCACTCTATTCATCAATAAGAGGAAGCATGAAGTCAGTACTCCCACCTCCAATAACAGAATACTGCTATGGGAGCCTATCTAAGATAAGGAATACGGAGGACACAATCCCTTCGAAGAACAAGTTACTTCTTACCTTGTAACGTTCTTTCGATGGGTTGTTCCTCCGACGTATTCCTTATCGACCCTCCCATCCATCCCCGCAGTACTACTTCCCTTGCTGTTGCAGCTTACTCTCCTTCAGGGTGATTAGTCTAGTCCAGAAAGAATTATTGTGGGCTACAAAACGGAACTGAGCAACGGATGCTGTGCGCAGCCTTTATAGGCAGGATGACGTCGACGTCGATACGGCGGCTGTCGAGGGACATCGACTCGGCGGACGTCGCCGCGCAGCGTCCTCTAGAGAGAAAAAATTTCCGAGGCCAGCAAAGCTGGAAAGAGATATCTAAGATAAGGAATACGTCGGAGGAACATCCCATCGAAAGAACGTTACAAGGTAAGAAGTAACTTGTTCTTCTGTCGATTCTGATTAAACCGAGATACCCCCGAGTCACTTCAGCATCTAATCACAGTTTGTCCCAAATTGATGGGACTTCGGCAGATTTACTTTAGAGATCACTGTGTTTATTTGGGTGCATTGGAAATGGGCCACCAGTGGCAGTATATTATATGTGCTGGTAATCTGTCCATTTATTTAACCACTGTTAATTTTTTTAAAGCGCTTAAACTGGACCTATAAGATGCGCATACACATATGTGATGTATCTACCATGTCTTTTTTATGTTAACTACTTTGATGTTTTAAAATATTTATCGGTTTTATTGTTAAAATTGAAAAGTTGATATAATGTCAGCTAAAGCAATAAAACATTTTTTTTTTAAAAAAAAAAGACCACTCCTTAGGAATCCGAGATTCGGTACTCATCTGGATCGCCTTGTTCCTCAACAACAGACAATAAATCACTTTCCTCCACTCATTCCTCTCCACAGCACACCCTGTGAACATTGGAGTACCCCAAGTTGCCTACCTCTCAACATATCTCTTCAACCATTACATGAGCCCTCTGCCAGGGATCAGCCGCTTTCACAACCTCACCGGCTATGACTACTCTGATGACACACAAATCATCCTGAGAATTCCCAAATCGACCTCTGATCTGCGCCCAAACAAGCAGTATCTCTCACAGACATTGACCTCTGGATGACAAGTAACCATCTCCTTCTGAACCCAGGGAAAACAGAGATCTTGGTTTGCGGCAATACAGCTGTATTCCTGCAACCGTCTCCATGGCCACCCTCCCTCAGCATTTCCTCCCCTCTTCTTCTACCACTGTCAAAAACCTTGCCTGCACAATGGACTCGGACCTAACCCTGCCTCACCACATCAATAATGTATCCAAATCCTGTCACTTCCACCTTCGGCTCCTGAAGAGCATCTTCCCTTACCTCACCTACCCTAACAGACTGGCTGCAATTATGTCCATTGCCATGTCCAGACTTGACTATGCGATCTCCCTCTTCCAGGGTGCACCAGGCTATCTACTAAACAAACTCCAAAGAGTCCAAAGCGTGGCTGCCAGACTGCTTCTTGCACTGAGACAAAGGGATCACATCTCACATGCTCTCTGTACCCTACATTCGCTCCCAATTGGATGAAGCGCCTACAAGAAAGATTATGGGCCTTATCATGAGTTGGGCGGTAACGCCGGTGGTATTACCGCTGGTGCTATTAGCCCTACCGCCAACCCCCCCGCGCTATTAGCGCCGGATCACGGGTTTGGCGGAGCGGTTACTGCCCATTCCACATTGGGCCCATTTGGGAATTCCTCATTCCCCATTGGGCCCAATGGGGAAAATTCACGCTATTACTGCCAGCGGATTTCCTGCCGGTGGTAATAGTGCCGAGAATCGGCAGTTTTGCGCTGAGAGCTGGGGGGAAATCAGCCAAGGCCATGATCTGGCGGACCTTTAAATGCAGCAGTAATAGCGCTACCGCCGCATTTAAGGGTTACTGCCAAACTCATGATGAGGCCCTATGTCTTATCTCCGAACCCGCACCCTAAGGTCAAGCACGGCCCTCTTCCTAGTGGTTTCCACCTCCAATTAAGCCAGGATTGAAGGGTCCACCTACGCCACCCTTGGCGCCAACATTTTGGAACTCGCTGCCTCCCCACATGCGACACAGCCAACTCTACATGGCTTTCCCTAAATCATGTAAGGGGCTGCTTTGGGCCAGTCAACCTACCACCAATGGCCAGAAATGGCTGGAACGTCATCAGCACGGAGAGGTAAGAAAAATCGGAAGACGGAATCTGGCTCTAGCAATCAATTTATTTCAACGCTAGGAAGCTGGTGGCTCAGCAACAATGGCCTAGCTGCCCCCATGCGCCAATAAGCTGGCTGTGCAACCCAAACCAGGCTACAGTCTTAAGGCCCACGATTCCAAATCTGAGACATATTAACTCTCATGCTCCTACACTATGACTGGGCTCACTCACTGTTCTCGACCAGGCATGCACCACCCTCTAAGACCGAGAGATGTTTATCTCATCTATCTATCTGGAAACTAATACCCTGACTCGTAACCTGAGTCCTAATAGCAATTACGTTCTTCGCCACTAGTGAGTTTAATCATTATCGTCTTGCAAGTATGCTCTGTGCTATCAGCCCAGAAGATGTCAACCTCATCTGTGAATTAATTGTGCAGAACTACAAACCCAGAACCTAATAGCACTTACGTTCCAATGATACGACTGGGCCTGCTCTTGCTAACCTGTATCAACATTACTTATCTGGGAATTAATGTGCATAACTACACTCCAAGCATACAACTATGCTTTGGTTGAACTTGATCTTTTGTCTCATGCGGATATGCACTAAGCTCGCCAATCTGTTGAGCCCTCCAGCACTCCCAGATCCCGCAAGGGAAAATGATGCAGCATAATTCCACAATTCAAGCCATAGACTACAACAGGAATATCCACCCACTCACTATAAATGATTACCCGGGACCCTAGCACTAATAACCCAGCTCCAGAAAGGGACTGACTCTGTCAGACAAGGCAAGCTCCTGCAAGCGACATTGAGGTGCTGCCGTCTGTCGCCATTACTCTAACCGCACACCAGACCAGGAACACTTCAACGCCGTGCTGCATGTAACAATGCCAGTCAGACACACCACTAACATTACAGCCTGATCTGTTGCTGGACCTCGGGTTCACTGAGTACTCTTATGTCGATAGAACAGAACTGAAGTAAAAGCACACTAAGAAGGTGTTCATCCAACTGCAATCTGAACGAATCACAGGTTTGACCAGAGCTGCTGATGCTGGACCTTTGGTCCACTGAACACCAGTCATCGATTCTAGTTAGTACTCGTAAGTCCGACAGAAAAGAACTCGATGTAACAATGAGAAGGCTTCATCCAAACAATGGCAGACTCAATGAGTCAAAAGGACGACCATAAACCTGCAAGTCGATGTATCCAATAAAGATTAGGATTAGTGCAACTCTACACTGATGACACTGCCAAGCAGGGAAAGACCATCTCATGCCTGGTAATCAGAACAAACTCCACACTAGACAGAGAATCTCTCTCAGAGAACCAATGCTCTGAACCTCGCAAACAGATATGATCAGCTCAGCAGGCACTGGAAGGTAACCAGGAATAGGGATCTCCCACCAATCCGCTCAGACACTCACATACCAATATGCTCGCTCTGTCCTCTACACCAACAAACAATAGAATGCAGCTATGCCCCACAAACAAATTGTCCTAGCTGCACACATATTCTCTTACACAAGTTCCACCACCGCAAGAATGCAGACTCTGGGATCAACGGCCTTGCTGCACACATTCTACTGATCTCACTCAACCACTGCACCACGCCTAGCATCAGAATGCAGCTACACACCACGTAAACCGCACTGGCTGCTGAAGGCAAGTCCCTTTTAACTCACACTACAGAGTGAATATGACCCTCCAGGGAAATAAGCTAGGAGATAGCTTGCAAGCATAACAAAGTTTTAATTGTACAGAATACAAAATATCAGCAAAGGACTCTGCTGTTCGAAAATGTTCTGGTTAATCTTAGTGGAGGCAGAAGCTTAAAAAGCAGTGTGTCATCATCACATACAGTACAAATTAGCGCCACTGATTGGAGCAACCATATATTGATATTGATATTTTATTTGTACTGCGCTCGTACACAAGTGTTTCAGAGCACGAGGAGGCAAGGGAGGGGAACAAGGGAGAACAAAAAACAATCTTACTAGGCCCAGTGAAATTGAGAACGCACAAGTGCATGGGAGAGGGAAAGGGGAAAGTGCATGGGAGGGGGGGAGAGGTAGAAAGTGTTGAGCAAAAGGAATAAAAAATAATATATTAAAACATAAGTAAATAAACAATAAAAGCTTGGGAGGGAAGGTATTTACGGAGGGAGAGCTGAAGGTATTTTGGACACAGGCCCCATTAAGCCTTGTGGACAATGCAAAGGGTCTTGAATGTTATCCTTGCAGCCACTAAGAGCCAGTCGAGAAATGTCAGGGCTGGAGAGATACGATCCCAGGGCTTGAGGCCAAAGACAAGTCTTGCAGTCCTGTTCTGGATAAGTTGCAAAGGGTGGAGAGTAGAAGCAGGTAGATTTAGAAAGAGGCTGTTGCAATAATCCAACCTAGAGAGAACCCAGGGCTCGAGAGACGGTGGGCTTCTGGGGGAAGGAGAGGAAAGGCAGAATACCTCTGAGGAGGTGCATTAGGAAGTTTTGACTTTTTAGAGACGTCAGAGATGTGGGCATAGAAGGAAAGTGTGGAGTGAAAGATGCCTCGCAGGTGGGGGTACGAGGAGGGCCAAGGGAGGCCAGCCAAAGAGTGACAGGAAGGGAGGGTGAAGGTGTGCCGATGAGGAGGATCTCCGTCTTGCTGGCATTCAGAGATCATTGGCGGCACACCAATCCTGAATTGCAGATAGGCACTCAGAGATGAGGGAAGGAGAAGAAGAGGGAAGCCTGAAAATGAGTTGAGTGTCATCAGCATAGCACTGAAAATTGGAGCAGAACATGGCAATGCGGTGGGCGAGAGTTGCCAGGTATTGGTTGAAAAGCCATGGTGAGAGGTTAGACCCCTGGGGAACACCGCAGGGAGATAGATGACAGGAAGGACCCAAGTTGGACCTTGGAGGGTCGATCAGAGAGGAAAGAGGTCAACCAGGCCAGAGCCTGATCGGTGATACCCAGGTTGTCACGGAGACGGTTGAGCGGGATGGTATGGTTGATCGTGTCAAAGGCAGAAGAGAGATCTAGTAGGATGAGGACAGAGGGAATGTTAGAATCAAGGTTGGAGAGCAGATCTTCACATATGTTCAGGAGAGCAATTTCCGTGCTTCTGGCCACTCTAAAGCCAGACTGATGGTCATGGAGACAACCAACAGAATCAGAGGGAAGGTTGAGCTGCGAGATGGCCAGCTTTTCCAGGAGTTTGCCCAGAAAAGGAGTGATGGAGATTGGGCAAACATTAGCCGGGCAAGAAGGGTCAGTTGTAGGTATCTTGAGAAGAGGGTGCACAAGCGAGTGCTTCAGAGGTGGGGGGGAGGCTTCTGAGGCGAAGAAGTGGTTGCAGAAATCAGCCAGGGCAGGAGCGAGGGTGTCAATGTGGTCCTTGATGGTTTTGGAAGAACAGGGAGGAACGTATTTTGATGATACCTTCATAGATCGGACTTGTCTAGAGACCTCGTCAGTAGAGAAAAGGATGGAAAAGAGGGTGGAGGGTGGCTGTAGGAGGGTCAGGGTTCACAAAAGTAGAGGGGGGAAGAGTGGGAGGGGACGAGAGAGTGGACAGGATGTCCTGGGTTTTTGAGATGACGTGAGAGGCAAGGGCCATGCAAAGGGCCTGGGAGGCGACAGGAGAGGTAGAGACTGCAGCAGGGTTGGCCAGCTCCTTGCAGATTTTAAAGAGTTCGGCTGAGTTGTTAGATGCAGGCAGAGACACAGACTTGGATGTGGGCTTTCTTCTCAGTGTGGACAGAGAGTTGTTATTGCCTTTGGAGCAGGCGACAGGCCAGTTTTTCAGAGGGTGAACAAGAAGCCCTCCATTTCCTCACTGCCACCCTACGCTTACGTTTAAGTGTAGCCAGGTCAGAGTCTTACCAAGAATTGCACTTGGCTTTGGGCTTCAAACAGATCCCCATGACAGGGGCAAGAGAATCAAGAGTATCGGAAATGGAAGAGTAGAGCACAGATTGGGCTGTGTCAGGATGTGAGTCAGCCAGAGGTGGAGGGGGGGGCGGAGAAGGTGGCTGCGAAAGCCTCAGCTGACACACGCTTCATGGGCCGGATGTCTGAGAAGGTATGTGGCAGTGTTGGGGTTGGCTTGGCCTGGGCGGTAGAGAGGGAGAGATGTGAGGAGAGGAGGGAGTGATCACTCCAGGAGAGAGGAGTGGTCAGAGGGATGGAGAGGGGAAGGACAGTGGAGATCAAGACATCAAGTGTGTGCCTTGCAGGGTGAGTCGGGCCGGAGGGAAGGATAGAAAGTGAGAGGGAATGACAGAGGTCACGGAAGAGTACAGAGGAGGAACAAGGAGAGTCTAGATGGATATTGAGGTCACCAAGAAGGAGGAGTTGAGTGGTAGAGGCCAGGAGGGAGGTGAGGTCTGCCCACTCAGAGAGAAATGAGGTGATCTGACCAGGGGGCCGGTAGAGAGTTGCCACGGTAAGAGAGTGGCTAGGAGAGAGAGAAAGCCTGCAGACAAGGCATTCGAAAGAGGAGTATGTCTGCATGGGAATGATAGAGACAGGAATCCACTCAGGAAATATCAGGGCAACACTCCCTTCGGACCGGGTGGATCTGGGTGCGGAGAGGATCTTATAGCCATGAGGGAGGAGAGTGTCAAAGCTTGTGATAGAGCTGGCCATGAACCATGTCTCAGTAAAACCGAGGACATTGAGGACAAGTTCTTCCAGGAGCTGGCAGATGTTGGAGGAGTGTTTGACAGCAGAGCGAGTGTTGAGAGTGGCAAGATGAAGAAGGTTGCCAGCCTTAACGGCCTTCCGGGGAGGGGTACAAATCAGAGGTACGCCCTGTGGAGGTGAGGAAGGAGCCCGAGGTGGGGTTGGAGAGAAGGGAAGAGAGGGTAAGGTAGCCAAGGGGGGGAAGAGGGGACAGCAGGAGATGAAAGGAAATTGATGAGGCGAGGGAAGCGCCTATCAAAGAGGAGGAGGTTGGGCTGAGGGCCTTGGACCATGATTGTGCTGTTTAGGTAGACATTAATGATGACCTTAGAGAAGTCGAAGGGGGCCATACGGGTTTCCCAGCGGGTTCCACCATTAATGGGAGAGGAGGAGAGAGGACAGAGCACAGAGACCATATGAAGAGTCTGTAGATCTGGCGAAGGAACGACAAAGAAGATGTCGGTGAGGGTCTGTCTGGAGGAATCGCTGGAATAGGTATCAGCGATGGGGAGACCAGGGTTGGCGGCCAAGATATCCTTTTTAAAGTTCTTCCTATCAGACTTAGTGAGAAGGGAAAGATAGTTGATGGAGAAGCAGTTGGAGAAGATAGGAGAAATAGAAAGCGCCATGGGTGCGTAGAGAGAGGGGCAGCAGGGAGAGTAGAGAAGGTACCACAGTATAGAACAGTCACTGGGTCAACAGGTTACAGAGAAGTATTGAATTCAAGCAAAGGGCACAACAAGTCAATACAAGACAACTCGTTTAAACCTAAAGCACAAATGCAAAAAAGCACAGCTAAGTTTGACTTTCAAATAGAATGCAAAAAGGCACAGCTAAGTTTGACTTTCAAATAGGATGCAAAAAGGCGCAGCTAAATTTTCAGATTACAGTTGAATTCAGGTGCTAGTGGTGCAGAATCACAATGCATTTGAGAGCATTTAACATGGCAGAACAAGCAGAGAAGGAAAGTGAAGTCAAAAGAGTGGTAGGGGAAGTCAGAAGGAGGGAACTAATCCATAGTACAGGAGGTGTGAATATCAAGGCAGTCTGAATTTCATTGAAGGGTGAGGTGGCAGCATCATGGAGGTTCAGGTGCTGGGGTATTGGGCCTTTGGTGAGGGGGGCGGCCAAAGCCTGCCGGTCCCCAGTTGTATAGAAGAATGCACTCGCTAGCCAATGGGAGTGCAGTGCAAGGAGGGCAGCTCAGTCAGACTGCCTGAAAATACAAAGAAACAACGGCAGCCATCTTGGAAATGCCACAAGATCTTGGAATGAGCAGACAAAAAGTAGGCAAACACGTGGCATCAATGCAGCAAGGCAGCTTCTGGTGGCAATGAAGCTGAAACAGGCAGTGTGAAGTCAATGCAGAATAAAACAGTTAATTTTAGCCCAAATTGCAAGCGTTTTTTGTATTTTCGTTTTTCAATATTTTCTTATTTCTTATTTCACCTGGAGGTGCAGTAGATCACAGCAAGTGCACCTACCTAATGGAGAAGGCAGCAGGAGCCCGGCAGGACCTCACACTAGTGCAAAAAACAGATGGCAAGGGGTTTGGAAGCTGGACCTCACGCTCCAGTATACAGCAACAGATGAATCAAGTCAAGGCAAAGGGCCTTGGTGACGGGGCGGCTAACGCCTGCCAGCCCCCAGTTGGATATACCTGGGCCTGCTCCATAGGGGATGCTTGGCTACAATTGTTTGGGTTTTCCGCCGTCTATCAGGCTCCATGTGGGTCAGCTGGGCATATCTTGTCCGCGGGTGAACGTCGGGTTGCTCATGAGATACATTGTCTAGGCTAAACTAACATCCTAAGCCAACTACTATATCACTGTCACATGTACCTGGGCGGTTTGGAACTCTGTGCCAGGGGAATGGAGGATGAAATACAGTCATACTGACCCACGCATTCAGGGCTTCGTTGATACTGCACCTCCCGCACCCAAGGTCGCCACCCTGGGTTTTGATCTATAATTTATCCCTCACTGTACCTCATGTTACAAAGGGTATATTTTATGCTAGGGGGTGAAACAGTCACGTATGAACTCTTTTATGGACGCTTGATTTGGGCTAGGACAGGGGGGTTGCTTACTTATCATAGAATTCAGGAGTTTGGGGGTCGGGTCAGTGGTGTGGGTTTTCCGCCGTCTATCAGGCTCCACGTGGGTCAGCTGGGCGTATCTTGTCCGCGAGTGAATGTCGGGTTGCTCATGAGATACATTGTTTAGGCTAAACTAACATCCTAAGCCAACTACTATATCACTGTCACATGTACCTGGGCGGTTTGGAACTCTGTGCCAGGGGAAGGGATGCCCAGTGGGGTTGGCTCTGGGCTGTCTCGGTGGGGGTTAGAGGCCTACTGGTAGCTTAGTGGTGATAAAGGGACGCTGTGCAGAGTCTGGTGTTGTCTGACGCTCTTGCAGGGTGCATTCCTCTGAAAGATACAAAATGTTTGCAACAGTGAAGGGACATGGTGGAAGTGGACTTCTGTGAGAACTGGCGGTGCAGATTCGTTCGGCCTTAGTGATGTTGGGCCTAGTGAAATCTTTGCATGGAGTTCACTGGTGCAGTGCGGTCATGAAAGCCTGTGCTTTCATCATAACTACAAAATGTGTCTCCTATTGCCATGCATCTACTGTTCGCTCTATATTGCTTTCGCACCGAGTTCCATAGTGCAGTTCTCTCCCCCCTTATACACTACACTATCTCAGAGGGGATTTGCCTTACCTGAAGGCGCTTAGGGGGTGGAATATACTCATTTCCATCCCAACCTTGCACACATACTGAGTGCACCCAAGCACTATTTACTACCCTACTTTCGTCACTGATCTGGACTACGGTCCTCAAGGGCGTTCAACCCACTGCGCTTTCAGATCATACCAATGGTATATAAGGCGCTATACAAATGCACAATAACATAACACAACCTAGCTTCAATATTACTGCCACATCTGTGGCTTGGATCAAATGACCATACACGCCATATTTCTATCTTATAATTATAATTAAATAAATATAGTTTATTTAATTGTAATTCTTAAACCAGAATTTATTAGGGCCACTTGTAAAAAAGGATGGCAACACAACAAAACAGTTCTTCACCAAACAAAATGGTCAGGATGGGTGTTCTCTCTAGTGCCACTCTGGGAAATTAAGTGTTCAAACAAATGTTCGTGATACGTTTGGGACAAGGTTTCCGCTAAGTGACAGGGGTTGCTGGGGTTCTCAAAACCTGTTGTTGGAGGCTTCCAGTGGCTCCTTAACCCTTCACATAATCTCAGTTTCAGTCTCAAATCCTCTTAAGGTCACCAGGTGGGTAGGCCCTCTGGTTTTGATGGCCCTCTTTGAAGCAGGAGAGGAAGACTCTGAGTTTCTGCTACAGAAGAGTGTCTTAATCCTCCTCAGGTAGCTCAGCCTCATGCGGAAACCAGTCCAGGGTGTGGAAGGAGGAGACTGACACACAGGTGGCATGTTTTTGGGCAAATACTTTTATTCTTAAAGAAATAAAGAGAAAACCCTATCTTTCCCTAACTCTAAGAGAGGTTTTCCTGCCTCAACTTATATACTAAGGAACATGTCAGAATGTCCGGAAATAAAGAGTCCACCGTCCAGTGTCAAAATCCTACATCTATCCCTTACACTGGAAAAAAAACGAAAGTGGTTTACTGTCCCCTTAGTCTAGAAGGATGACTCCCTTCTTCTGGACAGAATAAATGTGCACTAGCACATTTGTATTTGGTGCAAGTACTTTGTTTTCCCTGCAGGGGCCTCCACGTGCATTCGGTCGGGCGTGGCTGCTGGGGAGTGGCAGGGTGGGGCCGGTGAGTCAAGGCTAATGGGAATGGCCAGAGCTAGGTTATATAAGCCTGCTCAGCCTTCATGCAGCGCTTCGCGTTATTCTGCCTAAGCGCATCTTACCTTGTTTACAGCTACCAGCTACCAGCCTGAGCGCATTTTACCTTGATTCCAGCTACCAGCCCGAGCGCATCTTACCTTGATTCCAGCCACCAGCCTGAGCGCATCTTACCTTGTTTCCAGCTTCCAGCCTCAGCACTTACCTTGGAATCTGCTTTCTTTGGCACGTATCATCGTTGACTCTGGCATTCATCATCCATCTCCAGACCTCCGGAAAGCAGCGCTCCAGCCCGACGTTGCAACACTAAGAGTAATCCATCTGAAGACACTGCCTGCAAGAGAAAACGATAAAGACAAGGTTAGAATTCGCTAAGCATTACATTTAAGGTCGCACTATGACAAATCCTCACGCTTAACCTTAAACCAACACTCAACTTCTGTCGGAGCATCGTGGACTCCATTCTCTTCCCATTTGGCCTTGCTTCATGCACCGCAACTACCGCTGGGCCGCATTTCATCTGTTGGGAGAAAGCGGAGGAAAGACATCATTAAAAGATACGGACAATAATCAAGAATCAATGTCACAATATTTTAAAAGCCATAAGACACTTACCTTCAGGAGTGGATCAGCCACAGCTGGTTTGGGCTGCCACGCACATAGACCAGTGAAGGAACTCGGTCCATCAAAAGCGCCCCTGCAGTGAGAAGCAGGACGGAGAGCTCGTCCTCATCAATCAACAGGTGAGACTATATGGGTCAGCGCATGCTCACCACAATCTGGGAAGAAGGGTTTGAGAGAGACTGCAGTCATATAGCAGCATTCTCATGATCTCTCATATCCACGCAGGAGCAGTGTCAACAATCAGCGCAGCCCACAGCATATGAGCAGGTGAAGAAACCTGACAAGGGGAATCCACTTCCAGGGAGGGCTGCAACCGTGCCCCAACGTCCCCGCAGAGACCAGGTGAGCGTAACAACGCTCTTCCACACCGAGAGTCTCAACCTCTTCCGGCTTCGGTTCCTTGGTCTCCTCACGAGCAGGTAGGAACGCTGTACCTTCTCCAGCCACATCCCAGTCAGCAGCTACACCATTAGCTGCACTGTCTGCGATATTCGAACTTCACTCGCTGTGCCTCCAGGGAGGGATTGACCATTTGGTTCCATTTTTAAGTAGCTTCTCACAAAAGTACTAGACTGTTTGTTCAGGTTGTCTTGAGGGTTCTTCAGGGCTCCAAGCCTCTTCCTCGTCCCAGTGTGTTGAGATAACAATTCAGTGGAGTAAACCCTACTCTTCCTCGTTCCAGTGCTTCGTGTACTATTGGTCTGACATAAGTACATAGGGAAGTTGGTAGGAGTAGAGGGAGATAAGGAAGAGGTCTGTAAGAGATAGGTGGATGGGGAAAATACTGCGTCTGTCCATGATGTCCTCCCTGTATCCCCATGAGATCCTCACACTGAGTACCACCCCCAGGGGGACTATCGGGTAGCGATCTCACCTACTTGGCCTCATGGAAAGGGTCGGCACTGCGATGGGGGCAACCATGGCCCCATCATACGCAAATTCATTCATGCACAAGTTTGAAACGGAACACATTCTCGAGAACCATCTGTGGAACCAAGACCTCGTTATCTGGATACGATATATAGACGATATCTTTGGTATTTGGAAAAGCTCAGAATCTCACCTTCTAGAATTTTTTGATTACATCAACAGCATAGATCCTCGGATACAATTTACACATGAATATTCACGTAAGTCTATCAATTTTTTGGATGTAGAGCTCAAGGTCACAGAAACAGGATATCAAACCACAATCTATCGGAAAAGTACAGATAGGAACAGTTTGTTACAAAGGTTGAGCTTCCATCAGCCAAGCTTGATAAAAAATTTACCCTATAGCCAAATGCTTAGAGTTAAAAGGATTGTAAGTACCCAGGGTGAATATGAAGCAGCAATTAAAGAAATGGGCAGGAAATTTCTCGCACGAGGCTATACAGAAGAAGAAATTACACTGGCAGAGACAAGTATAGCGACACAAGACAGAGAAGAATTACTTCGACCAAAAATAACTAAAGAGGATACTCCTGCTCCATTAGTTTTTGTATCGAAGTACTCACGCCAAAGTAATCGAATCAAAGCAATCATAAAGAAAAATTGGAACACTGTGACATGTGACAAAAGGGTAGAGCATTTGTTCAAAGAAACCCCGACATTTGCATATCAAAGAAGCGCGAATCTAAAAGACAGATTGATACATACGAGACCACCACAAAAGAAAAGAAGTACAGAACGGATAGGCACATTTCGAGGGGATTGGGTCCTCCGACGTATTCCATATCTATGACATGTAATCACCACAGCTGTGCTGCTTCGGAAACTTTTTTCGGCGTCTGCGTCCTGCGTCGATGACGTCGATGCGCCGTCGTCGAGGACCTCCTCCGCCGTCCGACGTCATCCGATGTGATAAGTAGGACGCACGACGCCCATAGCCTCAGTTCCATTTTTTCCACGAACGTGTTGCTTCGTGAATCTCGGTTAACGCCTCGACTCTTTGGAGTTCTGTTCTTCTCGGTTCTTCGAACCTGTTCGTTTTGTGAAAATCCTTCATGTGAAGATGTCTTCTACTTCGTCTTCGACCCCGCGTCCGGGTTTCAAGAAGTGCGGGGAGTGTGGGTCCAAGATGTCGGTGACGGACTCGCACGACGCCTGCTTCTGGTGCCTCGGGGAGGCCCACGACACGGATGACTGTATCGACTGCCAGTCGCTCACGTCCAAAGCCTTACGCGAACGTAAGAAGAAGTTGTCGGTAGGTCGGGTGTCCAAGCCCCGGAAGTCGAAGTCTGCAGGGCTTTCGACGGATGATTCGAGGGGTGACTCTCCGCGTCATCGTCGGAAGTCTCGTGGGTCTCCTTCTAGGAGTCGGTCTCGCCACTCCTCAGCCTCTTCGAGGCATTCTCGGAAGCGCCGACACCGGTCGTCTTCCAGGTCCTCTTCGGAGGACTCTGCCCGGCACGTCGCTTACCCCACCAGCCGTGCGACGCCGGAGGAATGGGCTTCCTTCGGGAAGAAAATGCTGGCAATTCTTGAGTCGCAGGGTACTAAGCCGTCCGCGCCCCCGAGTGGGGTCGGTCCTGAGAGGTCGAGAGACACCGCTCGCAAGACTGGTCGGCACGAGTCGCGGGAGAGGTCCCGTTTGGACAAGGAGACTCGTTCTCGACGTACCCGTTCCAGGTCCCGGTCCTCGACGCGTTCGAGACCGTGTGCACCTGTGGGGTCTTCGAGAAAGACATCGACGTCTGAGGCGTCGAGGGCGTCGACAGGCTTTCTCGAGGCTCCGGCTCCGAGGAAGTCGTCGAAGCCGTCGACGCTCAGGTCGTCGAGGGACACGCTCGGGGCTCCGGCTTCGAGGGCTGTGTCGATGCCGCCGATGCTGGCGGCGCTGCATCTGACGTCGACGCCGATTTCCTCAACGTCGACGCTGATCCTCTCGGCGCCGATGCCTGTTCTCTCGACGTCGACGCCGATTCGCTCGACGCCATCGACGCCTTTCATGTCGGAGGTACCCCGTGGCACGGGGGAACCCCCTAGGAAGTCTCTGGTTAAGAGCAAGCACTCTCGGGTGCCTTCTTTTCGCCACCTGGAATATATTTCAGAGGCGGATGAGGATTCTGATGGCCTGGTTCCTAGTCAAGTTCCAGATGAAATTGTCTCGGGCCATAGTCAGTTTGACGATTTGAGGCAGTCACTGCATGATGCCAGTGGACTGGACACCTCTCCGGAGGTGGAGTTTTGTAGGCCTGAGCCTGGCTCTCATGCCGATTCCTCGTACCGACGCCTTATGGCTAGGGTTTCTGAGTACTTGGGATGGTCTGCTCCCCCAGGGGAGTTTGTGCAGGATGATCTGACGGACATCCTTGATGTTGGTCCCCCAACTGACCCGGTACTGCCGTTCCATATGGCTTTACAGAGAAGGGTGGCGGCGGCTTGGACTGCTCCGGAGAGTCTCCCGGCGGTGGGCAGATCCTTGTCGCGAAAATACCGTCCAGCCAGTAGCGACCCCTGCTACTTGACCAGGCACCCCACTCCGGAGAGTTTGGTGGTGCAGGCGGCCACGGCCCCGGCAAAGCAGGCGTCATACCCTACCATCCCTAGGGACGACAAACGTTTTGATGGCTGGGCGAAGAAAGTGTTTTCTTCTGGTGGTATGGCGCTTCAGGCGGCCAACTCCATTTGTGCCTTGTCTCGTTTCACACACACTCTGTGGAACTGTGTTGCGTTAGCGGCTGAACATATTCCCGAAGGGGACGAACGGGATGGTTTCCTTGCAATGGTCCAGGATGGTAAGGATGCCATGTGTGAGTCCGTTCATTCAGGCTTGGACTTAGCTGAATGCGTCAGTAGGTCCATGGCGGCGAGCACCGTGATACGCAGGTTTGCGTGGTTGCGGAAGTCTGGGTTTGCTCCTGATGTGCAGTCCCGGCTCCTCAACATGCCCTTTGACGGTGAACACCTTTTTGGCAGCAAGGCTGACGAGAGCCTTGAGAGGTTGCAGACCTCAAAAGCTGCAGCGAAGTCGTTGGGCGCTGCAGTTCGCCAACCTCCGCCTTTTCGTCCTAGGGGACAGCAGTGGAGGGGTGGTTCCTTTCGCTATTACTCGTCCTTCAGTAAAGCGAGAGGAGCTGGCAGTCAAAGAGGCCAACGCAGGGGTACCAGAGGTGGACGACAGGGTACCCGTGGTGCCAAGGCCGCTCGGGCAGTTGCATCTTTGCCCTCAGGTAACGCCGCAGCCGCTCCCACTCAGTCATGAGGCCATGTCCCATGGTTCGCCGGTTGGGGGAAGGCTGGCGCAGCATCTTGTAGAGTGGCAAGCCATTACTTCAGATGTGTGGGTTCTGGAGATCATAACCCACGGCTACTGTCTTCCCTTTTGGTACAGGCCTCGTGACAATCCACCGGGGAACCTCTCTTTGCAGAGTCCGGATCTGCTCCTTGCGCAGGAAATTCAAGCCCTGCTGGAGAAAGGTGCCATAGAACTGGTGCCTGTAGCGGAGAGGAACAAGGGATGGTATTCCCCTCATTTTTTGATTTCAAAGAAAGACGGGGGATTGAGACCCATCATGGACTTGCGCGGTTTGAACAAACTCCTCAGGAAGGACAAGTTCAAGATGGTTACTCTCTCTCAAGTCCTCCAGGCCCTTCAGCTTCAGGACTGGTTGGTGTCACTCGACCTCAAGGATGCTTACTTCCATGTGCCGATCCATCCCAAGCACAAGAAGTACCTGAGGTTCGCGGTTGGCGACTCGCACTTTCAGTTTTGGGTCCTGCCGTTCGGATTGACCTCCGCCCGAGGGTTTTCACCAAGCTCATGGTGGTGGTGGCAGCGCATCTCAGGCAAGGGGGGATTCACGTCTACCCCTACCTGGACGATTGGTTGATCGGGGGGAGCTCTCCCGAGCAAGTCCTGGATCATCTGTCCGTCACCTGCCACTCCCTTCACAGGCTGGGCTTCTCCCTCAATTTAAAGAAGTCCCATTTGACGCCAACACAGCGGCTCCAGTACATCGGAGCAGTGCTCGACACTTCCCTGGGGCAGTGTTTTCCTCCCCAGGTGAGGGCTCTTCACATTCAGCAGATGGTGCACAAGTTTCAGCATGCCCAGACGCTCCCGGCGTTCGAGTTCTTGAGGTTGCTCGACCTCATGGCATCCTGCATTCTTCTGGTGCCAGAGGCTCGCCTGCGGATGAGATCTTTGCAGTGGGCACTCAAGATCAATGGTCGCAGTCCTCCGGCAGGATGTAGGACCCGGTTCAGGTGCCGCCCTCGGTCGCCCAGGACCTTCTGTGGTGGGCCGTCGAAGGCAACTTGATAAAGGGGGCTCCATTTTGGCTTCCCTGGCCGGAGGTGACGATCGTGACGGATGGATCCCTCACAGGATGGGGAGCTCATGCCAACGGGCTGACAGTCAGCGGTCGTTGGTCTCCGTCGGAGTCCAGACTCCATATCAATCTGTTGGAGCTGAGGGCCGTCAGGCTAGCCCTGAAGGCTTTTCTGCCGACTGTGCGAGGAAAGAGTGTCCTGATCCTGACGGACAACACAGTGGCCATGCACTACCTCAACAAAAAGGGGGGGGCAGGGTCACTTCCTCTGTGCAGGGAGGCGATGCAGCTCGAGTTCTGGGCCATCCAGCAGGAAGTTTCGATCTCGGCAGTTCATCTGGCCGGAGACGAAAACATGACGGCGGACGCTCTGAGCAGGCAGAGCGCGATCTCTCACGAGTGGGAGTTGGCTCAGGAGATTCTCCTTGAGATCTTCGCCCTTTGGGGGACCCCTCAAGTGGATCTCTTCGCCTCCAGTGTCAACCGGAAGTGCGAAAGGTTTTGCTCCCGGGAATTTCCTCCAAAAGGAGCCTTAGGAGACGCGTTTGTGGTGGAGTGGTCATTCCCGCTGCTGTACGCGTTTCCTCCAGTCCCCGTCATCCCGCAAGTGCTGCGGAGGTTACGGAAGTTCGGTTCCCGGATGATCCTCATTGCTCCGGCGTGGGCTCGGAGGACGTGGTACCCGGACCTTCTCGACTTGTCCATCTGCCCTCCATGTCGTCTTCCCTACCGAGACGATCTGCTCTCACGGGAGGGGGGTCAGGTTCTCCATCCAGAGGTCAGATCCCTCAACCTTCACGCTTGGCTTCTGAAAGGTTGAGGTATAAGGATTGGGACCTGCCTGAAGACGTGATGGAGGTGTTGCTTTCGGCCCGAAGGCCAGCAACAAAGTCTCTGTACCGTTGCCGTTGGCGTAAGTTCTGCGACTGGTGCAGAGTTCAGAATATGGATCCTTTTGCATGTGACATCCCCATGGTTCTGTCCTTTTTTACTTTCTTTGGCCCACAGGGGCTTGCAAGTGGGTACCATTAAAGGTTACCTGGCGGCGCTGTCCAGCTTTAAGCGCTCGTCTGAAGAGTGTTCTTAGTTTAAAATCCCTTTAATTTCACAGTTTCTGAAAGGGCTCACTAATGTGTTACCTCCGTCACCTTTCCTGGTACCCGGTTGGGATTTAAACCTTGTTCTTAAGTTTCTTATGGGTGCTCCGTTTGAGCCTTTACATTCTTGCCCTTTGAGGCTGTTAACTCTGAAAACTGTGTTGTTAGTTGCGGTTACTTCCGCTCGCAGAGTGAGTGAGTTACAGGCACTTTCAGTTAAGCCACCCTCAACTGTATTTCACAAGGACAGGGTTGTCCTTAGAGTTCGTCCTTCTTTTCTTCCGAAGGTAGTGACGGAATTTCATTTGGCCCAGAAGGTTGTTCTTCCGGCATTCTATCCTCCTCCGCATCCTGGTAAGGAAGAGGAGAGGCTCCATAGGCTTGATCCTAGGAGAGCTTTAAGCTTTTATGTTTCACGCATGTCCCGGGTCAGAGTGGACGATCAACTCTTTATTGGTTACGCTGGAAAGCGTTTGGGGCAAGGTGTGACGAAACAGACTTTGTCTCGCTGGATTATTTTAGCCATCTCGGAGTGTTACCGCTTGGCGGGTAAGGACCCACCGGCTGGCTTGCGGGCCCATTCTACCAGGGGTGTGGCTGCATCTACTGTCCTGCAGAGGGGTGTTCCTATTCGCAACATCTGTGATGCAGCCACCTGGGCTTCAGTACATACATTTGTACGTCACTATTCCCTCAATTCCATCCGAGGACAGGATCTTGCCTTTGGCAAGGCGGTCCTTTGCTCTGCTATTTGATTGGCTATTCTAAATTTTGATTCTAAATTCTTTCCCTCCTCCTTGCTCTGGTACTGCTTTGGGAGTCTGTCATAGATATGGAATACGTCGGAGGACCCAATCCCCTCGAAGAACAAGTTACTTTCTTACCTGGTAACGTTCTTTCGATGGGATGGTCCGACGACGTATTCCATATCGCTCCCGCCCTGCCTTCCCCGCTGCAGAATTTCTTTTGCGATTGCAGCTTACGTTCCGCAAGGCTTTGTGTCTGACTGGCAGTTGACTAATGTCACACGTTCTGGGGGAAAAAACTACAACTGAGGCTACGGGCGTCGTGCGTCCTACTTATCACATCGGATGAGGTCGGAGGAGGTCCTCAACGACGGCGCATCGACGTCATCGACGCAGGACGCAGACGCCGAAAAAAGTTTCCGAAGCAGCACAGTTGTGGTGATTACATGTCATAGATATGGAATACGTCGTCGGACCATCCCATCGAAAGAACGTGAGGTAAGAAAGTAACTTGTTCTTCCGTGCTTAAACTGCAGCAACTGTGGCTATATCATGAAAGGACAAACAATAAACCATCCACACACTGGAGAGAAGATTAGGCTCAAATGCTATGCTACATGCGACACAGCTGGAATAATACATGGGATTAAATGTCCATGTGGGCTGTACTATGTCGGCCAAACACAACGTACAGCTAAGATTAGATGGAGTGAACATAGATCCTGCATCAGGAACAAGACTGCAAGTTCAGCGGTGGCAAGACATTGGCAGAGTAAACAACATAACTTGGCTCAAATTAAATTTGTGATTCTTGAAAAAATTCAAAGAAGGGAGAAACACGAGAACCTACAAAAGAAAATGGATCAACGTGAGACATTCTGGATAGACAGACTCGGTTCCCTGACCCCAAAGGGAATAAACGAAGAGATTAATTATATGTGCTTTCTCTAAAGATAACAAACATTGGAAGTTGCTTAGGTGGATTTCCACCTCAGTGAGACTGGTGCATGAACTATGCATTGTGAATTGTCCTCAATCCGGGTCACGAGCATTCATGGTGCTTTAAGGAGCATTAATACCATTGAGACTCTCAACATTGATGCCTGGTGATCGTTATATGAATATGAATGTGGACATGTACAGGTTTAATTAATTGTGAACAATCTGATTGTATGACATGCTTTAACCTGACACTCCTAGTCGTTTCAGATTTCTAGTTTTGCTTTTGCTAGTTTTGCTTGTAATACAGTCAGCAGAATGTAATTCATTGCGCTAAACGAGCTATGTGGCTACCCAAATGTACATTCCCCGCACTTACTTGATCTATACGTTCAGCTACCCTAGACACAACATTTGTTGATCAGATTTGCCATGGCAACAAACCCGTCCCCCTGCACACTTGCAGGGCGGTGGGGCCCGAGGCGTGCGTTCAGCGGCGAACGCGCTGCTGCGCGGCACCCGCCCACGTTGCCTTGGCAATGCAGATTAGCATCGACGTTTGCGCGCGATTCACTTTCGCTTTTGGAGCGAGAGCGATCGGTCCCGCTTGCGAACGCCGCATAAAGGTAAGAGCTCAATGAGTATGTGTACACAGACTGACTGCGTGAGATGCTATAGTCACTTACACAAATACCTGCTGTGATTCAACAGGAATGTTGGAGTGTGTTCTCCACGAACAATTACAAGAGAGGACAACTCGAATAGTCAGCTACAGGGTACTGATGTAAAGGGTAACATACTATCACGAATATAAGGATGTAATTTTGATGTTGACAACGTTTTCCTTATATCTCTCCCTTATTCTCTCCACTGATCCGAATCCACGCAGGATATGTGTTTCTTTAATTATTTCTGAATAATGATTTGTATTGATGTTTATTGCATGCACACTGTATAGTTGATTTAAGATCTATCTACGTACGGCCCTGAAGATGGTCTAAGACCGAAATGCATTGGCACATGTACTTCTTTGAAAAACGACCTAGATCTTTTTGAGTTGCCTCACAATATAAAAATTTATCAACCAATGGACATGGGTCCTAGAAATGTGAAGTAAACATTTCTTTTTTGAAAATCAAGTACTGTCTTCTATATTATTTTATCATCTTTTCGCACTCATATCTATGATCACTATATGAAAAGATTGAAAGAAATTGTGCAACCCTGTTCAGGGTCAACTGAGAGCACCGGTCTTTAGTAGGGTATGTACACCTTACTTTTTCTTTTTTCTGTTCAGCGAGATCCGTATGCCAAAGGATCTATATTGGACTGGGAGCTCCAGGCTAAAATATGTTCTAGGTTTGAACAAATCATAAATGAATTCATACATTTTTTTATTAACTAGCAGTGGTGCCCACCTACACCTCATACTTTTGATATTTTTTCAATAACACATTGTTTCGGATGTGAGCCTATGTGTAGAAGCTTCGGGCGTTAACATCAACCTGTGGGTTTGGGCCTCCCAATCGCATTATTATCCCCCCTCTCCATTTGATCCTCCCCCATGTTACCACCCCCATGGGGACTATTGGTTAGCAGCCTCACCTTCCTAGCCTCATTGAAAGGGGCTCCTCCCCTGGGGAGAATATACGCCATCTGAAGGATCGTCACACCTGATGCTCTCTCATGTCGGGGTTGCACCATGACTTTGGCTTCTTGGATTCCTCCCCTGTGGCTTTCTTGTGTCGGGCTATACCGTGACTGTGGCATCTCAGCATCTCATATCAGGCTTTCTCATGCCCGAATTTCGCCTTCGTTTCGGTGTCTTGTATCGGGCTCCTACCCTGTTGCTCTCTCTTGCCGGGGTTGTCTCCTCTCTGGTACATACTCTGCCTCCTTCCAATCTTACGTAGTCGCGATCATTGCATGACCACATTTCTAAACAGACGCAGAGTAAAACAAATACTGACACGCACCTAAAAATTCATTTCTTTTCGTGTGCCGAAAAACAAGCGCCGAAACCTAAACACTCGACGCAAGGTTTCGATATGTCGAAAATACAACAATTTCGTTTAAAACATATCCCGAAAACACTTTTAAAGACAAACCCATTGCAATCCTTAGATATTTGACCCCCATGGATATTACGTTGAAGGACAAACATTATACTCCTTCCAATACAACTTTAACAGAGGGTTTACATCAGGGAAAACCTGCCTCTATTCCAGAGCCTTTACAACTAGGCGCAAATCCCAGAGAGCCCACAGATCCATTTCCCAGATCCACTGATTGGACTAGAGAACAATTTGGAAGAACCATGAAATGTATTTCATGTTTTGTGGACAGACACCCTGACCCATTTTCAGACCCACAGGGGTAGGGAAACCTCCTTATAAAAACACAGGGGTTAGACACATTAAACCCCCAAATACATCTTCCACTCATGCTACACCATTTCATTGTCAACACAGATCAGATGATTTATACATCATTGATCCTCCATGGAGCAGGCCAATATGTAGTATTCTTTCTTTAAAAAAAAGTAATTGATCCAAGAAAATATTGCTGCTGATGTAGAAGGCTGCCCTGATGGCCCCCTAGAATGAGGGCAGTTGCAGCTACCCCCAAAGGAGAGCCTTTTTCCTTTTCACCAGTTACAGAAGAGACAGTACTGGTACTCAGGTGTTTGACAAAATGGGGAAAGTGGAAGAGACCTTTCAGACGGTCGAACAATGCCTGGTGGAGGCCAGGGCATGGATGTCCGCTAACCAGCTTCTGTTGAACGCCAGCAAAACAGAAGAAGCACTGTTTGCCCCCAAAACACCTCCTCAATCTGAGTAGGCACCCAGATCCACCAAACAGATCTATTGTTTGCCCCCAAAATTAAAAACTTTGGGTGCATCTGGCAGGAAAATCTTGGATGTGCAGCTCAGGTGAGCGCTAAGACACAGTCCGTTTTTGGCACTTTGCGCCTCCTGCGACAGGCTTTACCATTTATTCCGGTTGAGGACCACTCAGTGGTGGTGGGGGCGATGGGGAATTCCTATTTAGACTACTTAACCGACTGCTAGCAGGTATTCTACTCACTGAAAAGCAGCGTTTGCAAAAAGCCCAAAATGCAGCTGTTAGGCTGATGAACATGGGTCTTCTTCTCATCAAGCTTTCTGGCATCTGTGAATTCATCTTGAGCTTAGGACAGGAACAAAAGAACAGGCGCCTGGGAGGTTCTCACAGGAGTCTTTTATTAGATGAGGTTACAAGGCACTTCTGGAAAGCAGGCACACATTTTGCCTTTAACCTGCTTATATAGGCTTATTTGGATGATGCAACACCCCCATGCTACTTTGTTTGAGCGTGTATCTAATAGGTCCTTTTAGCCAGAGGAAAACCCTCCCTTCCCTACGATTGGATGATTTATCTGATGCACACCAAGCCCACATTAGTCATACTTGGCATTAACACTTGCTGTCTGACACATAGACTGATAGGCTATTTTAGACCCTGCTGAATATAATTACAACATTCTTCAACTTCTGCCAAAAACAATGTTATCATATCACTGTCAATGGGCCTCATTACGACCCGGCGCTAAACCATGGTGCTATTAGCACCATGGTCCATGCCGGGGTCCGATATGGTGAATGGCGGAATTACCGCCCCATTCCAAGGTTGGCGGGGCGGTAATTCCCCATTCACCATGGGCCCTTCCCCATTTCCATTTTTGCCCCATAGGGCTCAATGGGAATGGGGAAGGCGCTAAGTATGGTGCCGCAAATTGCGGCACCGTACTTAGCACCAAGGTCCCTTTGCGGCACCCTACTTTAACGCCTGCTAAAAGCAGGCATTAAGGTCAGGTCCCGCAAAGGGAACTCGTAATGAGGCGTTAAGGGTTTAACGGTGATGACACCTTTTACGGTGCCGTTAAACCCTTAACGCCAGGGTTGTAATGAGGCCCAATACCTTATCTGCTTCTCGAGGCCTTGCCAACTTTAGTTAGCCCTTATACCGTGGAGAAATAAATAAGCCCAATTATTTGGTGCCAAGTAATGCAGCTGGTCTGTTCAATTTGGTAGTTTCCCTTGCCTTTATCTGACTCCATCATCAATCTTGTCTGCTCTTGCCTGCCAAGTTCCAAATTTAACCTCCCAGACTTAATTATCTCACTGTGAAGTGCTGCCAAGGACCATTTCATGTGTCGGTTTCTGTTGCTTTATCAGCATGAGTCAAGGTTCTGCACCTGGCTTTAGAAGTGGACATCATTCTGTGCCTGAGGTATCCATTTTGAAATATCTCTGTCTGCCATTGTACTACCCTTCAGGGAGCCATTATTTATTTATTTAAGCATTTCTCACTTTGTATCCCATATTCATAATATATTTTTTATACTCCTGATATGTGTATGATATTTAAAGCACCCTTCACTTCCTGGGTCATTTTAACCCAAATATGTTCAGTGCTATATGCACTTTTTACCTTAAAATAAAGGCACTATAATCCTGATTTCTGTAATAATGGAACCATTGATCTGCCTATCATGTTATCTGTACTCAGCGGAAGGGGGGAGCGGTCGGCACTCTTATACACACACCCCTCTGGTCGATATTCAAACACTGTTCAATATACAACCACTACACCCAGTGTCCACCCTCCCCCATATACAGTGTACCTATACATCCCCAACTCAATCACCCTCCTCAGATCCTAAAAGACATTTCTAAAGAATCAACAGTGTCTTCAACCATATTGTATTCTCCTAATCTAAGACATATATTTATCTCTTTACTATCAAAAGACCATGGCATATGTTTCGCCCCCTCCTTTAAATTTTGTACGTACGTATCCTCAAAGAATAACTTTGGTTTGCTCCTGTCTGGATCCCACCCCAAAAAGTGATTTCTGCAAACACGAGAATCGGGAGAGATCATACCTCCTGTTCTGTCCATATGCAACATTTCACTGTTCATATACACTTTTTCCCTCCTTTGACCCCACAATACTTGCTTGTTTCCTGCCCTTTCCCCATGCATGTTTAATTTCGTCCTCCTCTTCCATCGGCACATCTTCCACCCGATTCATCTTATTTTCCTTATTCTGTGTCTAAGGACTTTTGTCATTCTTAGTTCATTTATGTTTGTTTTATTTGTCCTTTGAGCTGCTTTGCAGCAAGTTCAAGAGTCCCTTAATACATAGGCCAGTCTTTTTGGATTCTCTGTTTTTTGTGACCACAGATGACTCAAACTCTCAATCTTCTTTATTCACATAGAATAATCAAGGAGGGGGGGCGGCATTCAATTGTTTCTGGGGAACACAAGGATGCGGGAGTCTCATGGGAAAAATGTCTTCAAGGTTGGTTGCAACTGGGCATCTGGCTGGGTCCCTCAAAACCCTTTTCACAATGGGTTTTTCTCCCTGCTGGCAGGATCAGTTGCCGTCAATCACCTGGTGTGCATGTACCTTCCGTCCATCTGTAATATAAAAACTGAATGAGTTTCTTGAAAAATAAGTGCATTTTTATCGTCAGCACTGCCTCCTCAAACCCACACCTTAGAATAACCATGTCCTTTCTTTAAACACTCCTACCTCCTAAAAACAATTGCTACTGAATTCTCTCTTTTTCTAGTGAGAAATGACTGCTTTTTTCTCCTCTTTTTGCATGTCTTGGTGTCATTTATCCGTCATACATAATGGCTGATACCTGAATGTGGCTATTGCATGAGACCATAAAGCATATACATGTTTTCCTTTTCCTGGCATTGCCCTATTGTTTCATGGGCTTTTTTCTAATAATTGTATAGTATACTTATTAAATGACAAAGGAAACATTTTCTCTATGGTTGTGTCGTTCTTCACACCAATAGAGTATTTTGCAGTCTCCTTCTTTAGGATAAAAATAATAAAAGACAAAACAAACAACATAACAAATTCAAACAATTTTTTTTAAAAAAAGGATGTGGTATTCCGCCGCACCCTTTCTTTCTTCTTGGTGCGTCCGTAGCTGAAGAAGAAGACGCTGGTATGGGTTCTTGCTCCCTGTAGAAACCGAAATAGAGGCAAAGTCATGTTTAAGCTGGCAAAGCTATCAGTTATTTTCTTAAAGTAGACCTTTGTTCTTTCTTTCAACTTAATGTTGCTGAGGTCATCTTTTGGCATTCTCAGCCCACTAAAATCCAGGATGGTAAATGTTGATGCACTTTTAATTTCTTTTGAATTCACATAAGTGTAATGACAGGCCTGTTTTAGTCTTTTCTGCTATGCTGAAAATTGTCTCTGTACTTTTGAAGTCCTCCCCCTGATGATGTGGGACCGCGGTCTCTTCTTTCTTTGCTGTGTTTATTCTGTTGAGACATAACTAACATTTTTCGTTGTCCTTCCTACACTAATCTTACCTATGCATGTTATTTGGAAACCAGCACTGATTCTATTAAGTGCATGCAAGTGTGGCATATAGAAATACATTGTTTTGCCTATCTTAAAGCTTCATGCATTTTGCCAAATGTACATTTTTGGCATTTCTTCATCACCAAATTACAAAAAGGTTACTCCACCTTCTATCCTAAAGTCTCTTCCTTCATCTTCTCTCGTCTTTTCTATTGCTCTACTCTCCTCTTTGGACTCCCTGCCTCTAATCCCTGCCTCTCATCTTTCCCCCCTCAAATCCTTTTATCATTCCGCCATCCGTATCCTTTGTCTTCTCACTCCTCATGACTCAATTTCCTCTTTACTTTCTTACCTTGGCTGACTTCCCTTTCACTCCCAACTTAAATTTCACTTCCTCTGTCTCGTTTTTAAATCTCTTCAAGATCTCGCCCCCCTATCTTTCTTCTCTTCTCTCATTCTACACCCCTTCGCTCCGATCTGCTGATGTCTTCTTGGTCACTGTTCCCCCGTCCCCATGTGCCTCTTCGCGTTTCCGTTCCTTTCAGATCCATGTCCCCCCACACTGAAACTTTCTACCTCTCTCTATCTGCTCCATCCCTACCTACTCCTCCTTCCGCGCCTCCTTGAAATCTCTTCTTCTCATTCCCCGTCCTGACTTCACTCAATACCCTTTACTTCTCTCTCACTCCCTCATTATTTCCCTCCTACTTACCTCTCTCTACCCGCTCCATTTCCTCTTACTCTTCCTCTGCTTCCCCCATTGAAACTTCATCTTTATTCCCCGTCCTGACCCCCGTCATCTCCCTCTTCCACCTCCCCGATCCCTTTCCCGTTTATTGACCTAGGTAAATTGTTCTACATTACACAGCACTACGGGCCTAGACACACACTCTAAAGCAGATTCACAGGTGGGTCAAGCGGTATTAAAACATTTATTTGCCGCTGCACCTTCACACAACCAACCTCCTTCTCCATGTACTGCTTGCTAATTTATGCATAGCATGTGATTCTAAGCAGATCCAGAAGGCTCAGAAGGCATACATTACTTACGGTAATCATATTTCTGATGCTTGTATCTGCTTAGATTCACATGCGCCCACTGTTTCCCCCCCCTGGAGTTGAAGGTGCATAGATGTTTCTACACCTTCATCTTTCTACTTTTTCTTTCATGTACTCACGCAAACCCTTCATGCTCCCTCATGTCAGAAACAAAACAATCTGAGGAACCTTGACGCGTGAAGGACCATGGGTACAGTACACATTACACTTACACAAAGGATATTATTACAAACACGCCCAGTCAACGCCCCTTTTCAAATTTCAAAAACAAGTCATGCAATATTCTGCGACTATCACTAAATGTCGGCATATACATAGCATGTGAATCTAAGCCAATACAACCATCAGAAATACGATTACAGTAAGTAATGTATGCCATATAGCATATGAACATTCCTTTATTGTGTGTTGGTCTAAGTTACCCTGTAAGTTTTCTCCACGCTGCCTCCCTCTTGAGACTATAACTTTGACTGCTCTGCCATGTTTACCCAATGGAGTCAGGACATATATTAAGAAGCCCTGTAAACCAAGTGTGGACTGAACCTCGTGAACCCTAAGTGTAGGAAAATCCTTCTTACATGGCCTGCTGTTGCAGCACAGAACTTGTTAAGACCCACTGCCTCTACACACATAAGTGATATGGTCTAGGTAATAGTTATAGTGTCCATGCACTGTCAGGTGAGACTGTGTAGCTCAACACGCAACTGGTCAGATTCACTTTCTCATGACACACAGTCATTGAGATCCACTGTTTCATCGCACACACATTGAGACCCATTGCCTCAGCATACAACCATGTGCAATCCCCTGCCTCATCATACAACGGGAGAGAACCATTGCCTCTACATTCAACCAGATGAGGTACATTTTCTCATCTAGAAAACCAGGTGAGTGTCATGCGAGGATCCGGTGGGGTGTGGTTTGGATGCTATTTTTCACAAACATTTCCCATTATTCCCCTTCTAGCGTCTGAGAAACCTGAAGGTGTCTCACCCGCTAGTCCCCGGGGATCTGTTATCCAGGTGGCCAGGACACGGCCATCGCTAATGGATCCAGTTGCTGGGGGTGGACCAGTGTGGGAGGATCACCTGTATGCGGGGTCTTCGGGGAGTGGAAGTGGGACACTGAAGGGTGAGAACCGGTATCCCCTTCCTTATGACACTTTTCTTCATCCTGCCCAGTAGGATACTTAGAAACTCCCTCCCCCCTTTTCCAACACAAACACTTCCTCACACCGTGAGCGACAATGGACTAAAACCAGAGCCCTTTACCTGCAATGTACCAACACAAGGGTCAGGCAGAGTCAGCCATTTGCTGACAACTACACACACCTGGCTTCTCTTTCCCATCCCCACTGAGATCAAAGGCTGAGCACAAGAGCACACTTTGAGCAAGGATGAATGCATGAGAAAAGCACTATTCCACAATGGCAGTTCAAACGGAGGAGAAAGGCGGCCAGACCCGAAAGAACATCAAGAAGGGAGTTGCCCATGTCCTTTTCAACTCAGACCCGTGAAGCCTCCGATGAAAGAAACATAAGACCGGAAATCGCAGCTGGCGAGTGGTATGGCGTATGTCAGCGGTACATGGAACCCTTACGCACTGATAGCCAGGGCGGGAAGACGCAGTGTGCACCGTGGTACCGTCCTTGACTCCAGCGGCAAAAGAAACGCCAACAGGTTCAGCACAGCCGGTGAGTCAGACAAACCTGATAGTGGACCGGTCTGTGTTAGACTCAAGGTTGCTCTGGCAACATTAAGAAGATTAAGAGACAGAGGTCTTTTGTGAATAAACTTGGTACCCCTGTCTGGACGAAGAGAACTGTGTTGAACAAAAAGGGGTAAAGAAACTACAAATACCAGGAGGCCTTAGGGAAGGCCGACATGAGGTGTCAAGGTGGTCATGCACAAGTTTAGCAAAACCCCTTGTACAATCGAAGGTCCTTGACACATTATAGAATTTGTGACGATAAGCCAATTGTGAAACTGGCGTTTGCACCCGGCTGAGCCGAACGCCGTACAAACTGTGTTTTTGAAAAGGCCGCACTTGCCATAGGCTAACAGAGTTACCCAGTGAAACGAGATCGCCCTTCTGAAGTCTCTGTTTAAATTGGCAAGTGCTTTGGGAGATTGTTGCTATAAGAAGGATCGGAGCCCGGCTGAGGGGGATCCAAGGGTGAAGGGTAATCACCCTACGTGAAGGTTATCAGAAGGAACTTTTGTTTTGTTGTTTTGACATATCAGGCCTCTGGAGCAAGAGATTTTCCATGAGAAGAGACTTGGGTATAGAAGGCCCTGATATAGTGAAAAGGAACTGTGAGCTCACGCCAGAGAAGCCCAGGAGTGTGCAATGCTCATGAGTCCTGCCTCGTCCCGTGCTAAAAACATGGGGAAGGGAGACCCTGGCCATAACATCCTGTTTTATCATTTTTTGAACACTTCTTTCTTTTCTTGTGAACATTATCCCACACTATTCTGTAGCATAGCGGTAAGTATTGGCAATATGTTTTCTTACTATAGGCCCTTTTTATTTGACTAGACTCGACTAGGATTGTATTCTTAGTAGTTGATGGTCGTAGATTGCTCCCATCTTAGATTTAGGTTTAGATTAGGCGTTTATCTCACCCACTTTACAGTTTAATTAAACACCCTTAAACTGTGATCACTTGTGTCTGTCTTGCTTTGATACCATGCCTTACTTACAAGTGGTAGATAGAGAATATCCCAAGGGGCGACAGAAAGTAGAAGGTGCAGATAAAAAACAAAGCAGGCAGCTCCGAATCCTGAGCTGAAAAAGGAGAAAAGGATATCAGATTAATAAGGCAGTGTAGGTATAAAGACACAGGCAGTAACTGTTTCGGCAAACAAGAGAAGAAACCTAAGCACCTTGGGAAAAGACCAGTGAAAGGGATCTGATCTACTGACAGCACTCCAGGGAGGCAGGGGGAAATCCAGTCTTGGTAACCCGATGGCAAGGTAAACATTGATGAGGTCCATTAAAGTAGGGGTAGTCTGAAACCAGTTAAATGACACGGCAGTGGAGAGGCCCAACAGGCAGAAGTCAGGCATGAAGATAAGCGCAGGCACGTAGGAAGGCATGTTGGCTCCCCTCACAAGCAAAGGCAGAGCCAAAGAGAATTTCTTAAGGGCTCAGTAAGGGCCGCAGATGATGGACCCCAGGGGAAAGGGGTCAAGGGATCACTGCAAAGGGAAACAAAAGCACAGGTATGAGGCTGAGGTCTCTGGCAAACAATCCATAGCATTGGCACCAGCCCTATATATAAGCAGCACGCAAGCTGCTTCTCCTCCCTAAAAACAGCTCCACGCATATGTTTGAATCAGTAACCCTATCATGGCCATGCCAAAGGAAGGAGCTCTAATATTATAACTCCCTGATCCGATGAGGAACTTTAAGGTAAATGTGCAAACAACTATGGATTACAAAAAAATAGCCTTCAAGTATATTTTTAACCACCTAAAAATAGCCCCACTGAAATGGGAAATACTTTTTTACTCATTCATTTTACCCCCAAATTAAAAACAAATTCTGGTGTCTGTTGTCTAGATGGACTCATATGTATGTGCTTCCGGGACACCCCATTGAGGTTCCTAAACTGAAAGTTAAACAACTGTGACCAAGATTATTCAGTTTGTTTAGGGAAGAAAATGTCTTTGCAAAAATACTGCAACAATCAAAAGACTGTGGCGGAATAGCTGGGCCTGTGTTTGCTGCTCAACTGAAGGGTGTAATTCAATGGCAACATATTTCTAGAGTTAATTTACAGTTAGGGTTGAAGTGCAAAGAAAACATGGGCACCATGTCAGACCAGTTTTGAAATCGCACAGAAAAACAGGCTTTGATGCCTTTTCGATACCTGAATTTCTCTCTGCACCATCTGAGGAAGAAGTCTATGGGACTCTGGAATCTGATGCATTGTTCCATCTCAGCATCATATTTCCAGTTAGTCCAATAAAAGGTATCAAAACTTGCTTTTTCGTTGGGCTTGGAGAAAGCTACTGCTTCGTCTTTTGTTTGGGATTCCTAGAGGCAGAGCATGGGTGCAGGCATGACAAATATGGGATTCCCCCATCAACAAACTCAGCACTTATTGTAGGAAGGCAATTTCAAGATATAAAATCACATCTTGCCTCCCTTCAGTAACACTAATGTGGGGAAATGCACTTTTTGCTTTAGGTCTATCAAGACATTTGTTCAGTCACTGGCAAGAGTGGGGGGTGAATACCTTGGGCCAACGTTACCATGCGTGTTTTCCCTCGACCTTTGTCGAATGTCAAGAAGCATTTGGTATTACGAAGGAGGGCAGGTAGAGTTAAACATTGAATAATGCAGGTAAGGGGAAGGGAGGGAACCAGCAGTTTGGCCATTTGAAAAGTTAGAACAAGAGGGGTGTGCATCTCATCTGGTGTCTTGGGCACATGCAAGGCCTTGAATTGGGATGATAGTCAGATTAGGATTCCTTGTATGATAGAATTGGAAAAGGGGATAGGACATGAGATTGCAGAGTCGAGCTGGTCTCAAATATGGAAGCAGGCCACAATGTCTTCATATTGCATTCAATTACAGGAAATTGTTAACAAAGTTGTCCTTAGATGGTACATATGGTCTTTTCGTTTATCCTGTTGGCGTAGATGTGGTCAAGCATGTTCAATGCCACATATATTGTGGTCATACCCTAGGATTACTGTTTTTCTGGACATAATCCTGTCTCTAATTTTGGAAATCAATCATTGTAGGCTGTATAAAGACCCAGTAGTGATCATTTAGGGTGCAGTGCATGAGGAAGAACTAATCCAATTACTTCCATTTATGAGAAACTGAATCGGGTTTTGAGAAGCAGGATATCCGGTGGGCATGGTAACTGGTAATGCATGGTATGAATTTGTACATTTATGTGTGCTTTCACCATGTATAACAAAGAGTTTGTGTTTTACAATATTTCTGTCAGTCGGGATAACTGTTGCACAGCACATGCTTTCATTCTCTCTGGGCTGTGCAGTCATCCTTCCTTTCCTGACTTGCTTAGACTGCCATCTTCTGTGTGCCAATTGCCTTTCTCTTTTCAGTCCCCTCTAATCATAGCATTAACAGCAGCAGCCTCGCCCCCTTTGAGCACCGCCTCTCCCCTGGATTTGTCTTCCTGGAAGTCAGTCCTATCCCCCCAGACTCGGTGCTGAACTGTGGGTGTCCCTGATAAAGCTGACATTGGCGTAGGCTAGTAGGAGGAGGCGTGACTCACGAAAGCCCACCTGCATCCTTTGCAGTCTGCACTCTGCAGAGGAAATGTCTCCAAGCCTTGGGGTGTATGTGTGGTGGCTTCCTGCGTTCCTATATAATTTTGTCCACCTATGAACACAATGCCTGCATGTAGTGAAATACTGATTGCATTTGCATTTTCACGTGGTAACAGATCCAAACATATTTGTTGTCTGTTCCTGTTCCCCTCTTCCATTTATAATGTCCTTCTTAGTTGGTGCTGTAAATAGGTTTATTAACAAAATGAGATCGTCCCTGCAGCCAGGTAACTAAAGCCTCCCATCGGTGAAGCTGTGAGAATGATAGATCTACTGAAACAATAAAACAGGGAGAAAATACACAAGCGGTAACCCCATAGTTGCTGAAAGCTGGGTAGCCAGGGCGTGGGCGCGGGCGCGGCATGCAAAACCGGGGGAATTGAGTATATGGTCCAAGAGTACAGAGGACTTGAGCAAAGTAACAGAAACAGAAACAAAGAAAATGGAAAGGGAGGGAGAAAGGAAATAAAGAGGATACAGTGGGAGATATGTAATGTTTGCAAACGTATGTGCAAAGGGTCAGTATGTGAGAAAGCTAGGTGACAAACGTTTTTGTTTTTCTATCAGTGTTGTGTCGATGTCACAGTCAAGAGGCTAGGGGATGGAACTGGTGTGAGATGTGATGTAGACCCTGGAGGAGGTAAATCGAGTATCCATGGGGTCCCAATTCCATCCCTACAATTGCCTGCAGGAAAACCCCTACTGTCCTGTAGACTTTCCTATGGGCAGAGAATTACTTGTGCAAGACTCAAAGTACATTGAAGCTTGATGAGACGCTAGTCACTAACTGATCCACCTCCACAAGCGACCACCCACCACGTTGTCCCCAGAGAGAATTTTGCATGCCTAAGCTTGAGGGTTTTGCTTGAGAACAGTGTTTTGGGCCCCCTCATCTCTGTTCGTGGGACTCCAGCAGTGTTACAAACAAGCAAGAACCCATATCATGGGGGATCCCAGATGGAGGGTCTTGCGGAATGCAGAAGGAGCTGCCTGATCGCAGATCACAGTCATACTGAATACAAGATGGTGGACAGCAACCTAAACTGGGTGAGCTGAGCCACAATGCAGTCTGCTACCCACCACAAGTCATATGGGGGAACAATAGTTTACCTAGGATTTACCCAAACATCCCGCCTGCTTGCATCTCTCACCCAACTGGTTTCACACATACTGTTACACGGCACCGCAATAGCCCAGCTGGCCCGTATAGACTGAGCACCACAGAAGGGGAGGTGTGCTTCTTAGAAGTTGGAGTGGACATGTGTAGGACAGATGAGTGCAAAGTAGAGCATGGGGGAATGACAAGGTGGGGGTGAGGATAGCGAGGATAAAGAGAGTGAGAGAGGTGGAGAGAGTGGAAGGAGGAACAGCAGTGAGAAGACGGAGTGCAGAGTAGGAGCGAAGGAGAAGAGGGAAAACAGAAAGGAGAAGAGGAGGTGGAGAGAGGAAAGAAGCAGAGGAGGAAGATAAAGGCCAGAAAGGTTATAGAGCCGGAGTGGAAGGCAGAGGAACACCTGAGAAACAAACAAAGGAGTGGAGAGGGGCAAACCCAACAAAATATAGTAGAAACAGAAAAGGGTGAGGAACAAGTGCTGAGAGGAAAAGAATGAAAATAGGTCCTATAACAAAATCAGAGAAGAGGGAAAGAAAGCCAGGAGGGAAGGCAAAGCCGGGGAACCCTTCAGAACTTGGATGAAAAGTGTTCTCTTGAAGCAGTGGCAGAGGGGCAGAAGGAATGCTTCAAACAGAACCAGAAAGCATAACCCTATGCCCAGTCGAGAGAGAAGCTTTTTAACAATCAGAAGCGGAATTCTATAAATTGGTAGGTAAATGACTGCTTCTGTTATGGGGTACTCGCATTTCCAAGATTAAAATTAAAGCTCCCAAACCTGGCTTGAGGGTTTAGGTTTCTAGATTTGTGTCGGTTTGCACTTGCCTTTCACATTAAGTAGGGTGCTTGGTGGTTTGAATATGATCCAGATATTGGATGTCCTATCAAGGTTGACGTTGAGGCAAGTAAGTTTTCTCCTTTTCTAAAAAAAATATGTGTATACTGTTATAAAAAATAAGCAGGTTCAGTGGTTTGCTAAAAGAAAACGTACTGCCACAGCACAAATGAGATACTTTAATCATGTATTAACTTAACATTATTTCATTCCCCTTGGACACAATCTAATACGTTTACGGTTACTCTGATTTCTTTCTTTCTTTTTTAAAATTCTTTATGATTCATGACGGACCGCAAGTACAATGTGTTGAGCAAATGAAGGGATTTCAACATATGGTAATTCCACCACTGAGCAAATTCCCCATCATTTTACAGCACAAATCTTAAGTCCCAAATTTCAGCCTCTCATGGTCCAAAACAAATCTCAAACCAGCCCAGTTCAGTATCAACACAAAAGCATTACTTTTTCTGATTTGTCTCAATTGGAAAATCTTGGTGTGGCGTAAAGACACCTGGGATGCCATATTGAACATAGTGAATGAATATGAGTTGTATCTTAAAATATTTGCCCCTTTGACCATTTAGAGAAGTGGTGTAACTATTCCATTAACATCATAGCCCACACCTTGGTTCACCATATCTGTACCAAGCGTCTTCCTTCAATTTCCATTGTTGTGCCAATAGCAATCTTGCTGCATTGCAGAGGTACTTTACAGGGTGCGTTATAAGAGCAGTCAATGATCGTTTCATTGGGTAACGGGTCTGATCATATCAGGCTTTGGGTCAGCTCCAGCACGTATGTCTAACATCACCGATCATCACACAACACGCCCAGCATAGAGACTTTCTGTTCAGAATATAATGCTGGGATAGCAAGTCTGTACTTCAGGGACATTTTCTCATTTCAGCGCTGCTTCATGGGCAGCATAGAGATAGGTGCAGTCGCCCACCGAGTAAAAATAATTTTTGACTTAAGCTAATTGAATAAGTCATTTGACCCCCACCAGGTATTGGAAAGCTCGGGGAGGGGCTGCAACACTTGCACACACCCTCAGTTTTGCTGCAAGGGGAAATCGTCCCAAAGGGTAATAGTGTAGTTAATTATGGTAGGTTTAGCTAGGGATACATTAGTTTGATTATAGTCCACAATCTCTCCAGGGGAATAGTTAGCTTGTAGTGCCGAACAGTTGTTGTGGACTAGGATAACCTCGAGACTGATAACGAGGTGTCAAGCACAGTTTTCTTACCAAGACATTCCAAGGAATTGACATGATGCACTGAACTCCTGGAATCCGCATTATTGCCTCTGGGCTGTCCTGCAGAGGCAACCATGTAGAGTGAAATCTTGTGTGGCAGGGGAGACTGAATGAACTTGGTGGCAGAAGAGGAGAACATGACATGATCAACTCTTTTCACCCATTGCAGATCTCTGAAGCAGAAATAAAGGGAGAAAGTGAGAGGGTTATGATGTTTGCTATTTTATTCACTTCCCCTTCCCCTCCTGTGCTGTTGTGAATGCAAACAAAGTAGAGCAGCTGCATGCTGTGGACATGAACATGTTAGGCCTCTATCTGCCCCTGCACCGCCAGTTGCCTCTCCAGGACTTGCTGGATGCCCAGGACCTGGCATGTTGGACATCCAGGGGAACCTCTATAGCCGGATAGCCAGGTATGTGCCCTGTACATGGGGCCTGAAGTGGTGGTGGTTATGGAGGGATATGCGTATGGGTTTGGGGAGATGCTTGTGAGCCTCTCCTGAATAATCATCAGTACCATTGTCAGCATCCTACTGATGCGGACCACGTAGAAGCTCACAAAGATTGGCTGCTCTGCCATCTCACGGATCACCAGCTCACCCGGTTGAATGGTGCCCAGCACCTCATCGCAGACCTCAATAGCATTTGCTGCAACCACAGGTGCTGGATGGGTAGAGGGCTGCAGGGCAACCTTTTTTGGGGGACATTTCAGACCGGCGTGATGCGACCATGCTGTCACACATGCCACCATCATGGTGACAGGTGTGACAGTGGCACTGAAGGCAACAGACATGATGGCAAGCATGACAGTGGTATTGGAAGCAGGCTGGCAGGGACACCCTGGCACTAGCATGTGCTTTGACTGGAGGACATTGTCCTCCTATGTAGCAATCTCTGGGTATCCTGCTGGGCAAGCATACAACAAACAGTGTCAGGTTCTGCCTTGGAACTTCTGAGAGTGCTGTTGTAGCCCACAAACCCATAAGGGTGTTTCGCTCTCAACTACTGAGTTCGGTACACCCATGGGGGGAAAGGGGAAGTGGGTAAAATAAAATAAATTGGATTCCTGGTCTTCAACTCGTGTGGAGATCTGCAGGGAGGAGAGAAAACAACTGGTAAGTGCCTTCCTATCTCTGAATTCAACTATCTACAAAATCAACTAACTGAGAAACAATACTTCAGCTCCCTCAGCAAGATGCTCAGAGGGAAGTTCTAAAAGAGGTCTAGAATGCTCTGGTAATTTACAGTACACTCGCCTGTCTGTAGCTGAGGAAAGTGCTACTCACATATTGGAAATTGTATTTTGACACCTCAACCTAATCTATCTATTATGCAAGAAACTTGTTAAACCTCCTTATTGGGTGGCCGCCAGTACTTACTACTAATAACTGTTCACTAACAGTTCACTTTTGGTAAACTTAATTTCCTTAGTCGATTCCAAAAAATAGAAACGTTTCATGTAATCTTTTAACACTGCTTAGCTGAAGTCCAGTTGAACAGTCTCTTCTTCCTCCATTTGAAAACTAGAGGTTTTAACCTGATCTCTTCACCTTCCTGCTTCTAAAATCTTCTTTTCTTAAATTGCTATGAAAGATAGTATCTACTTGATGGAGATGAACTAATGAAAGACAGTTTAGAATGTCCAGCACCTGCCCTTTGTCCTTCCCTCAGCCAATCAGAAGTCTGGTTCCATTCCTCCATCGTGGCCAGGGTTAACCCCAACACTCTAAATACACAAGTTAGGGCCCAGACCAATTTCAGGAAAACCTACATTAAAATAGATAGGACCTCCTCACAAGTTGGGCGGTATCACGGCCGTATACCGCCCAACGCAAATTAGTGTTACCGCAACTTGGTCCGGCGCTATTGGAGCCGGATCACAAGTTGTGGTACCGCGGTAAGTCCCCATTTCTATTGAGCCCATAGGACTCAGTTGGGGCCTTTTCGGCGCAATTACCGGAGAGCTAATTGCACCGCGGTAATTGCGCCGAAAATGGGCAGAAAGTCGGCGCATCTACCTCCAGCTCAAAGCTGGAGGTGAATACTCCGGGGTTCGCCCACTCTCGAGATTGGGCAGAGCGGTAATGTGGAGGTAATAGCGCTGCCGCCACATTTTTACCACTCCGCCCAACCTGTGATGAGGCCCATAGTGTCTAACTAAAAATGCATAGTGACTAATATTTATAGTTACTATTATGTACCTGGTGACTCTTGTGCATTGTATCTACCATGAAACATGACACACAGTTGTTGGACCAAGTAAATGAGAAGTGTGCCAAAATATTTGAGAGAATTACAGATGATGGGCCATGCTGACAACCCAGTCAGATGTCGTGACTAAATTGATATTACATTGCACTGGTGAGCCATAGCCCCTTCTGTATAGGATAGGGGTTGGTTCTTGGTGGATACGTTGATTCATGAACCCTATCTTGTTTATCCTGTGCGCATGTTGACTTTCTGCTCCACTGGCACCATTGCAGCTGTGTGGGTGGATGGTGTGAAGAAGCGCAGAAATACAACAAGATAAAAGCCACCCCACTGGGTAACTTGACCGATAATCCAGTTGAAAACAGGACAGAGACAAAGGAAGGACAGGGAAGGAACCCTCTGTTACCACCTATACCTTTTAACCTTGGTTTAAGAGCTGCATCGTGCACTACCTAAGCCACTTCTCCCCTTTCATACCCTGGAGTAAGGGAATCCGAAATGGAGGACGAAGAGAGCCACTGGAGAGAGACCAGCGGGTCTAGTTGTCAAGAACTACAAAACCAGCCAGTCTAGTTGTCAAGAACTACAAAGTGACAGGAAGTCAAAAGGGCGAATGAGGCAGCGCGAGAGGGAGAAAGAGGAAGACGGCTGTGGTAGTAGAGAACGAAGGAGTGTAGACCACGACAGGTCAGCACTGCGAGGTGTATAAGAATACCAGAGAATAGAGAACACGATTGGGTGCGAGGACGGGTGTCGGCAAGGCACCGGGACAGTACTGTGCCGAAACAAGGATAAAGTAAGGAGTTCCTCAGAAGAGGGCTACGAGCAGTGGTGTGCATGAAGGCAGCGAAGCGCTAGGGAAACAGAAGCGGCACCCCCGCTTCCCACACCAAAAGAAGTCTTGGTCCACCGAGAAGAAGCACAAGGTAGGAGGGGAGATCTGGGGTGTGGATGTTTCCAACTGTTGGGCAATAGCTGGATAAAGGATATCTAAGGGGTACCTGGTAACATAATAATCAAGCAGACCCCATGTAATACTCAGGTTGGGTAAGAGACGAAAGAACGCTTTTCTTCCCCACTGCCCTTTTCTTGTTGGCTCTTAAGAAGACGGGGAAAGTATAACACTCCCTGAAAGACGTCACGCGAATAAAACAGTATCTAGACACAAGAGGATAAGACCAAACACGGGACGATTCCCATCATATAGCCAGAAAGAGTTATTGTTATAGAAATTACTGGCAGAGGAAGGATAAGACCGGAGGAAGATGAGTGTCTCCTCTGGCATGAGGATAAGACCAGGGGAAGGTGATTTTCCCCCCGGTACTAATACAAGACCAGGGGAGGGGGATTGTCCCCCATGGCACTATGGAAGGGAAGATAGGTGAAAGGAAATATTTCACCTGTACCTTAAGTATTTAAAACCCGGAAACCACTAATTCCTGCCCTCCAGGAAAAGGGATGAAGCTATAGGAGACTACAACTATAGACCTCAAAGAAATACCAATGGGCTATTCTTGCCTGGGCGTTTTAATGACCGATTAGTCTGAGGGGCAGCAACCCCAGTGGGCACACCAGGTGTCGATAGTGGGAAGTCTTCCTGACCTTGTAATTGGTTGTAAGTGTCTATATAAAGACCCCTTTGATTTCACCCTTGTGTCCAGACCATTCTTCTGCTCCCTCAGATGGTCATAATCCCATGGTTTTCCTGAATCAGGACTACATTCTGACTGTCTACATGTGATGCTCCTGCAGCTAGTAGGAGGATACATTGAGATTAATGATTTTCACTCTGGGCCGGGAAATTGTTCTCATCTTTGTGTCAGACTTGTCTACTTATGGTTGGGCCTGCACTTGCAGTATGGCTATGGGACCACAACTGGGTTCATATGCTCTCTGCCACCCATAGAATCCCTAGACATTTCTTCTGCATGACATCTCCCCAGATGCTTTGGCTTTTGCCATTAACACACAGTATGGTATGGCGCATGGGTCGGAGTGCAGTTTCACCTGTGCTGATGTTACACTGTCCTACACATGTTTCATGAGGGATGTTGGCCTGAATACCATCAGCCTGTACAATATCCAAACTATATATTAGCCCCTGCTTCAGAGACCTACCTGTGCACTCGGGTATATTGCAGTTCACACCTGCACACATTGGCACAACAGGATTCCAACCAGCCTCTTACTCCACCCTACTGCACATGGCTCGCCTAGCCACTCTTTACAAGCCGAGTTGAGTTGTTTCAAATACAGCAGACTTTCCCTTTGCACCCGCAATTACACAGCAGTGGCACACATTGGCCTATTTTGCTTTGGGCTTCTTGCTATCCCTGTGTGACATGCAGCTATGTGTTGGGCTCTTAGGTATTGTGAATGGGGTACATATCAACTTGTGTTGTTCAGAACTTCTGAATGGGTCCACACAAGGCATGTTTCAACATGCACGGTTGACGCCATGTTCTTTGTATTACTGTATGACACGCATGTGCGACATCTGGCAGCATGCCACTTAGTATCCTGGAGAAGTAGGAAGTATGGTCCTGTGACCATACGGAATGACTACTGCTGGTTTGGATATGGGTGTCTCTAGTTGTGCCGGTCCAGGTATGATGACTGGTGCGCAAGGAGAGCACCCATATGAGAAGGAATATATTGGTATGGGTTCTACATTTCTTCATAGACTGCTATTTTGAGGTCTGCATTTTTTATGAATTTTGGTCATCATGAATTCAGCCATTTTCTTTTAATGGGTGGTCGGAGGGCACATGTCCCCTCAGCTCACAACCCCACGCCCACACCCCTGTAATGCCCTACCCCTAAATACACGTGCGTATTTATATGAAATTCGTCGATTTTGCCAAAAGTGCATAAAAAAAATGTGTCTTTTAAATAGCAGTCTGTGAAAACAGTATAGTGATTTAAGTGTACGTCATTGAAGTGTGCATACTCACCAAGACTTTGTAGGGATCCAGCACAAACCTTTGCCATCCCAGTGCCAGATGTGGAGATTGTGTACAATGTTCCAGCAACCTCCTTCATGGCCTCGGCACCAGTGGGTCGGCAGCCATTTTCTTTATCTGTTGTCTAGACAGCAGCGTCCTTATCCTCCCCCGTGGCTAATTCCACCTTTTCTGGGATTCTTCCATGGTGCGAGGTTGGGCGGCTAGTGCAGCGACCTTTACGCAACATGCTGCCAAGCTGCAAGTTTAACAGCTGAACTTTTGGCACTGTATGTGCCTCAAACAAGAGGAGGTGCTTCTTTTGGGAGGTATGCAGTCATACGTTAGGCAAACAAAAAATACACAGGCTTAAAAGAAAGAAATGTTAAATTTGATATGTATCTGGCTGGGAGAGATTTGAAATGAGGGATGGGGACGCGTGTGAAACCCGATGTTGCCCTGATGTCTCAATGCAAAGATACTTCCCCACCACGCAACCTGGCTAAACCCACTGTTTCCACAATCAATAATAAGCGACCCACTGCTTCAACATACAACACTGTGTCACAGTATCACTGCACTGCCAGATGAGACTACTGCTTCAAAACAAATGTGTATGGCCACAGCACAAAGCCAGGTTTGGCCCACTTCCTGTATTCGCAGCCAGAGGTGCCCACTGCCTCGACACAGAACCGATGAGACCCACTACCCGAACACAAAATGGCTCTAACCCGCTTCCTCCCCACACTACCAAGTGGGACTAGTGTGTCTACACTGAACAGATGAGACCCATTGCTCTCAACACACAACCAATTGATGTTCACAGTTGTACATCATAACCCCACCATGGTCAGAGTGGTATCACATCTGTATGAGGTACTCTGCCTCAAAACACAACCAATGAGACCCAATGCCTACACACACAACAGGTGAGAATTTCGGAACGTATAACCATTTAAAACCCACATTGTCTACACACAGACCCTTAGACCTACTGTCTCAACATTTAACACATTGAGACCACTGCTTCAACAGACAATCAGGTGAGGGTAGCAGTGTCTATGCAGAATCAGGTGAGCACCTAAGTGACTGTGCCCAACATGGGTAGACTTGCATACAAGTGGTGAGATCTACTGCCTCAACACACAATCATTGAACCCCCTGCTTGAAACCTTTATGTGCCAGGCTTCAGTTTTCCCATTTGTAAATCAGGACACATATTTAACCACAGGGCTCTTAAGACAGTAATATAAAACCAGGTGAGACAAACAGCCTCAACGCAGCAGATAAGCATAGCTGCCTCAAAATACATCTAGGTTGAGACCTACTATCTCCACGAACAAATAAGCAATGATTGAAAATGTTTTTTATGCTGTTAGAGAGAGTGCAGTTTTGTGTTGCTCCATGCCATGAATGAACTGTTGAGATTTTACATAGTATGATACTGGTTTGCTCTGTGTTTTTTGTGGCCAGGTTACACAACTAAGCGTAGAAATGTGTTCAATCAAAGAAGAACGTGACCGACTGCGATCGATATCAGAGGATAAAGGGCCCAAGGAGCAACTAGCGAAGGCGATCCGAGACCGCGATGAAGCCATCGCCAAGTAAGAACACATATAATGAATGCAGTGGATGGACAGGCAAGGTGTTGGAATGGGAGATGGAGTGAGAGTGAGCAGGAAGGTGCATTTAGGTTCGTGGTCCTGCTCTTTAATCCAGGGTTAGAGGAAAACTTTGGCCATTTATCAAATATTTCAGATTTGAAGAGTTGAGCTCCTGGAAAGGCCAGGCCACACTGGATGTCATGTCTTGAGCATGCTTTAAGTGGATGGAGATAGACAAGTGTCATGAACCAAACATACATCTATGTGTTGTTTATGAGGGAAAGAACGGGATAGACATACTGTGCCTAATTCTTAAAATTCAGGCATTTCAAATATCAGTTCACCCAAGCAAGTGTTAGGTATAATACAGTCTGTAGTGCCAAACGGCAGCAATGTCTGCAGCCCAGTTGTATTTTACCTAACTATGTGAACCCACATTTACCTTGAAATATACTTGCTCATGTTTAAAGACTGTGCACTAGCACCTTCGTTTTTCTTGAAGGTGCAAAATGGTGGGGATGGGTGTAACACCCTGAAACAATGTTTCCCCAGATTTTACTGCATCTGCACCACTTTGAAACAGATACCCTGCAAGGAGTGGGAAAAACAAAATGTAAAACAAATAGTGTCCAATCTATGGACACTCCCGTCCCCTGCACACCTTAATGCTGATGAAACAGCCCAACAGTTAATTAAAAAAATTGAATTTAACAAAATTCAAGAATCAATTCAAGACAATAATCAAAATTCCATTGGAGTCTTCCAATTTTCTTACGCATTCAATTCACTGCAAGTAGTACTCTAAGCGTTTTGGGGATATATACCGCTTCTTCAGGAGCAGAATTCTGCAGATAAAAGAATACACAAACCAATTTTGAAGGGATTGTGTCCTCCGACGTATTCCTTATCTTTGATATAATCCATTCCAGCTTGCTGGCCTCGGAATTTTTTCCAGTCGAGGGTGCTGCACGTCGACGTCCCTCGAGTCGATGTCCCTCGACAGCCTCCGTATCGGCGCCGAAGTCATCATGAGTACAACTAGACTTGTGCAGCGTCCGTTGCTCAGTTCCGTTTTTCCGCACTTCGTGTGCCTCGGAAACGTAACGCTCGGTTCCTTTCTTCATAAAAATCTTCTTTTTGTTTGAGAATACTAAATTTAATGATGGCATCTTCTTTCGAACCATCGACTCCATGGTCCGGTTTTAAAAAATGTTGCGACTGTGGGAAGAAAATGTCTTTAACGGATCCTCACAGGATCTGTTTGTGGTGCCTGGGATCGGAGCACTATTGTTCGGAGTGTGAGGACTGTATGTCCATGACGGCGAAAGCCTTGAAGGAGCATAAGGGGAAGCTAGAAAGAGGTAAGGCTTTTAAAACTTCTACCCCTTCAAAAGTTTCTTCGGCTCAGTCGAGGCATTCGTCTCCTCTTCGTCAAAAGAAACATTCTCGATCGAGATCTCGAAGCGGTTCCCATCATTCTTCGAGATCGAGACATTCTAAGAAGAGGCACCATAGATCTCAATCTTCTTCCTCTAGTTCCCCGGAAAGGGTCACCTGCCCCAAGTTCCCCGGAAAGGGTCACCTGCCCCACGAAACACAGCTCTCCGGCTAAGTGGGAGGAATTCTGCAAAAAAATGCTTAGCGTTTTTCGAGAAAGCGGCCTCGACCCCCCTCGGAGATATCTAAAGGTGATACCCTGGGTGAAAGACCCAAAAAATCAAAACGCTGCGAGTCGTTGCACCCGGCAAATAAAAATACTCGAAAGCGGCATGAACCCTCGAGTAAGGGCAATAAGACTGCGTCATCGACGCCGTCATCGAAGATTCCTTCGACACACAAATCTGCGTCATCAACGCCATTGTCGAAGCGACTGTCGATGTATAAATCTGCCTCATTGATGCCGTCTTCGATGCCGTCGTCAACCCCGATGAAGGATAAGTCTAGGACTGCCTCTACGTCACAGGCACCCGAGGTGTCGAAAGCCCCGACCATGACGTTGAGATTGCCATCGACAATCTCGACGACGCCGAGTAGGATTCTGATCCTCTTGAGTTCATCCAGGCCTTTTCCGACGTTTTTAACGCCTTTTACAGGATTGTCGAAGCTTACAACGTCCACAACCATGACGTTTTCTAAGGCGGTAACAACAAATTTGGCTCCTTCTTCTCTAGAAATGGGTTTTACTCCATATCCTTACTTTAGAGCCTTGTCCTCCATATATGAAGAAGGGGAGGACTCTGACAATGAGAGACATGTTGGTCTACAAAGGACTACAGTACCCATTCCAGATGAATTGATCTCTGAAGAAAATAGGTTAAAAGACTTACAGGAGTCTCTACATGAGGCAAGTGGTATAGATACATCTCCAGACGTAGAGTTTGCTAGACCAGAATCTGGAGAACATGCTCAGATACCTTATAGGGCTCTAATGGCTAGAATAATTGAATTTATGGGGTGGACTACACCTACACCTTCTTTTCAGCAAGATGACCTTACTGATATATTGGATAAAAGATCCCAAGAGGATCCTGTTGTTCCTTTTCATGCTGCTCTGCAAAGGAAAATATCTTCAAATTGAGAGACTCCTGAAGTTATCCCTGCAGTAAATAAGAAACTATCTGCTAAATACAGAGTATCAGCTTCAGATCCAGAATATCTAAGTAAATATCCAACTCCAGAAAGTTTAGTTGTGCAGGCAGCGACTTCATCAAACAGTAAGTCAGCATACCCCACTATTCTACAAGACAGAGATGATAAAAGATTTGACGCCATGTCAAAAAAAGTCTTTTCGGGATGTAGTATGGCACTTAAATCTAGCAACGCCACTTGCACGCTAGCAAGATTCAGCCACACACTTTGGGAGTGTGCTTCATCTGCGGTGACTGTCACCCAGAAGGGGAAGAACGGGAAGCATTCTTAAACATCATCAGGGATGGTAAGGATGCAATGTGTGAGTCCCTTCAAACAGGCATTGACTCTGCTGACAGCATCAGCAGGGCCATGGCGGCGAGTACCACAATCCGCAGATTTGCGTGGTTGCGGAAGTCTGGGTTTGCTCCAGATGTGCAAGCCACACTTCTGAATATGCCCTTTGACAGCACTTCTCTCTTTGGAAAGAAGGCTGAGGACAGCCTGGAGAAATTGCAAACATCCAAAGCAGCAGCGAAATCCCTTGCGGCTGCAATCGGGCAAACTCCAAATCGCCCCACAGGTACATCCTGGAAGGGTAAGTCCTTTCGCTTTTACTCTGCATTCGGAAAAGGCAGAGGACAGCCAGCTCAAAGGGGCCAGAGACGATTCACCCATGGTGGACGGGGAAAAGGTATGAAATCCGCAACAGCGGGTGCTACTTTACCCTCAGCATCTGCGAGAGCCGCTTCTAAACCCCTCTGAGGTCTCCCCTCACAAGACACCAGTAGGGGGCAGGTTAACTCAACATCTGGCAGAATGGCAGGCTATTACGTCAGATGCTTGAGCATAGGAGATAGTTGCCCAAAGTTACTGCCTGCTTTCCTACAAACCCCTCAGAGTCATCCACCAGGGAACAACTCTTTGAAGTTTCCAGACCCGCTCCTTATCCAGGAGATTTCAGAGCTGCTAGAGAAAGGTGCCATAGAACCGGTACCTGTAGCGGAGAGGAACAAGGGTTGGTATTTCCCTACTTTCTAGTACCAAAGAAGGACAGAGGATTGAGACCCACCTTGGACTTGCGAGAATTGAACAAATTCCTCAGGAAAGACAAGTTTAAGATGGTAACCCTTTCTCAGATCCTTCAGGCCCTCCAGCTTCAGGACTGGTTGGTATCTCTAGACCTTCAGGATGCTTATTTCCATGTGCCAATCCATCTCAAACACAGGAAATACCTGAGGTTCGCAATTGGCAACTCTCACTATCAATTTCGAGTTCTGCCATTTGGGCTGACCTCCACCCGAGGCTCTTTACCAAGCTAATGGCGGTTGTGGCTGCAAGTCTAAGGAGGGAAGGGATTCACGTCTACCCCTACCTGGACGACTGGTTGACCAGAGCAGTATCCCCGGAACAAGCTCAGATCCATCTAGATTATGTTTGCCGCTTCCTTCACAAGCTGGGCTTCTCCCTCAACTTAAAGAAGTCACAGATGATACCATCACAGAGACTCATTGGAGCAGTCCTGGACACATCCCTGGGAAAAGCCGCGCCACCAGAGGTGAGGGCTCAAGATATTCTACAGATGGTCACCAGGTTTCGAAATGCCCAACGTCTACCAGCCTTCGACTTTTTGAGGTTGCTCAGCCTCATGGCATCCTGCATCTTCCTAGTGCCAGAGGCTCGCCTGAGAATGAGATCCCTCCAGTGGGCACTGAGGACCCAGTGGTCACAGTTCTCAGGGAGAATGTCAGATCTCCTACTAATTCCAGACCAAGTAGCTCGAGACCTTCATTGATGGGCCTGTCGGGAGAACATCTTAAAAGGAGAACAGTTTTGGCAACCATGGCCAGAGATAACAGTAGTCACGGATGCTTCACTCACAGGGTGGGGAGCCCATGCCAACGACTTGACCATCAGCGGTTGGTGGTCTCCATCGGAGTCCAGGCTACACATCAACCTATTGGAGCTGAGAGCGATCAGACTAGCGTTGAAAGCTTTCCTGCCATCAGTACAGGGAAAAAATTATCTGATAATGACGGACAGCAAAGTGGCCATGCACTACCTCAACAAAAGAGGAGGCGTAGGGTCATTGCCTCTGTGCAGAGAGGCAATGCAGCTCTGGTTTTGGGCAATTCAAGAAGGAATCTCTCTATCAGAAGTTCACCTAGCCAGAGAGAAGAACTTGACGGTGGATGCTCTGAACAGGCAGAGCACACTCTCCCACGAGGGGGAACTAGCTCAGGAAGTCCTTCAAGAGATCTTCACCCTTTGGGGAACCCCTCAAGTGGATCTGTTTGCCACCAGTATCAACAGGAAGTGCGATCAGTATTGTTCAAGGGAATTTCCCCCGAGAGGAGCTCTAGGGGATGCGTTCGTAGTGGACTGGTAAAATCCACTTCTGTACGCGGTTCCTCCAGTCCCTGTCATTCCTCAAATGATCAGGAAGTTAAGAAGAATCTGGAAACCCTTGATCCTAATTGCCCCGGATTGGGCCAGGAGAACGTGGTACCCGGATCTTCTAGGCATGTTCATCTGCTCTCCGATTCGTATTCCGCAAAGAGAGGATCTTCTCTCGCAGAAGGGAGGTCAGATTCTCCATCCGGATATCAAAACCCTCAACCTTCACGCCTGGTTTCTGAAAGGTTGAGATACAAGGATTGGGATCTCCCGGATGACGTCATGGAGGTGTTACTTTCAGCCAGAAGGCCAGCAACAAAGACTTTATACCGCTGCAGTTGGAACAAATTTTGCAGCTGGTGTGGAGAAAAGAATATTGAACCCTTTTCATGTAATACACCGATGGTGTTATCTTCCTTGCTTTACTTAGAAAATTCAGGTCTCCAAGTTGGTACTATCAAGGGCTACCTCGCAGCGCTGTCAATCTTTAAGAGTACTGCTGAGGAGCCTTCATATTACAAATTACCCTTAGTAATTCAATTTCTGAAAGGATTAACTCATGTTTATCCCCCAAAACCTTTTCAAGTTCCATTGTGGTACCTAAACCTAGTCTTAAAGTTTCTGATGGGTACTCCATTTGAACCACTTCATTCCTGTTCATTAAGGTTTCTCACTCTTAAAACAGTTTTTCTAGTGGCTCTAACTTCTGCCAGAAGAGTGAGCGAATTACAAGCTCTATCTTGCAAACCTCCTCATACAATCTTTCATAAAGATAAGGTTGTTTTACAAGTTAAGCCCAATTTTCTCCCAAAGGGGGTCTCTGAGTTCCACATTACTCAGAAAATAACTTTACCCTTCTTCTATCCTCCCCATCCAGGGAAAAAGGAAGAGAGATTACACAGGCTGGATCCAAGGTGTGCCTTAAGCTTTTACATAAGCAGACTTGCAAGAATCAGACAAGCAGACCAATTGTTTGTGGGATATGCAGGACACAAATTAGGTCTGCCAATTACAAAACAAACCATTTCAAGATGGATTATTTTAACTATTATAGAATGCTATAAATTGGCAGGAAAAGAGCCCCCAAAACATCTTAGGGCTCATTCAACCAGGGGTATCGCAGCCTCTTCGGCTCTCCAAAGAGGAGTTCCAATTAAGGACATATGTGCAGCTGCCACATGGTCGTCCGCACACACATTTACCACATTTTACAGCCTTGATTCCTCCTCTAGTCAGGAGACAACATTTGGAAAAGCTGTGTTGCATTCTATACATCTTTAAAGGGAAACATTTCATTTTTACTCATGCCTCCTCTATATACTACTGCTATGGGAGTCTATCAAAGATAAGGAATACGTCAGAGGACACAATCCCTTCGAAGAACAAGTTACTTACCAAACTGGTAACCTTCTTTCGATGGGATGTTCCTCCGATGCATTCCTTATCGCCCCTCCCATCCATCCCCGCAGTAAAACTTCCCTTGTAGTTGCAGCTTACGCTCCTTCAAGGTTACTAACCAATTCATGCAAAGCAAATCTAAACTTCAAAACGGAACTGAGCAACGGACGCTGCGCAAGTCTATTTGTACTCATGATGATGTTGGCGCCGAATCAGAGGCTGTCGAGGGACACCGACTCGAGGGACGTCGACGCGAAGAGCGCCCTCTACTGGAAAACATTTCCGAGGCCAGCAAGCTGGAATGGACTATATCAAAGATAAGCAATACGTCGGAGGAACATCCCATCGAAAGAACGTTACCAGTTTGGTAAGTAACTTGTTCTTCTTATCTATACCATTTTTTCACATATATACAATGTTGTATAGATCCACCTGGTTACCATTCCATAAGGTTTACATACTAAGTTTCGTTATACACCGTGAATATCCCTAGTATATGTGGTAGACCAAATAACTGCTGATGTAAGTCAAAGCCAGCTATTAGTCAACCAATGATATTCTCAATGTGTTTAGAGCCAACACTTAGTGGTCACCCAAATCAGTGAAGTGGGTAGGTAGTGTCCTAGGGCCTACCCTGTGAAGTCAAATGTCGTTCACGCAGATATGATTTTCAATGGGGACCAAACTATAAAGAAAACAAGTTATTAAAATGCATGGTCATAATTTCAGCTTCTAGTTACTTTTTCCACGTATAGATTTAAATCTATCATCCAAAGCTCATCTAAACTTTTCAATGATTCTCCATTAGCTCAGCCCGTAGGTGTACTGAATGCTCCCTCCCGGACTTCTAACTGTTCGCCAACTTCGGATCTGTTGCCCTGAATGCAGATTCTATAATCATAAAGTTGGAATATCTTGTTAGAATCTTATAATAATAACGACCGCTAATCTTGTGTCATAGAGTTCACTTGTTATCGAGCAGAGTTGGTATGTATTTGTTCCTTTACCTTAAATAATAGAGTCCACAGAGCATGTTCGCCGCCGGTATCCTATCCTAGTCGCGTACAGACTGAATTGTTACTTCCCTTTAAACTACTTTATGAAGTGGTCACGTGAGCTCATCCGCATCACGTTTAGTCGTGATATCACTTTCCAAACCGGTCACATGAGCACATATGTATCACATAGATCTGTGATTTTATCATCCTATCCCTCCCGTGTTATTCAGGCGTGCATATTGGCGTGGGGTAATGGAGCAGTGATTTTAAGCGGGTCTCAGAACTTTCTATGTAGTTTTATTATGTAAATACAAACTTAGACTGAACACATTTTACTGAAGATATATTTAAGTGATGTCCAACAGGGCTCTAATCCTGGAGTCTAGAGCGGAACCCAAATTACACTGTTAACTGAAAAGCACTTATCCATGCTATAGTGTATTTGATAGGTAATGTATAGATGCTGTTCACCCTAACTCCTGCAAAACCCATCCATCACATGGGAATGCAGTTTCAGCCCATATATTTTATACAGGTCGTAGTCCCAGCGTTTCCCATTCGATGTGGTGTATAGTATACCAATTAGATGAAACAGTTCCCTTCAGTGAGTGCATAGTTCATAGCATCATACCATAAACAAAAATTAATAGTTGGAGTAACATAAATAATACACAGAAATGAATACATAAAAAACAAAAATAGTTCCTTGGTGGGACTTAATAGGTGTGCAATTCATAACAAACTGTTATATTCTCAATTTGTTTCACTATTACATACACATACTTTCAGCATTCTTTTTGGTAAAACACACTTGGACAGATAATATTGATCTTTGACAAGTTCCAATTAATACACAGGTGCTTTCGTGATCATAACTTAGAGAAAACCCTTCAACTAATGCCATGTAAACTTTACAAAATGTATTTTCCATATTCAACTCTCATATCTGTAGGTAATATGTTACAGGTACTCTTCATCCACAATCTACATACCAACTGATTTCTACTCAATTACCAATTAGATGAAACAGTTCAGACAGAATTCTTCATTCATCCCCTTAGGGTGTACCGTGTCCAACAAGTGAATCCAAAACATTTCTCTCAGTGACAGACGAGTATTAATGTCGACTATTAAAGTCACCCCTCACTACAGTATTGTAAATTGCCGGTGATTTCATATTCTTACAGGGCACACTGGACATATGTTCCGTCCACCTCTCTCGGGCTGTCCTTGCTGTTTGCCCCACAAATGGGGACATTTGAATCTATATTATAACACCAGATGTTGTGCAAGTTGCATAGTCGAAAAGATAAATCTTCTTTCCTGTATGGGGATGTGAAATACTCTTAGCTTTTGATATGTTATTACAATGGCTACATGAAAGGCAGGGAAATGTACCCTTCTTTTGTGTTCTTAACACTGATTGTCTTTCCCTTTGGGGTCTCTCAGCCCGCACCAATTTTTCTCTTAAATGTATACCTCGTTTGTAGGCCATCATTGGAGGTGTAGGGAACAGCATGATCAGTATAGGATTGTGTTGTAAAATACACCAATTGTTTTTAAGTATATTGCCAATTTGAAAATTGTGGAGATGTATAGCAACGGTGTCTCTGTATCTTTATATTTGGTTTGTAGTAACGACTCCTTCGGTACCTTCAGTATCTCTTCAGGGTATCCTCTATTGCTAAATATTTGGCTGAGGTCAATACATTCCTTATTAAAGATTTCTGGATCTGAGATAATTCTTTTAAGTCTTAACATCTGACTGTAGGGCAGGCTCTTGGTCATGGCTTTAGGGTTAAAATGTGTATGGTGTAATAGGTTGTTAACATCAGTTGGTGTGTGGTATATTGTGGTGATCACTTTGTTCTCTACAATTGAAAGTTGGATAGCTAAAACATTTAGATCTGGTGTCCCTATTTCTAAAGTGAACTTAATGTGAGAGTGTACTTGGTTCACGTATTCAAAAAAAGCTGTCAACTCTTGTTTAGATCAACACCAAATACCAAAGATGTCATCAATATACCTTTTCCAAGTCAGTATCTTGTTTGACCATACAGGATGTTCTAGTACAAATGTTTTTTCAAAAAAATACTTCAATATATTGGCATATGCTGGGGCCATTGCTGACCCCATTGATGTTCCTGATGCTTGTGCATAATATTTACCCAGGTATCGAAAATAATTGTTGAATAAGATGATGTTAATCAATTCAATGATACATTGTTTCTCACCTCTAACGCTCTCTGAGTTCAACAGTATCCACTCTATAGCCTTGATTCCCTCATTATGAGGAATGGATGTGTATAGGCTACTCGCATCGAGAGAGAAGAGAAGACACTCCGGTGTCAAGGTCTCAATCTCATTTATACACTTCAAAAAGTCTGTGATGTCCCTCAAGTATTCAAGTATGCGGGGATCCCTTGAAGAAGGGGAATATATCCCCAAAAAGTGTAGAGTACTACTGGCTGTGATTTTAATGTGTAAAAGAACATTGAATAAAGAAAATTGGAAGACTCCAATGGAACTTTGAATATTATTTGAATAAAGAAAATTGGAAGACTCCAATGGAACTTTGAATATTATACACTGGTCCTCATTACGAGTGTGCCGGTCCGGTAACAACGGTGGCGGTAAGCCTACCGGCACCGTTGTTACCGGACCGGCACACTAAGAGTCTTTGGGCGGGCGCCGTCCCCGCCCAACAGGGCGGGACGGCACCCATCCGCAGACTTTCACAGAAGCAATGGCACCATTATTAACGGTGTTGGTGCTTCCGTCATCCCCATTGAGTCCTATTGGACTCAATGGGAATGGGGATTAACAATTTCCCGGTGCCTGACTTCCAGGAACACCAGGCTCGTAATCCCGTGGTGTTTCCGTGAAGACAGGCGCCAGGAAAAACTCACAAGTCCGGCGGCAGTCTGCTGGTTTTACCGGCGCGGCTACCGCTGGACTTGTAATGAGGCCCACTGTCTCGAATTTATGTTTTGTTAAATTAAAAATTAACTGTTTGGCTGTTTCATCAGCATTTAGGTGTGTAGGGGATGGGATTGTTCATATATTGAACACTATTTGTTTCATATTTTGTTACGGCTTTGTGTCAGGGCTGGTACTCCTCCCCTGCACCCATACTTTTACTGAATTTTTTACTTTTAGGTTAAGACTAGACAAACTTATCTGGTGTGCACTGATTGATGTTGATTTTTTGTAGGAGCGGGAAACATAGCAGGATATCCACTCTGTGCGTTTCCCTTCTCCCTGCACGCAACATGATATGTATGTATGGTTTTTAAAAAGCTCAAACCTAGCTCGGAAGCAACAGAGTGCTATACGTAGGGGACAAGCCGCATGTGCCTCTGCCCAAGTCAGTGTTCAAGTGCCGGGGTGGGGGAGCAGGGATGCCTAAGGACTCTTTTTTAGAGTATGCTTAAAGCAGACAGGGTCCGTAGGGATCTGCTGTGATATTACTGCATGCTTTTTCAAGGCGGCCGTAATTTCAGATCTCTGCCTTATGTGCACACAGAGTAAAGAGGCATGGGAACCCGGGGTATGTCTTGATTCGCTGTGCCTCTTTACAGCCCTTACCAAAAAAAGACTTGTAGGGCCCACACTGCAAAGGCAATAGCAGTAGAGTGCATGAGACCAACTTGAACACTTTGCCACACAGCGTTTTCTGAACAATACTTCATTCCTAACTCCCAGATCCACATTACTTAACTTGCCTTGAGAAGGAACCTTCGGGTTCTAAACACATGTCGGCTGACCACTCTTTAGAACATGTGTCTACCTAATGAACATTAAAGAAACACACCTTCACACACTGCATTCAGCGTGTAAATCTTTGTAGTCACAAGATTCAATGAAACTTTCTTGCTGCGAGGTAACCAGGAACTCCTACTATTTCCTTTTGAAAGTGACTTACCGACTCAGTACACTGGATAACTGTCACAGTAGTTAATGGTCCAGAACATGACTGAGCAGAGGCCTGGCAATGTTTGTCTTGCCAGTGCCCCTTTCGTCCTGAGTCCTAAATACCCAAGGCTGCAAGTCCCCAACAGCAGCTCTCACCTACGATACAGGCTTTCAAAGAATAGGGCAAGTGAAGCATACAAGCTCCGTACAGAAACACCTCCCATCCTTTGGGTAAGCTGTACAAATTAGTATATATGTATTAGGGTGTGCATACTTATTTTTGCTAGGGTGTGTATTGAAACTAATCAAAAGCCAGAGAGAACTGATTTGCATTAATTGATTAGAATCGTTTCATGCTGAATGACTATCAGAGACACATTTAAAATGTAAAATGTGGTAATTCTCCCAAAATGCTCTTTGCTTTTATGCAAACCACTAGGATTGGGGGTCCCTGGAGAGATACGGTGCTGCTCGCCATAGGATGGGGCTCCATTCATAAGTCCCTCTGCCCCCACCCACCCCACGAAGGTGGATGGCTGTTCCCAGAGTACATCTTTCCCATTTCCAGCACTGATAATTGCAAACTTTGAGAGTCCAATGCTCTAGGATTACAAGAGCACCTAGAGACCATGCATTCCAAATGAGTGAGGACATGCTGCTGTCACACTCAGTGCCACTGACTAGGTGGGAGTTGGAGGTTTTTGCCCTCATCCCTGTAAAATACAGTGGGCAGGAATACCACTAGTGAAAGCAACCACAGACCCATAATTTCCCATCCCCCTCTTACTACAGACCGTTTTTCTTGCTTATCTGTGACAGCGGCTGTAGGGCAGTTGCCAGCAGTAGACAGATACTGGAGCTGATATGACAGCGGTAAGTGGATCGCTGGGAGCACAGGGCCTCTGGGGAGGTGGCACTATTGCAGGCGGGGAGGCCTCTGAAGCGCAGCGGTATGGGGCATGCCATTGTGACCCACCTGCTGCACCGGCAGCAGCCCTGCTATTGCAGGCCTGATCTAGCAGTGAGGCGACAAACACCCTGCTCCCCGTTTAGTAGACTGCGCAGTTGCAGGTCTCATTGAAGGAGAGGCCGGCATGGAACCAGCATCTCCATGGTGGCCTGGCGCAGACTGGACCCAGCCGACCCAGTCTGCATCCTGGTATTTAAACAGCCTTTTAACCTGCTAATGCAAGTTAAGGATGTGAGTATACAACAATGGAGGGCAGGAAGTGTACTGAAAAAGAAAATAGGGCTTCCTCCTCGTCAGGTTCCCTTGATAAAAGAAGGCACTGCAGCCACAAATAATCTAGGAGACATATGTCTGAGGAGGCGGTCTGCCTTGTACAAAGATTGTACAAAGATCAGTGGCTGAGGCCATGCATGCCACCATTCCAAATGTTTGCATGCCCCATTGTTAGCGATATTATCCGTTTGATGCTTGATCCCCTCTCCTAGTGGGACCCCCCCCCCAAGCACTTTTTGCTGGACTTCTGGACATTTTTCTTGTTCTCCTGAATCAGGGGAGCCTTTTTCCCCTCATTCATTCTTTCTTGCTTTGATCATGGAACCCTGTTCATTGTGTCATACTTTATATTATAGAGTCCTGCTTTCCTCCATACCTTTTTAAAGGCATCTGTGTTTCACCTTTGCAGCCCACAACGCCCTATGTGCAGTGTTGCTGGGAGCCCTTTGGGCTCTCCTTTTTATATTCTTTTTTCCTTAAGAACTACTGTTTTTAAGGTTAGAGGAATATTTTGTATCCTTCTTAGCTTTTACTTTTGAGAGATCAGCACACACCACCCTACGTGCAGTGCTAAATTGATATTGTCACGATTCATGGACGAACTCACCACCCGCTACGCAAACTGCGTATGCCTTTGCTGTCCTCCCGGCACCCCTTGGGGTGCCATGGCACCTCCAAGAACGCCGTAAATCTGTGCATCATATGCTGATCACAGCGCGTTCACGCCAGAGACTACTCCCTGTTGTCAAGGCAATCTGACATGCAGCAGGACTTCTGCAAGTACTACCAACACAGCGAAAGCATAAAGAACCAAAACTCCATGGCACTGATACTACTAACTAATGTAAGTTCCCTCGCGTTCTACCATTGAATTATTGCTGGGTTTGGCAGAACGGTAAGTCCCCACTCCCCATTGGTGCCATTTGGGAATTTCCCATTCCCCATTGGGCTCAATGGGGAATATTCGGCGCTAACACCGCCGGCGGTAATGGCGCTGAAAATCGGCAAAATCGATGCGGATTTGAGGGTAAATCCGCCAAGCCGTGATTTGGTGGACCCTTAAATGCGGCAGTAATAGCGTTACCGCCGCATTTAAGGGTTACTGCCAAACTCGTGATGAGGCCCAAGGTAAAGTTCCAAAGGATACTTCGATTATAAGTAAGACAGAGGTTCGTGACCCTTGGCTCTGCTTTCTGGCTACTCTGTGGATTATGCATTGATTGGTACCTGCCTTCGGTCTATCCTGGTTTCCGAACCCTGCTTCTGTTAAAAGGATTGTATTTCTGATCTCCCCTAATTCTGTACTTACGTTTGTTTAACTTTCATCAACTGGTGTATCCTGCGTGGAAGTGTGAAACAGCAGAATTTCCTTATCGTTTGGAACCAGCTTTGTGCACAGAACTTTGGACGCTACGCAGCTTATGCAGTTGTGCACTCGGGTTCTCGTTAGTGCATCCTCGTTCCGGCTGGGGGCTGGTCCCTATTAACATTACTAACCTTCCCTTCCGCATTAGTACTCTCTCCAGTTGTGTGCTCCCTCATTGAACTTTTCAAAATTCCTTTGATTACCACTTTTGAATCAAACCTGAGTTTTTTTCCACCAGAATTCACCTACTATTCTTTAGGCTGACGTCCAGTACTATACAGGTTATTTTTTTCCCCAAAATCTGTAGATTTACTTCTTTCAAGCAGATCCATATTTCTTTGTAGCCTGGCGTTATACCTGGTGTTTTTTTTGTTTGTTGCTCTTTCGTCTGAATCGTAGCTCTGTCTGCATTATTCAACAGACAGGGCAATGCTTCATAAGAAAGGTTGCCCTCCTAGAGAAGGCCCTACGATAGGGTGTGTCAAGGAAGAATCAGTTGACAAATTCCTAGTGGTCATTTACCGATTCCCTGACACCTGCAGCTCCCCTCGTGAGTATTGACAGATATCTAGTATCCCCTTTCTCTCAGATCCTGTAACATTTCTGTTACAGTAACAGCCCTATAGTTATGGCTGGTGGCAGTGAACGTGTTCTACCGATTTTTGTGCTATTTTTGCCCACAGGCTGTATTCACAGCTGCCGCTATGAACAGGAGGATGACCTTTGTTCCAACATGGTGGCTCCTTTCTTTTTTCGCCATTTCTTGTATGGTTTTCTTTCTGGGTCCTTCTACCATCCTGGGAGGGGAGATCCTGATTTCAGTTTTGTCTTCGGCGGGAACCCTTTGTGTAGCCTGCAGAGGCTCTGGTGTGTGTCTGTGAGGATACGAAGCATGGGAGGATAGCAAAGCTCTGCTATCCTTTGTCTTCTGGTGTGCCTGAAAGGAACCAGTTCCCACTGGGGGTCTGGCTGTCCTGATTGGACAGCCATTTGCCCCTTTCTGTAAACTGCAGGCAGAGTTTGCAGAGGATGAGTGTGGAATCCTAATAAAAGATGAGGTTCCTGAGGCAGAAGGCAAATCAGCCATTGGAACAGAAGATCCGAAGAAGAAGATGACCAGAGACACCTGCAGCCCCTTTCAACGACCGTGAAGAGACCACTGCTGTCCTGACCCTGTTTTTGAATCGCCAGAGGAGCTCTGACAAGGACCGCTTCTTCCCTTTGGCTGGTGGGACCAACTAGCCATAAGGCGACCTGCAGAACGAGCCACCCCCCAACGTGCTTTGACATTCCTGGCAAGGGGACCTCCGACCCAATTGCAGTTCTGAGAACTGAGAACTTTGTTGAGCTCCATTTATACCCCCAGAGGCAAGATCGCCCTCCTCTCCTCAAAGTCCCCTCACCAGAGTGCAGGACCAATGAATCGAAGCAGATTGACCGGGCGGAAAACGTTCATCCTTGGAAATTGTAAAAAGGTGCCAAAACTGCAGACCGATGTGAAAGTACGAAGAATTCCTTGCTCAGAGTCCTTGCTCTTGACTGCTACTGCAACATCCCTTCCAGGGTCTCTCCTTTCATCACCACAAACAAGGAACAGGAGACCGGGTCCACCGGTGTTGCACCATGAAAGAATCCAGCTGCATCTTCTTCATCACTCCTCAGGTACTGTGGGACTCAGGGTAGTACTTACCTCAAGCCATTTTGTCACTCATGTGTTACTGGAGTGCTGATTCCAGTGTTTGGTTGTTCACCCATACCATTCACCCAGGCCTAATGCTTGTGCGCCTATAGGCAGCCCTTTCCACAGACCCTGATAGCATTTTGACCAACAAAAGCATTCTACTTACTTATAATCGAAGTATCCTTTGGAACCTTACCTTGGGCTTCATCACGAGTTTGGCAGTAACCCTTAAATGCGGTAGTAACGCTATTACTGCCGCATTTAAGGGTCCACCAAATCACGGGCTTGGTGGATTTACCCCCAGCTCTGAACTGGGGGCAAATCTGCCGCGAATTTGCCGATTTTCGGCGCGATTACCGCCAGCGGTGTTAGTGCCGAACATTCCCCATTGGGCGCAATGGGGAATGGGAAATTCCCAAATGGGCCTAATGGGGATGGGGACTTACCGTTCTGCCAAACCGGTGATCCAGCGCTAATAGCACCGGGGGTTTGGCGGTAGGGCTAATAGCCCCGGCGGTGATACTGCCGGGGTTAGCGCCCAACTCGTGATGAAGCCCCTTGTCTGCTGCTGTGTCTGACTTGCATTCTCTCCAAAAGGACTTTGAAGAACTCATGACTAGTTAGGGATGGACTGCTAAAGCCCTCTGACCATTGAAAAGTATTATAAACCTATGAAGGTAGTGAACTGCTATTTCTGGTGTTGAATAACCCTTTTTATTCCTACAGCACAACATTTTCTGAGTGACTATAATAAGTGATTTTACTTACCATTTGAACTGTGTTCATGAACTGTACATTTCATTACTATTGGTTTACTCACCTGAAGTATAAATGATGTTTTTGATTGTGTTGATTAGTTTAAATAGTACTTACTTACCTGAATATAACTTGAGTATGAGTTTCTTTGGGCCTATGTATTTACTGAGTTCATTGTACTTACCTACAGCTCACATCCTCCTCCTAAGATAAGCGTAGCTGCTCTGCCATTCTACCAATCCTTTGGGTAGTACAGACTTATTCTAAGAGTTGGGCCTGTATACCAATGGATAGTTCTATAGAGTCTCACCTGTTGGTAGAGTTCAGGAAAACTCCCCTAAAACCCATCGCTTCTACAGTACAGAAAAGAGCTCAAGACATTCCTACTTCAAGGAATGGCTCTGCCCCAAAATCTAGGTCCACGCTCCATGCGCTCACCATTCTAGCGGAGACTCAGTGATCTGCTCCCCACTGGCCCCTCCCCTGGTTGCTTGTAGATCCCTTGCTGCCAATTGCTCACGCTCGCCCTCCCCTGTCAACTCCCAACTCCCTTTTTTCACTGTGTTCTTCCCCCTATGATTGTAAAGCGCTCTGTTGCTTTGTGCTCGATAAATACACTAATAATAATAATAATTATAATAATTATAATAATAATAATAACAATGTTGATGGGGTGCAACCTGTCCAGGAGACAACAGGTCCGTGTTTCTTGGGGATGCAGCGAGTGAGTCTTGCAGCCAATGTCCAGGAGGATAATTCAGACCCTAGTTAATGGAGCAGAGGAAGCTGCAGTCATTTTCTCTGACAAATATATAAAGAAAGAAGATCTGAAAATAATCTTGGATCATATGAGGGCTAACCTGCATTTTCCATTCGCAGCAGTGTACATGGAAAAGAAATGGTTGGAGCAATTAAGGGAGCTATTAACCAGCTATTGTTGAAAGAATGGAGAGATACAGAAAAACATCCTTTCCATGATATCTATACAAACTATACCCCCTGGAACGTTTTGACCAGTACTCAGGGACTGTTAAGGCAGGCCCAGAACTTATTGGTCAGAATATTTCTTCAGATGAACCACTGCCTATGGACCCAGTGCATAGGATGAAGGAGAAGGCCCTGAAACGCACCTATTCAGCTCTGAATCCCATTCTCAGGCCAGGTTCTTACTTTGCCTCTGTGACTTGATATTTTGAAGAGGGTTTTACTTAAGAATAAGCAGGCTCAATATCTGCCTGACATTAACTATGATATTTTTGGAGCGGCTGCATCTGTAGGTACCTTTACCATTGTGGCCAGGAGACAGCTATGGCTCAGATTATGGAAGACGGCAATGTTTCATTTTTATGTGGAAATGCAATGTGTATTCCAATCATTCATATTCATATGCATAGGATGCATGGCTGGATTTAAGAGTTAGTAAGAGCATGTGATCTTATCACACATGCTTACTGAAGACATCTCAAGTAGTCAATGTGAGACACTCAATGACTCCTGGCTTTTACTCTTCAATTTAAATGTAATTATATTTCGGTTTCTATTTCATTTTGGGTGACAGAGATAGACCGATTCTGGTACTTGTAGGCTTGGGTTTTATGATAGCAAAATAAAACTACAAATACTCTAGAAGAATACAGAATGATGTAAGCTTGCAAGTCAGAGCATGTCTAACGTCTCGCCGTATTTGGAAACGGCGCAACCGCAAGAAAATATGATCTTGGGCCTGCCTGCACCTTTTTACATGGGGACGACTAATATGCAAATCAGCGTTTGCCCTGCAAACAAAAAGCGCAGTCTGGTCCAACCCTCTAGGCCTACACGGGGACACAAGCAACCCCAGCCATGTTCCTGCTTTGGGATCTAGCAGTTGGGCCCAAGGGCTCACATAGGCAGCAAGACTGAGAGGGATTTGCATATGAAGGTCGAGAAGGCTGTCTAGTGCACACCACTGATGATCGCTTCAGGGTCTTCCATCTATCACGGTTTGGTTTTAGTTTGTCACCCTAAGAGAGTGTATGCTGTGGTAGGTAAGAGGCAGGTGAGTTTTGGTATTTCTGCAGACATTTTATTCAAATAATATGTTAAAAGGTCTGCCTGTCCCTATTCTATGGGTTACCCTACCTAACACAGTTAACTAGGGTGCTCGCCAGCTGTTGTAAAGTCCAAAGCAAAATGTCTGTCCTCCATCCAAAGCTAAGCTACACTGACAGAATCACTAAGACAAAATAAAAAAAAGGCTAAGATAAAGACTCCCTTCTCCTGGATGGGCTTCCCCAGCCTCAATATATGGCTCTTACATAGTCTTTGGCTATTTCTTGTATTGGCTTGTTTAGTTCTTTTAAGGGATTTGCCCACTACTTTCTGGCCTTTGTAGCCTTCTCCTCTTTGGCGCTCTTGGCTTTAGATTTTCTCTTTTTATGTTTTTCGCAAGTGTCTCTGAAAGTTACTCCGTTTCTGAAATCTCTGGGGCAATAAACTTATTTTGCAGTAAGGTAAACTGTAATTTCTGATCCCTCACCTTTGGAAACTAACCTGATCGATCCTTTTTAGTGTCTGTTAAATCAAATGTCAACGTAAAAACGTCAGCGTTTGGTATCTGAACATTAACAGATTCCGTTGCATTTGAAAGGAGCGCCATCTACTGGCCAATATGATGAGTCACTGAGGTCGATAATCATGATATAGCTATTTTACCAGTCTGCTGGCCTGCTTTACAAAAGCATATTTCAGTGGGAAAGTGCCATTGAAAAACGCTTTGTAAATCGGGTCCTGTGGCTCAATTAGGTCCATCCAGGACCCAGTGTGTTAATTAAATGTTTATGGCGTTAATGTTACAAAATACACAACATTACATTTTAATAACAAACCTTAATCGTATACCATTTAGGAAAAAATAATTGAGCTTTAACAAAATGAATGCAGGAATTTGTAGCGACTGCATTGTGCGAGTAAAAATGCGTTCGTTGGTTTTCAAAAATCGAGGAACCTCTGATGGACTCTAAAGGTCAGCGGGAAGAGCGTTCCAAATAGTGAGAGGCCTGTCCCTGCAGTAGTTGAAGTATGCAGAAAAAGTACTGGAACTATGCCATCCCATCTCGCCCCCAATATGAAACAATAACAAACCGCCTGCCTGGCAGCTGTCTCACCTTCACTCAACTCCCTCTACCTCCACACAAACCGCCTACCTGAAGTATTCCCTCTCCTCCGCCCCAACCCCCAACACAACCCCATTTAGTAATGTGATCCTAAAAGATATCTGTGTTTTACAATTGTACCATCAAGACTGGAAGAAGCACAACAAAAGAAAATGCATTGTATGATCACCTGCTGGTAGTCTGTGTGACGAATCCCTAGATGTCATCACTTTACCCCTGGAGGCAGGGGGGTACACAGTGGGAGAATCTCATGGGAAAGACTCCCCCTCTGGGAACCGACATCTAGGGAGAACACCCTCCCAATTACCCCTCCTCAACCTACACCTGTGGTACACCTCAAGAACATACCCAACCACCCCATGTACCTGTGCAGGGCCAGTGGCATAAGATCCACTGGGACAAGGAAGAGTAGGGACTACCTAAAGATGACTCCCTTGACAAGTACTGAGATGAGAAGAAAGTGCGGAAACAATGATGAGCCATTATGAGAACTTGAATGAGCATTCTAGTTATCAGTGCCCGTTCAGAATAAAGAGGAAGGAAGGGCTTACTTGTGTGTGGAGCCCTCCATGGAGGAACCACAAGCAAGGAAGTGGTACAGCGTAGAACAGAGCAGAGACCGCTGGTCAGGACGTGAACTAGGGAGCTATGACATCCCTATTTGGTCCAACGAGGAAACGACCACACAGAAAACGGTCCAGGCGTGTGAGGATCCTGGACGGTGCACACAAGTACAGACGCATATGCTGTGAGCAACTACATGCTGGGGAGCCGCCATAGCCCACCAGAGAACAAGAGAAACCGGGGATAGACCAAAGCCCGGAGAAGCCCAGACCTACTGGTGAAAGCAAGCAAGAACCCAAAAGGTACCAGGGTTGCTGGAACGGTTGGTGAAGGTGGTGGAGTCGTTGAGGATTCCAAACACACCAAGCAGGGGCGAGGAGGGAAATCCTGGGAAAACAGCACACCCACGGTTCTTGGTCCCTCACCCACAATAGAAGTGAGTGAGCCATAGAGAAACTAGGGTCTGGGACCCGTACCCACAAAAGAAGTCCAAAGTCATCTTCTTTGTGACAGTACCTAGCGGGAGAGTGAACCAGTTGTGCCAAAACTAAAGTATAAGAGAAGCCAGGGCAAGGGAGTCATTCCTCTTGATGCTGTGAAAAGGGGAAACTTAAAATACAAATAGGATTTTTTCCAAAATGTCAGGATAGCTTCACTTTAGCGGAAAAGGGCCTTTCTAATATTGGGAGGCCCCATAATGTCTGTACCATCCACTGTAGGCTCATGTTCTCTCCAGCCCCTGAAATGCCCCTTCTTGTCCTGTAGTGTAAAAGGGGGGATTCTTTAGTGGGACATTGCAGGCTTTCTGGGTTCTCGTACCCCAAGACTAACTCAGTGGCATAGTCTTAATAGCAGATGAGTCAATGGGAGTAGTCAGCAGGGGGAACTGAAAAAGCATTTCTGGAGGCCTGCTTTAACTGGGTTCCTCTCTGATCTTGTTGTAACCTCCCTAGCTCACTCTTGTTCTTCTTCACGACTTCTGGTCCTGCCTACCTGGCCTCCGGAACCTTCCTCTCTTGCCTCACTATAGGACAGCCCTCTCCCTTTCATTCCTTCCTTCACCTCCTAATATTCTTAACTACCTCCTCTCTGGTGCCCTCTTCACCTCCTGAGGCGTTCCCCACTATCTTCTCTCTTAATGTCACCTCTGCGCTTCCCTCACTGATTTTGCATCATCCAACCCACTAGCTTCTCCTCCTGATAGTATCACATTTGCTTGCCTCTGTAACTTAATGTTACCACTTCTTCATCCTCTGACCAGACACTAACTAACTAACGAAATATTTTTTATATAGCGCAACTCTCACCCAAAGGTCTCACTCAACAAAATGTTAACGCTTCCACCTCCTCTACAACACTGTCACTACCTGATGCTACCACTTGCGCCACCTACATTTGGCACCTTATGTTACCACCCCCTCCTGACCTAAGCTATCTCAGAATGTTGCAGTAGCTGCTGAGCCCACAGACCCCTAAGTTTGTAGACCGCAGCCACTTAACTATTCCCGCTATGTCCCTTACGCTCCCAAGGGAAAGAGGAATAGGATACAATAACAAAGATCAGGCTCTCACTGGAATCCTGTGCAAGAATTGAAAAAGAAAAAAAAAGCTTTCCGTACCTGCCCTTACTTTGTCTTAGTTTGTACTGCCCTCCCCAGACTGGAAAAAGCGCAGAGGCGAGAGGTCCAAAAGTGTATTCCTTTTACTTTGTTAGGCAGAATCCTGTGCAGTGCCCTTAGGGACCACTACACACAATTAAGACTGCAGGTGGTAGTACAATTTCACCTTTGGTACAAGCCTATACTACACTGTTAAAGTGGTAGCAGTAGTGGAGCAAGCAGACCTATCTCAAGAGTAAATGAGCAGTAGTAGAGATTAAACAAAGGACCACAATTACTGTGACTCAAGCAAACACTGACTAAAGGTTTCAGGTATAAAATACAAGTACATTTATTTTAAACCACCAGTTGTAAAACACTTCACTTCTATAAATTCGAAACCACACGTAAAATACCCTACACACAACCAATTCCACTTGTTCCAGTAAATTCAAGATAAGTACATTAGGATTTGACAGACCGGTGTTGCGATACTAATGCTTACCCGTGGATATAAATGCTCACAAAGTTAAAACACACTTTGTACTTAAGAATTTCAAACAGGTGAAAAGTGAATAAAAATCATAGGCAATACTTTTTCAAGGCAAGGGGTCTCGAGGACTTGTGCAAAGATACAGATTAAAGTCAATAGGCCTGCGCCAGTGTCAATGGAGCAGATGCTCAGTTGTTGAGGATGACACATTGAACAGTTCGGGACTCGAGATGCCAAGAGTTCGTAAAGATTGTCAAATGGAAGCAAAAGTTATAAGAGGTAGGGAAGAAAGAACAAATCTTTGTGCAGGAAAAGGGTTCACCCCGATTCCGGCTGGTCAGGCAGAGAGACCGACCAAATGTGCAAGTGCCTTATTCCGTTGGTGAAAAGCTGGTGCCACGGCAGTTGTTCCTGGTTGTTCCAAAGCACAAAAATCAAGCCAGCGGATATGTAAATAAGTCTACTGAAAGAAGCACAATCTCACCAGCAGTCGGGAGTGGTCCCTCTATAAACTCCTCAGATCACTGCACATAATTCACAAAAACATTTATGTAAAATTTGTTTTCCTTTATTTAATTAGAAACATTAAAATGATTATTAAATAAGTCAGAGCTCATACATGAATAAGAGTAAATGTAAATATAGAACATACAACTATACAGCACGAATAAAGTGCATAATGTGAAGAAAATACTAATTTCCCAATAGGACTGCTAAGAGCTTGCTGCCAGATCACAAGCTGGGGAATGATCACCATCGTCCCCAAATAGGTCTAAGTCAGTGTCGGTGGATTAAACCCACTCGAGAGAAGGGAATCCCTCGGGTGGGAAAAATCCTGGTCAACCGAACAAAGTCAGGATGGTTTAGAAATTAATTCAAAGATGGATTGAATCCTGAAAGTGACAAAGAAGAAAAATGGTTGTTTCCAAATGTAGCAGTTCAAATATTTCATAAAACGAGAAACTGAAGAATCTTCACAAAAGTAATAATAATAAACCCATACTCTTAAAAATGTAACATGGGATGCTATACGTCAACTACTGAGGTGACATGCGAAATAAACCACAAATACATAAAAACAGTGTAGTGAGCATGGCGCCTTAGAACAGGTAGTTTCGATGGAAAACACATCTAGCTGAATTACAGATGATGTCCATCTTCATCAGGACGTAGCATTCCCGTATAAACTTTCTTGAAAATTCATCTGTGTCTTGGATTTACCTACACAAATGTTACAAATTACAGAGAGACACTAAAATGTATGTTCTCCAAACAGAAAATAATAATAAAAAGATATAACATCAGAACAACCATATATATAAACAGCACAATAGCTCATACATGATATCCATACATAAAAACAAGTGATCTGAGGATCCCAAAGAAGGACCAATCCCCCAACATTGGGTTGGAACGTGCAAAGTGACGAGTAGGGGAGAAAATCTAATTAGAGAAAATCTAATTAGCATAATCTCAGACCCTTTTGGGGTGGGTCCAGGAGCCTGGCAAAAGAGTCCAGGAAGTAGCGATCCGGCCACACCGAAACAAATCTCAAATAAATTAGATCTGTAATAGATAAAAATAAAAAAAGCCACAATGTGGTCATAAAATTTCTCTGGTAAAAAAGACTTGCGTGAGATGCAAGCAGCCAAAGAGGAAAACCAAAATTAAAGAAATGAATAAATTCCATTCTAAATAAAGTAGACATATAAAAATGTAAAGGAAAACCCAACAATGGGACCACCCATGTATCAAAGATTAATTGAAAAATAAGAGATGGGAAAGCCGAAAAAGTGATACAATAGTAATGATAAAAAAGAAAATCCTGCACCCGGGGAAAAGGGATAAGGGCAACATCCTAATTTGTAATTATGCTCACCATTGATCAAGTCCAGATCTATCAATCAAGTACCATCAATAGGTAATTCCTTTATCTGTGGTACGGCCTCAAGTTCATAGACAGTTCGGGATTTCAGTGGGTTCCCCAGAAGGGTGAACCTCCAAGTATCATTCAAGGATAGACAGAGTCTATGGAGCAATAGAAGGTACAAAAAGCTTATAAATCATCTGTTATGCCCCGAAATATAACGTACATGGAATACATCACTGCACTGTATGAGGTAAAGGCAGAAAGCATAATCTGAAAGTTCGTAAAAGACTGAACTTACACAAGTCCATGCACAGCAGGATCTATATGTCTATTGTGTAACCTAAATAACGGTACTGAAAGGACTCAACATATACGCAAGTCTAATTCGTAAACATAAATTCCTCCACCATAGATATTTAACCTAATCTAGAATAAAAAGGTGAAAAGAAGCTGAAATCGTGAGGGATTCCATCTGGCTACCTGCTGAAAGTTACTAACCTCAGAGGCAAACGCCGTCAACACCACACCAGGAAGTCGACAAGCGAACTTCCTGTGTTGGCGTGTATCCGAGGTTAAATACGCCAATGGGCGTATCAAATCGGACGTCTAAAACGTCTCTATTGCACATGACCCCTTACACGGGAAGGCGCGTCCAATACAGAGCCACACGCCGCGGGGTGAAAACGAGCCGAGCGAACACAACTTCGCCCCCAAAAACACACAGCAGGCCCATCGTCACCTACACCACGGCCCGAGCGCATTGAGCGCACCAAGGGACACCCCCCACACACACCCCACGCGGAAAATCGTGCAGCGAGGCCAAAACAAAGGGCCGGGGCTGAATAGAGGGCCGATAGAGATAAATCACGTGACTGGCCACGTGGTTCAGTGTAGAACGCGTGTTAAATTATAACAAGATGTATGATGCATTAACAATCAAACTAGGCAGAGCCTAGAGGCAGAAGCAAGCAATCCAGACAGAGGACTAAGGCCAGAAAAGCCAGAGTACATCAGAACGTAGTTCCTGCAGACTCATGGTTCCTGCGGCTTCAGTCGTGGGGACAAGAAGGAGGACGTCTGGAGTGATCTGCACTACCCAGGGATGAGGCCAGCAGCAGCGATAAAGACAACAATGAATAAAAGGTGTGCTCCTTTAAATCAGGAGAGGGCTCTTCTGATGGCTATCCGGACCACTACAGCACAGCAGTGATTTTGACCCAGGAGAGGATTCTCTGACTGAAGAAAAGACGAGCTGGTTGATCCCACCAGGCTCAAGGGAAGAAGACTCCGGACTGGATCTTCTCTTGTCGTTGAAGGGTAGCTAGCTCAGGACAGCAGCAGGGCTTCCCCAGGACTCGGGGTTGCAGCAGCCGTCTTCTTCTCCGCTTCTCTTCGGTTCCTTGCAGTTCCAGTGGCGACTCTGACTTCTAGCCCAAGAGTCCTGCCTCTAAATCCCCCATTCACACAGCCTGGCTGTCAATCACTCAGCAGGGGGGTTGTCCAGCCCGGACAACCACCTCAGCCAATCAACACAAAGTGAAACTTGGGTCTCCAAGGAGACCCTGTGCAGGGGGTGACTACACCCCTCCCTCACATTCAGCCCACCTAGACACCCAGACGCCAAAGGAGGGCTTCTGGTCAGGAGCCCGCCAAAGGTCGGCGAACAAAGGAGGCAAACCTGGTTTGCCACGCAAAGAAAGACCCAAGAAGGATGTTAACAAAAAGAAATGGCAATTAAACCCAACCGGAGCCGAAATAAAAAGTATTTGGGCTAGCGGGTTTAAAGTTTGAGGCTACTAAAATAGCCTAAAACAATACCACGCTATGTAATATAATCGAGGTAGGAAAATTAGGGTAGATACCACTGCCACCAGCCAAGTCTTAATGTTAAGGGAGCGAAAGAATGCTCCAAGAGGTACAGATAAAAAGGGCTAAGAATTAACCTTTTTCAATACTCCATGTAAATTGGGGTGTATTGGATCTGTGGTTAAATGACTATGTACAGTTAATGGCAACTTTGCCCGTTTCTGGGGGACAGTAGTCAGCCCCAGAAATGGAGTCAGTGGGAAGTCTAAAAGACAACCCTGTGTCACTGCACTGAAGGTGCTGTGTAACACACAAAGTGTGGGGCTACTGAAGTGGTGTACTCCAGAGTCCACAATCACAAAAACAGATGAAATACACATGGAAAAACACAGGTAAGAGTGGGGGAAATGCTCACACTCTTACCAGGTGGAAAAAATAAACCCCAGAAATCCACCAAAGTTGCCGGGGGACTCACTAGGTAAGGGAAATTAGCCATGGAATGAGAATTCTCCCTAACATCCTTAAATCGTCTTTTCAACCGACCAGTTCTGGTTTCCTTGTATTCCCTGAGGATAATGACCCCAATCTTGTTTTCTATTTGTCCTACAAAAAATACCTCAAACGCCAACCCTAAAATAAACTTATTTTCTAACTAATTTCTTTTATACAATTATGTTAAGTTAAAAGTTCCTTTTCGTTAGTTGTATTTATGGACTTGTAATTTAAACTGAGTCTGCCAACAGATTTTACTTTACTGACCTCTCCATGTTCATTAGGTTCTAAATCAATGCTGCCTTCCGTGCTTGTGTGCAATGTGGGACTTGTATGCCATTCACATGTGCTTAAGCACTTCTGAGCTTGTTTCCAAGGAGACGCTCAAACACCCATCTCAACTTCCCAACTGCATGCTTTTCCTTTCTCCTTTCTCCAGCATTGGAGCTTTCATAGATTCACATGCTATGAGCAACTCCCCATCGTCAGTCTGGGAATCCTTGGTTAGGTTTTTACAATAGTAAATAAAGGAAACCTTTGATGTCGATTTTGTATTCCATTGCCTTCCTTTTCGCTGCCTTTGGTCCCCATCAATGGGGTGTCAATTGCGTAGCTCCTACCCTGCAGCCTCGCTTCAAATTCTAACCGCATGTCGTGCTGTAAGGAGTCCTCGTGTGTTTCTCCAGAGAGAAATCTCCACATTATTTTCAAGATCATCTCTTCAAAGTTCTTCATATACTATCTTCAGGATCTTCTGCCTTTCCTTTCAGATAAGTGAAAGGAATGGGGGGAGTGAATATGGAAGGAAGAAAATCCCTCTTTAGAGCCTGCTCTAACTGTGTTTTTGAAGGGGACAAGCATAAAGAATGAATTTATTGTCTTCATCCTCGCCACTCTGATGAAGAGTGCGAAATATGTAAACGTTTCAGCACAAAAAAGCTGAAAGACAGGAAGAGACGCCTGGTATGCTGGCTGAATGAAGGCCATCAACCCCCATCAGAGGCAGAGACCTCAAAAAGCCTTGTAGCCCCCAGACGCCCATAGAAGAGGGAACCTTGACCAAAAAGGGCAAAATCAGAGGAAATGCCACCAAAAAGGCATACCTTACTGATTAAACAAATCATTGCTAAAGTTGAAGCACCATTATCGTCAATAGAGGAGGCATCGGGGCAACCGCTAACTACCTCAACGATGACAAACATGCCGTCAATGACTCCGTAAGGGGGCTCGTCCTTGGAAGGACGGTTGACGACAGAAAAGCAGACGTGATAAAATGCAATGAAATGGGGTTTCTCCTGTCGACAAGCTTGATGACGGAAAAGCATACGCTCAAAGGTGAAAATGCTACAACGAGCACACATTCGTCAGAATAACATTCGATGCTGAAAACACACCCGTCGACGAAGCACTCAGTGAAGGAGAAGCACTCAGCAACAACTCTCTCGCCGGCGCACAAAACCCATTCGTCCATGGACAAAACCCGATTGTCAACGGAAAACCCTCTCCTATCGACGACCAAAATCCATTTGCCAATGGATAAAAACCACTCGTCGACAGAAGACAAAAATTGCTCGTCTACAGATAAAAACCACTCATTGAGGGAAGACAGAAATCGATAGTCAATGGGAAAAAAGCATGCCAGACACAGCAAAACACTGGTAGCAGCCTACACGTGCTGAGTCCACACAAATAACACAAGATGAATTGGACCAATTAGGGGTGCGAGAAAGAATCCAGCTCCACTCTATCACTGAGCCAGTCTCCCCAATTACATACTCACAGGTCATGCCTGAAAACATCCTACAGTACGAAGTGGATTCTGAATTTGAGGCGCGGGATGCAGCGTCACCAGTTTTTTCTGACTCAGACGACTCCAGGGAAATGGAAAACCTTCCACCATTAAGGTCGCTATGTCTCCCACAACGGCCGCACCATTCCCCCAGGGAACTAGTAGATATTCCTTTCGCACAACCACAGGAACCACTACTAAATCCACAGTCCCTACTCTCATTGCAGGTTCTGTCTACACTCCAAAATTTGCTAACTCAGCTCGATACTAGACATCCCGCTGGACCACAGCCACCTGCAACACTACGGGAGCACCCAGAAACACCAGGGGCACGACCCGTAACCGAACTGTTGCCGCCTACAAAACCCCAGCAACAACCACAAATAATCAAATCTCGTCTGCGGAAAGAGGCCCAAAAATCGAAAGCACAGTGAGAGATCACTCTCCCCATAACATTACAGCCCCAAAAAGTAAGCTGCATACAGTGGAATGGGCTCTAATACAGCGGAAATACGCTACATTGACCAAAAGGAGGGGGAACTTACTGGCACGGGTTCAGACCAAGGCCCACAAGACACAGCGTCCACCACTACCAGTGGATCTCCTCCACAGGATGACCGATGGGACACTGCTGACGATCAGTTGAATGACCATGCAGAGGAAGCCCTGAAGCCATCACCAGCCGATGAGATTGGGGCATTCCACTAACTCGTCACAAAAGCTTGCAAGATAATTTGGCCTCATCCCCTCTGAGGAGAAAAAATAAAGTTTTTTGCTCGACCACATGAAAAAGAGAAGAAAGTCGGAAGTTGCATTCCCTATCCTCGACCATGTGTGGGAGGAATGGCTCCGTACCATGAGACACCCATTCATGGAGCCAGCGTTTAAAGGCAGGCTAGAGAAAAAGTTGAAGGCACCAGTCACTACTCCCAAGTGTCTCACATCGCAACCTTCACCAGAGTCTGTTGTCTCAGCGGCAGCACGCAAAATGTTGCACCCCCAAACACACAAGTGTACTGTGCCACCAGAAGCAGAAAGCCGGAAGATGGACGCCCTAGGAAAGAGGTACTTACGGTGGGGGCCCTAAACTAAAAGCGGCCAATGCACTAGCCATCATGTCCAGATACGGTAGCGAAATGTGGCTTAGAATGGCACCTATTCTGCGGCACCTACCAGAACAGAAGCATGCCAAAGCAAGTGTCATCTTAAAAGAAGAAGAGGAAGCCGCAAACCATAATATCAACATTGCCGTCGACCTAGTCGAAACAAGCCTTAAACAAATAAAAAACGGGGCAATACTCAGAAGGCAACAATGGCTTCACTGCATGGATTTTTGACCCGATGTGCAGGAAACGGTCTTGGACATGCCATTCAAAGGCGACAGTCTGTTTGGGCCCAAAATTGATGAGGCACTAAAGTCTCTCTCACCATCCTACAATCAAAACTTAATTTCCATACGTTTTGGGTAGCAGCCGGAAGATCAACCTCATCGGCAAACGCCAGAGGTGTCAGTCAGTATTGGAAAGCCTCCCACTATTCACAGGGATACAAAAAAAAACATCCCAAAGCTACCAACGACCAAGAGAGTCCAAGCAGCAACAGCAGCAGCGAGGATCCTTAGGATCTTAAAGGGGTAGAGAAAACCCCCAGGCCTGACTGCACAACTCAGACAGCACCAGTGGGAGGAAAAGTGTTGCACCATTTACATCAGTGGTAACAAATAACAGGCAAATGGGTACTGCAGGTAGTCGAATTCAGCCACCTGCTAGAATTCAACAAACAACCACCAAACATTCCACTGTTAAAAACCTCCGCTCCACATCTAAAGGTGCTCAAACAAGAAATAAAACAAATGTTGGCGAAAAATGCCATAGAAGAAGTACCAAGCCAGTAAAAAGGAAGTGGAATTTACTCTCGGTACTTCGTGGTGCAGAAGCTAGACAAAAAGTGGCACCCGATACTAGATCTGCGCAAGCTAAATAAATGTATCAAAAACAGCACTTCAAAATGGTCACACTGCAACAAGTCATATGGGCGATGCAACCACACGACTTCCTGGTGTCTTTAAACCTAAAAGACGCGTATGTACACATCCCGGTGCACCAAAAACATCGAAAATATCTATGCTTCGAGGTAGCAGGTCAGCACTATCAATTCACAGTGCTCCCATTCGGATTAAAATCAGCGCTGGGAACATTTACCAAATGCCTAGCACCAGTCTCAGCAACCCTCCGAAAAATGGACCATCACATCTATCCATACCTAGACGACTGGCTATTGTGAGCACAGTCCATGGGGAGGCTCACGAATCCATTGCATGGATGAAGCTCTTGCTGCAGCGGCAGGGATTCGAGATAAACTTTGAAAAATCCCCTCTGTCGTCATCCAAAAGCCTTTTTGTCTGGGAGCTCACTTCGCAACATACAAGGCCCTGGTTCGCCCCTCAAAAGACAGAATACAACCGGTCAGGTCACATATACACTTTCCAAACCAGGAAAATGGTTATCAGTCAGGAAATGCATGGGTCTCCTAGGGACAATGGCCTCCTGCATTCCCCTTATACCACAGTGCAAGTTAAACATGTGTCCTCTACAAGAATTCCTCGCCATCAAATGGTCACAGTGTCGTGGGATGACAAAGGGCAGATCACTCTGCAACTTAAACAACAACTGCAATGGTGGGCAAAATCAGACAGCATCACCATAGGATGCAGGTTTCAAGACCTCATCCCACACAGCACTCTGGTGGTGAATGCCTCACTATCCGGCTGGGGAGCGCACGCAGGCTCTCTCCACATAAAGGGAAAATGGACAACAGAGGAAGCCAGTCTATACATAAGTGTATTAGAACTTAGGGCAGTCAGCTAGGCCCTGATATCTTTTCAACCAGTGCTACAAAAATCCACAGTGCGGCTCTTAACCGACAACACCACAATCATGTACTACCTCAGGAAGCAAGGGGAATGAGGTCACCAAACCTCTCCCAGGAAGCACAAAAGATTTGGCACTGGGCCATTGCCATCTGAATAACGCTCCAAGTGTTGTACCTTCCGGGAATATACAATGACGTGGCAGATAGCCTCAGCAGGTCCGCCAGCCAATGCCATCAGTGGGAGCTATGCGACAACCAGCTTCAGCACATATTTGCTCGATGGGGTCATCCAGAGGTTTTCCTATTTGCGATGATGCAGAACACGAATTGTGCATGCTTTGCCAGCAGGACACAGCAGCAAGGGCGGACGGGAAACGCATTCTCGTTCCCGTGGACAAATCTCTTCACCTACACCTTCCCACCTTTTCCAATCATTTGCAAAGTAATCCAAATGATTCAAGCCTATCCATGCAATAGACAAACATGGTACTCCAACCGTCTACACATGTCTGGAGGCCAGCAGATTCTTCTACGCAATCAAACAGACATAAGATCACAAAACCACAGAAAGGTGCTGCATCACGACCCACAGTCACTAAAGTTGACTGCATGGCTCCTGACTTCACGGAATTCAGACACCTAAACTCTTCACAAGAATGCACAGACCTTCTGACCTCAGCATGTGCCCCGCCTACAAATCGTTCCTATCGAAGCATGAGGAAAAGATTCTGCGCCTGGTGCGCAAGGCAGCAAAATATTCAACTGTTTTAAACAAACCTTGAAACTTTCCTGCCGTACCTCTTATCATTAGCTCAAGGAGGTCTCTTACATGCCTCCATAAAAGTGCACCTGGCTGCCATCTCCAGATGCACCAGAAAAAGGAGTACAGCACCACTCTTTAGTGATCGCCTAGTCAAGCATTTTCTCAGAGGGTTATTCAGAACCTTTCCCCTAGTAAAAAAGTTTCCACCACAGTGGAGTCTCAGTATTGTCCTAGCGGGGCTCATGAGAGTGCCGTTTAAACCATTACCAACAGTGTGCCTAAAATGTCTGTCCCGGAAAGTAGCCTTCCTTGTAGTTATTACTTCAGTGAGAAGAGTTTCATAACTAGAAGCGCTGACAGTCACAGAGCCATGCCTACTCTTTTATAAAGACAAAGTGGTCCTTACAGCCAACTCACACTTCATACCCAAAGTGCCCTCGGAATTCCATAAACCCGCACCGGTTACGCTGCCTGTCTTCTTCCAAGAGGCACAAGCCCTGGTAGAAGTGGCGCTACACTCCTTAGATATCAAAAGAGCGCTAACATGCTATCTACACAAGACACAGTCCTCAAGAAATTCCACTCAGCTGTTTCTCGCCTACGGACACCCAAACAAAGGAAAAGCCCTCTCTAAACAGGGGATCACAGGATGGATATCCTCTACCATATCTTTCTGTCACGCCAAGGCGAACAAACCATTGACACAACCTGCTCAGGCCCATTCATCAAGAGCCACGGTGGCATCGGCGGCAATGTTGTCAGAGGTGGCACTTAAAGACATTTGTCAAGCAGCCACCTGGGCCGTACCGCACACCTTCACTAGGCATTACTGCCTCCAAGAGCTACCTGCTGCTGATGCAACAACAGGAAAAGCAATCCTTCAGCATCTATTCAAATAAGGTAGGCTTTTTTACCATTGTCCTACCTCCATCTACGTTTATACAGCTTTGAAATCTGTTCATAGCCATCTATGAAAGATCCAATGCTGGAGAAGGGTTAAGTTTCTTACCTGTAACTACATTTCTCCAGCATTGGTATCTTTGATTGATTCACACGCGCCCTCCGGCCATCCCCTACGGTAAAAAAGGCCTTCCTCAATGCGCCTAAATCCAGCATGTAGTGGATAGAATCTGAAGGGAGGCTGCAGGGGAGGAGCTACATACTGGATGTCCCATTGGTGGAGACCAAAAGCACACACAAGGAGGGCAATGGGATACAAAATAGACACCAAAAGTTTCCTTTATGTACTATTGTAAAAAGTTAACCGAGGATTCGGAGCCTGATGACGGGGAATTGTTCATAGCATTTGAATCTATGAAAGATACCAATGCTGGAGAAATAGAGTGATATGTAAGAAACGTACCCTTTATCTCGCACGCCAATAGTAGGTGCTACTCTCTTGCTCCCAATGCAGAGCAGATAGTCCTGTTCTGTGAACTGGAAGAGCTGAAGATGGTTCCATGCCATTTCATCGCGGGATGTTTTTTTGCGGGGGGTTTTACCGTGAATTTTTTATCAAAAAAACCCATCATACTTTTTTACATTTATTTTTGGGGGGTCCCCTCAAGCTCCCATTCCGTTTCAGTTTATATCTATTACCAAAAATCCACATCCCATATATATAATTTTTTAACCCCCCCCCAAAAAATAATTAGATGGCTTTTTTTCGATAAAAAATTTGCGGTAAAAAACACCACAAAAAACCACCCGCCATGAAAGGACGTTGTACCATGAAGATCACTCGCTTCCTATGAATGGAGCTGATAAAACATGCATCTGATGAATCACGCTATTTTTAGTAAACTGTGCTAGGTGCTAATTAACCACGAGCACAGTTTTATATCCACTCCAGATAGAGACAACTGTTTAAATTCATTTTTCTGTTAATCATAGAATTAACTTACTTCCAAGATAGTCTACTCAGTTTTTAAAACAGCTATTCTAGGCCTACAATTTCTCTAGATCATGTCCCATGGAAATCCTCAGAAAATCTCAATCGCCTTTTCTTGTCAGATGGGCCTGGAGCCAGGACCATGTTCGAGCTCAGCTGAGAAAGGACCTGCCACGTTGAAGACATCTAATAAAAGGCAATTACAGAACTCTCAGCCAGGTTCTGAACTATCAAGCCAGAGGTATCTAGCAATGAGGAACTCTGGCATTCCGCCCTCCGCCCTCATCTTGGTTTTGGACAGTGATGCCCATCTGAAATGCAAACTCATTAAGGAAAATGTTGACGTTACCAACATCCAAAGCATAAAACCTCCACTAAGAAATCACTCCCCAAAACTGCTCACGCCCCTAATATTTCAGAGTGCAAAATACCTTCCTATTTTGCACACTGCCCGCTTAGGATTCCGTTCACAGAAACAGCAACTTTCCCAGAGCAACCTGACACCTTACCACTCCTCCTGATCACAGTATCTCTCGATCTTAACACCTCCTCCGGCACTATTGTTCTCACTACTTCTTCCTCCTGACCATCAACTCTCTCCCTGGTGTTAACACCTCCTCTAATACCCTTGTTCTCTCCGCCTCCTCTTGATCACCAACCTCTCTTCCTGATGTTAACAACTCCACCAGCACCCCTGTTCTTCCCACCTCCTCCTTCATTCTCTTAGATCGAACAATCTGCCCCTGCTCTCGATTGCTGCCACCTCGCTTTAGGCTCCTCCTTTTCCAAAGTGTACACTTCTTCCCACTATCTCCAATCTCATGTCACCACCAAACTGGTGCGTCCTGATCTTCCAACCCATATTGGCTTAATGAATGGCTGCACCTATGTTTGGTTTTGGGGAAGGGTTGGGATTGGCTCCTGCTTCTGAGTGTTCCTGGACTCACCTGGACCTCTGGGGGCAGGGGAGTCTTCATGTGACCTGTCCGCCATCTTGGATTTCATTCTGCCCTCCCAGGCCCTCTCTGGTGTTGCCTGGCCAGATCTCAGCCCTTCTGTTGCCTCAATTGTTACTTTATAAACTCTTAGTATGCTTTCCAAACACCCTGAATGTGCAGAGTGATTCATGGAGAAATCACAACATTGTATAACTGGAGAAGGAATGCTCTGCTAGTAGACAATTAGTAACTTTGTATCACACACTGCTTCCGGAGCTCACAGAGTGTATCTTCATTGTTACAGTATCAGGTCAAACATTACTAATGTGGCATGAATTAAATTGACTAGGGCTAAAGCAAAGTGTCAATGTCATCGGGATTGCCCAGCATTGGAGCACTTGACTATCACATGCACTGTGGCAGGGGCCAAGGGATAGTCACCAGGCGATCCTTCACAGACCGCCACTGGGCCCAACATTCACTGGTTAGATGTATCAGCCAGCCCCCTGTGTGACCGGTATGTCACCCCTTTGGCAATAACTCGAAGCTGGCAGGGGTCTGCATGCTGTGGCTCTCCAGATGCATTTGACTATGACTCCCATGACCCCTCGCCAATCTCTATGCATATTACGAATGAGAGTTATAGTTCAAAACATCTGGATTGCCAAAGATTGCACACCCCTGACTTAGGGAGGTCATAAATGTGTCACTGGGCAACACCGAAGACTGAAACAGGTTTACCACACTTTGTGTGATAATGTAGATAGTAATTATGACCTTTCCTGAGGCCTAACAGTTTCCTCTGGGTCTTAAAGGGGTAGTTCACTCAAAAATGGTATTGTTTAAAAAGATTGCCCATGACAAAAAATATATATAAAAAATATTTTGACAAAAAGTTCTTATGTAAAAAATTCAGGAAATGAGCCTCAAGGTTGCGATTTGTAATCACCAGGAGGCATCAATTTTGTGAAATTAACAAACCTGTTAACTCTGCTCTTGCGGCAGTAATCAAGCAAAAGTCCCCTACTCGGAGCTTTTGGTTATTGCTGCCGCAGAACAGAGAATGCTGTCAGGCTCCTGCTAGAGTCTACACCGTCCCAGTGCTCCTGATGAGTGCTGCCCCACCCCTTCATTTATATTTTTACTTCCTCCAGCTTTGTACTCATAATTGCATTGAATTTCGTTTTAAGTCTCCTGGGCTCCCCCGGCCTTGGGGAGCCCGGGAGACTTATTTATTTTATTTATTTCTCCAGCATTGGAACTTTCATAGATTCACATGCTGTGAATATTCACCGTTGTCAGGCTGGGAATCCCTGGTTCCTTTGATTTAGTAATTTTCCTATGGAAAAACTTGACGCCTTGAATGTCCCATCAACATCGTTGTGGGTGCTTTTGGTCCCCACCAATAGGACGTTGAGTGTATTGCTCCACCCCAGCAGCTTCCTCTCAGATTTCAATGGTCTTTCGAGCTGGTGGAATTCCTTGCGTTCGTCTCTCCTAAGAGAAAATTGCGTCCTTCAGAAAATGTATATTTCTTGAACTCCCTCCATCTGGGGCAACTGACGTCTCCTTACACGGTTCTGTTTACAACCATGGAGACCCCTGGACCAAAGAAGTCCTTATTTAGACCTTGTGACACTTGCGGCCTAAAAAATGTGTAGGAGGACGATAGACATGCAGTATGTCTTTACTGTCTTTACACTGACCACCTCGTCGATGACCAAAAAACATATATTGTTTGGAGAAAAAACATGCAACCGTCGACCACCATCTCGACGGAGACTTCGGAATTACCTATACAGGACAGTATATTGTCCCCCAAAGGTATTTTGAAAACCCCAACAGGTGACCCATTAGTGCATGACCAGGCTCCTCTAGGAATGTCTCCTATAAATTACCCAGATATCATGCCAGAAGAAATTTTGCAGCATGAAATAACGTCAGATTTTGAGCCTCCACCAGAAAAATGTCCAGGTGTCACTGACTCCGATCCTGAAGAAGGAACTTCCCATCCGCCTATCCAAGGATCATCAAGAGGGGAAGGCATACCTTTAGGAATTCAGACACGTACTCTACTATCAACACCTGCTGGAATGGGCGGTATGAATCCACAATACCCCCTTATAAACCTGCAATCGTTGCTCTCCCTGCAAGTGCTTACAACACTACAATCACTATTGGGACAGCTTGATGACAGGCTTCCGCTGCAGCAGCCACAGACAATTCTGACATACGGAGAAGACCAAATTACACTGCAGCATCAAAGGGACCCAAACCAATTTTTGTTTGCAAACCAGGTATAGCCCTGATTTGAAAAAGGCGGTGTGTACCGTTGAAACACGTGTCATCATAAAGGGCATTTTTTCACACAATATAATACTTATCAACACAAAGAAGTCGAGTTGAGTTTTTCTTTCATGTTTTTTGGCGCATGAACACAACAAGTGTAACACAACCTGATACAATGGATAAAAAGTTTAAGGCACCAGACAGAACACCAAAATGCCTCACCTCACAACCCTCTCCAGAGTCAGCGGTGTCAGCAGCAGCAAGTCGCAAGGCTCGTATGCAGCACAAGTGCACCACTCTGCAGACAATGAAAACAGAAAAAATTATGCCTTTGGAAAAAAGGTACTCACCATTGGGGCAACAACTGTCAAAGCAGCAAATGCCCTTGCATTAGCCGCTCGATACAATCGAGAGATGTGGCATCGGTTGGCTCCTATATTGGAACACTTGCTGGAGCAGCAGAGGAAGGAAGCCATGACGCGAGTGCATGAAGGAGAGGAAGCCTCAAATCACAGCATTAACATCGCTGTAGACCTTGCTTTAATGTGGTTCAAATAGATTGGCAATGGGGTAGTCCTTCAAAGGTAGGCATGGTTGCCTTGCACCCATTATCAGCATGGGGGTACAGCACAAAGTAATGGATATGCCAAGAGAAGCAGAAAATCTGTTTGGGGACCAGATTGAGGAGACCCTTAAAACAAAGAAAGCAGACTCAGGCACTGCTAGATCTCTTACTACCCTGCAGGGCAGGAGGTCCTTTTGCTTCTTTCGATTAGCCTCTGGTAATTCAAGATTCTAATCCTCAAGGGAAAACAAAAACTACAGTAGACCGGATACTACTATAAGGGCTACAAGAGAAATTACCAATCCTCCTAGCGCAGCAGGGAGTACCATCCAGGGCAGCGAAAGCACGGATCAGCCACCCCTCAAAGAGGTAGGCAAAATAAGGTACAAAAATGACTGCCTCAGCGGCAGACAGGTGGGGGAATTGTAGCCTTCTACCTCAGTGAGTGGCAAACAATAACAAAGGACAGGTGGGTCCTAGATGCCATCCAGTGGATACCCACCTAGTCAACCGACTGACCATGGTCGACTCTGCACGGAGCTTACTGACTCTACCTCAATGTCATCCTTGCAGCTTAGCCTCTAGAAATTCTAGACTCTGCTCAAGACTAACCAGATTATTCGAACCCCTCACAAGATCACTACCCACACCCTATAAAAAAAACTAACAACCAGAAGGACATTATCATTAATCATAATACCCCTAACCCTCCACCGCTAACCACAAAAACGAAACCCATTCATAGGCCAGGCATGGTAGCGGCTATCCCTCTCAAAGGAGCGCTATTAAACGTTAGATCACTAACCGCTCACGCCATTGATATCTCTGACCTGATACTGTCAAACAACCTGGACTTTCTTGTTATAACAGAGTCCTGGTTGCATGAAGCAGGAGGACCCCTACTTTCATTAGCTATCCCTGATGGCTATACTATATTAAGACAGGACAGAGACAAGAAGCGAGGAGGTGGCATTGCCATCATCACAAAAACTAGTCTAGCGATGATAACTATACCTTCTCTAGTTACCGACTCATGTGAAGTGCTTACAGTCAAACTCCCGCTACTTAACTCCCAGACCCTCACAATTCACATTATCTACAGACCCCCCGGACCTATTGGAACTTTTGAGGAAGATATCAATACCTTACTATCGAATAATCTCAAAATCACCTCCCAACTACTCCTCCTAGGGGACTTCAACATGGGTTCCAACAATCCTTTAGACAAACACGCTACCTCCATCGCCAATAGCCTTGCTGAACTAGGTATCACCCAAAAAATCAACTTGCCTACACACACCAAAGGGAGAACCCTCGATTGGGTGGGCTAATATAACTGTACTGCCAATATTACAAATATCTTCCCACAACTATGGACGGACCACTTCCTACTATCCTTTGAACTGGCCACCACCAGACCACACCCCTAGCCCCCATTACTACCCCGGCTTGTTTAACCATGAACAAAAAGAGTATTACACTTGACAAAGTGATCCCTGCCATCCTACCCACCCTCAACAAACTGGCTGATCACTCAGACCCAGAAACGCTTGTCGAGGAATATAACAAGATCATGTTAACTACACTCAACAATATTGCCCCAATAAAACTTAGACCAAGCAAACCCAGAGCCCACCTAAACAAGTGGTTCACCCCACAACTAAAAGATCTACGACTTCTAAAAAGGAAGTGCAAAAAAAAAAACAAGACAACAAAACTAAACTATTAGAAATCTCATCTCTTTACAAAAAGGAAATCTATTTAGCCAAGCGTAATTCATACAATAAGTGTATATCCAACGCTAACTCCAGTATGAGGGAACTGTTCACCATCCTCAAGGAATTAGAATCCCCGATTGCCATTCCCGACGTCTGCACCAAAGATAAAAAAAATGTTGCTCAGACATTCAACAGGCACTCCACAACAAGGTACCCACTTTGCAAAACAAAATTGCCCAAAAAAAAGCCACACTCAACATACCCCACTCCATTGACAACGCTACCGACCATCATTTGAAGGAATATGACTCTATAGCTCGCTTCAAGTTTACTAAAACCTCCATTCTTGAGGTAGAGAAAGTCATCGTCTCACTTAAGCCTTCTAATTGCCAGGGCGATCTCTGCCCAGCCCAGCTCATAAAAGATGCTGCAAGAGATCTCGCCCCTTTTGTCTCTAAACTTGTTAACGCTTCATTTGCCTCGGGCTCTGTCCCTGCTAACGTTAAACAATCTTGGGTGCTGCCTCTGCTAAAGAAGCAAACCTTAGATCCACTCATATCCACAAATTACCATCCCATTACGACAGTGCCATTTCTGTTATAAATCTTGGACAAGATTGCCCACAATCAAATTAAAAAATTCCTAGAGCTACATAAGCTCCTAGGTTTGCGACAATCAGGTTTCCGACCTAAACATGGGACCGAGACTGCCCATATTGATTTGAAGGCACAAATTGATGAGCTGCGAGATAAAGGGAAATCAGCCCTCCTCTTACTGCTCGACTTCTCAGCTGCATTTGACCTTGTTAACCACCTAGACTCAGTTGCCCATTTTTGCAAAGAGGCTATAACTTGAATCATGTCCTTCTTAAGTGACAGGACTATGAGGGTGTTCTTCCCAGCAGCAGCGGCAGACCCGATCCCCATCACCTGCGGCGTGCCACTGGGCTCTTGTGTCTCCCCACCCTATACAATATATTCACTAAGTCCCTTTTTGATGATCTGGACCTTCTGGGTATCACCTACAACAACTATGCGGATGATACACAGATTCTCCTCCCACTTTCTGGGGATAACTCAAGGAGATGGCATTGGCAAATAGAGTGTATCTATTGGATGGCAACCCACGGTCTATGCCTGAACGATGATAAAACAGAGCTTATTATCCTGGGCACCCACTCTAACCTACAGAAATTTGGTCTTGACGACTCCTCATTTGTCATCAACGGTAACCTGATTAAGGTGGCTAAGGAGGTAAAGACACTCAGCTTCTACCTGGACCCTACCCTTTCTTTCTCCAAACAGGTGAAATATATGGCTTCCGCTACAGCCTATACATGTAAGCTCATTAGAACAGGCAAACCCTTTCTTTCAGAAGGTAACTGCATCATCCTGGCTAGAGCCCTTATTCTATCCAGGCTCGATTACTGCAATGCTTGTTGCATCGGTGCCAATAAATCCACCATCCACAGGATTCAAATCCTGCAAAACAACGCTCTGAGAGCAACTCTTGGCATATCTAAAAGATCCCACATATCCATGATAAGGCGCCAAAACAACTGGCTCTCCACCCAAAATAAAATTCATCTAAAAATTGCATCCCTCACTCACAAAGCTTTAAATAATGCAGCCCCTAGCTATCCCACAGACAGAATCCAGTGGAGAACCTCATCTAGACCGTCAAGATCAATCAATACTAATAGTCTCATCATACCTAGATTTAACCTAGCCAAGCCTGGGGGAGGCAGCTTTCAAGTCAGAGCGGCACAATTGTGGAACTCCTTACCACATTCCTTAAGAGTAGAGCAACCCTTCCCTAAATTTAGATTTAATTTCATAAACTGGCTGTAATCCATGGGTACTTAGTCCCTTATAAGAGGCTATTACCAGGCCAAAGATACTGCACTGGTATCTAACTTATAGCCTCCAGCCACCTAATCCATGTTGCCTATATGTATCCTTTATGTCCTTCATTGCTATGTATATATTTCTCATATATTACCATATCACTACCTGTATATATACTGTGTCTTTTTACTTTGTAACCATGTAACCTAAGCCTTGCATATTCTGTACTGCTGTGCCCTGATACCCCCGGGTCTGGTGCGCATTATAAATGAATAAACAAAACAAACAGTATGGCCACTTGTTGGAGTTCAAACGTGCACAAATCCCAATACCTCCCATAAAGGTATCACACCCGCACCTTCACATTGTGCAGCAGGAGGTGCGCCAAAAGCTAACAAAATTAGCCATCGAAAGAGTTCCACCTTCGGCAAGAGGAAAAGTAGTATACTCCAGGTAGTACATCATCAAGAAACCAGATGGGAAGTGGCGTCCTATCCTGGACTTGCGAAGGCTGAACAAAAACATCAAAAAGCAGAAGTTCAAGATGATAACACTTCAGGATGTCATAAAGGCCATACAGCCCCGTGAATATCTGGTGGCTTTAGATCTCAAGGATGCATACTTCCACCTGCCAATACATCCAAGACACCGAAAGTACCTCAGATTCGTGGTCTGCGAAAGCCATTACTAGTCTCGGGTACTCCCATTTGGCCTAAAATCAGCACCTCAGATGTTCACGAAATGCCTGGCACCAATAGCAGCATGTCTCAGAAAAACAGGGCCACCCACCACGCCTACCCATATTTAGACGACTTGTTGGTTTGAGGCTCAACATATCAACAAACCTTGCGTTCTCTCAGACAAACAGAAACTCTGCTCCAACAATTGGGATTTGCAATATATTACACCAAATTGTGCACAGTTCCCTCAAAACATTTGCGGTTCCTGGGCGCTCAATTCCTCACAGACCAAAGTCTTGTCAGACCCTCATCAGACAAAGTAAAATAATTGATAATCCTAGCTAACTCTTTCACGCCAAACAAGCTAATTACGGTTTGTACATACATAGCTCTCCTAGGGACCATGTCCTCCTGTATCCCTCTAATTCCCCACTGCAGGCTACACATGCGGCCAGTACAAAGGATTCTGGCTACCAGATGTTCCCAAATCCAGGGTTCCTGGTCAGACAAAATGACCATCACTGAGTCTCTCTCAAACACACTAAAATGGCGGACATACCGCTGCAACATCGCAAAGGGAATGCCCCTTGTGGAACCCAACTACCATCTCATTGTGACGGATGCCTCCCTGGTGGGAGGGGGAGCTCATTTGGACAAGCACCAAGTTAAAGGCCTTTGGATTCCCGAAGAATCCAACCTCCACATAAATGTGCTGTAACTGTGGGCAGTATTTTGGGCTCTAAAATCCTTCCTCCCGCTAATCAAGAAATCTGTGGTTCGAGTCCTCACGGACAACACAACCACAATGTTTTATCAGCGGAAACAAGGCGAAACGGTCAAACATCCTATCCCAAGAAGCACAGACCATTTTCCATTGGGCCACCCAACACAACATTCTGCTTCAAATCTTCCACCTTCCGGGGATACACAACAAGCAAGCAGACACCCTCAGCAGGGATTTGTCGCAGTCACATGAATGGCAACTGCACAACATCCAGATATCCAAGATTTTCTCGACGTGGGGTCAGCCTCCTCTAGACCTCTTCGCCACTCACAACAACAAGCAGTGTCATGACCCACAGGATGCGCCCCTTTTGGTCTTCCTGGTCCTTATCGAAACGGGCCTTGCATTCCCTGACACTCCCAACATGGTCGTCCAGTGTTACATGCCTTCCGCGGTCTATATGTTGGACGTAATGTATTCTACTAATAGACCGCACCTCCGCGGCTCCGCGCGTCTCAATGCTATTGCCAAGTAGCGATCAGACCTGTGCTCCATAGTTCGCTGTATTGCTTTCCTGGTTCCTAGCTTTTCTACTTCCATTCCTTGCCCCTTTCCCTTTCCTCTTGCTTCCTGGACTCGTGCGCTATCAGCAAGTCTTCTTCGTTTCCCGGATCCCCGGATTGCTGCATCCCGGAATCTTAAACGCACGCTGGAGTCAGAAGAGACTCGCTCAGCCTTATTCAAGTCCAGGTCTGTCTTCAAGAAGACACCGCCCATGGAGTCCAGCAAGGATCGGTCTCAGGTGAGAAGGTACATTTAAGCCCTATTACTTTTCCACTCCCAGGGCTTAGGTGGGTTTCATAATCTCTCACCTTTCCAGAAATGCTTTAACCTGGGCTACACTCCTAGTTAACTCCGGCGACGCTCTCCTAGATGACTATGATGGTTTCATATGGGCCCTAAAGACCATGTTTGACCTCCCAGAGCAGGTCTTTACTGCCCAGGAACGCCTCTTAGACTTTCAGCAGGGATCCCAGGATGTGCTCACGTATGTAACCCGATTCAAGCAATTGGTCAAGGAAGCTGATTGGTCTCCGGAGGCAAGTTTTACCCTTTTCAGGAGAGGACTAAATGAGGAGATTAAAGAGGAGTTAGCCAGAGTGGCCCGACCAAACTCATTCCAGGCTCTTATGGACCTTGCCATGCAAATAGACTTTTGCATCCAGGAAAGGAAGGCAGAGAAGAAAAAATCTAGAGCAAACCCTCCGAAGGTGTCCTTTGAGAGTACCTCCAAATCTGACACAAACCCAGGTTCAGTCACCGAACCAGAACCCATGCAGATAGGAGCCTTCCGTGGACCCATATCCCCGCAAGAAAGGATGAGAAGGATTAATACGGGGTTGTGCATGTATTGTGCCTCAGACAAACACTTGGTTAGAGAATGCCCTCTGGCCCCTTCTCGGCGTTCGGGAAATGCCAACTCCTGATCCTAGATGGGGCAGGGCTTCGGGAGAGCGATGTTTGCTCCATATCAATTCCATCCTCGAACTCTCCTGGACAAAACAATCTAGTGATACCACAGGCCTTCCTATCAACCTCCGGGAATAAGACCTATCCTGTTTTGGCCTTGGTAGACTGCGGGGCTATGGGAATATTCATTGATCAAGATTGGGTGTTTAGTCACCACATACGAAACACAAAGCATCATGCAGCCGGTGGAAGCGATCGATGGAAGACCCCTCACTTCGGGGCCCATAAGCCTGCAGATCAAAGAGATCCAGCTTTCAATTAACCACCACCAAGAGCGGATTCGATTCGACATTATTAAGTCAGCTCATTACCCCATGGTACTGGGCATGCCCTGGTTACAGAAACACAATCCGTATATCAATTGGACAGCAGGATCACTATTCCTCAGCTCAGAGTTTTGTATGTCTCACTGTCTAATACTGGATCCCTCCTTGACCCCTTCCAAAGAACCACCAATAGACCATCAAGCACCTCTCATGGTTTCCAATATCGTGCAGGTTTCTAAGGCCTATCAGGGATTTGTTGATGTGTTCTCAACTGCCATAGTCCAGGCCTTACCCCCTCACAGGCCTGAAGACTGCACCATAGACACGGATCCCTCAGCAGTGATTCCCTTTGTCAGGATGTTCATCCTTTCTGAACCTGAGAAAAAGGCCCTCCGAGAATACTTGGATACCAACCTTGAGAATGGCAACATAAAACCTTCAAACTCTCCAGTCAGATCTTCATTGTTCTTTGTTCCTAAGAAGGACACTAAGGAACTCAGACCCTGCCTCGATTATCATGGATTAAATCAATGCACCCTCAAGGACCGGTAACCTTTACCCTTAATCTCGAATATCCTGGAAACGGTCAGAGGCGCTGTGAGTTTCACAAAACCTGACCTCAGGGTGCCTATCATTTGATTCGTATCTGGGAAGGAGACACATTGAAAACAGCATTCAGAACACCCTTTGGTCACTTTGAATATCTGGTCATGCCCTTTGTATTAGCTAATGCCCCAGCAGTCTTTCAACGTTTTATGGACAGGGTGTTCTCTGACATGCTATTCCTCTTTGTCATCGTCTACCTGGACGACATTTTGATCTACTCCAAGGACCTTCTAAAGCATGAAGAACATGTAAAGGCAGTACTACAACGACTCTGTGAACATAAACTGTGTCTGTTTCATGTTGCTTCTGTTCATTACCTAGGATTTATCCTTACTCCAGAGGGAATTGGCATGGACCCTTCAAAGGTAAAGGCTATATTATCCTGGCCTGCTCCCACGTCCGTGATACAAGTTCAATCCTTCCTGGGGCTTGCTAATTTCTACCGGAAGTTTATACCCACCTTCTCTGAGATTGTTCAACCGATTGTTGCTCTTCTGAAGAAAGACACCCCCTTTGTCTGGTCTATTCCACAAGATAAGGCATTCCAACCTTTGAAGACAAGATTTACTCAAGCCCCCATTCTGGCCCAACCCGACATTGATCGACCAATCCTTGTGGAAACGGATGCCTCTAACTACGCCATCGGAGCGGTGTTGAAGCAAGAATTTGAGCATAAACTAGAACACCCCATTGCTTACCTTTCACGAACCCTAACTCCCAGTGAGACACACTACTCCGTCCTGGAAAAAGAACTTTTAGCCATCCGCCAAGCTTTCACTGAGTGGCGACATCTACTCCTGGGAGCTAGATATCCAATTCAGGTCTGCACGGACCACCGAAATCTTCAAATTCTACAGTCATTAGAGTGTCGGAACAGTCGTCAGGCTCGTTGGGCCTTCTTCTTTGCCCAGTACCAGTTCCACATCACTCATGTTCCTGGATCACAAAACTTGATTGCTGACGCCTTATCTCGACGGCCTGACTATGACACTACCGAAGATAAGGCCTATCCTAAGATGTTTCCCCACACGATTTCTGTAGCTCAAGCAGTCAATCTCCTGGAAGAAATCCGAGTACAAACCCAATCCTCTGAACTTTGGAAGAATATTTCAAGAAAGAATCAATGGAACCTAAGAGTCAAGGAAGGATATTTGTTCAAGGACAATGCGCTGCTCATTCCTACACAAAAATTACAACAAAGAATAATAAACCTCTGTCATGATACCCTTCACTCCGGACATCGTGGCATCACCAACACCCTCCACCTCATACAAAGACAATTTTGGTGGCCTAAAATGAAGACTGACGTACAACTATACGTCCGAGCCTGTGCAATCTGTAGTCAGAATAAACATGACAACAAGAGGCCGGCGGGTCTTCTGCTACAACCCGCACTGCCAACAAGGCCATGGGAATTTATTGCTACAGACTTCATTGTGGAATTACCGCCTTCCAGAGGGTACACCACCATCATGGTCACCATTGACTTGTTCACTCATATGGCTCATTTCACACCCCTCAGCAAGCTACCATCCTCATCTGAAATGGCTGGAATCTTCCTGGAGCACATATTCCGCCTTCATGGACTTCCTTCCAAGATAATTTCCGATCGAGGACCTCAATACGTCTCACAATTCTGGAAACACCTCTGTCAAATATTAGGAATCCAACGCGCTCTTTCATCAGGTTATCACCCTCAAACCAACGGGGCCACAGAACATGCTAATCAGACTCTGGAACAATATCTTCGATGTTTTGCCACTAAGGTTCAGGATGACTGTCGCTCCTGATACCCGTGGCTGAATTCGCCTATAACAATTCCGATCATTCAGCAGTTAAGACCAGTCCCTTTTATTGCAGCCAAGGATTCCATCCATCAGTTCTGCCCTCTGTTCTTCCACAACCCATACCGGTACCTACTGTTGAATCCTGGATTGAAACACTCATCAACATACATAAGGAGACCAAAGAGCACTTAGAGAAGGCCAGAACACAGACCAAGAGATATGAGGATTCCAAAAGAAGACCCGGGCCTTCTTATTCAGTTGGAGATCAAGTCTGGTTGTCCTCGAAATTACTACCCTGACATCTACGGCCAAACCAATTGGCCCCCCGGTATTATGGTCCGTTTTTCATCAAGGAAATTATAAACCCAGTCTCATACCGGCTCAAGCTACCAGAATCCTGGAAAAAGATTCACCCAGTTTTTCACACCTCCTTATTAAAACCTTACATTCAATCCTCCCGGAAATCCTGCAGATCCACGTGGTGGTGGACAATCAACTGGAATATGAAGTGTCCCGGATATGCGACTCCAGGTATAAACGGGGTCAGCTTCAATACCTGGTTGAATGGAAAGGATATCCCCCCAGTGAAAGAACTTGGGAACCACTTTCTAATCTGAATACCCCTCGACTGCTCAGAAGATACCACCTCATACACCCAGGCAAACCTGGAGGAACAGGTTTTCGGAGGAGGCATGCTGTCATGACCCACAGGACGCGCACCTTTTGGTCTTCCTGGTCCTTATCGCAACGGGCCTTGCATTCCCTGACACTCCCAACATGGCCGTCCAGTCTGACACGCCTTCCGCGGTCTATACATTGGACGTAATGTATTCTACTAATAGACCGCACCCCCGCAGCTCTGCGTGTCTCAATGCTATTGCCGAGTAGCGATCATACGTGTGCTCCGTAGTTCACTGTATTGCTTGCTTTCCTGGTTCCTAGCTTTCCTTGCCCCTTTCCCTTTCCTCTTGCATCCTGGACTCATGCGCTATCAGCACGTCTTCTTCGTTTCCCGGATCCCCGGATTGCTGCATCCCGGAATCTTAAACGCACGCTGGAGTCGGAAGAGACTCTCTCAGCCTTATTCAAGTCCAGGTCTGTCTTCAAGAAGACACCGCCCATGGAGTCCAGCAAGGATCGGTCTCAGGTGAGAAGGGGGGAACTCTGTGACAAAGTGCAAGAAATTTGAGAGCAGGATCCCACATCCCGACTCTCAAGGTGACGCATTCTCATTCCCATGGAATGGCATGTTCGCATATGCGTCTCCCCCACTCCCTCCCATTAGGAAAACGATACAGATGATACGCAGGTCACTGCCAAATAACCCTGGTGGCACCGTACGGACCCAGGCAGACCTGGTTCTCAGAACTCCTGCACCTGGCAACGGACAATCTAATCCATCTAGGATCTCATACCAATCTTCTATCCCAGAACGATGGGATGATTCCTCATCACAATCCGGGCTATCTCAAATTAACAGCATGGCTCCTGACCACGACAAATTCTGCCATTTGAACATCCCTCACGACTGTCAGCACATTCTACAGCTGCCAGTGCCCCTTCTGCTAACGTTTCCTATAACCATAAATTGAAAGGATTCTGTACATGGTGTGCACAACAGCCCAACCTGCATCCACTGGCCATAAAACCTCATCAGGTTCTTCCCTACCTGCTAAAATTGGCAAAAGAAGAGCCAGGGCTGTCAGGTTTTGCGAGTCAGAGTGAATGGGTGTAATGGGAAAGTTGAGTCAAGGACAGTCAGCACATAAGAATGTAGAGTGCTAGCAACTGAATAAGGAGAAAAGGAAGAGAAGAGCGACATTGAAGGAAGAGAAGAATTCAGAGACGAGAGAAAAGATGGATGATCAAAAGAAGATTACGTTGAGGAAAGGTAGTATAAAGGTACACTTATCAGCAATTACTAGATTTACAAGAAAAAGAAAATCACCCCCTCTTTACATTGACAGGCTAATCAAACACTTCATATAAGGGTTTTTTGTACCTTTGCTCCAAAGAAAAAGATTCCACCGGTATGGAGCCTGAACCTGGTCCTGGAAGGTCTTATGAAGCCCCTGTTTGAACCTCTGTCTACAACACGCATCACATTTGTCACCTGTGGCTTTCTTAATAGCCATTGCATCCTCTAGACGGGTTTCGGAACTACAAGCTTTGGTAGTAGATCCTCTTTATCTACGATTCGTGAAGAACAAGGTGATACTCTCCACCAAACCTCATTTCATCCCAAAAGTTCCATCAGAGTTTCACAAAAATGCAACCATAACTCTGCCTGCATTCTTTCAAAATGCCACTTCACCAGCGAAGAAAGCCCTACACTCTCTGGATGTGAAAAGGGCATTGAAATATTATCTAGACCAGACAAAATCTTTTAGATCAACTAAACAGCTGTTTGTCACCTTTGGCCCATCCAACAAGGGAAATTCGATTTCAAAACAGGGCATCACCAGGTGGATTTCTTCAACAATCTCCTTCTGCCACTCGGAGGCAAACAGGCCTTTGCAAACTGCGCCTAGAATGCCCTCTACACGAGCTATGGCTGCCTCTGCAGCTTTCTGGTCCGAGTGCCCATCAGAGACATTTGCCAGGCTGCAACATGGGCAGTGCCCCACACATTTACCAGGCACTACTGTTTACATCTACAGCACAGTGAGGACGTGCAGATGGGATGAGCAGTCCTTCAACAGCTATTCTAGTAAGGTGAGCCCCGCAGCTTCCGGGGTTTTTTCCTTTGTCTACTTATGTATGTATTCTTCTTGCATTAACGCAGAGAATTTGAAAGTCTCTAATCTTTGTTTTCCTGGGTTATCTCCTCCTAACATGTACACTGCTATAAAATCTATTTACAGCATGTGAATCCATGAAAGATCCAATGCTGGAAAAGCGAGTAGTTTCTTACCTGAAACTCCATTTCTCTAGCGTCGGTATCTTTCACAGATTCACATGTGCCCTCCAGCCTACCCCCTACAGGCAAACATCCTCTATAGGGGGATATTCTCCAGCTGGAGTGGTTGAAATCTGAGGGGAAGCTGCTGGGGCGGAGCTATACACTCGACATCCTATTGGTGGGGACCAAAAGCACCCACAATGATGTTGATGGGACACTCAAGATGTCAAGTTTTTCCATAGGAACATTACTAAATCAAAGTAACCGTGGATTCCCAGCCTGATGGGGAATATTCACAGCGTGTGAATCCATGAAAGATACCAACGCTGGAGAAATGGACTTAAAGGTAAGAAAATACTCCCTTATTGTGCATTTGTTAGCCGCTTACACTGTAAGTCAATTCTGTTTCAAAGCGCCCCCAGGGCAGCAGGGAGGGAATATGGGATTGAAAAACAACAAATACAGTGGAAGATAAAGACAAGCCTACTATGCCTTGTGAGTATTCAGAAAGTGCAAGTGAAGCGAGAAGAGGGGAAGTGGAGGGTGGGGGGTAAGTGCTGGAATGTCTGTGCTCATGGGTGAGCAGCAGATGAAGTGCATTGTAAAGTAAGTGCTATGCGGCCTAGGGCCTCATTGGGTAGAAAGTGCAAGCCTACAGGATTGAGGCTGGTGGGTCCCATGGCAAGTGCTGAGAGGTAGACAGAGGCTGGGGGGATTGGGTATGGGTGGCCAGGTCACCGAGTGATACGTAAGGGCCCTGTCCACCAATCACAGCGCCTATGAGATTAGCAGAGGAGGGACAAAGGGAAGGAGGAGGTGAAGAGGAAAGTCTTGAGAAGCTTTTGGAATTTGAGGAAGTCCTGCTTAAGATGGAGAGGGGTTTTAATTTATTGGGAGCCAGTGAAGGGGCAGGAGAGATGCCGTCGCTGGGCTTAAGAAAAAGGATAAGTCTTGCTGCCCTATTCTGGATTAGCTGGAGGGGTTGTAAAGTGGAAGAAGGTAGATTCAGGAGAAGGCTACTGCAGTAGTGAAGCCTAACGAGAACCAGAGCTCGGTTAATATTGAGCTTCGGGGGGAAAGTGAGAAAAGGGAGATTTCCTTTGTGAAGGACCAGCAATTAGAAACACAAAAGTACCAGCAATTATAAATATTAAACTGCACGCCACGATCAGCGTAAGCTTAGTATTCATAATTGCCATGCCTTTCGCTTTAAGTGTCCCGAGCTCCAGAAGACTTAAAATGAAAGTACCAGCAATTATAAATGCTAAGCCACACGCCACAATCTGCATCCGGCGTATTAATCATAATTGCCGTGAATTTTGTTTTTAGTCTTCTGGGCTACCAGAGCTCGGGTAACATTGAGCTTCTGTGGGGAAAGTGAGAAAAGGGAGAATTATTTTGAGAAGGACCAGCAATTATAAACACAAAAGTACCAGCAATTATAAATATTAAACCGCACGCCGCGATCAGCGTAAGCTTAGTATTCATAATTGCCATGCTTTCGCTTTAAGTCTCCTGGGATCCCCCACACCGGGGGACCCCGTGAGACTTAAAATGAAAGCACCACCAATTATAAATACTAACCAACACGCTGTGATCTGCTTGATTACTGCTGCAAGAACAGAGTCATTGTACAAAATGGATGCCCCCTAGTGCTTGACTGATGCTCATTTCACGAATATTTTACATAGGAGCTCTTTGTAAAAATATTTTTTATATTTATTTCTTGTCAACGGCAATCATTTTAAAGCATCTTTTTTGTGAGTGAACTACCCCTTTAAGTTGAGTAGTTTGAACTTGCTATGTTGAGAAACTATGAACCCAGTCCATCAGCCAGTCTAACAACAATCTCCAATCCCAGACACATCATAGAACAACTGAAGACCAATCTTTGTCCAGGTCACTAAAGAATAACATTCTCACTGAGCATGTTGCAGAGCAATTCAGTATTTACCATCTCTTAAAGTACCAGCTGCCACTTTACATCGCACTGGGACCACTCCATGTTTTATATAGCGAGCCTTGGATTTGGTTGAACTTGTGAACACCAAATTTCAAGTAGACAATTATTGATAAACGTGTACTATTGAGAAATAACTAGAGTCAACTTCTTTTGTTTCCTGGACAAGACTGGTGAGATTCTATTTCAAAAGCGTAACACCACATTTGATTAAATGCCTAAACCCTGGTAAACATAGCAGAAAGAAAGATTGATGTGACACTGCTCAAAATTAGGCAATTTTCACATGGTGTGCACAAAATATCTGATTCTCTGCTTCTAAGCCAGACTTTCTCCATGCTCCCTCTATTACACAACCTTGGTGCTTCAGTGGAAGCAGGGATTTGAATTTTGTATCTGTAAAAGAGAGGTACTCTTCATGTTTTGCTTGGGCTAAATAAATAATCATGACAGATATAGTTTTTTTCATTGGACTGATATATCTGATGGCTTCCCAAAAATATCTTAGTGTGGCTGGTCATCAAAAGCCACGGAGAAGCATCAGGAAGCTAATCAATTGAAAATGCACGACTTTGGCTTTCTGGTCTATCTGTTTCAAGGCACTGGTTACCCCTCTCTCCAACCTGAACGGCGTATTGATGCCACTAAACTATAAAAACTTGATACAAAGAATTACATTTTTTAATTCTTTTTTAAACACATGTCTCCGCCACAAGACAAACAGACATACACATACATTGATTTATCAAAAAAATGGTTAAGACTTTCTCTCTCCATTGACCTTCCAACGAAATAAAATATTCCTGTCTCCTGACTTTTCAAAAGTCACTCAAGACAAAAGGAAGAGATTTATGGACATGAGGCCAGCCTTGAAGAGCCTGAATATCAAGTATGGTTTGCTAGAACCTGAAGAATGTTGTTCACGCCTCCCAATGGCGTCACTACAGAGTACTTAGACCGTAATGATCCATATGCTCTCATCAAATCCCTCCAAATTGCAGAAATGGATGTCACGCCTGATGCTATTTTCACGCCTATGACCAGCTCCACTAATCAACAGCCTCTCCATGCTTATAATTTATCCGGCCACAACAAATACAAATTCAAACCTGGGAAGCCTATCACACCAGAAATAGAGCTGAACTTAATCCTCCTTCCAATCTATTTGAGAGCCTGGATAAACATAGAGACAAATCCAGGCCCCCTATTATACAGATTGACCTGGAAGAAGAGCCTTCAGCCAAATAATTTTATAGCCGATAATCGCAACTCTTTATACATATTCAGCCTTATTTCGTTTTGACCTTTTTTGTATTAACATGGCCTAATCCATTATTTCTACATTCATTTTTAATTAGCTCCATCTGATTCATCGTTCTACAGCGCACCGTCTTGTTCCTGCCTAATGGTTATCTAATTTTTTCACTGTTCATATTACAGTTTACTTGTTCATTTTCATATTTATGCTCATTATTATCAATATTTTTCCTTTCTATGTTTCGATCCTTATGTGTTTCCCTTACCCTCCATTATGCTATACCATTCTTTGGTATTGTCTATTCTTTGTGGTGTAGCCATCTGACCACTTAAGTCACCTCAGCTCAATTTACCAGTTTACAATTTATTCGTGCTTATGCTTGATTTGAAATGCCTCTTTTGTTATCATTTGTTGATTCTATTGTAGTAATGAGTATTAAAGTCATGTCATGGAATGTGAAAGGGTTAAATAACCCAATAGAGAGATAGCAAATTGTAAGCCATATTGGGAAAAGTAACCCAGGCATTGCTTGTATTCAAGAAACAGGTTTAGAATCCATCAAAGACAAAAATAAATTGGTTAAGTTGTGGGCCAAACACATGTTTTTTGGACCAGTAATTGGGATAAAAGAGTGGTGTTAGTATTCTTATTCATAAAATAACCTATTTTCAGTTAATTGATGAACATCATGACCCCTCTGGCCGTTGGTGTATTATTGTTGCTAATATCTACAAGTTTGTTCTTACTATTCTTAATATGTATTCCCCCAATACCCCCAAACCATCCTTTTGGACTAATTTGAAACAATTCCTTTTCAATAAAGATTACAACCTACTTATCATATGTGGTGATTGTAATCAAATATGCGACTCCACCCTTGATCAGATATCCAACACTATATTCAAAAACTCTAAATCGCATAAGCAATTCACACATTTTAAGATCTTACCCTTCTTGATAATTGGCGTTTTTGTCTCTCCCTCCCACACCCATAAATCCTTTTCTAGACTGACACTTTTTTTATTAATAGGAGAGGTGAGTAAAACCGACTCTTTGTACGCTTTAGTCCCAAGAGATAACTCAGTAAGTTATGCAACTGGAACCTTGAGGTTCTACTCTCAACCTCAGACAGATAAGTAGTACTATCAGGTTGGTTCCTGTTGTCCGCGCTTTCCCTAGTGATAGATTTAACCCTCAAATGTATCACTCAGGAAAGTGCGGACATCAGGAACCAACCTGCTAGTACTATTTTCATTAATACATCACTTGTTTCTAGTATTTGTAATTTCGGAAATTAGCCCTATCATTATTTCTGACTATGCTTCAGTCCTTACTGCCCTTGAATGGGAACCCCAGCTTACTCCTGCTTCCCGATGGAGGTTCAACTCCTTCTTGTTGAATGACCCTGATTTCGCTCAGCAAATGAATAACTTCTTTACCGAGTTGTTCACCTTTAACAATTCCCTAGATACCTCTATTCATAATAATCGGGATGCATTTAAGGCCACTTTACGAGGTGTCATTGTACAATTTGCTGCATTTAAAAAGAAACAAAATGTAAAAAATGTTCACAAGATCTTCTCTGGTCGATTGAATCGTTAGAATGGTCTTACTTTAATCATCCCTCAGATGCTACTTTTTTTTTGTGCACTTTAAGACAACAAAAACATCAACATTCAGATAAGGACTGTGATGTAAACTCAGAGGTACTTTATTCCCCCTCCCCCTTTTGTCATCCCTAGTCCATCACTGCTTGACTCCTCTCCTACCACACTGGCCCCCTTGAACGGAGTCCTCCTTTAGAAAATACAACAATCAACTTGAATGACGATGGTGGCGAGCGGAGAATCTTTCCTCTTGTTGGTTTGCATAGGTCTTTGTCCACCGCATGGAAGGCATACCCTATTATGCAGCAAAATCCTGCTATGGAAGTCCATCGTCTGGCGGAGTTACGCCCATTCAGGGTGTGTTTTACCGTCTCACACCAACTCTCATTTTGCTTGTTGTACAATGCGTGGTTTTAGTTCTTATTCACATACTTTGCCATTAATTTTTCCCACATCGTTTCTTGCGGCGCTGCCTTCCCATGGAGTGCAGCGATTATCCTCTCCATCGTGCATATATTTATGGCAACATTAACCCACTCCCTCTTGCCAGGTATTTTAGTGCTTTTTCATTGCATTACTAAGCAGGCCCTCGCAACCAGCAAGAGGAATGCTGCGACCCCCGCCAATCATCTAAATTCTCCTTCATTTTCCTCCATCCCAAATAATATCAGGAGTGGCGTATTATCTCGGTGGATCCCATCTAAATACCTGATGCAGCCCAGGACTTCATCCCAGAACACCTTGATACAGGGACAGCCCCACCACATGTGCCAGTAATCGGCCCTCTCACCACACAAGCGCCAACACCTTGGGCTGGCCATTTGGAACATCTTTGAGAGCCTGACTGGGTCGTATTGCCATCTGTGGAGAAGTTTGATGGCATGCAATTTGTCCTGGCTTGTGATCGAGATCTGTGAAGCCCCTTTACACCTTCTGCCCCAGAGTTACAAAACCATTATATAAACAAAGACAGTCACAAGGGGTCTAAGTCCACTCCCATATCCCTTTCCCACCTCTGTCTCTGGTTCTCCATTTACCCCCGCCCAACGTTCACCAGTGCACCATACATAGCCGAGACCAGGCCCTGTGTTCCCCTCTTTTTGTCTAGGAGCTCCTCAAAGGGGGTGAGGTCTCTCTGAATCTTCTCCCTCCATTTCTCGGTCGCCCCCTTTAACTGAAGGTAGTGAAAGACCGAAAGGGGACCTATACCCAGAGCCTCTTCAAGGTCTACTATGGAAACAAAGGTACCCAATCTCCAAAGTTGCCCACTCTCTCCAAGTCCACCTCAAACCAAGTTTGGAACCTGTCGGGGTTTGGAATGGCCTCCCGCACCCCGGGTGCCCATATATAACTCAGAGGGGAAGACCAAGAGGTCACACCTTGCATGTCCATCTCGTTGCCCAGCTCCCTTCTCTCCTCAGGGCTCACCTCCGATCGGACTGCTCTGTTCTGGGCACTCCACCTGGGTCCCACCTCACGCAGGGGGGGGGGGGTCCACGTAGCCCAATCTTCCCCACGGCAACACCACCAGCACATAATTTCCTCCTCCAGGGCACGGTCAGCGCTCACAGCACTGTTCCTCACCTCCACGCAGCTTTTACACAGGCTAAAGTTCCACTTTCGCTTCTATGTGCCAGGCTGCTTCTCAGTGATACCGAGGTCACTTTTCCTCGTTCTTCGCTCCATATGTGCAGGCGACGTTCACCCACTGTTATGTTCTGTTGATCTTTGGGTGGGGGTCTCAAAGTGGAATCTCAGACCACTTTTCGGACCGTTGGGCCGGGAGCTCACGCAGTGGCCGACTGCATCCACGCGCCCTCTGATGGCCGTCCTCAGATGCTACTTTAAAATCCCTCATTTCAAAGTGAATAGAATTTAATAGATACAGCACTAATAAAGCCTGCTCATCCTTGCTTGGATCTAAAGCAAAGTTTTATGGAGGATCCAATACATCTGGTTTAGTTTGTTTATTTTTTATTAGCTGCTTATCTTAAGAAGAGAAAATAAAAATTATTATCACATCTATTGTTAAACAACAAGGTATTACAGTCGATTATTCAGAGCAAATTCATTATGTTTTCTTCAAGTTTTATCCTCAACTTTGTTCTAATGACCAAACTATTCTTAATGATAGCATCCTCAACTTCCTACGCACTAACAAGAAAATCACTGACCGTCCAGTAGATAAATCTCTCCTTTTTAGATGCCCCTATTTCATTACAGGAAATTCAAAAAGCTATCCTGGATCTCAAAATTGGTAAAGCCCCGGGGCTAATGGACTCCCAATAAATTTTTATCATTCTTTTTCTGCCTTGCTCTCCCCTAAACTCCTCAAGCTTTTTAAACACTTCCTTATCTTAGGATATAGTTTGTGCTCTTTCGGTGAAGCCCTTTTGATTTGATTTCCTAAAACCGGCAAAGACCCTTCTTATACGAGCGCGATAGAAATAAAATATCAATATCAATATCAATATCAATTATGTTAAAAACCATTGTCCCTTATCTCTAATTAATTCTGATAAAAAAATATTAGCTAAAGTAATAGATAATAGATCAGATAGTGTAATGCCTAAATTGATTAATACCAATTACACTGGGTTAATCAAGGGAAGATATGCTTCTTCCAATACAAGACTCCTCTTTAATGTCCTCTCGCATGCAAAAAGTTCTCCAGATACCCTCATTCTCCTGGCATTATATGCAGAAAAAGCTTTTGGCAGAGTTGTGTGTCCCTTCTTGTTTGAATCTTTATTATGGCATGGGCTCAGCCCTACTTTTTCTAAATGTATGTCACTGTTATATTCTTCACTCTCCACTAGTATTTTCATCAATAAATACTGGGTGGTGTTGCGGAATACACTTCTAAGGACCACCTGCAACCACTTGTGTTGCTGTCTGCTGACTTCCTGATTTGAAAGGTGCCAGCATATCTTCGTCTTGCTATCCTCTAAGGGTAGCTGGATCTCTCTCTTTATTGCTGCACTTTGTCTCTCAAAAATACTTCTTCTCTCAAAAATACTTATCTCAACCGTGCCACGGCACTGGTTGTGGAATAAGAGCAGTCCTCCTCTATCCCAAGACTGATTTCTTTCCAACCAATGTGGGGGACATAGGCACTAGTTTGGGGGAAATCCTCCAGACCAAGAATCCCTTCCTCAATACTGTATCAGCGTTTAAAGGGCTTAACCCTCTGTAGATATTCTTACTTTACAATGTGGGATGAAAGACCCTTGTTCCCAAGTCCTTTGGCCCAACAGTGGCCATGCGCTTGAGAGAGCTCTAGCTATCCTAGAGCAAGGGTGCACAATATACGGCCCGCGGGCCAGATGCAGTGTTAGGGGAGTTTTCCTAAAGTCTTACTGGCAGTATGAATTAGTAAGCGATCCCAGTGGTTTGTAGATCCCCAACTCTTAGTATCAGTCTGTACTAGCTCAGGAGCGTGGTAGTGTGGCAGAGCAGTCAGGCTTATCTTAAGAGGAAGATGTGAGCAGTAGGTAAGCACACAATCTTAGCTAGACAAGCACAACAAAGAAGCACTTAAACATACATTTATATAAAAGATATATATTTTTTATATTTATACCAGAATCACTTTAAATACCTCAGACGTTTACGATAGAACACTTAGGAATACTAGATAATACACTTCAAAGGGCACTTTCACTTTTGTGTTTGTTGGCTGTTAAATTTGTCACAGCGTTAGAAAGGGAAAACACTAGGTTATCGTATTATCGGTAATTGCGCACTCATGCGGTTTTCAACAGGTCATACGGTAATGCATTTACTCTGCAAACACTTATAGAAAAGTCACTTAAAGGCTGGAAAATAAGTGGTTAGTGTAACATGAGCTTAGTTCAAGGTTCTAGAGACGGTTCTTCGTCTGACAAGTCATTTGAGTCCAAAAACGCAACCCTAGCTAAAGTCAGTTCGGAGAGGGCTTGAAGTCTTCACAAACCCCGAATAATGAACAGTTCCTGCGGATTTCTTCCAGTGCCTAAAGTTATTGAAGCAGCAAGTATAGCAACTAACAAAGGAGACCTAAAAACAGACTTGAAAAGGGGACACAAGCCACGGCTTGGGTCAGAGGTAAGAGGGGGTTGCCCTGGACACCTCTATGTGTACTCCAATGCTCTGGAGCGACTTCTTGGAATCAGGTAAGCAATACCTTTTCCCCCACAGTATTTTTGGTTTGAAGAAACTGTTCGTGTTGGCTTCTATGCGATGTGGCAGCTCGCGACCCAACCTCCGGATTCCTTGGTCTGGTGACGAAAGGCAGGACAATGCGCAGTGTCTCTCAGCAGCCGTCTCGAGGGAGGACAAAAATGGGAATGGGGAAGGGCAATGGTGGAAGGGGGAATTACCGCCCCACCAACCTTGGAATGGGGCAGTAATTCCCCTTTCCACCAAGGCGGTGCCGGTATTTTACCGGCATGAACCATGGCGCTAATAAGCGCCATGGTTCTCCGCCTACCGTGTAATGAGGCCCTTAGTCTGCTTGTATGGCTCTGGCTGGTTAGAGAGGGTTCCACATAATCACACACTCATGGCTATATAGTCCCACAGTTGCTGGTGAAGAATCCACATACTAAAACTAAAACAGAAGTTACATCATGTGCGTAATGAAACAGTTCAAAACATATTTTTACAGTGGTGTGCGTCGTGCTTTCTGTGTGGCAAACTGGTTGATAATGTCATCATTATCTAAAGATTGTGCAAGTTCTGATTGACTAGCTAACAGATCTAGTGCATTTAGTCGGTCTTCTCCCATTCTTGACCGCAGGTAATTCTTGACATGATTTAAGGTAGAGAAAGATCGCTCAGCTGAACAATTAGTTGCTGGTGTTCACAAGAATATTCTAATGGCAATGCCCACATTGTTATAAATATTGTGCAGTTCCTTAGCTCTGGGCTAGATATGTCCAGAAAATTAAGTGCAATCTTCTGCAGCAGAGCTTAGGAGGTGTGCGCGAAAATTGAGGCATTCTACAACAAACGTGTCTTCCTCCAAGTCATTGTAGTAGCACTTCTGCAGGTTCGCAGCATGTTCTGGTACTGCTGATGGTTCCATTTTTGTCAAATTGACAAGGAACTTAAATTTCCCATAGAAGGTATCAGATGCAGCTTGTCTTCATTCCAGTTCACAAATCAAGCGGTCACAGATCACATAAAATGTGTTCACCCTGAAATATTTTCTGCTGGTATTTGTTGACCCATTACTCAAATCCTTTTTTTCTCTCTTAAACTTCAATTCGTAATCTTTTACAGTTGATTTTTCCAAAGTTTTAGACGAAAAAAAGGTTGGGAAAATCTCTCTAATAGCCTTCACAAAGTGGATCAGTGTTGCGTACAGGTCTACAACAGTGTCAATGTGAATGCCTTGGAGTTTTATGCTACCATTATTACATCTTTCCAATATAGTTCCCCACACAGTGGACATGATTGCAGTCTCCAAGTGTGCCAGTTTACATCGAAGACCTGAAGCTTCCTTGCACGCAATTGGTGCTTCAGTATCCGGGCTCTCTTCAATTGTTGTCAAAGCTTGCATCATTTCCTCAACCACCCTGGCATTCGTTTCATCCCTGGCCTTTGCATTTCTTTTGTAACTTGCACAGCTTTGCCTGCTCCGTCGGTCACTCATTGTCAATGTTTGAGAAAGGCTATTTCAATTTGTCACACAAATAGTGCAAAAATGAAATACCAAAATATTTCAGTCTCCCTGCCACATTGATTTTGTGCATCAACAACTGGAAGATCTCTAGAGTAAGAAAGATATAATGGGGGTGTGTGCGGCCATGTGTTATAAGGAATAAAATACCTCTATCTATGAAAATTAGTCACCTTGGAGATCCATAACTTTATAAAGGAACTCTCATTGTTAGCCTCACCCTTGTTCCTCTATTTGGCCATGGAACTTTTCTGTGGCTTGCAATCTCCTCATAACATATAGGACTTCATAGACAGATTTATTTCAGGCCTTGCTCTACTATAATTCATATCAATGTTTCAATCAAACTAAAGAACCTAATCTGCTCTCCAGCACTGCACTCTGTTGCACTTCTACTGCTCAGTGATGGCACTCTGCGCAAGTACTCCACTCCAGATTATTATCAAACAAACCTCTCTGGAATCTGGATCCGGTTGGCAGCTCAGCAAAGCTAGGTAAATATATATAAAAATATCATCGTCGACTCTTAAGTGCTACGGATACAAGTGGAAGCGTTTCGCAACCTGGTGCTGCACACAGAAGATCAACCCTCTTAGGGTCACGGCCCTGCAGAACCTTCCGTATTTATTGTCCTTGGCCAAGGCGGGGCTGGCGCACGCCTCCATCAAAGTGCATCTGGTGGCTATCTCCCGCTGCACCAGGTCTCTGGGATGGTCCTCTCTTTGGTCACACCGTCTAATCAAGGAGTTCCTCAAAGGACTGTTTTGATCATTCCCGCTGGTGAAGACGCCTGCACCGGCGTGACAACTCACTGTGGTACTGACAAGGCTCATGGGGGCCCTCTTTGAGCCTATGCATCAAGCCCCTCTCAAGTAAGTTTCTTTCGTGGAAAACGGCTTTTCTCGTGGCCATCACCTCTGCCAGGAGGGTAGGTGAGATCCAGGCCCTGTCCTGCAAGTAGCCTTATCTGACTTTTCACAACATGAGGGTGGTGCTGCGGACACACCCCCCCCCATCATGCCAAAGGTTGCATTGGAATTCCACCTCAACAAACCTTTGGTGTTGCCTGTGATTTTTCCAATGCCGTTGTCGCCGGCTGAAAGGACTTTGCACTTGCTGGATGTGGCGCATGCTCTGAAGTTCTGTGTGGCACGCACAAAGAGTTTCCGGAAGATGTCTCAACTATTTGTGAACTTTGGTCCTGTGAACCATGGGAACGCTTTGTCCAAGGCTTCCATTTCTAGGTGGCTCTCCAGCTATATCACGCGCTGTCACTGGTTGGCAAACCGACTGTTGCCCGGCCGCCTGAGAGACCATTCCACCAGAGCGATCACTGTGACAATGGCATTCCTATCTGGTGTGCCCCTGCTGGACATCTGCAGGGCTGCTACATGGAGGTCTACGCACACCTTCACAAGATTCTACTGCGTCAACAGGGGTTCCATGTAGGAGTCCAGGGTCGGCCAAGCAGTACTACACAACCTATTCGCTTGAAGGTGAGCCTGTTCCGGAGGTAAGAGTAGTTGCTTCTGTTGAGCCTTGCCACCTCCCGTGGTTGTGTATTGATGTACTGCTATGTATTCTTTATTCATGAGCATGTGAATATATGCCAGACCCCATGCTGGAGAAGGAACTTACCTGTAACTGTTGTTCTCCAGCATGGATCTGCCATGGATTCACATGCAAACCCTCCCTCCTGTCACTCTGCGGCTCTTCTTGGTCATACTGCCCCTTGTTACCAAATCTGAAGATGGCAGCCTGAGGGGGGGCTTAGGGAGAGGGCAGTTATTGGCTGGGGCAGTATGGCTCAGAGCTCAGTGGTTGGTTTATAGGAGAAAGACAGTTTGTAAGTGAAAATGAAACAGTTTTTTCTTTTACTGTGGATTCCCGGCCTGACGACAGGGAATATTCATGAGCATGTGAATCCATGCCAGACCCGTGCTGGAGAACAACCGTTAAAGGTAAGTAACTTATTCCTTGCTCTTATTCCACCAAAGCATCTAAATTCTACTCCACCCTTAACAAGCCCAAGGATTCAATTTCTAAATTTGCTCTACAATGGGAATCTGATTAGGATTTACACATTTCCCATGATGTTTGGATTAAAATATGGGAACAGTATTTTTCCACATCAGTTTCTGCTACTTGTACACAATCACATTATTTTATACTACACAGATAAAAAAAAGTGCTAAAAATGCCAAACCGAACCATAATCTGTCGGATTTGTCAATCTCCTGCTGCTGACTTTATTAATTCAATTTTTAATTGCACACTTGTTTTTTTCCTTTTTGGAGACAAATATGGGAATGCTCGCAAAATATGTTTTCTTTTTCGGGAACCTTTGTCTTTATGCAATGTTATGATTGGTGTGTTAGTGAATCCTTTCTTGTCATCTGTACCTTCATCTGAGTTATTTAATTTATTTGTTTATATTGCTTTTCATCTAATTGCTTCCAAATGGAAAAATGCACAGAAATTATCGTATAATTAATGGTGGAATTCCATTTGTGCTTTCCACAGAATTGAAAAAATTCATGCTTTATCATCTAAGATGCTACATAATTTCAAAGAAAATAGAATGTATTTAACACCTGTTTATCATGAAATGTTCATTTTCTTCAGAGAATAATGTTACCCCTTCCTCCTTCCTCCCTTAATCGTTTCTGTGTTCATCTTGAAAGTATTAGCCTGTCAGTCCTAACTGATCTAGCAGATAATCTGCTTTTCAAGCATGATTTGACTAATATTTAATCTTAGTTTAATGTATTCTGTATCATATAATTTTATTTTCATAATTGTAATTATCACCAAGACATCTTCTTATCTTGCTATTACTGTATTTACCCCTTTAATTACCATTGTATTCATAAATACGTTCAATAAAAAATATTTATCAGAGAAGGTGCTAGTACTGCCCCTAAAGGGTTCCTGTCTGAAGGTTTCCACCTGCATGTGAACATTGTTCGTAGTCTTTCTGCTCTGCAGCAAAACTGCACAAAAGCAAAAACAAAAAAAAATTTAGGCAAATTTAGTATAGTAGTCACTATTGTGAGGAGCATTCTTTTCTTATCTCTCGCTCCCGGGGAGAACCTGCACTCTTACCTTGCCATCGGTCACCGCCCCCTGGACCATCTCTAAGACCTAATTTAGCATCACAAATGGGCTTCAGAAATGGCTGTGCAAGGCATTGGCGTGATACAGGATCTCTTTCTCTCTTCCCAAATATCTTCCTTCTCAAGCCCTTGGCTCATCCGCCTCCAACTCCTTCAGGATCAGTCGCTTCTCCAAGCAACGAGTTGGTGGTAGATCTCTCTCTTCAGCAGGGGCCTCCCTCTGTAACAGCCTTCCTGCCTCCCTGAAACTTGAGGAGAACCTTCTCTGGTTCCGGAAGCACCTCAAAACCTTCCTCTATGCATTTGCATTCTCTCCCCCTCTCCCTTGCTGAATTCCTGGCTGAAACTGCACTGGTTACCTGGCCACCCATTTTGATCTCGGGCCTAGGCACACCTGCATTGCCTCCCTGGCAACCCCCACACCTGGAGACGGTTATTCTGCATCCCTACAGTCCCCCACCAGCACTTATGTTGCTCTTACCTTGCACTTGCCACCATGTGGCCTTTTTATTTATCTTATTTATTCTACTATCCCTGTACTGCACTTTCCCCTCCCCCTTCCCCCACGCACGTTTCCCTTTCCCCCTTCCCATGCACTTGCGCGATCTGAATGACACCTGGCCTAGTAGGATCGTTGTCTGTCTTCCCTCTGTTCCCCCTCCCTTGTCTGGTCGCGTCTCGAAACACGTGTGTATAGGCGCGTTATAAATGCCATATCATATCATATCATTAAGGGTGTATTAAAGGCTGCCGCGTTTCGAAACAGAAACAAAAAAAAAGTCAAATAAAATGGCCGCCGGGAAAGGGAAAACGTAGTTCGTTTTCCCTTTCCATGGCGCCCATCGGAAGCGGACGCGCTGGGAACAGAAGTGTTGCCAGCGTGTTCGCTCCCGAGAAAAAGAAGGTAAGTGGGGTTGGGAGGGCAGGGAGGGGATAGTTTGCAGGGGAGGGGGGTGGAGGAAAAAAAAACTTACCTGAGTCCCCGGCGGGGGACAAAGGCAGTCTCTCTAGCCTTGGGGAGGCTCCGAGCAGGAATTGCCCCGTTTTGAGCCTCCTCGTTGGCTAAGGGGCTGCCATGCCCCCCACCAGGAACAAACGCTGGCACGCTCATACGTCCACAGGAATACCGTGTGGTATGGCTCGGAAAAGAGCCAATCCATGTGTAGTATTTCCCGTGGACAGCTCGTGCAGGGTACTAATGTTCAATAACCTTGTGCTTTCTTTTAAAAGGTTCTACCACCCCAAAGTACCTGAGAGGCCACAGGAGAACAGGATCCAAGGCAAATCTGGGACCCCTGGATGACCCTTGAGGCTTGAAGATGCACTTCCTCGTCACAGTACCTTTGTTGCCTTGGCAGGCGAAGTGGCAGAGTCTCTCGCTTTGCTCGATGATTCCCTCTGAGGATGGAAGCCCTTTGGAAGAAGGAGCCACTAGGATGCTGAGTCCAAGAATAAAAAGGATCCAAAGTCTTTCTGAAGTGCAGCAGTTTGGATCTTCACATTGCTCTCCTTTGGGTGACGATTTCTCCGGCTGCAGACGTCCTGTGAAGATGAAAGTTGCTGTGGGCTCCTAAAAGGCTTGCCAGGTGAAAGTAAGACCCCTGCAACCTTTCGATGACTTCTGTCGGCGATGGGTGCATAGGTCACTTTTGGTGTCGGGTTTCGGAATATTGCGGTTTACTGACTTTTGGTTGTTCGGTGCTGCAGCCGCAACACGGTCGTCTGGACAGCTTCTGGCGACCTGAACTTGGATCATCACCAAGTCTGAACCCTTGGGACGTCTTCGTTAGCTTCTGGGGCATGAAGGCCACCGTCGAACCTTCCACTGCACCCAATGACTCTGGGCTCTCTCCAGTGGGAAAAAGTGGTCAGTGGTGATGGAAAGGATGTCCTTTCAAATGTTCTTAGGCAGTTTGGAACTTTTGCAGCACTGGGTGTCCAGCAGCACTATGTCAGGGTACCCCTGCTTCTGGGCGGTAGACGGCAATGGCTTCCAGCGGTCACGAAACACACCTCTGGACCGTGGGTTACACAATGGATTTCTGGTTAAAGATGTCCGAGACTCCGCTTCTAGACTTCGAAGACCCTTCTCCGGACGGCAGGCACACAGGACTGGCTTTCAGGCTACTTCAGTGAAGTGCAGCAGCTTTGCACAATGGTCCCTTGTAGCTCGGGGAGAGATATCCTTTGCAGGTCCGCTCTGGATCAGTCTGTGGGAGACACAACAGCTTTCGGATTTCATTGAAGAAATGTAGCAGCAGACTTCTCTTCCAGCTGGGCTTCAACTAACAGCTTTTTCTTGCTTCAGCTTCAACTTCAGCTTCTGAACAAATTGGTAAGTGAGAGGTCCCCAGATCTACACATCCGTCCCTCATTCACTCTGGCTCAGGCTCAGTCAGCCAATCACACAGAAGGGCATTAATGCAGGCAGGCAGCCAATCACGCTCATGTGCATTTGGGCCATTCACTCCACCTAAACTCCCATAACAAAGAATGTGGATTGGGGTAAGTACCCAGCGTTTCAGCACACTACACTGCATTCATGTCAGTTTCAGTCAGGGTTGTGTCATTCACTGTGTCACACACACAGAAACCAGACACCCACAACAGAGAATGTCAGGTGACTCCCAACTCCATTCACACAGATCCCAAGTCTAGGGTGTAACCACAACACACAACACCTGGGAAGGCTCCAGTCAGACTGACAGGAGGTAGCCCCAGAGCCATATATGGTATTTCCACCCAACAGCCAGTTAGGGGGAAAGGGAACAACAGAGACATACATGGTGTTGCCACCAAACAGCCATTCAGGAGGAAGGGACAGTGACAGGGCTTCCCAGGACATTGGGAAACAAGGTAAAAGTGATTAGAAATCAAGAGGCCACAGTGGCCATCTTGCCTTTGTGTAGGAATCCATTGATTCCTATGACAGGGCCTGGGTATCTTAAAAATGGAGGCCACTGCCAAGTCAGTATGTAACTGCCACCAGCCCATACCCTGCTCTGTGGGCAGCACACGGGTGCCCAAAAACACACATTAGGGGTACATGAGTGTACCTCCACCAATGGGTCGCATAAGGGTATCCCATGGGTGTTGTTCACCAAAAAATAAAAGGAAGAGATGCACTACCAGAGGTCCAGGCTGGACCTCAGTTGCAGAAGACATAGAGAAAACACACAAAGAGAAGTGATAGGACAAGGACAGGAGGCCCTGTGCCTCCATAATGCATTTCCAGTATCACAGTCATCGTCCAACAGGTATCGTGTGTGAATGTCCCCTTTCCCACCAGCTGTACGGTGTCTCGTGTTCCGTTCTCAATGGTGCTGACCGTTGGCAGTATATTAAAGTTCCAGTGGTCAGCACAAATGTTACTTCAGTAATAGCAAGTTGATCCGTGGTGGGTTGTGAATAAATGTGGTACCACACGGAGAGGCATGGTAATTGTTAAACTGTTTTCTTCAATTACACTTCACTAATCAATTTAAACTTCAAGGAGGTGATGCACACGAACCAATGAAATCCCAACTTGCAAATGTTTCAATGGATTTCCGACCCTTGTACTTCTTGTTATAAAACTACTGTTCGTATTCCATTCAGATGTCAGCCTCTCAATCAGAGACTATCCACTGTTCTGTTTGATTTGTGCTCACCCAACTGTAATAAACAGTGTTGCTTCTTGCCCGGTGTTTGCTCTACTTTTTGAGCATGTGGTTTTAATTATGCTCCAATTGGTGGACCCCTGACTACATTTTTGGAGGCCCCATCAAGATATCTCAATCCTCTCCGGACCACTGAGGGGATCCAGGCCGCCCTCCCTGGGGGAACGGGTCTGGTGACTGCAGACCTGTTCACTGCAAATCGCTGAGGAGGCTATGCAGACGCTGAGTTCGCAAAGGTCTGCCAGGTCCCGAGTGCCGTCCCACGCTCAGTAGAATGGTGAGCCCATGGCAGAGGCTCAGTGCCGAGGGGACAGAGAGTATCCAGGATGTGAGTATAACCGTGCAAAAAGACACTGCACAATAGTGCATGCCTACGGAGACGGAGGGATAGATTCTTTTTACGGTGTATAGGACGCATCTTCGGAGAACGGCAGATGATCTGCCGTAGTAGTGTAGATATCTCAATTTGGTAAAACGTGGTGAGCAGTCAGGCTTGAGCTTTCAGGAGGTGATGCAGGCAGGTTCTTAAGTACAGTGTTTTCCCAAAGCCCCCACAAAGGAATGTCCACACACTATGTTAGGTGATAACACAGCTTCTTTATATAAAATAAGATTCAGTAATATATACACATTTAAATAGAGTGTACCCCCCCAAGAGGGAGTGGGCGCTGGTGTGGGCACGCCTGTGGTAGAGCAGGAGAGGTGTGTAGTGTGTGGCGAACTCTGTTAGACAGGAGTGGCATGTAGTGCAGGCGATAGTATAGTTGCGTCATTGGGGTCCGTGTTGTGTTGGCTTCTTTTGTAGAGAGGGGCACACGTGTGATAGTAATTTAGTGGTGAGGGCTCGTGGTGGACGAGTCAGCACCAAGAGGTATCTCATGTAAAACAGCAGGCTTTTGCATTTTAACAGCGGGAATGTGCCAGTGATGCATGGTTAGACATTGGACATTCTTGAGCTAACATAGGGAACAGTGAGTCCATGGAGAGGGTGGATAGGTACTAACATTGAGTGAGTGGTCGGGCATGTGGGGAGGGCCATTGCGAACAAGTAATTTGTTTGGTAGGGCCTGTGGAGAGGGCCAGAGTGAACGTTGAGAGGAATGATTGGGAATAAAAAGGGGAAGCGTTGGGAGAACAGAAGAGGGGGGAACACAGGGTAGTAAAAAGAAAAAAGGAAATAATGGCTTATGTGGCCAGCCTCCTAGAACACGTGCCACAAATTGCCCCAGTATCGCAATAAACTATTAAAATACAATTTTCAGTGGGCCGGGGAGACTGCCGGGCAGTGTTTCCATGCGTGGTCAGAGGAACGGACATTTGACAGTAAGATAATGGAGAATACGTTCTCATACCTATTAATGAAATATAAAGGGTCTAAGCTAAAAAGCAGGCTAAACATACTGGGTCTCAGGAAATTATACGAGGAGACCAAAGGGGAAAAATTCAATAAAGAAGAAGAAAAGACAGAGGGAGGGGGCGGACCGAGCCCCCCACCCCCACCCTATGGGTTATATCCCACCTTGCGACGAGCCGGAGGATATACTAACCCTCGTCGGGAAACCTCAAAGAGAGACGAGAGGAAAGCAATGGGGGGAAAAGAGAAAGAAGTACAAAAAGAGAAGGTACACGTGTGGGATGAAAGAAAATTTCTCGCAGACATTGAAAAGAATACGCGCCAACAGGTGGATGTGTTATTTAGTGAGGCGAGAGGGATGATAGAGGAGGATGTGAGGAAGAAGAACAAAGGGGATAAGGGAGAATTGTTATTGTGGTAGACTACAATTCAAATTAGATGGGGAGGACGAAGAGGAAGAAAAGAAAAAGAACGATGAAGGGGATAAGGAAGACTCAGCCACAGACAAACGGTTATTAGGAGATTAATGGAATGACGGGGACAGTGATGAATGGACACCCGACAAACTTAGGAGAAGGGGAAGAAAAGAGTGGAAACTACAGGATAGTGACGGTTACGGCAGGGACTGGTGCACCGCCTCACGTAGTAGGACAAGGAAGGTAAAAATGGGGTTGAGGGACGAGAGTTAAGACACATGTATTTCCGTTACCACAGAAGGGACAAGGGGGAGCCCATTATGTACCCTGTCAAACAGTGGACCAGGACAACCTAATATGTAGCCTGCCCTCCCTCATAGCTGGGGCCAGTAAATGTTAATTTTAATGTTAAAGGTATTTGTACCGCACACCGTCAGCAACGGTCCCCAGGCGCTCCATGAATACAGGCACTCGAGAAAAGACAGCAGGGGTTATGCTGGCCATAGGGGATATGAAAGGTTTGTTTGCTGCAATTATAGGAGAACAGGTAAACAACATTTAGAGTCAGGCTGTCTATAAAGGAGTCAAATTGAACACCAATGCTCATGACGGAGCTCCATTTAACAATTGTCGAGCACATGTCTGGGAAGTTTTAAGGAGCATGTATCCAGACAGTTATGAACTGGGGACAGTGATGGCTTACAAAATGAAAGGTGACGATGACCCAGCTGAATATATAAAGCGAGTTCAGGATTTATGGACCCAAGAGACGCGAAGGTCCTGGGACAAATGCATACCATTGTTCTATCACATAGTAGTAAAAGGACTTCAAACAGAAGTACAGGCTTCCTTGGACAAGGTAGTGGGTATAGAAGCTAAGGGCTGGCCCGAAATACAAGCAACAGTAGTACATTACTGTAAGAGGAAGCAGGAAAGTGAGAGACAGTCAGCCGATAATGCTAGGAAGGCAGAAAACAAATGAGTACAAAAGAAACTGGCCAAATACACCATGGAAAGAGCACTGGTAGTGCCAGATGCAGCTGCCAAGGTGCCAGAACGACAGGGAGGGTTTCCCGTAGGACAAACACCACAAGTATGGTGCATGCAGCCCCAGTATGGACCACAATGGAGAACACCACCACAGAGGAATTACATGCATAGGGGATCCTTCCCTATAGGAAGAGGGTTTTCACAAAAGGGTGGTATCGATGAACAGGATACAGGGCTTTTGGACCATACTACATATGTCATAACATGCGACACATGACATGCACCTGTCCATTTCTGCAACAGGCACAGGCAATCCAGGTAGCGCAACAGCAGTCAGCCCAGTGGCAGAAGATGCATTGTCCACCAGGGCAGATACAGACAGTGCAGATGCCAGCACAGCAGGGAGGAGTGCAGCCCCAAGGAAGGACAACCAATGTAGGTGTAATGGTCCCCGCAATGGTCGAGCCACCCGCAGTAGCCGGCAGAACTACAGTGGTGCTAGGGCAAAACGTGGTGCCCCATTGCACAGGGGTCAGTGTGATAGGAGGGAACCATTTCCCCTTCCCGGTGAATACCAGACAGCAGTAGGGGGGCCCACAGAAAGCCTGAGCATCTCCAGTCCTAGCAGTAACTGATGACCCCGAAGAGGAACCCAAGGTAGCAGTGAAAATAGGATCGAGAGAGTTCTCATTTCTCATAGATATAGGAGCAACCAAATCCTGCATCGGGGAGGGGGGATTCTAGTTATCTAACAAAGTGATCGACATGCAGGGATATTCTGGGGCGGTGGTCGGGGTTCCAGTAACAAAAGATTTACCATTAACCATAGGGACACAACACCTTGTAGCTCCCTTACTGTATTCAAAGACACACCCATCAATATATTGGGGAGAGACCTGCTCAGCAAACTGAATGCAATCATATCATTCACAGAAAAAGGGCTGGGGTGCTCCACGCCTGGCATTTACTATGCTCGGTTAGCAGCTCTTCTCTGGTAGTTCACACACAAAATACCTTGCGAGCTTAGACACTATACCACGGTATGTTCCTGTACGTGGTCGAAGTTCTGCTAGGATGGGTCCCGGGAATACAGGAGAAGGTGTTCCGACTGGCTTCAGAATTCCTATTCAGACCACAGTGCCAGAAAGATGACTTAAAGATTAAAACAATGGTGTTACAGCTGCAAGAAGCAGTAATACACAAAGACATGGTGATACTATGCGGCACAGACGATGACATGGAGTGGCAGACAATGCTGTGCATTGATCCCACCATGACAATTACAGGAGTATCGGATGAACTGTTGTTTGCGGATGTGGAGGAGGAAGGGGAGATAGTGTCCCAGATACAGATATGTTGCCCAGTTCAGATATTGGAAAAAAATGGAGTTCACAATTGGTGTGCAGTCATAATGTCGACATCAATAATGTCGACAGTCAAAATGTCGACAAATTAATGTCGAAAATCAATAATGTCGACATACAAAAATGTCGACATTTTACATTAATGTCGACATTTTTTCGAAATGTTGTATAAATAAATAAATATATATTTATTGTTGTGTTGTATGTGTTGAGTATGAGGGGTGGGGGGTGGCAGGGGGTATTGGGTGAGAGGGGTTGGGGGGGACATCCCCATAGTAAATGATATTCTTTTTATTTATTTGTTTATTTATTTATTGAATAATAAATAAATAAATAAATATATAATTACTATGTGTTGGGAATGAGGGTGAGAGGGTGGTTGGGGGGGGTGTGGGGGGGGTGTCAGGGGGGTGTTGGGTGAGGGGGGGTTGGGGGGGGGGACCCCCCCCATAGTAAATTAGACTCTTTTTGGTTATTTATTTATTGAAAAATAAATAAATAAATAAATAATTAGATTGTGTTGAGTATGAGGGGTGAGAGGGTGGTTAGGGGGTGTGGTGGGGTGGCAGGGGGGTGTTGGGTGAGGGGGGGCTGGGGGGGGACCCCCCCATAGTAAATGATACTTTTTGTTGGTTATTTATTTATTGAAAAAATAAATAAATAAATATATAAATAATTAGAATGTGTTGCATATGAGGGGTGGGAGGGTGGTGGTGTGGGGTGTGGGGGGGTTGCAGGAGGGTGTTGGGTGAGGTGTTGATAGTGTTAAGGGTTTATAGTCATATTGTCGAAAAAAAAATGTCGACATTTTTTTTTCGACATTATGACTTTTTACATTAAAAGTATAGAATGTCGACATTATTATTTTCGACATTATTTTTTCGACATTTTTGTCTGTCGACATTTTTTTGTCGACATTATGACTATAAACCTTCACAATTAGTGAGGAGGGAAAATAAACACACAGAGGGAGATCTGAAAAGGGTACCGGATGAATTGTGGACCAAAAGACATCACAAGGTGGTGTTACTGAAAGGGATTGGGGCAGTAAAAATAAAATTGAATAGGGGGCCCTGCTTCCCCGTTCAAAACAATACCCGTTTACCAGAGAAGCAAATGAAGGGATGTACTCCACTTTGCACGCATTATGGCAGCAAGGCATTATTCAGACATCAACATCGACCTGTAACACAGCGATCCAATTAAGAAATTAGGGCAGGTCATAGTGGTTTATCCAGGATGTGCACCCCTAAATGAAGTGGTGGAAGCACAATATCCTGTAGTCCCAAACCCCGCCACCATATTGGACATTATGCCAGCAAAGGCAAAGTACTTCACGGTCATTGACTTAAAAAATACCTTCTTCTCTATATCTTTCCACCCAGAATCAAGATATCTGACCGCCTTCACGTATCACAGAACTAGACTCAAGCACACACGTTTGCCCCAGGGGTACAGCTAATCACCCAGTATTTTCAACAGGATAATACAAATGGATCTATGCAATGTGCAAACATCAAGAACTTTGATTCAAAATGTTGACGATGTGCTAATATGCATTGAGACAGAAGAAGAGTGTAGAACTGGCTCAGTACATGTTTTATCACTACTTACAGAGAAAGGGTACAAGGTGGATAAAGCAAAATTACAGTAATGTCTAGAAGAGGTTGTGTACCTGAGGCAAACATTTTAAATTGAAGGGTGTAGAATAACACCAGAAAGGACAAAGGCCATTCATTCCATTGCCCGTCCACAAACGGTGAAAGAGATGCAGAGGTTTCTAGGTCTATGCATTTATTGCAGAGCATGGATAGTTGATTATGCCACATTTACTAAACCCCTACTGCAGCGCCTTAAGGAAGCACAAAAAGAGAAGAGGGACATAAAATGGACATCTGAAAGGAAAGTTTCACTGAACTAAAAAATGCACTGGCACATGCACCAGTGTTAGCCACCCCAAATTACGGCAAAAATTCTGTTTGTTCTCACGTTTAGATGGCTCAGTGATGACGGCTGTCCTCACAGAAACGAAGCCACAGGCACATCAACCACTAGCATACTACAGTGGAAGCCTAGACCCAGTAATGCAAGGACACTTCCCTTGTGAATAATCGCTTGCGGCTGCAGCATTTGCAATTCAGAAGGCATCAACGATTACCATGGGGTGTCTCGTAGTATTGTACCTGGAACACTCATTATTTGCCATTCTTGAGAAAACAAAAAGTACACTAACTACCCAAAGAGCATAGGGATATGAGGTCATATTAACCAACCCAGCCATAGAGGTGGTAAGGTGCTGAGGTGTAAACCCAGCAATCTGCCTAGCAGAATCAATACAGGAAGGGGATTACATACATGAGTGTGCAGTGCACATGGACAAGATGGAAGGCAGTACAGGTAAAAGAGGAGCAAATAGCAGGAGCAGACATGGGGCTTCATTACGAGTCCAGTGGTAACCCTGCCGGTGCTACCAGTGGATTGCCACCGGACTCATAATATTTTACTGGCGCCTGACTTCCTGGTGCCACCGGGCTATTACAGGTCTGACGGCCCGGGAAGTTAGGCACTGGTAAAATGTAAATCCCCATCCCCATTCCCATAGAGTCCCGTAGGACTCGATGGGAGTGGGGACTCGGAAGCACCGGCACCATTGCTAACGGTGCTGGTGCTTCTGTGAACAGCCTGCCTACCATGGCCGCAGTGCCCGGCAGGGTTAGACCTGTCGTGCACTGCGGCCACGGCAGGCAGACATGTAGTTTGCCGGCCCAGAAACAAGGGTGCCATTGAGCTTACCGGCACCCTTGTTTCCGGACCGGCAAACTTAGAATGAGGCTCATAGTCTATATTGACGAGTCATCAAGTATTCACCCAGAGGTATGAAGGAGACATACTGGTGCGGCAGTAGTGTGCTGCATGAACATGGAATATGTAATAGCATCTCAGCAGTGACTACCTTTGCACTATTCAGCACAGGCAACAGAATTAGTGGCGACGATAAGAGCACTAAAAATTATGGAGGGCCATGCAGCAAATATCTTTTCCGACTATGCCTATGTCACATCAACTATCCAGTCAGGACTGGCACGATGTAAAAGGAGGGGATTCAAAAGAAGTGATGTGTCCCCCGTACAACATGCAGAACTACTAAAAGAATTAATTGAGGCCCTAAAAATTCCAGTAGAGGTGGCAATAATAAAATTCACTGCACACACAGGAAAACAAGACAGGATATCAATGTGCAACAAAGTGGCCGACAGAGCAGCAAAGGCAGCAGCATATTTACCAGAGGGAGGGGGAGTTCAGAGGTATCCCAGAGAATGGGAAAAGGTGCCACTCATTGCACCAGAAAGGAATAATAGTGGGGGGAGAAAGGAAGAAACATGATCCCCATAGTACACATAATAGAATTACAAGACCAACATACATGATTTGGCGGCAGAATAGCACAGGGAAGCCTGTAATGCCCAAAAAATTGTTAAACGTAACTTTGGAACAGCTACATTTTCCCCACCCATACATCCAAAGAAGACATAGCTGCAGAACTGAGTGAGGGATGGTACGTTCCAAACATGCATGAGCGAGAGAATTAGTTAATGGGAAATTGTATGGTTTGCAAACAGTTTCTGTCTGACAATACATCAAAAACTTTGCAGGGCACAATACCTCGGCCGGAAGGGCCTTTGCGGCACTTGCATATCGATTATATTGACATGCAAGAAAGATGTGCCTCCTACCGGTATGTCCATTTTCGCCTTGGCTAGAAGTGGGGCCCTGTGCAAAGAATGATGCTAAATCCACAGTGAAGTTCCTAGTGATGGAAGTATTCCCAAGCACTGGCGTAGCAGGGGCCCCTGCGGTGCTGGCGGCCCACTGCCACGTGTCCTGGGAGGAGGGTGCCACTTGAACTTCAAAAATAAATAGTTGATTTTTGAAGCCACTTTGCCTTTATGATGAAATTATTTCTGAACGCAAAATAATTTCTTCAGAAAGGCAGAGTGACTTCAAAAAGAACCTATTTCTTTCTGAAGTTTGATGGCTCCCCCTGACCCCATGACACGGAAGCCTCCAGGCTGGAGGCCTCCATGTCATGGAGTGGGGGAGCCCAAATACTTCTAAAAGAAGGAGTTTCTTTTTCAAATCACGGTCTTTGTAAAGAAATGATTTCTTTGTGGAGGCAGAGTAACTTCAAAAAGAGACCATTTCTTTTTGCAGTCATAAACACCCCCCACACCGATGACATGTAGGGCTCCAACTCCTCTGCAATGACAAGAACAAGTGTCCTGCTGCAGGGAGCTGAAGCCATGAGTGGCCATGCTGGGGAGTTGGTGGTGGGAGGGGGGTACATGGGATTGTGTGATGGGGTGTTGGTGGTGGGAGGGGAATCGTGTGATAGGGAGTTGGTGGTGGGAGTGAGGATAGTGTGATGGGGAGTTGGTGGGGGGTTGGAGAGGGAGGATATTGTGAAGTGGAGTTGGTGGGGTAAGGGGGGATAGTTAGGGCACTTCATTACATAAAAACCATTGAACTTCATCAATGCAAGGACATTCCTGATTGTGTCATTGCCATGTTTATTGATTGAGGTGGTGTCACACAGTCATACATGGCTTGTACCATGTGAAAGTGTCAAAAGAAATTTCCTTCAGCCCCGGGCGTGCCAATCTCCCCTCCCTCACATCATCTATGGCAATGCGTGCATTTGCCTCAACCACAGGCACTTCATCCTCATCCTCTGGGGGTGGCATGCCCACGTCAGGGGGTAGTGGATCATTTCTCCTCAGGCATATATTGTGCAGCATGTCACACACAAGCACAATGTTACCCACTTTCTCTGGTGTGTACATCAGGGCACCACCGGTACGGTCGAGGCAGCGGAAACGTGCCTTCAGGAGGCCATAGGTACCCTCCATGTACACACGGGTCCTGCTGTGAGCATGGTTATAGGCAGTCTCCTGCAGTATTTGTGGATCATGCAGAAGGGCCATCAGCCAGGGCAGCTGTGGGTATCTAGAGTCAGCTGCATGGGGGAGGAGCCACAGGCATTAGACAGGGTGTAAGGTGTGGGGTGGCCTTACACAATATCAGGTCAATGGACTAATTGTGCATGCACATGGACCTTCATTTCACGGCATGTGTCTATTCTATGTCTGTGCATCCAGTGTCACTTGTTTCATGCATTGTGCTTCACATGCATCCTGTTTCCTTGCAGCATATGTTATGTAAGGTGTCTGTCAGTGACATGTGCAGTGGACATGGTGGCTGTCATGTGGCAGTGCATTTCCACCCTGCATGTGGCATGCTGGGCTCCCCATGGGCCTTCCCTGGGCATCTGATGCCAACGGGTGGGCGTTGTGGGCTGGCCGCACATTGTTGCATGGCTGTGATTCTGGCAGGGCTCTTGTGTGAGGTAATGAGGCCATATGTCAGCATTGATTTGGTAAGTGCATGTTGCATTGTGGTGCCTGCAGTCATGTTGGTGTATATGGTTGCTACTGTATGTGTACAACTGCTTCTCCATGCAGGTATGTCGGACATGTGCATTTTACCTGGCCTGTAGTGTGGCAATAGTGTGGGAGGTTGTGAAGTACAGATTTCGCATTTGCTTGTCATGCCATCCTTTGTATGGTGATTCGCATCCCCACCCCCGAATCCCCATGTGGGCATGTGCTTTGCAGCGCATGTGTGCTTGCTTTTCTGCTCACTCCCTATCCAGGTCCTTTGTCCTCTCCATGTATCCTGGCAGTGTGCTGTTCTGTAGGACCATGACATCGTGGGTGGAACCAGGGTAGCAGGTACAGCAATGGGTGATGTGCAGGTTGGGGTTGGAGGTCACCTGCACATTCAGCGAGTGGTAGTGCTTGCAGTTTCAGTACACTGCTTCATGGGCCTTGGGGGGGCCACCAGCGCAACATGGGTACAATCCAGGACAGCAATAATATTTTTCATTTGGGCAATGGCATAAAACTGTGCCTTCATGGCAGTGAGACCTGGTGTTGCATGTGCCGCAGGAGGGCTTCTAGCACCTGGCCCAACACTGCACAGAATGTGGACTGTGCCATGCCTTGCATCATGGCCAGAGAGTGCTGGAAGGTGACAGTTCTAAGAAATTGTAGGACAGACACTAGCTTCAGCATTGGGGGCACAGCTGTCCGGGTGTTGATCCTGCTCCTTATGTCGTCCTGGATTGTGATGAGCAGCTCTCTTATAGTCTCCCTGTTGAGTCAGTACAGGTTGACCAACTGGCTGTCAGTGAGCGTCCAGGGTTCGGGCCTATCCCTGGGGATTAGTGCACACCTTGCTTGGGCTGTCCTACTGCTCTTTCTCCCCTCCCCTCCCTGTGCTACCTGTGCCCTGGCCTGGTTGCCCTGCCTCACCTGTACCAGCTCACAGTGACTAGTGGCCGCATTGTGTTGGAAACAGTGTTTGGGGTAGGGGTGTGCCTTATGTAGCCCTCTGGGGTGGATTGGGGTCACCTGTGGGTTCATTTCAGGCACCTCTGTTCATTTACCTCCAGTGAGAAGCTGGTGGTAACTGCACCCTGTATTCAGCGGTATAATCACCAGTTTTCCGTGCTAATTGCACCGACATTGACTTGTGATGTGGCTGTGTTTGCGCCTCCTGTGGCCGGCTTTAATAGCGCCAGCTGTAATAGCGCTGGCTGCTTTTGCAGTCAGCAGTATTTGTGCCGGCTCAGGATCTGGCAGAGTGGTATTGGTGGTGCTAATTCCGTTGCAGCCGCTTGTGATGAGGCCCAAGGTCAGATAATGGCCAACACTTTGCCAACAATCTTTTAAAGGAGGTAACACATCTCTTAGGGATCAAACACAAACTTTGCACGGTTTACCAGCCGCAGGCGAATGAGATTGTGGAGAGGATTAATGGATTACCAAAAGAGCGCTTTGCTAAACTAACAACTACTTTTTTGCCTCCCTCTTGCACTTTTCGCCCTTCGAAATTCGTCTTCTGCAGAGCACCATCTTCCTGTGCATGCAATTACAACGGGAAGGAGAATGCACGCGCCAGTCCCTCCTTCCCGTTCAATTTCAGATGCTAACCCTAGCTCAGAAATCCTTGGTAATGAAATAAAAGACTATTTAATTGAGATGACCGATGTGCTTCGCTACATTTCCTGCCAGGTCCAGCAATCTACAAATGAGCGAACCAACATGGAAGAGTGTGCACAAGCTCGGCAAGCTTTGCCACAAACACAGCCTCTTTATACAGGGTACAAAGTGCTTATACGAAATACAGTACGAGCCGAGGTTTTGTTGTCCTTTTGAAGTGGTCTTCTTAACTCCCACGGCAGTGAAAATAAAATAACGCTGTGCATGGATTCACCACTCAGACATTCGTTGCGATACCAGCAGCACATCGGGAAGAGGAGGAATCACTTGATGGGGTGTATCATCAAATTACATTACCATTTTGTACTATAACAAGGTGTTACAGAAAACTTGCAACAGAAATAGAGGACGGACGAAGGAAAAGAAGAGGGGGTGGGATTAAAGAGAAAAGTGGGGTAAATGTAAAAAGTGTTGTATTGTTCTGCATATTTGTTTTATGTCTCCTTGTTTTCTATCATTTAGCACATAAGGATTATGTGGGCCCAGCAGCTGATGGTGATAGGGAGACACCTCGAAGCAGAGTATAACTAGCCCAAAAGAATTCTACAGAATTTTCAAGGAAGGAATAGACCTGGCCTCAGAAAATGTATGGAATGGGGAAATGAAGAAGATGGTGCGGAGAGGCCCAATGGTATGTGCTATGTGTGCTCACTCATCCCACACCTCACAGGAACGCTGAAGCAATTCTCGCCACAAGAGGTGACAGCGCAAGGGGGAGGATGTCTGATACATATGGCTTTGTGCAGGACTAGCGATATGTTCCAGGGGCATACAGTGGAAATAAAGTCGATTGATGAGAGGCAGGAGGCATACGAGGACAACTTCATACAAGTAGAAAGTATGGCCAAGGGGGAGAAGGTTAAGCACTTGGTTCTGGAATGTGTAACAGAGTAGGCACAAAAGTGAAAACAGCGGCCCACTGTCTAGAAAAGAATATACTGTAAGAACTCCACAGGGTATGATGTACCATGGTGCCATACCAGACCCTTGATGCAAATCCAGGATTCGACGCTGGACAATGGAAAATGGGAAAGGAGAATGGCACAGTGCCACGCAGAAGGACTAGTGGGCTTCGAAGAAAGGGTGGTTAAGAAAATAAATGCAGGATGTAAGAAAATTTGGAACCGTTATGTACATGCTTTAAAATGGATAAACGAAAACCCACATGCAGGAAACATGAAGCCGCTCACACAGTATTCTTTGTGTTTCAGAGCAAATGGAACAATAATGCTGGCGATGAATACTGATTGATTGCAGGAGGACGATGGACATCTCATTGTTGCAAAAGGGGACTGCAGCTATGACGGACACCTGGTGGGCGTGTGGAACGAGAGCATATGCCCATTGTTGCAGTCCCCTTTTGCAACAATGAGATGTCCATCGTCCTCCTGCAATCAATCAGTATTCATCGCCAGCATTATTGCCACCAGACTGGAAGGGGGTGTGTGCACTGGTACCCCATAATCCTACCTTAGTTGTGCCCTGCACAGACTTAACACTCAGTGAGTTGTTTGAGTACAAAGAGAAAATGCCAACAGAAATACTAACAAAAGGTAACAAGGAAGAAAAGGTCCAGCAGCAACTGCATCTCGGCAGAATCCACCAAGAGCCTAGAGAACATTCCATCCCATCTGAAATTGTTCAGCTCAACATCTGTCTCCTTTACCTCTCTCCTGCTTCCTGGGGTGGAAGCGGCAGCCAATGCAAAGTGGTTACAGCTCACGCTCATGTGATGCGTGAAGAGCTACGAGCTCTACGATTAATGACCCTCCAAAATCATCTGATTTTAGATCTTATGACGGTGATGGAGGGAGGGGTGTACCATAAGATAGGGAGCACATTCTGTGCCGCAATTCCTGCTAATGATGCCGCAAATGCAACAAACGCAGACACAGTAGAAGAAATAAGAACAATACACCAGAGAATGGTGAAAGAAACACAAGAAATTTGCTCAGCAACCTGGCTGGATTAATTGTTCAAATGGGCACGCAACTGACTTGTAGCAGTATTTAAGATAACTGTCCCTGTGCTCATTGCAATCCTCATCACCACCTCGGTCGTCTGATCATCAATTGGTGTAAATGCCACCAGCATAACAACATTTACACAATGGCATTACAGGAAATTAAGGTTGAGAAGGTATTAGGTGAGGATCGCCTCAGTATGAATGAAAGAGAGAATGAAGTAGAAATATTTTTCACAGCACCCCCACCAGATTTGGAAAATTACGAACCATTATGTGGAGAGTGTTCACCTGATGGAACAAGGATACTGATTTTTTTGATTTTTGAGGAAGATTTGGATGGATATGAGGAAGGGGACATGACCAGGTTAACAAGGGTGTGGTTTGCTAATGACACACCACAATTTGCGCCAGTGTAATCCTGAATTTATTGTTAGTGTAAGAAGTGTCCATTGGCGACACGTGCTTTGGCCATTGGCCTTTTTCACAGCCGGACATGTATTACTTGGTCCTACAAGACAAATAGCATGAGAAATACAAAATGAGAAATAAAAAGTGAAATAAAAAAATAATATACATATGTCACAACTGAATTATGAAAACGCCATGTTTGTGAATGTGTTACAAAGTATCATTAGTTACAACCATTTCAGATGTATTCAAAAGCAAAATTACACAACAGAGATAGAGGATTTAAGAGGTTGGTTACTGGTAGGATATATTGGGTTCAAGAGAGTAAAAAAATCCAGATACAGTGCCAAACATTGCACAAAGAAACAATGAGATGAACAGCCACAAAGAAAATAGAGAAAAGAAAAAATAATTTGAATTTTCATCCATTGTAAGAATATACTGTAGACAGTTGCCATATTCTAAAGGTTACATGGTCTGTTATTTACAATGTCAATTGTCTAGTTGTCTCCTTATTATACTTTCACCCTTTTCGGGATATTTACAAAATAAATTGCCAGATTTCTTCAGTTGTTTTGTCCCTTACTGACTAAGTGATTAATGTTCGTTTCTATCCATATTTCTTAAGTTAGCCAATCAATGGGTGCATTCCCCGAACCTAAAATCATTATGATGAAATGATGAAAGACATGATTTTTACTGATAGTTGTATTAGGTGTAGGTGTTGCACATTGCCCAAAAAGTATTAATAATAAGTATTTTGGGCAATGTGCAACACCTACACCTAATAAAACTATCAGTTAAAATGTATCTACCACAGAGTTCAGGAAGTTCTGCTGACGTATGGCATTGTGTTAAAGTTCCGGCGGTCAGCACATATGTTACTTCAGTAATAACAAGTTGTTCCGGAGTGGGGTTTTAATAAATGTGGTTCCACATGGGGAGGCATTGTAATGGGAAACAGTTAAACTGTTTTCTTCAATTACGCTTCACTAATCAATGTAAACTTCAAGGAGGTGATGTCCGCAAACCAATGAAATCCCTGGGAAACATAGAAAAGGTGTATTCTCCAACTTGCAAGTGTTTCAATGGATTTCCGACCATTGTATTTCTTGGTATAGATACTGTTCGTATTCCATTCAGATATCAGCCTCTCGATCAGAGCCTATCCACTGTTCTGTTTGATTTGTGCTCACCCAGCTATAATAAACAGTGTTGCTTCATGGCCGGTGTTTGCACTACATTTTGAGTACGTTGTTTTTATTATACTTTAATTGGTGAACCCCTGACTACAAGAGACTGCACGATCTTCGCGTGCCACACTCAGCAGTCTCATCATGATTGTCCAGCCTGCACAGGTCTTTTAGTAACGTCTCCCCATGATGCAGTGAATCCACATGCCTGGGATACACTGCGGTCAGACCCCCCCACTATGAAAAATGGGCAGATGCAGGAAGAACATAGAAAAAGGCTGCAGCAGCATGTGTGGCCGGTTTTCTTGTGCCTGCAAATGCAATGCGCAATTTCTCAAAATAAATTGCATGATCCTGGCAGCCATATTTAATGCTGGTAGATGGTACTGAAAAATCATCATTAATCGCACAGGGAAATGTCCTGTGTTCCAACTCGCCTGCCTCTGGCAATGCATAGGAAACATTCAGCATCACCTGGCACATGCTTTGATTATACCATACTGGGCCTATTCCCCTCCTCCACATGACCCTTCGGCCTTTGGTGGCTGACATTCGGGACACTCTCCGTTTTTCCTGCTCCCGGCTCTGCCCAGTTCGGTCATCTGATGCTTTCCTGTAGGTACTTCCAGCCCTATGGCTCGATCACAGGATTCCCACCTTTGCTTGCACTGCTTAGGCCACCCTCAGTTTGTTATGCCCCTGCCTCAGGCCAGTTCAGTCACCTGATCCTCTGCTGTAGGTACTTCCAGCCCTCAGCTTGAATTTGGTCCAGTCTTGCAATAGATTCTCCCGTCTGGGGACTTCCAGCCCTCTAATGCTCCCGCATCCCAGTTGCCTGCCTTACCATACAATATACTAAGCTTTGCCCACACTCCCCGGCTCTGCCACAGTTTGGTGGTCAGGAACTCTCCCGCAGCCAAGTACTGCTAACCCATCAGGGGCCACAATTTGCATGCAGGTTTTTTGCATAACCCTGATATTAGCATGCCCCAATATCTGGCCCACTTTGATCATCAGACCCCCCTCCTTTAGGTGATTCTCGCCTCCCTCCACCCTCTCTGTTGCTGTTAGGGATTTTGAGCCAAGGATGCCTGCCCATGTGAATGCAATAAATGGGTACTCTCAGCTAAGATGGCCCTTAGCCCATTTCTGTGCTCAGACTCTTTCAGATATTCCAGTCCACTCCGCCACCCCCGCTTGAGCTCCTGAGCCCAGGATGCCTGCCTTTGCATGCTGTTCACGTTGGTCCCACAGACCAAGCTGGCTCTTTATACATTAATCATGATGGGCTCAAATGTTCTCGTATCCATGACGACCAGCTGCTGTACTTGTGATGCATCAGTTTGATCAGTGCCTTCTCGATTAGAAAATGCTAGAAATATGCAGCAACACATGACTGCGGAGAGCTGTGCCATGAGAAGCAAGAGATTGCACAGTGCATGTGATTTTTCCCACAATGCAACAGTAAAAGGGAATACATGTGTGTGTCCTGTAATGCTACAAAATGCAAATTAATGGGCATTGCATTCCTGTAAAAGAGATTGCTAGTGGCCCATAATGCATACTGATAGTGGTAAAAAAAGGAGTATGCTGTTACTTAGAATTGCGTTAAACGAAAAAGAGCAAAATCTCCCTTGCATCCAAATTGGATACGCATGTTCAATTTCAAAAGGGAGACAAAATTACAAGGGTGTTGGGGGAGGAGTTGTTTAGCAGGGATGTGAGTGGGGGGTCTATAGATGTACTGTGGCAAACCCCTGCCCCATACAAGTAAGGTTTGGTGGAAATAGGACAAGATGCATAATCATAAAGTAGATGAAACCCTAATTCAAAGAAAGAGATGTGTGCAAAATGCACTCCTTCAGTCCTGTGATGACCGATAGTGGTTAAAGAGCACTCCCACAGTCCATTAATGAAGGCTGCTGCAGATCCAGGAGCGCAGCCACTGTCTAATAAAAAAGCATGATAGGCATCTAGACTGATGGTGATTAAGGGGCGCTCCTACATTCCAGTAACAAAAGATGTATCGATCAAGGAGCTCTTCCACAGTTCAAAAATGAAGATTGATAGTGATCAAGACTGGTACTGCAGACTGATCGTGATTAAGACTGATAGTGATCGAAAGGAACGAAATAGCTGGAGGGGATCCTCAAAGAGAACCAATATATGAAATGGCAGAGGATGGAAGAGAATGTGAGCAGAGACACTTGTTACTGAACCGGAAGCAGCACAATGACAACGTCACAGACTCACTTTGGCTGCATGAAAAGAAGAGGAGAGACCGGGAGGAGAGGCAGAGCATTGTCCTGTGGCGGAAACCACTCATTACCTTACAGTATTTTTTCCTGGAATCCCTCATTACCTTGATGGAATGGACCATAAAGTTAGGGCACCGACGCGGGGTCGTCGTTTCTGTTTTGCTGCTGCTTGCTGGACTTTCAGCTGCGTATTATATTGAAGGAGCACATCAACAGTATGTACAGTACATGGAGAGAAAGTTCTTATGGTGTTCCTACTGGGTAGGCTTAGGAATCCTGTCCTCTGTAGGACTTGGAACAGGTCTTCATACCTTTCTGCTATACCTGGGTCCACACATTGCCTCGGTGACGCTAGCTGCCTACGAATGTAACTCTGTTCACTTCCCGGAACCTCCATACCCAGACACATCTATTTGCCCACCCACAGAAATGGCTGAAGGGGCCATTACACTGTGGACAATCATCTCGAAAGTCCGGTTGGAGGCCTGTATGTGGGGTGCTGGCACTGCTATCGGCGAGTTACCGCTTTACTTCATTGCCCGGGCGGCCAGACTCTCCGGCGCTGACCCAGATGATGAGGAGTATGAAGAATTTGAAGAGATGTTGAACATGCACAAACTTCACAAGATTTAGCTTCCAGAGCCAGACTTGCAGTGCAGAACCTCGTTCAGAAGGTTAGATTCTTTGGAATTTTGGCCTGTGCTTCAATTCCAATTCCACTCTTTGATTTGGCGGGAATAACCTCCGGCCACTTCCTGGTTCCGTTTTGGACCTTTTTCGGTGCAACGCTGATTGGGAAAGCGATCATAAAGATGGATATCCAGAAACTCTTCGTTATCATAACGTTCATCAAGCACATAGTAGAGCATATGGTTTCCCTCATCGGAGCTGTTCCGGGGGTCCCCGGGGGTCGGCCCATTGCTACAGAAGCCGTTCAGTGAGTACCTGGAGGCGCAGCGGAAGAAGCTCCACCACAGGACTGAGAGCGGAGACCCCCAGGGAGAAAGCTGGCTCTCGTGGATCTTCGAGAAGGTCGTCATCGTCATGGTATGCTATTTTATATTATCCATCATCAACTCCATGGCCCAGAGCTACGCCATGCGCATCCAACAGAAGAAAAACTCGGCCGGAAAAACCAAATTAACCGCTTGCCAGAATCTTGATGGACACTTCTCGTCTTTCCAAAAAGGAGCAACCTAACCGGAAATAAAACCCCCACTGTCACTTTAAAAAAATGTTTTTTTAAAAAGACTGATAGTGATCAAAGAAAGCTCCTATGCGCTAATAATGAGGGCTGGTAGTGATCAAGGAGCACTTCTGCAATCCAATAATGAAGACTGATAGTGATCAAGGAGCATTCCTGCATTCCAATAATGAGGGCTGGTAGTGATCAAGGAGCATTCCTGCATTCCAATAATGAGGGCTGGTAGTGATCAGGGAGCACTTCTGCAGTCCAATAATGAGGAATGATAGTGATCAAGGAGCATTCCTGCATTCCAATAATGAGGGCTGGTAGTGATCAAGGAGCACTTCTGCAGTCCAATAATGAGGAATGATAGTGATCAAGGAGCATTCCTGCATTCCAATAATGAGGGCTGGTAGTGATCAAGGAGCACTTCTGCAGTCCAATAATGAAGAATGATAGTGATCAAGGAGCATTCCTGCATTCCAATAATGAGGGCTGGTAGTGATCAGGGAGCACTTCTGCAGTCCAATAATGAAGAATGATAGTGATCAAGGAGCATTCCTGCATTCCAATAATGAGGGCTGGTAGTGGTCAAGGAGCACTTCTGCAGTCCAATAATGAAGAATGATAGTGATGAAGGAGCATTCCTGCATTCCAATAATGAGGGCTGGTAGTGATCAAGGAGCATTCCTGCATTCCAATAATGAGGGCTGGTAGTGATCAGGGAGCACTTCTGCAGTCCAATAATGAGGAATGATAGTGATCAAGGAGCATTCCTGCATTCCAATAATGAGGGCTGGTAGTGATCAAGGAGCACTTCTGCAGTCCAATAATGAAGAATGATAGTGATCAAGGAGCATTCCTGCATTCCAATAATGAGGGCTGGTAGTGATCAAGGAGCATTCCTGCATTCCAATAATGAGGGCTGGTAGTGATCAGGGAGCACTTCTGCAGTCCAATAATGAGGAATGATAGTGATCAAGGAGCATTCCTGCATTCCAATAATGAGGGCTGGTAGTGATCAAGGAGCACTTCTGCAGTCCAATAATGAAGAATGATAGTGATCAAGGAGCATTCCTGCATTCCAATAATGAGGGCTGGTAGTGATCAAGGAGCATTCCTGCATTCCAATAATGAGGGCTGGTAGTGATCAGGGAGCACTTCTGCAGTCCAATAATGAGGAATGATAGTGATCAAGGAGCATTCCTGCATTCCAATAATGAGGGCTGGTAGTGATCAAGGAGCACTTCTGCAGTCCAATAATGAAGAATGATAGTGATCAAGGAGCATTCCTGCATTCCAATAATGAGGGCTGGTAGTGATCAGGGAGCACTTCTGCAGTCCAATAATGAAGAATGATAGTGATCAAGGAGCATTCCTGCATTCCAATAATGAGGGCTGGTAGTGATCAAGGAGCACTTCTGCAGTCCAATAATGAAGAATGATAGTGATCAAGGAGCATTCCTGCATTTAACAAATGAAGACTGTGATCAAGACTGAAAGTGATGAAGGAGTGCTCCTGCAGTCCAGTATTAAGGATGGATAGTGATCAAGACTGATTGTGAAAAAGGAGCACTCCCGCAGTCTAATAATGAAGACTCATAGCGAGCAAGGAGCGCCACCACATTCCATCATATAGGCATGTACTCATCAAGGAGCGCTCCTGTAGTCCAGAAATGAAGAGTGATAGTGACCAAGACTGACTGAGGAGCCGCCCTGTTGCAGCCCAATAAGGAAAGCTGATGGTGATCAAGACTGATAGTGACCAAGGAGCGCTCCCAAAGCCCAATAATGAAGATTGCTAATGGTCGAGGCTGGTACTGATCAAGGCTGATTGCGATCAAGAGCACTCTCTCAGTGCAAGACTGATTGTGATCAAGAGCACTCTCTCAGTGCAATAATGTAGACTGTAGAATGTAGATGTAGGAGCGCTCCCACATTCCAATAGTGAAGACTGTTAGTGATCAAGACTGATTGTGATTATGGAGCACTCCCTCAGCCCAATAATAAAGTCTGATAGTGATCAGTGAGCGCCCACATAGGCCATTAGTGAAGGCTGGTAGTGATTAATACTGATAGTGAAGAAGGAGCGCTCCCACAGTCTAATAATCAAGGCTGGTAGTGATCAAGCAGTACTGCTGCGGTCCCATAATGAAGGCTGATAATAGCAAAACTGCAGTCCAATCATTCTGATCGATCATGGTGCAATGATGAAGACTGATATAGGCTGATAAATGAGCTATTAAATCCTGCAGTGCAGACCACCTACATGACCGTGTACATGTCCGCTCTGCTGGATTTTGATTATTTTCAAGCGGGGCAGTGAAAGACATAGAAACACTAGGTTCCTTTTACCATCCCTGCTTGAAAATATAGACCTTGTTCACCTCCTGTGCGCACATGTGCACAGAGGGGATCAGTTATAGCGGTCACTATGCAGCAGTATGGAGGCCATCGTTGCAATGAATCCCTAAGGATTCCAACTTCTTTTTTCAGTGCTAAAAGGCATGTAATCATTCATAGGGATTCAAGTCTCCTCATGCGCATGAACATCAGACACAGTTGGAAACACTGTAGATATCCGTTCAAGGAGCAGGGCAACATGTGCTGCCTCCTCTTCAAAGAGCACAGATCAGTGAGAACACATTCTGTGTCATTTTCCAAGTCCCCAGGATTAGATAAAAGGTGCCAAGACAGGCCTTAAACATGAACGCCTGTCTTGACACCTTTTTTTTCAGTTTTTCTCTTTGTTTTGAGGTGGAGGGGGGGGGGCACTAACAGACTAACCATTTCCTTAACGCATCCCCACTCCACCTCAAAACAACACATGCTTTAGGACAGCAAACATTTGATGCTGGCATTAAACATGGATTCCTACGGAATCCGTCCTTTTGTTCACCTGGTAAAGAAGGTGGATTCCTTAGGAATCCATTCTGAATGCCTCCTGTAATCTTTAGTTGCAAGAGGAATTTACACGTTTCCCAAAGCATAGTAGAAAAGAAAGATGTTAAGGCGATTTCGGTGGAAAGCTGGTCAGAGCATGGTAATGAGAACTCGAAGAATTTCTGCTAGCCATCCACAGGCGCATTCCCAGTGTAAAGGATGTGCAGTGCAAATGTAAAATAAGGTATTCTTCGCTGGTGGAAAACTTGGGAGTTTTATATATGCCAGGCTCTAAATCAGGCCCTCTGTTAGAAATGAGTCAGATGACATAAGGGGGACCTTTTGTAGGAAACGTGCAGAAGTGGTCGCCTCCATGCAATTTACTCTTCCAATTAAAATGCATCCATAAAGAGCGTGTTTTTACATATCCATGTAATTTTGCTTCAGATTAAAAATGACCACAAAAGTTGTAAAAGTAGGCCCGTGGTTGTGGTAAAAAAAAAAGCACTCCCACTTTCCTATACTAAAGACTGATAGTGCTGCTAGTGGTAAAAGAGCACTCCTCAAGCTAAACACGAAGACTGACACAAATAAACACAGCCTCAGTCCAATAATGAGGACTGATAGAAGTAACATGCACTTCCACAGTCAAATAATGAGTGTTGGGGGCGGGTCGGAGCCCCCACGCGGTCCCGTAAGCCCCTCCACACCAAGGACCCACACAGGCACCAGTCCTTTGTGTTCGGGCTTCCCGGTCGCTCTGCCGCGGCCGGGAACGCCCCATTTATTTATACATGCTGCGGCGGCGTGATACGTCACGCCGCCGCGTGAGCCCGTCATCGGGCAGCGCCACACTCCTCCTTTTCCGGGAGGAACAACAGAACACAATAACATTAACTTTATTAACTAGAAAACCACACATCTACTATAGACCTACTGAAACCCCTTTAATGTCATCCACCCAGATCCGCTCATCCCAGTTCACTAGCCAATTGTCCCACGACATATTCACTGAGGTAGGCGGGTTTCCCTCGCCCAGTCCTCTGGGGGTACCTCCCGCCTACCTCCGGCGTGTGACGTCCTTCCGCCGCCTCTCCCCGGACTGGGGATTCGGGCACCTCGTCACAGAGACCTCCGTCAGCAGGCATGTCTGGTGGATCCGGTTCGGGCGGGGTGTCAGTTCGAGGATCACCCAGCTTCTTGAAGAAACTCACGTTTCGGGTGACTTTTGATCGTCCATCCGAGGCCGTCACCATGGACCCCTTCACCGCCACTACATCCAAAGGTTCCGGTTCATAGGGGAGTGATAGCTTCCCGTGGGGGTGTCGATTGCGGATGAGGACCTCATCCCCTGGTTCAAGCCTCTGAGGGCGGAGACCCCGGCGCAGGTTTTCTTGTTCAATCCGGACTCGCCTTTGAGCCTCCACCCGCTCATTGTCGATAACCCCCGGCTCTTTCTCCCCCACTTCCGGCAACAACCCCCGGGGGCATCTCTTGAATAACACCTCTGCCGGAGCCACTCCTGTGGCTGCATGTGGGGTGGTTCGGTACACCCGAAGGAACTGATAGAGGGCACGTTGTAAAGATTGACCCTGCCCCTGAGCAATTCGGAAGGTTTTGTTTAGGATCCTCATCAGTCTCTCCGCATCCCCGTTCGCTCGGGGCCACAGGGGGGATATCTTCCGATGTTGTATTCCGCAGCTCTCCAGCAACTCGGAGAATCGCTCACTTTGGAAGGGCGATCCGTTGTCGGAGCATAGGGTGTGGGGAAAGCCATGGGCCGCAAATATTTTCTCCATCGCTACCACCACATGCTCAAAGGCCACTGAGTCAACGAACTCGACTTCCGGGTATCTTGAGTGTTCATCGACTATCACCAGGAAATGGGTGCCCACTGATGTTGAGCCAAAGTCGGCGTGGACGATCTCCCACGGCCTCATGCCTCGGGGCATTGCCTCGATGGCAGGTTCTCGCTGCAGAGGGGAAGCCGCCTGACACCATACGCAGGCCGCCACAAAGTCATCCACCCTTCTCTCTAACTCTGGAAACCAGACTTTCGACCGGAGCCGCGCCTTGGTCTTGGCGGCGCCCTGATGTCCATGGTGGGCGAGCTGGATCACATCGCTCACCTTTGATTGCGGAACAACAATCCTGTCACCCCGGAGCAGCAGCCCCGAGTCCGAGAACGACAACTCCTCCTTCACCTTCCACAACTGCTCCAATACTGTTTTGGCTTCTTGCGTGCGCCCGGCCACCGCTTCGAGGATGGACTTCCACGACCCACTACGCATTGAGTCTTTTAGGATTCGGAAGCACACATCCTCAGCCGCCGCAGCCTCCAACTCCTCTAGGGGCATCGCATTTGGTGTTGCCGCTTCCACCACCATACGAACATGACTGTCCGCTTCTTCTCCGCAGGTGTCATACTCCTCTCCCCGCCCGCTCCCGGATGACGAGAGAGGTAGTCCGCAGCATTGTTGGCCCCTGGCCTGTACACCAGGGTAACAGAATATTCCAGGAGGGCGAGCATCCACCTCTCGATTCTCGCCGGTGGTTTCGACGAGGAGCCCACCAGTATCGGAAGCAGTGGCTTATGGTCAGTAATCACCGTCACCGGACGTCCCAAGACGTAGAGCCGGAAATGTCTGCAGCCCCACAGCACCGTCAAGGCCTCCCGCTCGATCTGGGAGTACCTTTGTTCAGTCTCGGTGAGGGCTTTGCTAGCATATGCCACAGGTCGAACACTCCCGTTGCGGTCCACCTGCGTCAGCACCGCTCCCAGCCCGAAAGGACTTGCATCGACCACGACCTCAGATTCTAATGCAGGGTCGAAAAACGCCATAGTGTCCTCCGCTGTGAGGGCACCCTTAATGTCCTCGAAGGCGGCCTGTTCAAGGGGGCCCCACTGCCATGGTGATTCCTTCTTGGTCAGCGCCCGGAGTGGTTCAGATCTCGACGCTAAGTTCTGGATGAACCGCCCACAGTAGGTTACCATCCCCAGGAAACTCCTCACGTCGGTCACCGACTCGGGGGCTTTCGCCGCTTTGATATCCTGGACCTTTTTCGGGTCTGGCGACACCCCCCCTTCCTTGAGTATGTAGCCAAAGAACTCAATGGAGGAGCGCATGAATTCACACTTCTCCCGGTGAAGGGTGAGGCCCAGAGACTGAAGTCGTTCCAAAGTCTTTCCCAGCCTCTTCATGTGATCCACTTCGGTCTTAGCGAACACCAAAATGTCGTCGCTAATGTTAAGGACGCCCTCCAGATCTGCTAGGGCGCCGCTGATGATATTTTGGAAGACTTCAGCGGCAGACGACACTCCGAAGCTCAACCGCTTGTATCGATACAGACCCCGGTGGGTGGTGAAAGTTGTTATGTACCGGGACTCTGGATGAAGGACGACCTGGTGATAGCCGGCTCGGAGGTCCAGTTTGGAGAAAAATCGAGCCCCTTGAACATCAGCAATGATGTCATCAATCGTTGGCGTCAGATGCCGCTCCCTTCTGATCGCTTTGTTCGGGAGCCTCATGTCCACGCATATGCGTACCGAGTCAGGTTGCTTGGGCTTTCTGGCCACCACGATCGGCGACACCCACGGGGTTGGGCCTTCCACTTTCTCGATGATATCCAGGCTCACCAAATTGTCCAGCTCCTTATCTACCAGCCCCCTTAGGTGAAAGGGTACTCGGCGGTGTTTCAGTGCGATGGGCTGTACCGACTTATCGATGTGTAGTCGAATGGGTCCCCCCGTCATCTTTCCGATGCCGCTGAAGAGGGCAGCATACTTGTCCATGAGATCATGGATATCCTCCAGGTGGACGGAGTATGCGAAACTTACGATCCCCAATGCCTCTGCAGCCGCACAGCTGAGCAAGGTATTGCTGCTCACCGGGGTCACGTAGAATCGAGCCTTAATGTGTGAGCCATCATGTTCCACATCAGCCACGAAGGCACCGTCTAGCGGTATCGGTTCCTGGCCCCCAAACGCAAATATGCGGGCCTTCGGTGTGGCCAGATCCGGGAGGGGTTTTGAGAGAGTCAAAATGTCCTCTGGCCATCAGGTTGACGGAGGCGCCAGTGTCCATGAGCACCGGGACTGGGGAGTGGTTGATCTCCACTACACATTTCGGCTGTCTCCTGCTTTTTTTCTTGAGTGTTTCTACGCTGGAGACAAAAAAGACGTTCTCTTCGTCTTCCTCCTCATCACCCTCAGCCTGGGGCTCGGCCTCACACTGATCCACCTGGGCTACACTGGGCGGTTGGCTCTGGCGCGGAGCCCACATCCGTGCCTGACCCCTCGCACCATCACTGGCATGGCCGCACGACATACCCTCGAGAAGTGATCGGCCAATCCACACCTCCCGCAGATTTTTCCAACCGCAGGGCACTCTGTCATGTGAGGGAGGTCGTACCCGCACTTCTGGCACGACTCCCCCCCTCTTCCTGCCTTGTCTCGGGGTCCTCCACCTGGGCGTCTCACACCTCGGCCACCTCGCCATACCACACACACTTCCTCTGATCTCGCCGCCCGAGACCCTGCTTCCATCTTGCTGGCTCGGGCCTCCGCTACCTTGTGGCATCTGCCCAGCTCCAGTATGCGGGGCAGCGTGATGCCTGGCTCTCTCAGGACTTGCCTCCTGAGCTTGCCAGAGGAGCATGCCTGTATCAGCATCGTACGCATCATGTCGTCTGCGTCTCCCCATGCACATCCGAGGGAGAGGCGGCGTAAGCGACCATAGAAAGCGTCCAGTGTCTCCTCTTCCTTCTGCTTAGCCGAGAGCATGACGAACCTCTCATAATCTACGTTTGCAAGGGGGAGGAAGTGCGCCAGGAGTGACGCCTTGGCCGCATCGTAAGAGTTATTAATGGGCGTAAGTGATTCAAATATTTCCTGGACTGCAGGTCCTGCCGAGTACAGCATGGTGGCAATTCTGCTGTCGTCATCCGTCACCTGTGCAGCCCTGAAATACATGTCGAGGCGACTCACCCATCTTCTCCATCGGGGCCCCATGCTCGAGGATGGGCCCGACGCGTCGAACTCGGGAATGGGCTGCAGGGCGGCATGGGCCGCGGGTGCTCGTGCTTGGGCCATGATGGGAGGCCCTGGTTGTCCAGGTAGCAGTCCTGCAGGGGCTTGGATCACCGGAGGTAGGACAGCCTGTTGTTGAGCAGCTGCCTGGCCACGGTCGCGGGGAAGTGCCTCAGCTGCAACACCACTGTCCGAATCATCAGAGTCACCCATGGGTTTGAGCGCACAGGCACCCCCCACCTATTGTCCTGAGGGCCGCAACTCAAACTCGTTCCTTTCCAGGCAGGGCACCAATGGAGGTACAGCAAACCTGATGATGAAGGAAACAACGAAGAGGCCACAGCGCTTTGATGATGAAGGAGACAAAGAGAAAACAGTGGATTCACCTTGCCAAAGTCCAGATAGACCTGGGAGTTCCAAAAATTGAGCCTAGGCAACGGATGGGCCTGGACAGGCCTTGTGATGTTGGTCCTTCTCCTGGCCTTCACACGACGTAAAAGTCCCAAAACTGGGTAGAAACTCACAAAACCGGCATGGGCGTGCAGGTTATACTTCCCTCTTTGAGGTTTTCCAAAAATTAGGCCCGTGTTGTCTTCACGCTCCAAACCGGAGCCTTGTGAAGTTTCACGGCCTACCAGACAAAATGGCCGCCAGCCAGGTGTGCGTCCCGCGACCCGGCATGAAGCGAAGCGACGCTTCGTTCCGCTTCCATTCAAAAATTGATCGGAATAATTTCACCGCCGGGCCCGGGTCTCCCTCACCACTCGTCGCCACTGTTGGGGGCGGGTCGGAGCCCCCACGCGGTCCCGTAAGCCCCTCCACACCAAGGACCCACATAGGCACCAGTCCTTTGTGTTCGGGCTTCCCGGTCGCTCTGCCGCGGCCGGGAACGCCCCATTTATTTATACATGCTGCGGCGGCGTGATACGTCACGCCGCCGCGTGAGCCCGTCATCGGGCAGCGCCACACTGAGGAGTGGTAGTGTGAAAGAGCCCCCAGAGAACTCCCACAGTTTAACAGTAAAGACTGACACTGATAAAAGAACCCTCCCACAGTCGAACAATAAAGACTGATAGTGGTAAAAGAGTGCTCCCCAAGCCGAAAATGGAGACCAGTACTGACAAAAGAGCACCGCCTCAGTCCAGTAATGAACAGCGATACCGGTGAAGTGCACTTTCATAGTCCAATAATGAGGAGTGATAGTGTTAAAGTGCCCTCAGGCACGATTGATAGTGGGGAATGAGCGCTGCCACAGTCCAATAATGGAGACTGATAGCGGCAAAAATCGCTTCCACTGTACAATAATGAGCAGTGATAGTGTGTCAGGTCCTGCGGAGGTTAATGATAACCCACTTACCTACAGAACTGTCTCATCTGTGGTCTCTGACTTACAATAGCAGACTTAACACTTCCGGGTGGGGACGGGGAAGCGGAAGTGGATACAAAAATAAGCTACAAGATCACTGTGAGTTAGTTTAGTATTCAGTATTCTCGGACTCTGGGTTGGATCTGCAAACAAGCACAAGAACATGCCTTATCTATTGCTATAGTCTTTTCCTTTTTTGTCCTCAGTTTTTTGGCGCCCGATTCATGGAATTTATTTTTTGCACGGTTCAGCGTGACTTTCACTGCTGAAAAGTGATTTTGAATCAGGGTTTGTGCCGGCAGCGAAAAGTCACTTTTCAGCAGTGCAAAGTCAAGCTGAACCGTGCAAGAAATTCTAGGAATCGGGGCCTAAATGTCATTCCCTCTGTCCTTAGTCCCATTTTACCTGTTTGCCTCCTCGAAGTGCTACTAGGCTGGTTTTCTGTCTTGTCTTAAATAAGGGTTTTCTTTCTTTTAATTCAAACCTCTTGAATTATGGTTGTCTTTTATCGTATGAATATGCAGCTTGAGCTTGTACGGACTCTCACTCTGCGGCAATTATGATATGTACATAGTTCTGTGTGTATTTTCACTTTATTTACACTGTTATATTTCCTTACTTGTTTTCACTGTGCTTTCCACACTGTGCTCCTGCACTATTTGCAGCCTTTGGGCCCGATTCATGTATATCTCCGCAGAAAATAGGGACTTTCCACGCCAAAACACACGTGAAATCCCGTTTGTCGATTCATGAAATAGACTGCGCTGTACTTTGTGCAAGTTCGGCACATCACTGCGAAAGGCCGAGTGCCTTTGCACGAGATGCCACACAGAGCGTGGGCGTGGCTTGCGCAGGGGGCAGGGTAGGGAGTGGAACTCGAATAATGAGGAAGAACAAGGGAAAATGTGGGCATTACGAAGGATGGCCCGCAGGCAGTCTATCACACGCCCACTATTGCGTGGAACAATACGAATTCTTGGATCCGACCAAGTCAACCTCTCAACAGGGAAATGGCCACGCAAAGCCCTCGTTCTATCCACCATCCGAAGGCAGGCGTACAGACATTGCGCATAGGATTCACTGCGCAGTGGTAAGATTGGGTGTCGGATTTAGGGGTGCGTGTATGCAGCCGAGGTTCCGATCTAACTCAGAGGTGCGCGTACGCAGTGTAGCAGGTGCAGGAACGGTTTACGGGGGTTTGCACACAGATTTTCTGAGTTTTGCCCGAGTTACGAAAAATCATATGCATGTTGTCAGGGTGCCGGTTACAGTTACGGGGACCCCGCGCAGGATCCCCAAGATGCAGGCCTGCTTGCGGGTTACCCCATACACTGTTTAAAGGGTGCATGTATTTGCGCCCGTTGGAAGAAAACAAAGGTATCTGTTTCTGCTTTGTGTGGGGGCGTTTCAGGGGCGTTCCGGTCGTACCTCACGTGCACGGTTACTTTGCGTGAATAATTCCATAATTACGCGGAGCGTGCAGAAACACTTCTGCGTGCAGGCTCACACAGAGTCATTTTTGGCACGCAGGCTGTGCGTGATCTCTGTGCACTTTTCCATGAATCGGGCCCATTAGAAGTCTATGCAGCTTCACTGCGCTCCTGCGTACTTCACACAGCAAAATGTTTCCCCCTTGCTATCACAGCGATTTCATGCACTTCACGCAGCAAATAATGTCTCCTTGGTTTTCACCCTGCTCCCGCGCTGTTCCCGTCACTAGAGACACGATTCTCGTCTTCCAACGGGGCTTTCACTCTCGGCCGCACACACCTCGCGCAAAAGCGGTATACCCGAATTACGCTACTACGACAAGTGGCTGCTGTTCGCGGCTGCGCAAACGCTGAACCCACTGTTTCCCAGTGCTCTCGCGCCTTCGCAGTCACACGGGCTATCTGGGAATTCACGCGCAAACCAGGCACTCGGTCTGGTTGAGGCCGTTCGATGTAAAATGAAAAAAATTGGATGTTGGATGAAACGCTACAGTCACTCAAAGCGTGAACATGTCAATGTTCATTTAATAAGTACGCTGTCCCAATCGAAAATATTTTCTCCTACGTTGCTTTAACTATATACAATGGTTCATTAGTCTTTAAGAAAATTCATAATTTTAAAGTTTCACTTATCCCATTACGGATTCTTTGGCTTGTCTGGATTTTCTTTTAAAATCTTCAGTCTTGGACCTCAAGTAAACTGTGACCTCTAGTCAATGTCCTGGAGGAAAGGCAGTTAATCCCATACTAACTACTTCACCATTGCCTTTCTACCAATCAATTTTGAGAAGAGTCCCCACCATCTTGGAAAGGGACAGTTCATAGTGTTAAATAAAGTTCATACATGTGTATTACATCAGTAGCCATATGCAGCTGCAGTTAAGCCATTAACTATCAGCAGAGTGCTTAGGAAAAAAATCCTAACAGGCTAATATTCTAATATTCGGTATTACTGCTTGATAAAGCGAGCTCAAAGATATCCCAGGAGGATGTGTTTTACGTGTGATAGGACAGGTAGTGGGTGGGAATGGCCATAGGGATTATGATGGCCATGGGCAGTCAATGGGTGGGTAAATAACCAAACCTGTGTGCCCTTCCTCACATGTAGTTTCCCCCCTAACTGTACTCTAGTGCAATAGTTTAGGATTATAGGTGTCGCTTAAGCACCACCTAAGATAGCAAAACAAAAAGCCTCCTTGCGCAGGTTTGAGCACAGGACCTTCCCTGAGCCCACTCTTTCAAGAGGCCTAGTGCACGAAACCATGGCACCAAGCAGAAGGGATATAATTAAAAACATTTACAAAGGCCACTTATGTGAGCAAAGCAAAGGATTCAGTTAGCTAATGTCACAGTTATGGTGTGTCTGCCAATCAGGCCACTGAGTGGACCTCTGGGATATCTGCATACAATATAGAAATATTATATATACATATATATATATATATATATATATATTTATATAATATTAGACATCATAAAACCCTGACGCATTTCAGGATGGGTATTTTGCCACCGGAAACCCTGACAGGATTTTGTAAACAGGATGCATACATATCTTGTACCATGGCGATTCTGTTGTCTGAAATATTTTATCTATAATCTTAGAATGTAAAAAGTCTGGAGAACAGTGAGTCGCTGCAGAAGTATTAGGATACATGTATGATTGGGGTTGTGTCACTTAGTGGCTTTGAATTGTGCTTTGCTATATGGGAAGGTTTCACCGGCCATTGCATTATATATTTTAGTAAATATACTTTTACCTGCCTATTTTTGTCTCATATATATTTTCATTTATGTACTGTATTGTACTTTTTTATTTTGTGTTCGCTTTTATGGATTTACCAATCTGAAATGAAGTACCCTGATTGGCTGATAGTGCTTGAAAGCAGCGTGCAAGAGACAGCATTGGTGTGAACCTCTGATGTCCCATATGCATGTTTGTGGGAAATGAACTTGAGGCTTTTCTTCCATGCTGCAGGCAATATTTCTTCCATACTGCATGCCCGGCTGGATTTTACTGGGCAAACGACAATAAGGCAAGAATAAACGCAGGCCCCTCAGGATACCACTTGCAGTCCCGGTACCGGAAACACTGGCAATGTGTTCCGCTGTCTTGTCCTTGCCAATCATCTGGACAGCATGAGCTGGGTTGGGTCACTGGTGCATGCAAGACTACTCCGGCGTGACAGTTTGTAGAAGTGGTAGTGTGACTATCATATCTCCACTGCACATGCCTTCAGTGTGTGCACACCTCTAGTCTGAATGACCAATGTATCTGAGATCATTACTGATTTGCTCCAGGATTATATCTGTAGAAGCAGTGTTCCTATTTATACCGCAGGCTAAATCACACAAGTCCTCACTGGTTTCTTGGGGCAAGCCTGTTTGCTGTTAGTTTCTTCGGTGCAATGTCTAGTTAAGATGCTGCTCATGATTTGGTAGGTCTTTGCTCATGCAACAAACAATGTAATTACTTGAAATATGTAGGTTTGCTTCAGTATCATTCGGATGGGTGTTTTGTTTCATGAATCTGTTGAGTCTGTCTGAAAGTTTTTATATAGCTCTGACTTTGTGTGCAGGTGTGTGTATGCGTGCCCGAATGGGGGGGAGGGGGGTTGTCTGTGTCTGTTTTGTGTGTGTGTCTAATTTTGGAACTTAAAATTGATTTTTTTTTAATGAATTTCTGTTTGTCTAACAAAAGCATCTGTTGTGATAAATACATGACTGTTTAGTTGTGGGTAAGGTTCATACCCTCTTTCTGTTTTGCTTCATGGGTAGCGGTTCTGTGTGTGTACACCATTTACCCAAATCCTGGCTCCTCCGTCCTGATTTAGTTACTAATATCAGGCTACGTCATGACGAGTTTAATTGGCTGGATCAGGTGGCAACCTTCCCTGATTGGCTATTTTTTTGCTTTTCAGAAAGAACGCTGTGGAAATGGAGCTGGCCAAGTGTAGGATCGATGTGATGTCCCTGAACAGCCAGCTCCTGGATGCCATTCAGCAGAAACTGAACCTGTCGCAACAGCTTGAGGCGTGGCAGGTAATTCCGTAGATCGGGGTCTTGTGGCTGTGAGTGTCAGGGATGGGGCTTGTTGCAGCCATAGTGGGTGACTGGGCTGCTTTGTTGCAGGGCAAGTACTCGTTACAGCTCAGGGGCTCCTGAAATGTCCCCATTTTAGAGCTTTGCAACCACCAGAACTTTCACATGCCAGGATTCGGAAGCCTCCTGAATTTCACCTTGATCAGACCATCCAAACACCGACCCCCTGTCAGAGCTCATAAGTCACTGTGTCAAAGCTCTGCAGTTCTCTGAACACAGAGCACAGTAGCCTTCTGACCTTTCCCAGTAGCCTCTTCACCCTTCCCTGTGTCTGCTCAGAAGCCTCCTGAACTTTACCAATGGCAGAAATCTAGAGCCTCTTGAACCCTTTTCCATGTTACAACTCAAGAGCCTCCTGGCCTTTCCTCCATGTCAGAACTCCACAGCCCCTAGGCCATTATTCCTGTTTGAATTCGGCAGGCTCCTGACCTTTCCCATATATCACATATCAGTAGCCTCCCTACTTGTACCCATTGTAGAGTTTTAAAGCCTCCTGACCTTCACCAATGTACTGATATCAATAGTGTTTTACCTTACAATGGTAGAGCTTTGCAGCCTCCTGTTCACCCCTCCATGTCAGAGTTCTGTATCCTCCTGGGCGTCACCCTACATCAGAAGGCTGCATCCTCCTGAACCTTACCCCCACATTAGAGCTCTGCAACTTCCAGAAATGTGCCCAGGTCAAATGCCCTGCCGGCAGGCCCCATGTCAATGCTCAGACGGCTCTTAATCTTTGCCTGATCTAGAGCTCGGGAATCACTTGAACCTAACACGTTAGAGCGCTATTGCCCTCTGGCCTTTCCTTATGTTATACCCCAGAGGCCTCTTGATCTCTACTCATGTCAGTGGGCTAAGACCTCCTGAGGTTTATCCGTGTCAGAGACTGCTGCCTCCTGAACTTTACACATACCAGACCCCTGCCATCTCCTGAACCAGTGACCTTCCAGAACACTTAATTTTAGTTTACCCTTGGGTCAGAAGTGGTGGGTCTCCATGATGTTGCTGCTGATGTCAGCATTTTGTAACCTATCTTGCACAGCATGTTTGAGCTCACTGTTTCCTGTCTCTTTTTTCTCTTGCTCCAGTTTGCTTCCTCAGGGCTTTTTACTATTTGGCTCCTCTGGTTTCTGATCTAGTAGCCTTGCCCAGTTCCCGCACCCACAGTGCTAGTCGCAAGCCCCTCCTGCCTTTGAGGTGAGCGCCACCCTCCATCTCACCTCATCATCTGTCACCTGCAGTGCCATGGCTCCATTATGTTGGAAGGGGATCTTTTTTATCATCCACTCATCCCCTTCTAACCAATTCACCATCAATCCATCATCTCCCCATTCTCCTGGGACGAAGCATGCCCCCTTGATTTCATCTTTTCAATTCATTGTTCTACAGTGAAGAATGATTACCTCCAGTGACATTGACTGGATGAGCCATTAAAGGAAGAAGTCTGCCTCAAACCTTTGCTATAGTGACCTCTAACTTTCAAGGGACCATGATCCTGTTCTACAATATGAAAAGACGTGCAACTTGTCCTCCTTAGCCACAAAGCATCAGTAAGACAACGTCCACCATTTCTAGTGGTAGTGACTCCATTCTCCAGTGAAAGAAGACATATGCCCCCTTACCTCCTAAACCCAGAGTCCTCTTACCACTGCATCTCAGTGATCCCTTACTGTTATGTTCAGTGAGCCCTTGCCTTCACAGCTGTTGTGCATTACCCCCTTCTCCAGCAAGGTAAGAATGCTGTCGCTCTTACCTTCAATGCCCAGAAACTCCTTACGTCACAGCTCAGTCTACATTCTTATGTGAGCCAGGCACCTGGCCCCTACCTCTCCACAATCCGTGTCTGCCCAACAGAATTGGATTCCGTAGTTATGGTTTAATGATAATGATTTGTTATTTATATAGCGCCTTACTTAAGTCATCACACTTAAGGTTTAAGTATGTCCCTTGTCCCTCCCTCATTGCCTGAGATGCCATTCTTTGACAGAGGAAGACGAGTGCCCTAATATTCCCTTCTCATTCACCATGATTTTAACCGTGGATGAAAGGCATATCTCTGATCTATGCAAATATCGTTTCATTGTCCATGTTAGGTACCATTCCTTCCATAGGCACTACAACCCAACACACTATTCTTCTTGGTCTTATAGCTGTTCATATCAACCATCTTCATCTAAATCATGTAACCCATTTGACATCACCTGCGCCTTCACAGCTTACATAACCATGGTTGCGTGCATTTTTTCAAATTGAATCTGTTTTAGATTACTATGCTGTGCATTAATTGCCATCTGGTGGTTAGCCTGAAATATCACAGTGCATTGCCCCCAGATTTGGAAACTAGACTTCGAAACAGGTTGATCGGTAATCAGTAATACATGCACCTCCGACAGTGCTTCCTCGAGTACATTACATCTTCTGATTGTTTATTTTTTATTCGCCTTTGGGTTCAGTCAGGGGAAAGTTGCAGAACAAAGTTCTATCTCATCAGTTACCAAATACTAATATGACATTGAAGGGAGAGCAGAGAGGATTGTGGGAATTTCAACACCGGGCAGGTTGTAATGCTAAATAAATGTAAACCTTTTTTGCTGATTATGCGGGTCAGGATTTTTAAGGTTTGGCTTTCATTGACAAAGTTTGGCCTGGAGCCTAACTATCACTTTGAGTATAAATAAACACCAAATGTATCTACCGCAGGGTCCCAACAACGCCTACTTTGCAGCTCATCAGGGGTTTAAGCCCAAAACCTGAAACTCCAGAGCTTTGGTGTCAGTAGATGACTCTGTTGAAGTCACAGAACTAGAAGGTGAAATGCACTCTCTCTGAGTACCTGGAATTTGATCCTGAAAGCCGTCAAAAAATTAATTGAGACATTTGTATGAGTACAGAAGCAAACAAAAGGGGCTCCTAAGGTGAATATTATATCCCGAGACTGAATACCTTGCACACATTTCTTCGAGTATGGCTTCTTCCAACAGTGCGGAAGATCCACGTGAAGAAAAACAAAGATCACGCTGAGTAAAAAGAAAGGGTTTCCAGCCAGGCAATGTGGACTAAACCAAAGTCTTTGTCACACTCTGCCCTAAAATGAAAAGCATTTTTAATTCATCAGGGCCACAAAAAGAAAGACATGGCTCTGCACCAGCAGGACCGAAACACAATATAATCACTTCAGCACTGTAACAGCAGAATGTACTGCTCCAACTCAAAGCAAGCAGGGACCAGCAAGTTTGGTGCTCAAAGGTAGATGACAACATTTCAGCACCTAATACACTTGCCTCAGGTCGCAACCCTGAAAAGACCAGACCAGGAAGTACTTGCTCCTCAGATGTTCATCTTAGATGACTGTTAGGGAGTTTTACTTAAGTCCACCTGTGGTAGGACTGTAGAAGACTCACTCTTCAATGTACAGGACTCCAACTCGTAGGTTTGGCCTGAACTACCCAAAAGTTTTGGTAGCTATGGTTGAGCAGCCAGGCTTAGTCTAGGAGGGAGAAGTGCTGTAGCTAAATGCAAAGACCTCAGTGCACACCTATAGTAAAGCATACACTTACAGACTGTCGTTTTATAAAAATATAGTTATTATTATAAACACGAATGTCGCTAACACAATACTAGAGTTCCAGGTAAGTAAACCTATTCACATATACATACAGTAATACATGTATTAAGAATTACTCAGTTCAATAGTAGATTCTTAGATGATATACATGTAAGTAGTCAAAGTAGCATGCAGGTTGGCAAATCAACTGTTTAACCAACATTTAAGGTAACACAACAAGGATACTGGTAAGTAACGTTTATGCAGCCTACACTTTAGAAATTCCAGCCCTATCTGGGTATGATAGTCTGAAAGTCAGTTGGGACACTAGGTGACCAGGGGCCATGAGCAGAAGAACAAAAGAAGGCAGACACTGTAAAAGTTGTCAAATTTAGTAGGATTATTGACGGTTGCAAGTTGGTAAAATGTGTAGGTAAAGGAAGGTTCAGGGAGGTCAGCTAGACCCCCCTGGAAGGTTTCAGCCCAAAGAATCAATGCCTGGGAGTACACTATTGTTTTGTACACCCCAAAGTGTCTCCGGAAGCTCAGGAGGAGTCCGATTCAACACAGCAAGCACCCAGGTAAGCACCTAGGAGCACGACAGTACCTTTTCTGATGAAGAACAACAATGTCACTGGTGGATCTCCAAGGTGAGGTGACAGCAGCTCCTATCCGGATCCTTGGCCTTGAGGCTGAAGAAAGAACATTTGGCGGGAGCAGACGGTCAGCTTCTTCGGATGGGACGCCCAACAGACAATCTTCATGATACTGGCTCGTTGGGACTCAACACAGGCTTTGGATTAGCAGCAGTTGTCACACAGCATACTTCCCTCTGTTTCTCGGTCCCCGCCTTGGTTGAGAAGACTTCTAGGAGCGGAAATGAATCACTGTAGGCCCAGAAGGATGCCCACAAAGTTCCAGCCGAAGCCACACTTCAGGAGACGATGCACAGCATAATGCTCCGGTATTGGGGAATTGCAGCCCAGGACGGTTGCAGCTCTTCAAGGGACAAGAATGGTTGACCAGTCCATGGGGGTAAGTTGTCTGGTCTGGATCTTCCTTGTCGATCAGAAGAGAGGGCTGGAGCTGCAGTGGTCACTCAGTCGGCTCTGGTGGTCGCTGGAAAGGGCTGCAGGTGTCTGTCCTACCTCTTCTTTGGGTTTCTTGTTTCCATTGGTTGACACTGCTTTCTGCTTCAAGACCCTCGCCTTTTATGCAGGAAATCCATCAGGATTCACCAATCACCATTCAAGCCTTTAGACAAATCTGGGGGCGGGCTTGTCCTTGGAAATGACTGTCATCACAAGGAATATAAAAAAGGCAGCTCAAGGAGTTTCCAGCAACACTGCACAGAAAGTGCGTTGTGCTGTAATAATAAATAGCAGGTGCCTAAAAAGTTGGAGGAAAGCATAACTCCAGAAAGATACAACCAAAAGGGTTGAAAAAGGTTCCCAAATGTAAAGTAAACGACTGAGTGAGTGTGGAAAAAGGTTCCCACTCACTCAGGAGAACTGATACACATCCTAGAGTCCAGGAAAAAGTGCTGGGGGACTCACAAGTGGGGAGAGTTGCACCCAAAAAGGAAATTCTAACTGTCAATGATGCACAAAAATGGGAAAGAGAATTCCTGCCCACAATAGAGACACAATTTGTTAATCTTACGTTGTTCCTTTTCTGCCACTGATAATGGTCCCCTTACACTACCAATCTGTATTGGTTCCACTTCACTCGTCCGTCCTCCCCTACTCCTATCTAATCTCACAAATGGGGCTGCTTCCGGTCTCTTCTTGTCTCCCTTCCTCTCATTCATACGATGATCCAACCTTAACGCTAAATCTATCATTGCGGTACAATTCCTTGGTTGCTGCTCAACTTGAGCAAAAGCATCCTTAAGTTCCTTGCGTAAGCCCTGATAAAATAACACTGTTTGCTTGGCCACTGGCCACTCGGTTTCAATCACCAATCTGTTAAACTGTTTTATCCTGTGCTAATGACACCTCCAGTCGGTCAAATAGCCTGCCAAATTCTGCTGAAAACCCATCCCAATTATATAACACAGGTTCATCCTTTTGCACCAACGGCATAGCCCATGCCGTTGCATCTCCTGTTAAATATGAAATTACGAAGGCTGTTCTAGCCTGAATTGTCTCGAACGCTGTGAGTTTCCACAAAAAATGAAAAAGTCTACATTGGGTAAGGAAGATCATGTATTTTCGATGGTCCCCTGAAAAGCATTCAGGCGCTGCTAAAGGTACACTACTAGGAGGTTGAACAATTACTGTGGGATTCTGACATGTAGAAGCTCCCATTGCACTGGCATCCTCCAAAGGGGTACGCTGTGCTACCAAACTCTGTACTTGTGTCTTTACATTATCAGATTCCTGTCGGGCATGAGCTAATTCCACCTTAATGTCTTGAAGAGCCTTTAGCACATCAGCCAAAGGTGGAGGTGTCGCTTCCATTTGGCTTGGGTTGTCGTAAGTATCACAATATGGGGGTGACTTATTATGTCAATAATACACAATAATGGGGAAGAGAATTCAACACTCTCCCCCGAACCACAGAAGCCAAATGAATTCGACCCTCCCACCGTGGTTGGCACAGGTATCTGATAGATAGAAAAACAGGTCACCACGTGGCAGCCAGTGGGGGGACGAGGAGTTAGGGAGAGGTTGTGGATAGGGTAGGGGATTTTAGGAACACCGGATAGAGGGTAAGGGAGCACCTAGTTTGGATAGTACAGGGGAAGTAACAGGGTAAAAACCCTAACCTACCTAAATCTATACTCAGTACCTTGTAATTACTGTGTACATATAATTCCTACCAATAACCATGCACCATGCATTCCCTGCTCAGTAGCACCAATGATAAGCACACCTTGATACGTGTACTGATTTCTCCCTAATACATGAATAGCATGCGTAGCAAGCAAGATGAACACATACAGCTGGGAATGTTCCCACAATGATAGACAATACACATGGCCCTCAGGGCAAGCAGAAGCAACAAGTACAAATGCTGAACATAACTGGTAAACCCCAAATGAGGGTGTCACTGGGCTTTGACATTAAACATAAAAATATGCAGCCTGCACACTCACATCCTGAAATTACCCCACACCTAGTTAACAGCACTAGTTAGAGGTGAAATGCTGCACCTAGATTTGAGCTCCTAATATTCCCTAGGTAAAGAACATGCTTGAACTGTTCCCCCGATGCGTGCGTTTTGACCTTTGAACAGGCTGCGCTGGGCTCATGTTGATTCACTGAGAACGTTGTGTCTTAATCACCATGCCCCCATGTAATAAATGCAAGTTCGTATGATCGATAAATGCTAGTTCAGAGCGTATACACATTCCAATCCCTGAAAGCCCTTCCACACTTATCTTAGGTCCGGGAAGCCCCACGAGCCTTCCCGGACAAAGTCTTGTCTCGCAAAAGGCAGTCGACAGCGTCCTCTCCGCCCACCGCTGCAGAATCATTCATGCCCTTTCAGAAACGCTGGAATCCATACGCGGGCGCTTCTCTCGGTCTTCCTCCAACACCAGCTCCGTGCAGAAACAAAATAAGCCACACCTGCCGTGCACCGTTGGCCTGTGATAAGCTGTCTTCAATCAATGTCAGCTGGCAACACGCGCGCGGCTACCAACTACATATTTTCCCAAGTGCTGCTGGGATTTGTAGTTTTAGTTTATTCCGTGCCCCTAGCCCTTTCAGAGCCCTCTACACACTCCTCTCCTACTCCAAACCTTATTCCTGACATCTACCTAACAATGGTCATGCAGTGGATCTACTGCTCCAGCGCAAAGCAAGCTAGGACCAAGAACTTCGGTGCTCAGCGCCTCTGGGCGCAATGCTGATAAGGACAGCTTTTGATATTCATCTGCACTTCATGAACACAGCTCATGATATTCCTCTGCAATGCCTGATCTCCAATTCCTCCGTGTTCATCTTTAATACATGACCTACACCTCAGGGTTTCATTTCATCATGTACCCCTAGCTTATCTGCAATTCATAGCCATGTTTTATGATGTCCATATGTTATTCATGACCTCCAGCTCATGGTATTTATCTCTAATACATCTCCTCCAGCTTATGATTTTCATCTCCTGTATGTAACATGAGCTCATGGTGTTCATCTCCAGTTTACTATACCTTCTTGTGAAGTTCATCCCGAATATGTGCCCCTAGATAGTTATATTAATAATCAATATGCGAAATCCAGCTCATGATGATCATCTACAATATATGACATATAGTTTGCAATATTTATCTCTTGTATATGACACCAGGAAATGGCATTCATTTGTAATACATGGCCTCCATTTTATTGTTTAATCACCAGTTTATAATCTTCATCTGCAATATATGTTACCTCTGTCTCATTCTGTATATTGCTACGCACTCCAAGGGATATGGTCACTTGTCTATTCAGCTCACTTCAATCTCAACACCTGGTAATTGGCCCTTGAGAGGAGTGAATGTTTCATTTTCACTCACTGAACAATACATGGCCAAGGCTTTTTAAACTGCCTCCACCGGCCTCACATGATTGCAGCATAATGCCCCTAAATAATCTTAGGGTGGTATAACTTGCATAGAACCCATACTATCTAATGCCTCCACTTTTCTGTTCAATATAGTCCTAAATCCCAAAGATCAAGAAGGCAACCTGTACACCAGAGCTTTTATCTACACCTTACAACAAAGAGATTTTAAAGAGATCATATAACATTAGATGGAACGGGATAGTAGTACTAGCACTTTAACCTACTTTGGGATTATCTCTCTGTCTAGCCTTTACTCTCAACAACACTAAACATGCCCCCACACATTCAAGGTTCTCTTACAGATGTAACCAAATTCTGTATTACATTCTGGTCCTCCAACAACCCCCATGTAATAGGATATACGGTCCAATTCACATTTCTCCACCAGTGATTTAGTGAGACTCAGCCTTTTTGCTCCCGCCCACCCCTTTCGCACAGACAGCATTTCAATCAAATGCAGTCTCCGTAATTAACTTTCAACTAAAGGATACATGCTTGATAACACCTAAAGTCAGCTCGGTGTGAAGGCTAACCCACAGCTCAAAAAAGGTTGAGCAAAAATAATGGGGATTTTCTGATTGATGTTGAAGAGCATCTTTAGAACATTGTACATATGAGTTCATGAACTCTCTTTTGAATGTGAACACCAGAATTAATATGTCGCACTAGATTCAGTAAAAGTAAAAAAGAAATCTCTTGAAAAAATGATTAATCAAATATATATCTAAATGAATTTTAATACAATATAAGTGGCAGATGTATCAGAGTTTGAGGTAGAGTGGGACTCCAAGGAGTAGGATGGACATGTTTCGAGATGGAGTGGGGGGGGGGGCATGGTGGGCAGTTGTTGAGCAGAAGAGGACAGGGGCTGAGAAGGGGGAGACAGTAAGGAATAAGGGCAAGTTCAAGCTACCTTTACTAATTCATAGAGGACACTAACAAACCTCTCCTGGATGCATGATAGATAAAGCATGCAGGCCTCTCCTGCCTCTGTAGACAGTCTTCCTGCTGAACAGAGGGAGGGCTGCCATTTCATTGCAGGTGAATAGTAGGCACTTAAAGATTTCTGCAGGCTAGAGAGTGGACATTCACTGGCCTCCTGAGCTGCTGGACCAAGGGTACTTGTAGACTTCGCTGTTTCTGGACAGACCGCACATGTGGCTGGATTCTCCTCTGTGTAGCAGCGACAAACTCGGTCTCCGGATTATTGGTCTTGTGACGTTCTCTGATGGGGAGGTCTCAGCACCTGTCTGTCTGTCTGTCTGTCTCTCTCTCTCTCTTTCTCTCTCTCTCATGCATAAACATAATCTCGAGAGGGAGTGAGAGAGAGAGCGAGAGAGAGAGAGACAGAGAGAGACAGAGAGGGAGAGGCCACTTGGCACAGATTTCTTCAGCTTCTTTTGTCAGTCTGTGGTTTTGGCGCCTTTTTCTCAGCACCAACAAAAGACAGTATTTGCCTGATCAATCTTCTTTGATTCCTGGAGTCCTGCACTCTGGTGAGGGGACTTGGACGAGTCAGATATTTTCTCTGGAGGTACACCTGGAGACGAATTCGGCCTCTCAAATAGGATGCACTGCAATTGGGTCGGAGGCCTTGTAGCATTTGCGGTCTAAAGGTCTGAAGAGGCACAGCACCTCGGGAGATGGCTCAGATTGTAGTTCATCTCAGGGCTGGTTGGTCCCATCAGACAAAGGGAAGGAGTCGTCCTTTTCGGAGTTCCTCTGTCACATAGAAAACGGGGTCAGGACAGCAGTGGTCGCTTCACAGTGTTGCTAAGAGTCTGCAGGCATCTCTGGTCATGTTCTTCGTTTTTTTCAAGTTACAGTGGTCGACATGCCTTTCACCCGAGGAACCTCACCTTTTATTCAGTTTCAGCACACACTCCTCTGCAATCTCGTTCAGCAGTTTACAGAAAGAGGCGTGTGGCTGTCCAGCGAGTACAGCCAGCCCCCAGTGGGCACTGATTCCATCCAGGCACTCTGATAGACAAAGGGTCCGGGAGTGAAAAACTCCTCACCCACTTCCTGCCTGCCCAGACACATTGGAGCCTAGGCAGGGACACCCAAGGGTTCGCGCCAAAGGCAAAACCCACAGACCTCCCCCTCCAAGAATGGTAAAAGAAGGGCTAACAAAGGACAACCATGCTAGAAATGGCAACAAAAGAAAGGAGCTACGATGTTAGGACATGGGTGACCCTATTGTGCACAACCGAGACTGTGAATACAGTCTGCGGTAAAAAAAAATAGCATAATAGTTGGTAAAGCACGTCCACTGCCACCAGCCATGACTAGAATGTTGACTAAAAAGTCAGAGGAGCAGAGAGAAGGGGGGCACTTGGTATCCCCTTAGCACTCCACATAAGGTGGTGTGTGCTAATCTCTCAGAATATAACACTGTAGCGATATAAAGTATCCTTCTATCCTTAAGAACTGTAGTTAGTAAGAATAAAGAAATAATTTCAAAGGAGAACCAAAAGATTAACACTGCCCATAAGGAGCTGTCTGCTGCAAAAGTTAAATATAGATGCCTTAAAAGAGATACAGAGGAAAGTAGACCCCATAGTAAAGGTCAAACACAGAGAGCAGAGTTCTAAACTTCAGAGCAAATAAGAATGAATGAGTGGAAAAAGCCTCCACTCATTCAGGATAGAAAGAAAAAGGTCCAGAAGTCTAGAAAAAGGTGCTGGGGGTCTGTCTTGGAGAGGGGATGAAGTATACAAATGACACATCTCCAGAACACCATGGACCTCAGGTTGATTTGTTGAGTTTGTTTATGCAGTCAGAACCCATGAATATCCTAAATGAAGTTTGAGTCACTATAGAAGGGCCCGGCTCACTTCCTGGTCCTTTGTGGGTTTTGCTAGGCTATGACAGAAAGGGTAATGCAGGTCAGGCTCACAATTGGAGGGTGCTAGCAGCAGGATTTGGGCAGTTATGGGACTTTGGTATTTGTTTTTGTCTAGTTTGGTGTTGTCAGGATAATTTATGTTGTCTCGGTTTTGTGCTTTTGTAATCCCTTTGTTAGTTTCTCCCAATGAAAAAAGTGAAGAAAACAAACTACCCTTTCAAATGGATTGTGTCCTCCCACGTATTCCTCATCTATGATAATCGTATCTCCCAGCTTCGCTGCTTCGGAAAAATGTTTTTGGCAGAGGGCGCTGTGCACGAGGTCGAGGCATCGATGTCCCTCGGAGGTCGATGTAGCGTGTCGACGTCACTCGTGGTACAAATCGCTCGTGCCGTGCCCATTGGTTTCAGTTCCGTTTTTCCGAGCTTTGCTTCGAGACACAGTGCGCTTCGTTTTTCTTTCTCAAGAGAAAAATGTTGCCTTCATCGACTCATTCTACCCCGAAATCGGGGTTCAAAAAGCGTAAAGACTGTGAGACAAAAATGTCTATCGCAGATCCCCACCGAGTTTGCCTGACCACCGGAGCAGCGACTGTGACTCCTGCCAATCGATGACGGAGAAAGCTCTTCGTGAACGTAAGGGCAAGTTAGCGGTGGGTCGGGATGCTTCGAAGGGCTCTTCAAAGAAATGAAAAAAATTGGAGGAATCTAAAGATTCCGCTGGACATAAACACCAGCAGAGGTCTAGATCGAGGAGTCGATCGGAACATTCTTCGACCTCCTCCAAGAAATCAAGAAAGAGACGTCATAGGTCTCCCTCTTTCTCCTCAGAATCCTCCACGGAGCTGGTTCGATGTCGGACCAAATTGGATTCCCCCAGAAAATGGGAGGCATTTCGAACAAAAATTATGCAAATCTTTGAGAACCCGGCTTTGACCCCCTCAAAAGAGCCTTGCAAGTTCATGACCCCCCTGCCGCTCCCCTGGACGACGCAGGCAGGTCAAAAGCTACCTCGGCAAGTAGCAAGTCGGAGAAACAACATTGTCAACTCGACGCCAAGGCGTCGAAGTCTTCGACTCGAGAATCGAGTACATCTCTGACCTCGAAGAGACAAAAACGTTGATGACCTCGACAGTTACATCGATGTCAATGGCGCCGATCACCTCGACGCCAAAAACCTTGATGGTTACGGCACCATTGAGTAAACCATCAGCGCTCTTGACGATTCCGGAGTTCCTCGAGGAAAAAGAAAAAATGTACAAACCTGTACCTAGGTCTGACTTTTTTAGATTTTTGTCCTCCATATTTGAGGAGGAAAGAGCCTCAGAAGGAGAAGTTTCTCCTCAGGGAATCAGTTATGGCTCTAGAGATGAGCCTGAAGAATTGATTGACCCTGAGTCAAAGTTAAAAGATCTCTGCGACTCTCTCAACTCTGCCAGTGGCATTGATACATCTCCAGAGTTGGAGTTTACTAAACCTGACCCTACGGATCACGCTGATTCGGGGAACAGAAACCTCATGAATAGGATGATGGATTACATGGGGTGGAGTAGGGCCTCTCCAACCTTCGAGCAAGACGATATGACCGATATTCTGCATCACGGGCAGCAAAAAGATTCAGTACTACCCTTCCACAGGGCTTTGCAGAGAAAGGCAAATTGGGAAACATCTGAATCTAGCTCTGCTATAGATAGGAACCTCACTAGAAAATACAGGCCATCGTCTACTGACCATGATTACCTCAGGAAACACCCCACACCTGAACGTTTGGTGATTCAAGCTGCGACTGCTTCCATACAGTCAGCTTATTTCTCTATCCCCCCTGATAGAGAAGATAAGAAGGTGGACGCTTGGGCCCGCAAGATATTTACCTCAGGCAGTATGGCTCTAAAATCCACAAACGTCACCTGTACCCTGGCCAGGTTTACACATACCCTGTGGGACTGCATTAAAGGGGCGGCTGAACATATTCCAGAAGGCGAAGAAAGGGAAGGCCTTCTGAATATTGTAAAAGACGGCAAGGAGGGCGATGGGAGATTGCCTCCGAACAGGGTTGGATACGGTTCACAGCGTCAGCAGATCCATGGCTGCAAGCACAGTACTACGCAGATTTGCGTGATTAAGAAAATCAGGATTTGCACATGACGTGCAGGCCAAGCTTCTTAACATGCCTTTCGACTGTTCGAGGTTGTTCGGCAGCAAGGCAGATGACAGTTTGGAGAAGGTGCAGACCCCTAGGGCAGCAGCTAAGTCCATTAGCGCCTCCATTCGACAACCTCAACACCTCTGCTCAGGGTCATCTTCCTGGAGAGGTCGTTCTTTTTCGATACTACTCCTCATTTGGAAGAGGAAAAGGACAAGCCGTACAGAAAAGACAAAGAAAGCTTCCTCTAGGTGGACGAGGAAGAGGTGCAAAATCAGCCTCAGCAGCGGCATTTGTGCCCTCGGCCACTGCTGCAACCGCCCCTGGACGGCTTTGAGGCTTAACCCACAAAACCCCGATGGGAGGCAGGATTTCTCGACATCTGAAGGTATGGCGGGGCATTACTTCAGATGCTTGGGCACTGGAAACAGTAAATCAAGGTTACTGCCTTCCATTTTTAAAAAGGCCTCGAGATCATCCACCGGGAGCCAGCTCTGCCAAAATTCCAGACCCGCTCCTTCTGCAGGAAATATTAACCCTGCTAGAGAAAGGCGCAATAGAACTTGTACCTGTAGCGGAAAGGGCTGCTACTCCCAATACTTTCTCATCCCCAAGAAGGATGGAGGACTGAGACCCATCTTGGACTTAAGAAATGTGAACAAATTCCTCAGGAAGAACAAGTTCAAGATGGTTATCCTTTCTCAGATCCTTCAGGCTCTCCAGCTCCAAGACTGGTTGGTATCATTGGACCTTCAGGATGCTTACTTTCATGTACCAATCCATCTCAAACACAGAATGTACCTAAGGTTCACGGTTGGCGGTTCTCACTCTCAGTTTCTAATTCTGCCATTCGGGCTCACCTCCGCCCTGAGGGTTTTCACCAAGCTGATGGTGGTTGTGGCTGCGAGTCTCACGTGGCTGCGAGTCTCACGTCTGCCCCTACCTGGACGATTGGTTAATCAGGGCTTGTTCAACCGAACAGGCCCAGGAACAGCTGAAGGTCACCTGCCACTTCCTCCAGCGGCTGGGCTTCTCCCGCAATTACCTTCGCAAAAGCTTCAATTCATCGGAGCGGTCTTGGACACTTCCTCGGGGAAAACCTTGCCACCTGAAATGAGAGCTCAGCACATTCTGCAGATGGTAACACGGTTCCAGAATGCCCAGAGTCTACCGGCCGACGATTTTCTGAGGTTGCTTGGTCTCATGGATTCCTATGTTTTTCTCGTGCCGAAGGCCAGACTGAGAAGGTCCCTTCAATGGGCCCTCAGAACTCAATTGTCCCAGTTTTCGGGGAATATGTCAGACCTTGTGCATGTTCAGAGCAGAGTGGCTCAGGACCGTCTAGGGTGGACTTGCAATGAAAATATCCTCAAGGGAGAATGTTTTTGGCAACCATGGCCGGAGATTACAGTAGTGACGGACGCCTCACTTACAGGGTGGGGAGCCCAGGCCAACGATCTGTCAATCACCTGTCGTTGATCTCCATCAGAGTCCAAACTACATATCAACCTGTTGGAGCTGAGGGCAATCAGACTAGCGCTGATGGCCTTTCTTCCCTCGATACGTGGAAAACTTTTCCTGATAATGACAGACAACACAGTGGCCATGTACTACCTTAACAAGAAAGGAGGAGGAGTAAGAGGGTCACTACCTCTGTGCAGAGAGGCAATGCAGGTCTGGTTCTGGGCAATACAAGAAGGAATATCTCTATCGGCAGTTCACCTAGGCGGAGAGAAGAACACAGCAGCGGACACTCTGAGCAGGCAGAGAACAGTCTCCCACGAGTGTGAATTAGCTCAGAAAGTCCTTCAAGAGATATTCGCCCTTTGGGGAACCCCTCAAGTGGATCTGTTCGCGACCGGTTCCAACCGGAATTGCGAGCAGTATTGCTCAAAGGAATTTCCCCCATCCGTGGTGGACTGGGAATGTCCACTCCTATACGCGTTCCCTCCGGTCCCCGTGATTCCTCATGTAATCAGGAGGTTGAGAAGGTTCAGGAAAACCATGATTCTAATTGCCCCGGATTGGGCCAGAAGAACGTGGTACCTGGACCTGCTGGACATGTCCATCTGCCCTCCAATACGTCTTCCACAAAGAGAGGATCTTCTCTCGCAAGAGGGAGGTCAGTTTCTCCATCCAGAGGTCAAAACACTCAGCCTTCACGCATGGTTTCTGAGAGGCCAAGATATAAGGATTGGGATCTCCCGGACGACCTAATGGAGATTTCGCTTTCGGCCAGAAGGCCAGCAACTAAATCTTTGTACCAGTGTTGTTGGAATAAATTCAGTAACTTGTGCAAAGACCAGAATGTGGACCCTTTTCAGAGTGGCACTCCCATAGTGCTCTCTTTCCTGCTACATCTAGCCAATCTGGGGCTCCAGATTGGAACAATAAAGGATATTTGGCCGCGGTTTCCATCTTCAAGCGCTCCTCTGAGGAGGTCTCATATTTCAAAATCCTGTTAGTCATCCAGTTTCTAAAAGGGCTCACTAATGTGTTCCTACCAATACCATTTCATGTCCCGGCCTGGGATTTAAATCTTGTTTTAAAATGTCTAACAGGGATACCTTTCGAGCCTTTACATTCCTGTCCATTAAGGCTCTTGACATTGAAAACTGCCCTTCTTGTAGCGCTAACATCAGCCCCTATGGTAACCGAGTTGCAGGCTCTTTCATTTAAACCACCTTATACTACTTTTCATAAAGACAAGGTCATCCTTAAAGTTAAACCATCCTTCGAAGGGATTGTGTCCTCCGACGTATTCCTTATCTTTGATAATATGTTTCCAGCTTGCTGGCCTCGGAATTCTTTTCTGTAGAGGGCGCTGCGCCTTGACGTTCGCCAAGTCGATGTCCCTCGACGGCCACCCTATCGGCGCTGACGTCACCATGCCCATAAATAGCCACGCGCGGCGTCCGTTGCTCAGTTCCATTTTTCCGCGCTTCGTGGGGCCTCGGAACATCGTTGCTCAGTTCAGTCAGATAATCTAATCTACATCTACTCGAATATACCAACTCGTTCTCGATAGCATCTTCATCGGAACCGACAACGCCGCGATCCGGCTTCAAGAAATGTCGAGACTGCAGTAAAAAAATGTCGATAACGGATCCACACAGGATCTGCTTGTGGTGCTTGGGAGCCGAGCACCATTGTTCGGAGTGTGAGGACTGCATGTCCATGACAGCGAAAGCCTTGAAGGAGCGCAAGCTCGAGAGAGGTAAGTCAGTCAAAACCTCTTCGAAAGTTTCTTCGGCCGAGTCGAGGCATTCGTCTCCTCGCCGTCGAAAACATTCCCATTCTAGATCTCGAAGTAGCTCCCACCATTCGTCGAGATCAAGACCCTCAAAGAAGAGACGTCGAAGATCCCCTTCCTCATCATCTTCTGTTTCCCCAGAAAGAGTCTCCTGCCCTACAAAACACAGATCTCAGGCTGAGTGGGAGGAATTCAGGAAGAAAATGTTAAGCGTCTTCGAGAAAGCGGCCTCAACCCCCTCGAAGACAGCTGAGGATGATACCCCGGGTGAAAAACCCAAAAAATCAAAACGCTGCGAGTCGCAGCACCCGGCAAAACATTCCACCCGAGAGCGCCACGGGCCGTCGGGTAAGAAGGCACCGTCTTCGACGCCGTCGTCGAAGGTCCCTTCGACGCATGGATTGGCGCGATCGATGCCGTTGTCGAAGGGCTCTTCGACGCATCGGTCGATCGACTCGATGCCATAGTCGACATCGACACCGATGAAAGAGAAGACCACGGCTACTCCACAGCCAACGGTGATTCCAAGAGCCTCCGGCACGACGCCGAGACCGTCGTCGATATCCTTGAGTAGGATCCCGATCCTGTCGAGTTCTTCGAGGCCTCTTCCGGTTTTCTCGACACCGTTCTCGGCACCTTCGAAGCCTGTCACATCAGCGTCGACGACATCGACGTTTTCTCGCCCAATAATGAGGAGTTTGGCTCCTTCTGCCTTAGAAATGGTTTTTATACCATTTCAGAGGTCAGAGTACCCTGGATTATCTTAATTTATGAAGAAGGGGAAGATTCTGACCAGGAAACCTTTGGGTTGCAGAGGATCACACTACCTGTTTCAGAGGATTTCACCTCTGAGGAAAGAAGGTTGAAAGACCTATAGGAGTCATTACATGAGGCAAGTGGACTGGACACTTCCCCAGAAGTGGATTTTGTTAAGCCAGACCCAGGGGAACATGCCAAAACACCCTATAGAACCCTGATGGCAAGAATTATTGAATTCATGGGTTGGTCTGCGCCTTCGCCTGTTTTTCAACAGGATATTAGACAAAGGTCCACAGGAGGATCCTGTGGTCCCCTTCCACACAGCCTTACAAAGAAAGATTGCATCTAACTGGGAAACTCCTGAAGTTATCCCTGCTGTCAATAAAAGATTGTCAGCCAAGTATAGGGTAGCTGCAGCTGACCCTGAATACTTATCGAAACACCCGACTCCAGAGAGCTTGGTGGTCCAAGCTGCAACTTCATCAAGCAGCAGGACCGCTTACCCTACTGTCCCACAGGATAGAGATGACAAGAGGTACAATTCTATGGCAAAGAAAGTCTTCTCTGCTTGTAGTATGGCGTTGAAGTCCATCAACGCCACCTGTACGCTCGCCAGGTTCAGTCACACACTGTGGGAGTGTGCTTCATCAGCGGCTGACTGCATACCCGAAGGAGAGGAAAAGGAAGCCTTCCTTAACATTATTAAAGATGGCAAAGATGCCATGTGCGAGTCACTTCAAACTGGCATCGATTCCGCTGACAGTATCAGCATGGCCATGGCGGCAAGAACAACAATCCGCATGCATGCGTGGTTGCGAAAGTCTGGCTTTGCTCCAGATGTACAGGCCAGAATTTTGAATATGCCCTTTGACGGCTCTTCATTATTCGGAAAAAAGGCTGATGACAGTCTGAAAAAGTTGCAGACATCTAAAGCAGCAGCAAAATCTTTAGGAGCTGCTATCCGCCAAACTCCTTTTCGCCGCTCAGGAACCTCTGGGAGAGGAAAGTCCTTTCGCTATTATTCCGCATTCGGGAAAGGCAGAGGCCAGCCGGCTCAAAGAGGCCAAAGGAGAGCCACCCGAGGTGGATGGGTCAAAAGTACTAAGGCCGCACCAGCAGCAGGTGCCTCTTTACCCTCAGCATCTGCATCAGCCGCCCCAAACCACTCTGAGGTCTTTCCACACAATACACCTGTAGGGGGCAGGTTAACTCACCATCTGACGGAATGGCAGGCTATTACGTCAGATGCTTGGGCATTGGAGACAGTTGCCTAGGGTTACTGCCTACCCTTTCTACACATCCCTCAGAGTCATCCACCGGGGAACAGCTCTCTAAAAGTTCCAGATCCGCTCCTCTTGCAGGAAATTATAAACCTGCTAGAGAAAGGTGCCATAGAACCGGTACCTGTAGCAGACAGGAACAAGGGCTGGTACTCCCCCCTACTTTCTCATACCAAAGAAGGACGGAGGACTGAGACCCATCCTGGACTTACGAGAGTTGAACAAGTTCCTCAGGAAGGACAAGTTCAAGATGGCAACTCTCTCTCAGATCCTTCAGGCCCTCCAGCTCCATTACTATCTCACCATCCCCTTCCGTGTCTGAAAAAAGATCCTCATCTGTTACCTCTCGCAGGGCGATGTTGGCGTTTGTGCACAGCACTGTGCGCCACTCACACCCTTCCTCGTCCACTCCAATCACAGCGATTCTCTTTGTTGACACTTGCACAGCGTGCAAGTCTAATGATACCACTGATCCTGGTGCTGTGTTGGGGCATACTATGGGGCGGAAGAGGAACTCCGCCGGAATCCTCCAGTCCATGCTTCTCAGCTCGGGAATTATGAGGGCCAGAGTCTTCAGCCCTTTGATAAACATTTCCTCATTTTGTGGCAGCCCTCGTATTTCCTGCGTGGTTGTGTAGGCTTGCACTACCAACATTGCACGCAAGGGGCATATCCCGGGTGTGGAACACACTATCCCTCTCTCGGTAAATGATATGGTCATATTGAGCTTACTCAGGAGATCCCTCCCTAGCAAGTTAATTGGGGAATGTTCGTAATACAATAAGGGTGCCTTCACAGTCTTACCCCCCACTGTTACATCCAAAGCTTCTGTGTAAGGAACTTCAACTACAGCCCCAGAGAACCCCTGCGTCTCTAACTTCCTGTTAGATAACGGGAATCGGCCCTCCCTGATACATGATTTCTCCGCTCCCGAATCAACCATGAATATAAACTGCTTGTCTCCTATCTGCGCCCCTACCAATGGTTCCTCTGCTGCATTGTAGGTGGTGGATAGAACTGGACACGCAAGCGTTCTCTGTGGGCTGTCCTATGCGGGGTATCTCGTCGCCCCTCCCTCATTAAAGACATTCCCGGAAACTACCGACATGCCGCTGTAAGGTGCTGGCGCGGGGGCCCCGTTTGCTGTTGTCGCGAAAGGGTTACCTGGCGTGTATTGCATACTGTCATTGTTTTGGGGGTGGTTCTGTGTCCTATACTGGTGTCCTTGTTGCTGGCCCGCGGTACCCTGGCCGGGGTTTCTTAGTTGCTGCTGTCCCATTGGGAGACCATATGGGCTTCCCGGGTGTGGATGACCATAAGTCTCCTCCTCCTGGAACCCATTGTTTTGTCTACTTCTGCACTCCCTGGAGTAATGTCCCCATCGTCCACAGTTCCAGCAGCTCCCCTGGGGGCCCCTGGGACCCTGCCATCCATTTCCTCCCATTCCCCCATACCCCTGTCCACCTCCTCTCCGGCCCCTGTACCCACCTCGTCCCCCTCGAGGGGTCCACTCTTGCCACTGCGGACTTCCACCTTGCTCCTGCTCAGTCCACTGCCGCTGTGCTGGTCCTGCCCAATTAGTTGCCACCCTTCCTTGGAGTGCTATCAGCCCCTCCTCCTCCTCATCTCCCTCTCTACTGTGTGGGAGCGCGGCTACTGCTGCTGCAACCTTCACTAACTTTGACTGTACTAACTTCGCCTCGTCTGCCAATCTTTTCTGCGCCACCTCCTTCTCCCTCTCCTTGATTCTTTTACAATGGTGTACTATTATGCTCTGAATTTCTGGCCATCCCTTTGCTTCAATACCTGCTATCTTGTCAAGCGCCTTCTGCACTTCCTTTGGGAGCCCTCTCTTTATAATAAAATAAAATAAAGATGTCGATTGATACCAGGGCGTGCCCGTTTCTGCTCTCCACATCTCTTGGACCCGAAAAATATAATCCATAGCCTCTTCCCCGTCATTCATTGTACACTGCATCACTGACTGCAAGTCCGGTGTGTCTGGGAATGTTTCGCGTAAGGCATCCCACACCCTGGCACGCACCGTGTTAAAGGATGCCCCATCATGGCGGTCACAGTCTAACGTTACTCCCGGGAAACCGGCCTTAACCCATACCCTTTCAGCCTGATCACCTACTGCTGATACGAGTAGACTTTTTACATCTCCTATGGCTAGGGGTACCCCGGCAGTATGTTTCTCAAAGGCATATATCCGCTTACTTGCCCCTCCTGACAATGGGGGCAATAGCTTTAATAAATTGGCTTTATCCATCTGTGCCCATGGGATATAGTTAGGCCTCCCTCCTCCCCTGTGTATCAATGGGAGCTGTAGCCTTCCTTTTGTCGTTCCGTCCGGACCCGTTTTAGCTGTTGATGTCCCCAGTGATGCCATTTTTCCCACTCTGTTCCTTAGTCGCCCCGTCCACTCATCATCCAGGGTTCTCAGTGAACACGTACCTTCCTCCCCTTCGCTTCCCCCTCCTATCGCCATACTCAACCTGTCGCTTTCTTCCACCTCGTCCCTTATATCACACAGCAACTCCTCTCTAATTCCCCCCCGCCTTTCTTCGCTTGCAACATCTCCCTCTCCGGGCCCTACTTCTATTATTCGCGTTGGTTCTTCCTCAATTCTGAACAAAATCTCGCCCTTTTTCCACCCCTCTTCGGGCTTTCTATTTTCACCTAGCGCTCTGGACGTACGCCCTGATCTAGTTGCATCTAGTGCTGTTTGTTCGCATGTCTTTTATCCTCGAGAGCTCATCCTTTGCTATCGTCAGTCTTGATTCTAAATCATCTGTGAGCTTCTCTATATCTACCCTTTGTGCGCCTGCCTGGGCTCGCTCCCTCGTGCTTTCGTATGGCGGAGGTGCCGTGGGCCGGTGGGGTGTAGTATCTTTCGGGGGAGGTATGTAAGTGGGATCACTGTACCCCTCTGCGGGCACAGGCTTCTTTATTATCGGGTACAAGCTTATTACCTCTACTGGTGGCGCTACACTTGAGCCTTCTTTGACATCTCTTTGTATTAGCAGTGGATTGTCTGTGGTGGACGGGAGATCAGGATTTAGTGCTGGTGTCTTAGGCGGTGGTATCTCTTCAAATAACCTCCAAAGATCTAATATTTCCCTCCTATTTTGTAGCTGCTTTCCTTTGTATTTTAGATAAATGCATGTGGCCACTGTATCCAGGACACTTTTATCGAACGACCCTCCCTCGGGCCAAATCTGAGGTAACCCCTCCCCCTTTAGCTCGGTCACCCATTGGTCGTGATATTTTTTGATCCGCTCCACGTATCCCGGGAGATTCTTACAAATATGTGATAAGGGTGTTTCAGCCCCCATCTCTGTGCCCTCCTAGTGCTGATGTGCCTAGTGTGTTTTGCAACTACAATGTAAATGTAGTATCAATATTATTCTTTATATTTTACTTCACATTCAATGTTGGGTCCCTTTGGGCTCTCCCCCTCCCTGACTGCACAATACAAAACTGGCCGTACACAATGTCTATTATGTCCTTTTTGAGGGGCACATACAAGAGCAACCCATCCTTTGGTTTGACAATGTCAGACTGGAAATCAAAATAGTACTCACTCACTCCACTATATTGACGTTATCTGAAGAGAGAAAAAATGTTTATCCGACCACACTTATCATGACCATTTAACTATTGTGCACTTATAATCGCTCACACATTCACAGCGTCAAAATCTCTTCTAGCACATACGAGGTGCACACACCTCTTGGCACCATTCACCATTCAAGCTGCCCTCCCTTTCCTCCCTAGCCGGCTGTCCCTGATCGCCTTATTTGAATATCTAGATGCGCATATATATATATAGATATTAACCTGTTTTCCCCTCCTTCTAATAGGACTCTGTTTCTCTTACTGTCCCCCCAAGTCTGTGCTAATCACAGTTCTTTATTCTCCCCCCTACCCTTAAGAAAAGGAAAAAAAGTAATAGCGGTCACTAATGTATTCTCAGTGTCCCCTTTTGCTGAACACTTTTATTTTATACTCCACTTCTTCATATATTCCCAGTACTAGTCAAGATAGCACTATGCGGCGCCGCCTTCCACCCCCTTTCGGAGCTAGGTTCCCGTCACTTTTATCTCTTATTCACCTCTTAATCCTAATGGCCATATGCAAAGAAAAAGCAAGGAAAATTTATGATGATCTTTAGTAGATCTGCGTACCCCCTCTTCGTTTCCTGTCCTACACTTCACTCCCCGCTCCCTTTAAGATCGCTCGCACTCAGTACTCACGTGCCCGTCTTGAACCGATACTCTCCGAAACTGGGTCCGTCCAGGCAGTGTCGCCGTCAGCTCAACAGTCAGCCCCGGCTCCGGCGAGCGGTACTCAAAGGGGATTTTTCAACCGGGATCCCGTACCCCCTCTCTATTGAGTGCGCACTTCTTAGTGTACCGGTCGCCGTTGGCGGGCAGCCTCCCGGAGCCGGCTCACCGTGCGTATCCCTTTTCGACCGGAGATTCTCGTGCCAAACGGGGACGGTTATAAGGAGTTAGGAAGAAATAAAAATCACGCTATCGGGGTCACCACTGAAAGCAAGCGTCCCCAAACAGCACGATCCTCCCCGCAATGAGGGACAATGAAGGACTCTCCCAAAATGGGAATAAGGCCAAGACAGAGTGTGGGTGAGCGTAAATGGGAGTTTATCAATCAGAATTGGGCATGCAAAGAACTCTGCAAACTCCGAGAGCGCTCTGTCTGACAATAGCAAAGACAGGCGTATATATTTACAAAAAACGTCATCAAAGCCTACATACTATAGGGGGCACAAGTTCATTGGGATTGGGTGGCGACGACTAACTATAGGTGCTGCTGCGGCGTGGTTGGTCTTGGCTGGAGGACGTCACTGGTCACCCTCGTGGGTTGGGCTGGGCCTGGCAGGTCAGCTTGAGTTCATCCGGGCGGTGTTGGTGTGCCGAGGCGGCCTGTGGCAGAGATGAATGCCTTTTCTGACTTACTTGCCCTCTGCCATGCACACCGCAGTCATTCAGTCATTTACAGTGCTATTCTCTTTAGTAAATCTTTCAATAGGTTATTTTTATAGGTTAATGCAACACAGGAGGAATGCACCTTGTGAGGGGTCTGGAGGTAATATATCGAGGCCTGGATACTCGTGATCTGTTGACCGGGACCATAGGTCGAGGGGCTAAGCTTCGGGGACTGGGGCGGGTGGTACAGGTCTTTCTGTCTTGTTAGAAGTGGTTATGGATGTTTCGCTGTGTGTTGTCAGAGTGTTGGGTGTCCTGATTGCACAGGGCCATAAGTCTGAGACAGTCCGGTGGGTTGTGGGGTTTACGAGGGGGCGCTTGAGTTTACTCAAAGGTTTACTGCTGTGCTGTAAATAATGCAGGTGGCTGGCCGCGGCCTTGGGTGCTGCAGTGGGGCTACAAGTCTTTGAAGCGGCTCCAGTCGGGTCGGGGGAAGCGTGATAACGCAGAGCGGGGCTCTGTTCTCATGTCTTGGCAGCCTTCTGAGGGAGGGAGGGGGATACATCGAGACCTTGTACGCTTTCACAAAGGTATCTCCCTCGTGTGTTGCCGAATATAGGTAAAGACATCGCAAACATTTGAATACTTTCTATAATACTTATTTAAAATCACTTCAAAACATGCATTTAACCTTTGCTGGATGCGTCTTGATTATACCCAGTCCGAGCACCATATTTGTACATTATATTCTAGCAGCTACAGTGTTTTAGTTACATGTATATACACTTGCAGTAAATGAGGTAGTGGTTAGATCAGTGGAGTACATAGAAAACGACCCGCCACTGTACGTGACGGTGGTGGCATATGAGGGGCTCAGACATTCACACATGATAAGTGCACTCTCGCGCATTCTTTACATGAGTTCATAGTATAGTTGCATCCGCTTTCTCGTGTACTCTAGCAGCATTAGCTTTAGTTATGGCGCGAAACCATGTGAGGTAGGTTGCCCAGCGATACACGCAACAAACAGATCCCTGGAGCGTTCCTTTATCATTAGCATCCACCTGCAATGGTGTGAGCTCGCCATAGCTTATATCATGGGAGCATGCTCTCTCATTTTAATACATTCTACAGGCGTTTGTATTTAGTGGAAGAAAGCATACTTCGCAAGAGGTCAAAACATTAATATATACATATATATAAAGACTGTCTGCCATCAGATGACCATTTTACCGTTCTTCTCATTGTTCAGGCCTGCTGGCCGGGTCATGCTGATAGTGATGGTACACTACGGGAGGTGGACTGTTACAATGTTAGCGTATTGCGCTAGCTCATGTCCGTCTTGTTCGTGGGAACGTGCTCGCAGCGGATCTGCCAGGGTGCTGCGGCAACAGGGATGTTCTCCAAGGGTGGGGGCCGCGCTACAGTGCGCTGAGCTCACACCATCTTTACCAGGCAAAGAATGGTTTCTGGGCCTAGCTAAATTTGTGTTGTGATCAATACATGTGGGCATTCGATACGTGTGGGCAATGTCTCCAGTGGGTGAGCCCTCCACCACCTGGGCCCGGGTGGCATGAGGGAACGCCCAATGGGCCATAGCCCTCACCTGGGGAAGAAACGCAGGCGAGAGGGGTCTCCTGGACCAGTCCTCCCCTACAGTGTGGCCTTAAAAGGAGAAGTGGAAGAGGAGTCAGGGCTATCTGGGGAGGCCTTGACCATGGAGGTAGAGTCGGCAGCGCAGGCAGGGCCTGTGGTGGCGGCCCTCAAAGAGGCAGGGACTGGGGTGGACGTCACCACAAGGTATGGGGAGATAGGACATGTGGTTGAGAATAAAGAAATGATACAGGTGCTACAGGAAGAGGAGACGTGCACCTTCCTCATGGGGCAGGTGGGGCAGTTGTTGCACGCATCCTAGTGGAGTACACTGAGACAGTTCCAGAACTGTCTCAGTGGAAGTGGTCTCGAACCAGCAGGGCGAGTGTGCAAATGAGGCGACGGATCTTGAGACTTACTTACGTATCATGTTGGGGATGAGCCTCAAGGGGGGTGGGTCAGACTGTGGTGGCGCTGCAAAAGATGGTGGACCTATCCAAGGGAGAGGAGGTGAAGGAGGAGGACAATGTAGAGGCGGTGGAAGAGGACCCTCACTCTGTGCCTGCCATTGCAGAGGGGGCAAGGCACGTACAGGAGTTCCAGGGAGTAAAGACATGTCCTCCTTTCAAAGTTAGACTGCCTAAAGAGACATGTTCATTCCTTGTACTTTTATAATGCACTTGAAACATATTAGCAGTCAGCTAGGAACACCAGCGTGCCTTACCACATTTGGAAAATGTGTCTGGAGCACGCAAATGAGCCACGGACAGGTGCTTACAGCAAGCATCACAAAGAGGAGACAAAGTGCACATGGGTGCCAGTGCTGTGCTGCCTCCAACCGCTTGTTGGAGTGGCACCAGTAATAAAGACCCACTATTGCTCCCAGTCGCCAGAGCCACTGGCTTGCTTTATTACATTAATCGTAAATCACACTTTTGCTTATAGTGAAAGTGTGATTTATTATTAATGTAATAAAGCATCAGAAACATACTTTACGTCTATATGGAAATTAAAGGACATAGGTCACAAATTAAAATCTAGACTGCCTAAAGACACATGTTAACTAATTGTACTGTTATAATGTGCCAGGAACACCAGTGTACCTTACCATGTTTTTCCCCAGTTCCTGGGCCTAGGGGATTTGCCCTTCAACATTTTCCAAATGTTTCATTCACTCACTGAATGGTATCTCCTGAGTCTCTTGTACTTTCTTCAGCAAAAATCATGTGAGCACGTGAATTGTGCAAGCTGCCCTCAAGGATCCTCTGGTGCTCCTTCCAAGAGTCACTTGATAGAGCATGTGTTGATCACTTCAAGAGATGGACACTGAATGGTATCTACCGCCTCTCTGCTACTACAGAAATCACATGACTGAGAGTCACGCAAAATCTGCCTTTTGGGGATTTGCTGCTCCTGTTTCTCCTCCCAAATCTCACCCGATGGCACCTGTGGCATTCTCTCACTTCAAGAGATGGGCACTGAAAGGTCTAACGAATCTCACTGAATCTCTACTACTTTCTTCCATAAAAGCATGAAGCGCAGGTCTTGCACAAGTTGCCCTCAGGAATGCTCTGCTCCTAAACTACTTGTCCCAAATGTCACCTGATAGCACTAGTATCATTTGCTCATTTAAAGAGATGGACACTAAATGGTGTGTCCCTCCTCCCTGAATTTCTGTTACTTTCACCCACAAACATCGCAGGATCATGAGTCTTGCCCAAGCTACCCATGGGGATTCACTGCACCTCCGAAGTGTGACACACATGCTGGACATTTTTCCTCAAATCACGTGTGTCGCTTCCAGTCACTTAAAGACACAGAATGTCTGGTATCTCCTCCTTTCTCCTACAATCACTGGTATTTTCTCCAAACTACTATAGGTGTTGGACTAAATCAAAAGTCACATACCTATGTCTTTCAAGGGCACTCAAGCTGCTCTTCCTCTCCCAGGCCTCGGTGGATGGCATTTGTGTTTGTGTTGTTTAACCCCTTAAAATCACAGAGTGTGTCACACAACATAAACAACCCGTAACCTAAATCTAGCTCTCTAGGTCCCCAGTCTCTCACTAAAGCTCCCTACTCTTCTTCCTCCTTAACGCCACTCCAGTTTTGTAACCCTTTTGTAAATCTGATAAGGCTGCCTCCAGCAACAATCTCCTACTACTCCGAAAGCTGCTTATGAAAACAAACTCCAGTAACATGTGCCCCTTTATAGCCCATGAAGCCAAATTAGGGTGAAGCTCTTAGAAAGTTCCACTGATGTTTGACCTGGTGGAATCCCTCGAAATTCAAGTGATTTGGGGTTTTACTGAAAGTTTGTCCATGCCTACTCCTGAATAAGTCCTCTCTTGCACTAAGAGGAAAGCGTCTCTCACCAGCAAGTTCTCTCACACAACAACTCGGCAAAGTCTTTTACCAGCAAGAATGCTAGGACACTAATAGTAAATACATTCTCACAAGCAAGACTCTCTCACCCTAACTGGATACAAATGTAATGAGGTGATCAAAGGTTATGGTCTTGAGCAAACTATGAAGCAGCTTTCACAGGGAGGGGCCCCACTCTTACTCCCATTATTCACATGTGAAACTAATGTATGCAGCATGATTCGGTTTAACATAGATTGTTTTCTCAATTTGGCCTTCCTGTCGTCTTTCCTTTCTTCAGGATGATATGCACCGGGTCATCGACCAGCAGCTGATGGACAAACATCAAGATGAATGGAATCAGACTGCCTACTCCTTCTCTAGCCGCCAAAGCGCCAAGGGGAGCAGTGGCAACAGATCCATCTGCAGGACCCGCACCGATCAGCAGGGGGAGGAGCCCATTGTGGCAGAGGGGAAACGCCGCTTCACATTTTTCAAGAAGAATTAGATTTTGATACAAGAAAATTATTTATCCTTAGGTTTGACAATGTTCCTCTCCAAGAGACGTGACCCCAAAGAAATTGCACTTTGTCCTTTGTACCAGGAGAAACGCGACTGAAGAGGTGACCGGCTGATAAGGCAATGGTGCCAATTCTGAATGTTCTGCGTAGATCATTGTTTACATAATTGGGAGATTTGCAACATTGTGCTGTGTAATTGAGGAATGCCTGAATGTTATTCCTTAACCTTTGAAGAGAAAAATACTTCAAGGGTTGACTGGTCAGTCATTGGGTGTACAGACTACTCCAGGTCCATTAACAGCAGAGCAGAAGCTCCAGGTGCAGCCCTTTCCGATGCTCCAGCATGAATTGTTAAGAATGAAAGGCAACAGGGTAGAGCCAGAGGGTGGATGCAGAAGTGAGGGTCAGCTGTTACCCATTTCAGGCCCAAAATAGGAAATAATGTGCCTTCTCTGTCTCTTTGAAAAGGAGTATGGCCACAGACATGTAGATCCCAACAAGTAATAGGGTAAAGCAACTTTGGAAACCCATCCGATGCTTCTAAGCAAGAGTTGGCACCACCCTAATGGGACAAGAAACATTGAAGCAGGGTGGCCCATTGCAAAGACAAAAGCCCACAGAGAATCACAGGACTGAGAGCCCACAGAAAAGTGAGGAGCTTGCAGAGGAGTAGTAAAAACACACACATAGATTGAACCCCTGGGTAGACCCACTGAAGTCGCACAGTTATTTAAGCACTTTCATTGAAGATCTGGCGCTACTTGCAGGTGCAAGTTTGAATCCCGACAGGGCCAACTCAGATGAATTGAGTACCATTGGCTTGGGTAATAATAGAATTGACAAATATTAGCACATCATTTATTGCAATTTACTGGCAAGGCTTCCATCGTGATACGTTTTATTTTACGAGCATGCTATTTAAGCAAGAAGGACCACAGAGAAACCTGTGAAAGAGAGGAAAAGTGCATCTAGGGAAGCAGTAGGCTTAAACAGAAACATGAGGCCCATGGAAAAGCATGGAGCCAACTGAGAAGTACCGGTAGAGAAGCAAAAGACCCATAACAAAGAAGAAAGTCCATAGAGATGAAGAATAAGCAAGAAGGCCACAGAGAAGCAGGACAACCATAGACAGTAAAGACGCAAACCAAGTTGGGTAGCGTGGAGAGAATCATAAATCCTTTAGAAAATCAAAATTACAGTGGAGAAGTGGTCGGCAAAGAATATAAAAGCTTGTATGGAAGCAGGAGGCGCATGAATACTGAAGCAAAAACCCATAGAGCAGCAATAGGTTCATCGGTAGCAAGCCCACAGTGGAGCAGATGGTTCATAGAAGAGTGAAGGAGCTTCCATCAGGTCGTAAGCCCTTGATGAAGCTGGAGACCCAGAGAGATGCAAATGATAAGCAAGTCAACTGTGGAACTGGTGACCCAGGAGCTAGAGAGCCAGAGGCAAGCAAAGGAGAACCAGAGAATAGCAAGTCCACTGTGAAGCTGGAGCCCCAGTTAGATGCAAAGGGGAGCCAGTAAAGAGCAAGTGAACTGAAGCTGGAGACCCAGAGAGAAAGAAAGAAGAACCAGGGAATAGCAAGTCTACAGTGAAGTTGGAGACCCATGAGAAGCAAAGGAAAACAGTGACTTGCAAATCTATTGCAAAGCTGGAAACCCAGAGACAAGCAAAGGAGAACGGTTGAATAATACGTCCACTGTGAAGGAGGCTCAGAGAGAAGCTTAAGACACCTTTTCAGAGCTCGGCTTGAAGATCCGAAGAGGAAGAGATAGTCCATATAAAAGGGCGAGGGCCATAAAGAAGTGGTAGGTCATAGCTAGTTAGAATGCAACAAGTGGCAACAGGACTAGAAATGATGTGACTTATACTGCAGCACACAAAGAGCAGCATCTTTGAACAAATAGAGGGATAAGTGTAGGTGTCTGTGGTTCCACCATGCCTGGTTTTAGATATCGCAATGGTGCAAGCTGTAGCTGTGCTCATTGAAGATGATGGTTCTGGCCAGAAAGCACAGTGAGCTAAGCTCTCGCCTTTGATATCTGTGCGCAGCCTGCTGTGGCAGGTTCGAATCCCGACAGGATCAACTCAGCCTTTCATCATTCCAAGGTGGATAAATTGAGTACCACTCTGTGGGATAATAATATCTTCTGTTATTTCAGCGCTCTAAGACCTATATAAGTATGTAGCGCTATATAAGAAATACATTATTATTATTACAGTGAACTGCGAGCACACTCAAGCTGGTTTCTAAGAAACAAACCTCACAGTATGAGCCACTCCTAAAATACAGTGCCCAAAACACATGCTACCATGAAAACCCACAACTAAGGGAAAATGCATCGCAGACAGTCCAGAGTGCTGCTTTCCCATTCCAATGGAAGATTTGCACTACACAAAGACAGGTAACATAACACAAGTTGAAAGCCTGCATTGTCGGAATAAGAAAAAGATGCTGTGACAGATCTCGCCGGGTCAAAGGGGCAACGTGTGGGTTGTTAGCTCATGGTTCGCATTACACGACCACACAGGGTCCTCCTCGGTGCATGCACCAGAAAGGTTTATGGAGAGTTGAAACTCTGTGTGGATCCCAGGAGTCCTGTGTCACCCAAGGCCCAGCAAGGAGCTTCCTGAATCGGTCTTCCTTTAAGAGCACACAGCAGGGAATTGTACGCCATGATCTCACCTTAAAGAATGTCTACACGGATCCTCCATGTATAGCCATTGTGCTGGCACTTTTGTATGTCAATGTTACACTGTAAATGACTGTATGTTTTTTTTAATAATATATACATATTCTATATGGAGAGAAGCATATTTTTCGTAAAACCACTGTTACACAGCATTTTTTGTAAATAGTTTTCTTTTAGGAATAAAAACAAGTTTATTTCTATGTTTCAGTCTGTTTACTGGCTGTCTATGTCTATAAATACATACACACACGCACAATACGGCCTCCTACCCCTTTAAATATAAATATGCTCGCCCAGTCTCCCACATTTGTTCTCTTATACACACTTCTACATTTTCAGTTTCTCAGTTATGATCCCAGCAAGACAGACTTCAGTTCTTCAATGGAATATGTTTTATTTTAACATGTTGTGTGTGTATAAACACTAAACTGCATGCTTCTGATAGGTTGCTTCCAAAACATCCCATTGCATCAGCCTGAGAGGAGAAAGGAGACAGGTGGCACAAATGCCTGCTCCAGTTGTTGTTTAACAAAATGCCTTGTGCATCTATTCAGTTTTCTAGCATTTTCTGACAACAGACGCATCCCACATACCGGCCTGAGCAATTTTGCACACAACTCACCTTAGGGCTTCAGCAAACCAAAGCAGTGGACAAGCAGGCCATTGGGTGAACTCAAACTTTAGTCTTCGTAATGCCTGCAACTTGTTGCCGATAGGGCACTAGGGAAACAGGCAGCAAAGGCAGAGACAACGTTTATTTTCATAGAGACGCACAGAAATAGGTCAGGAAATCCTCAGAATATCCCTTTCCCAAAAATTGTGGCCCCTGAGCACAGAACATCTGGATATTTATACCGTTTTTTACAATGAATCCCATACAGAAAATCAATATAATACATTTAGGGCCTGATTCACAGAGCGTTTTTCAATGGGATTGTGCCATTATCAAACGCTTCTGTGAATCAGGCCCATAGTCTGTTACATTTGCATTGGGCTTCCTAACATTACTTCAGATGCTTGTGGATCTGCTTAGTATCACATGCTGTGCATATAGTCCAACATCTAGTGGTAATCGCAGAGTATTGTATCGTTTTTTTGAAGATCGAAAGGGACGTCGACATGGGCGTGGCTGTAACATTATCCCTAACGTGAAGTGTAGTGTACCCAAAATCCCTCACGCATCGAGGTCCCACCAGATTGTTTTTTTCTGCCAACCTAATTGGTCGCTTATGCGGAGCTCATAAGAGTTTATATTGCTATATCTATTCCCACGGCCTATGGTCGTTTAGTCAACTTCGACATCCTTCTCGACAGCTGTATCATGGGTTTCGTGCCGCCGACACCTACATCTACAACTGCTCGGCGACTGTTGACCGCATGGCCTCGGCCCTCAGACCTGGCCTTTACAGTAGGGAGCGTGGGGGCCCTGTTTTCTTTCTTCTCTCTGAGAATGTATTTACTTCACCCCTCCCTTTCTCTTTTCGGTCTGGCTACCGCTAGCCTCTGCTATGGAGAGGTCTCCTTTTCTGCCCGTCTTGTAACAGAAAATATCCCTAGAAAGACACCCATCGCCCATGCAATAAGTGTCTTCCTCGTGACCACGACGAGCGCTCGTGTAAGGCCTGTAAACCTTTTTTGGCCTAAAACGCTGACAGACAGGCGGACTAAGCGGTGGGCGGCCTACGCTATGCAGGCCGAAAGCCTTGCCCCTGCCGGCGTCGTCGCTTCAGACGAGGAATCCGTCGGCAGCTATGGCTCTGATTCGGAAGTCATCAACCTTTCTGCAGAGCCTACGCGCCATATGCCCGTCCTCGGGCCCGATAGGCAGGCCGTCGGCACTGTTATGGGGAAGTCACACCCCGGTGACAAGGGCACCCAAGCACCACGTGTACTTAAACACACAAACCCTAAGGCCTCTTCGACAGGGTTGCGAAGAAGTCCTCAACGCCCTTAGGGCCGCCGAAGATTTAGACAGTGCCTTCCGAACCTCGCGGTTCGGCACCCTACACGCAACCGCATCCGTGGCATGCAAATGGAAATAAGACTCCTTCCGGAGCGGGCGGTTCTCATAAAACGTCCACTACCATCGACCTGCCGTCCAAAGGCGCTCGAGCGCCGAAGGACTCGTTGGTGTCGCCAACCGCGGCAGCGCCCACACGCGTGCAGAAAACCTCTACGTCATCAATACAGCCTCCAAAGCTTTGCGAGGAACTTCCGGTTACCATTTCAGCAGTCAGGGACTGAGACCCCCTCTCCCTGAGAGGACTATTCTGAGGCCCCCCCCAGGCCTCTTTCTGAGGCTTTCCAGAAGGCTTCACCCCCTTCTAGGCAGCCCTTCCCACCTCCTGACCCTTCTGCATCATCAGGATGGACTAGGGAGAGGTTTGAATAGTGTATGGCTAAAATGGCTGAGTTCATCGACTTTTCAAACCAGTATGACAGAACCTTGAAAAGACCTAGGGAAGTGGACTCTTGCCCCATCCTCTCTAAATTTCGTAAACTTCCCTCCCCGGGTGCCCAGTTTCCCTCTTTAGAGGAACCACAGGGACACCATGATCATATCTTTGGGGACGACCCCGAGTACCCGACGCAGGATGTTTCCTACGAAGGGTTTAACCTTTATGACCAGGACCCGTTCTATCAAGACCCAGACTGGAATCAGCCAGAGGACCGGAGTTAGTGCCACACACCGCCACATACCACTGACCGAGACATCATCTGTCTGGATCCCCCTACTACCCCTCCGCAGAGAGATTCGTCGCCTGTCGACGACCAAATGCTGTTCAACTCCCTCTTAAAAAGAGCCGAAAATTGCTATGCACGAAGTCGCCCCTTTCTCTGACTTAATGGAGGACATCCTCAAGGAAAAGACTCTGGTTAGCCAAGCCATCCCCCCTTATTAAATTCTATCAAAAGATGCCTGGCTCCTTCTTTACTGTCTCCGTCCCTTACACAGGCAGTTAATCCCTGTGTGGAAAAATGGTTTCACCCATCCCCTGCTGACCCACTTTACATTAGGGATCATGCCACACCGGACTCCTTGGTTGTAATAACCACTCGCAAAAGGCTGGGGTATCACTGTCCTCAGCAGAATCCCTTCCGGACAAGGAATGCAAAAAACTTTACGCCCTTGGTAAGCGAGTCAACGCCTCTGCATCCTACTCCACAAGGATTGCCAACAACACCACGCTCCTTGCGAGCTACAGTGATGTTCAGTGGGTCCCAGTGAAGGATGGTCTTCAGGTAGTTCCAGAGCCTACCCGATCACGCCTGCTGGTGGTCGTGCCAGAAGACAGACAAGTGACCCAAAATATCCTGAAAAATTCTCTGGACTCAGCTGAAACCGCTGGACGCACCCTTGCCCAGGGTACCCTACTCAAAAGGCCTGCCTGGTTAAAGAACTCCAGGTTCAATCCCGACACACAAACCTCCTTAATTAACAAGCCTGTGAAGGAATCGGCAAAAAAGGAGCTAGAGACTTTAAAGTCACATAGCCAGATTAAGGCTAAACCTTTTCACCAGCGTGGCGGCCCTAATGCCCGCCGGTCCTTTCGTGGCCAATACTTCTCCCGCTCGACCCCCCAAGGTCAGTGCGGCTCGGGGTACCCCCTGCTCCTCTGGTCAGCGCTGCTCTGGCAACTTCCAGTACCAGCAAAGAGGCTCTCGTAGGGGCAAGGGCAGAGGCAGAAACTGTACTCCCAGAGGCTCCCCGGCCTCCACCTCCAAGTGACTCACCGGTACAGGTTCCCTCCCATGCTTCCCCAGTCGGGGGTCGCATGTCTTCATTCATCCACACCTGGGAGGGGTTCACTTCAGATCAGTGGGTACTAAAGACCGTTGCCCATGGGTATTGTATCAAGTTTTCTCCGACCACCTCGCTACCACCCACCAAGAAGCAGACACTTGTCGCCAGAACACCCGCGCATCCTGCTGGAAGAAGTTAAAGTCCTGCTGGAAAAGGGTGCCATCGAAGTTCTACCCCTTCTCCAGGTAAACAACAGTATTTATTCAGTGTACTTCCTTGTACCCAAAAAAGATCTCACCATGCACCCTGTTTTATACCTGTGCCGTGCGAACAAGTATGTCAAACCTGAAAAGTTCAGGGTGACAACACTTCAGGAGGTAATCCCACTGGTGCAGCAGGGTGATTACATGGCCACATTGGACATGAAAGATGCATACTTTCATATTTCAATGTTGCCAGCACACAGAAAGTACCGAAGGTTCCTGATAGAGGACACCCACTATCAGTTCAAGGTTCTCCCCTTTGGCATCGCCTCAGCTCCAAGGGTGTTCACGAAGGTACTGGCGGTAGTAGCTGCTCATCTGCGCAGGCAGTCCATTCCAGTATATCCTTACCTCAACAACTGGCTCATTACAGGGGAGTCGTACGGAACATGCCTAACAAATACCCAGAGGACAGTAGATCTCCTCTTCAGCCTAGGCTTCTTGATCAACGAGAAAAAGTCCAGTCTAGACCCCAGCAAAGTAAAACAGTTTCTGGGGGCTCTGATTCGGACAGAAGATGGGCTCGTCTTCCCCTCCAACAAGAGGGTCCAAAACATGCTGTTCCAGATCCCTCACTATGTAGCCAGTCACCAGGTGACTGTACGCAAGGCCATGCAACGGATGGGGATGATGGCTTCCTGCATCTTCCTAGTTCCTCACGCGCATCTGCGCTTGTGCCCCATGCAAGAGTGGCTCTCGAGCAAATGGTGTCGGGCCAGTGGGACAATATAATAGTTGTCTCGGCAGCCCTCGTTCAGTCTCTGCAGTGACCCTTCTGCAGGGGAAAACCTTCACCAAACTGGCAGTACAGGCCACTCTCACAACAGATGCATCTCTATCGGGGGGGGGCTCACCTGCTTCAACAGACAGCGCACAGCGTGTGGTCTCCAGCAGTAGCGTCCAATCACATCAACCTGTTTGAACTGCTAGCAGTGTTCAAGGCCCTGAAGGCTTTCCAGACACACCTCCAGGAGAAGACAGTTCTAGTCCTCACAGACAGTACCACGGCCATTTACTACTTGAAGAAACAAACAAGGGGGCACTCACTCTCTATGGCTATCCAGACTGTCCCAGAACATCTGGAAGTGGGCACTCAAACACAACATGTTCCTCCTCTCACAACATGTTCCAGGGAAACTCAATATTCTGGCAGACGTACTCTGCAGAGACTTCCCCCTTCCCGTAGAGCACGAGCGGCGGCTACAAGAGGACATTTTACTCAGTGTCTTTGCAGAATGGGACTTCCCAGAGATCGACTTATTTGCCACCCTGGAAAACGCTCAATGCCCAGACTATGCCCCCAGATACCCACAGAACTGCTCCAAGGGCAGCGGTCTCTGGATAAGATGGTCCGGGAGATTTGCATATGCTTTTCCCGTAATTCCCCTTCTGAACAGAATAGTGCACAAGATGCACCAGGAGCCAGTCACGATGATCCTCGAGCCCCTATGTGGGCCCGCCAGCCTTGATTCTCCCATCTCATGGCAATGTCAGTCTCCCTTCCCAGGAAGCTGCCATGTCTGTACAACGTGCTGTCTCAAGATCACAGAGAATCAGTACAAACATGCCCACAAACACTCAACTTAGCAGCCTGGCTCCTGAACTCAGAGTTCTGGCACCTTCCTGGACATACTCAGGGAGGCACCGAAACCGGGGGCACCAAAACCTAACACCAGACATTGCTAGTCCAGTAAGTGGAAGTGTTTTGTTACCTGATGTAATACCAAGAGCATCAATCCAATTGATTGCTCCCCTAAAGATATAGTCCTGTATCTAACTCACCTCTTAGATTCAGGACTGGTTTTCAGTTTTCTAAAGGTCAACTTTGTGCTCTTTCGGAGTACACCACGTCCCAGCTCAGGGTTTCGTTGTGGAAGATTCCTGTGATTAAAGTCTTTATGTAGAGGGTAAAGAGACTTCATCCCCCTATCTCCAACCCAAGTCCCGGATGTGACCTGAATGTTGTTCTTACCAGACTAATGGGACCTCCCTTTGAACCATTGCACAAGGCTAGCCTTAAGGCACTCACCTACAAGACCGCCTTCTTAGTGGCAATCACCTCTATAAGGAGAGTTAGTGAACTGCGGACCCTTTCAGTTCAGGCCCCTTCATCACGATTCACAAAGACAAGGTGCTTTTCTGCACACACCCACGCTTTGCACCCACATTTATCTCAAAGTTCCATGTAAACCATTCCATAGAACTACCCACCTTTTTCCAGAACCCCACTAACGTGGCAGAAAGAAGACTCCACACACCAAATTTGAGGAGAGCCGTAATTTACTATCTGGAAAAGACAAAGCCACTAAGAAAGACAAACCAGTTCTTTGTACCAGTCGCAGCTGGTAGAGAAAGGGACCCTCTCTCTAAGTCAGCTATTTCCAAGTGGGTCGTAAACTACATCACACTGTGTTACACTCTTGCCAGGAGATATCTACCCTTCACACCTAGAGCGCACTCGATTCGGGGCACTGGGGCTACCATAGCATTCATTGCAAATGTTCCTCTAGATTCCATTTGCAAAGCAGCAACCTGGAGTTCTGTACACACCTTTACACAACACTACTGCCTGGATACACACTCTAGGTCTGATTCTCAGGTGCGACAAGCAGTGCTAAGACATCTCTTTGCTACTGTTCCTTCACACATCCCACCACCAACTCTGGGTACTGCTCGCTAGTCTATGCACAGCATGTGATTCTAAGCAGATCCACAAGCATCAGAAGACATACATTACTCCCCATAATCGTATTTCTAATGATTGTAGCTGCTTAGATTCACATGCGTCCACTCTTCCGGCGCTCTTGGAGTAGAAGGAACATAGACTTCTTACACCTTCTCTCTTCTGTACTTGCTCACGCAGACTTTAAGGCTCCCTCACAGCAGAAAAAAACAACCAGTGAGACCTCGAAGCGTGAGGGATTTTGGGTACACTACACGTCACGTTAGAGATAGTGTTACAGCCATGCCCATTTCGATGTCCCATTCGATCTTAGAAAAAAAGATGCAATACTCTGCGATTACAACTAGATGTCGGACTGTATCCACAGAATGTGAATCTAAGCAGATATAGTCATCAGAAATACGATTACGGTGAGTAATGTATGTCATACAGGGGGGAATGGCTTTAGATAACCATCTGAGCTTGATGTAATACCACTTGCCCCGTTCACGTGACACACACCACCTTATCACCTGGAGTTTTCCAACACATCTGATAGTACTAAAATGGAGGACTCAGCAGTCACGTGATCGCTCCTCAGACAGCTGAACTAGCTTTCATGATATAGTGCTGCACGTGTACATAGGCATACCTGGGCATCGGATGGTGGCTTACTTCATCCTCACACAGCCTTATGTGCCCCCTTTGTTGAGATGGATTTCTAAAATCAGCCCTGGGGGACAGATTTTGGGAGGACACCACAATTATGGTGATAAAGGAGCTCTGAGAGTTTAGCCAAAACCCAATCAAGATAGTGTGGAGAGCAGTCAAGGCGTGATGCTCAAGGAGTACACACAGGATAATACTCAATAATTCAGCTTAGACTGTTATAAAAATACAGTTATTTATTTAGTCCTTTACAACACACACAAAATGTAATTAGCAGTTAGTATCATCACACAACACTCTATAATACAAATATATGCAATCACCAGTATATTTATTCACTATACATCATCAAATAACTTTCCATATAAAGCAGGTAAATAATGCAGATGCACTTCAAAAGATGAGAACCAGTCACAAATCCCATTCCCTAACTTTAGTAGTCCAAACCCTAAGAGGTATGGGGCCTATTGCCCAATGTCCCAGGTCCCAATACAAGGATTCTCACAGGTATGTACTATCTAGAAGGATACATTGGGCTTGTGGTGGTGATTCAGAATAGTTTCAAACTATTTAAATGTTCAATAACAATTTACCAGAAGACAGGTAAGTTCTCCTCTCACTTCCAAACCAAAGGCTAACCCTGGGGCAGTCCAGGTACGTCCTTCCAGCCACAGTCACAGAAGCTGCTCGATGACAGGTTCCCTTGAAGACAGGAAGCTGACATTCGGGGAGAATGCAACTAGCAGCACAAGCTGACAACCACCAAAGTTTCAGGGTTTAACGCAGAATGGCAAAGGTTCTGGTGAGGTAGCCCACGTGGGAGCTGTTCAGTCAGCTAGGCAGTCCACGGACACCTCTGAACAGCTCTGAGTAGCAGACCTTCTGAAACCAGATGTGTGGACTGGAACTGGACAGGCCCAGCCCCGTTCCTGGACCACACACACAAAAGCTCACTATTCTGCAAATGCAGCAGCTTTCACTGGAAAATGCATGACCTTATAAGGACTTTCCTGAACTGAGAAGGCAGGAAGAAGGCCAAACTACAATATGGCCAATGAACCAGCGAACATCTCGTGGCACTGCCATTTTAGGGCACTAGCCACGTTTAGTAGCCGAATGTGCACACCAAAAATAATGCTAAAACGTAACCTCTGCCACCAGCTTGTCTTTAGACTCACATAAAAGTAACCAAAAATCCCATGTGTAAAAGGCAAGGGTGATACAAAAGTATTATCCATCTTGTACTGCACTACAAGGTGCTGTGTGCAATGTAAAAATACAAGAATTCAAAAAGGGAACCTAAGTTTCCCAGTACTTATAGTCTGAAGGACAGATCATTTTGCCTATAACAAAAGACCAGAAGACACGGGAAGTGAAGTTGAAGGCTCTTCTAAGCTTCAAAAAAGTCAGGACAGGATCAAAAATCGAGCAAAAAGAATGGGGTTCTATTGGAATCTATGGAGGGAAAGTTGTAAAAAGAAAATCTTTCGTAACACCATTGCATTTGCCAACCAATCAGTCTTTAGTCCACACCACCACCTCTTAGCATGGATGTGGCTCCTATGTTATTGCCACAATGTCTGCTGTTCTGCACCGTCCCAAGGCTCATGTACGTCCACGAACCTAAAGTAAAATGCCACTGGCTTCCACCGTAATCTGCTTATCCACTGGCACTGACTCACCACACCCCTCACATCCACAATGCTACGTCACACTCAAGTGTTTCAGAAAGTTGCAAAACTTGACCAACCAGAGCAAACATGCCCATGAATTACCACGTTCTAGCGTCATGTAAGGTATCAAACCCGAAACACCTTGAGTGAACAGGCCCATTCTGGCAACATCATTTTTGGTTGTTGTGGAAGATTAAAACAGTGGGTCCTTCCCAGATAATTGATTCATGAGGGAACCCCACATGGAACAGATTGAAACATCACCAACGCAGACAGCCATCACTGCCATTATGCAATTATTCACTCAGTGCACCTGGTGCAGCTCATATGCAAGTTTCTAAAAATGTAATTATTCCCCCGCTCCCCTCCTCCTTTCAGGGAATTGCCCTCTATCAGCTTTGCACTTCCAAGTAGGAAATCATTATTCACCCTGTCCTTCATATCTGATACAACGCAACAGACATTGATTCGTAAATACCTCTGTGGGGTAGACCTTCCCTTGACAGGAAGCCCTCGTCTTGCATATCATTTTGCATCAGATCCCCATGTCCAGTTCCTAGACAGTTGAGTATTTTCCCCAGTTGGATCAAACGAACAGGTCATCAAAAGTCCAAGTTGGGTCTTCCATCACAAGCTTACAGAGGTGTATGGACTTTCCATGATGTACTGAGCGATCCTGGAGTAAGGTCAATTCAAGCGTGTACAAACAGAATGGATTTATTATTAAACAACCGTCTGTCCTTAGGTTAGTAGGTAATGTCCTAAGTCATTCTAGGCCGTTGATAACCTTCCTAAGCCAACATCATCCACACATGCGGAGCACCGCCATCCTGATGGAAGAGTAGCTGAAATCCTAAAAAGGATACTTCTATAAGGACCTAACTCAGAATATAGAAGAGGAAAGCATCTGATGTGGAAACTTGAACTTTGGATAATATAAGATAGCCCTAGTAATGCACAGACTCTCTGTCCTACAAGGATTAACCCATCTACATCAGTCTCAAAGGAGAACTTTGGGACTTATTTATAGCATGGGCAATGGCCCACTTTAAATGCAATTTGTAACTATACACATGGAATGTAGCCACGAACCAATTTGCAACTAATGTGACGGTGTGGTATGAGTATATGGAAACTTTATACTTTGAGACAGAATTTGACTAAGCAATGGTTGCTAACATCTAAAATCGTGAAGTAACAATAGCAGGAGGTATTGACGACTAATGGAATGTTAACCACACTGCTACTAACACACAATAACCTGTATTTCTAAACAGGGTAATTGGTTTTAAACTCTTTGAATTCTTTTGCTATGCATTGACAAAGCCTGGCACGGCCACCGGAGAAACATTAGCATGTGTCACCATTTGGATGATGTTGGTGAAGGTTATTAAAGGCCTAGGATGACTTAGGACTGTACCCACGTACCTAAGGACAGAAGTTTTTTTAATAATAAATCCATTCTGTTTATACACACTTGAATTGATCTTAATTAACACTGGCGCGGAACTACAGCTAACTAATCTATATTTTTACGTACGAGGGCATGATATGTACAATGATGGCACGGCAGACAGGATTAGGGGAGGAACAATTTGATGAGCTAGTGGTTGGGCCCTTTGATTGTGAATACGTTCAATCTTTAGGACCATCCTGAATGCATGAATGTTTGTGGTGTTTTTTATTTCAGGGTGCAAGGAGCCCAGGTGGTGGGAGACAAGGAGGAAGAAGGAACGGAAACAAGAGGATGCACCTAGTGGGCAATAGACGGTGAGATTGAAAAGGAAGCTGGAGCAGAGGGTGTGTGGTGGGTAGTATCAGATGACAGAAGCATCCATGTGAAGAGGCTAGCCCAGGAAGAAATGTGAAGACCAGTATGAGAAATGTGAAGAGGGACCAGTTGTGCAGAGAGCCAACCAGCATAAAGACGTTGCAGAAAGATGGCTGAAGCACAGGAAGGGTAAAGAAGAATACAATCAGAACATTGAGGGTTGTTTTACAGGGCGGAAAAGAGCATAGTGGGTGGCCCAAGGAGTAGTCATGTCAAGTGATTACTAAAGCGGAAGGAAAGATAAGGAAAAGTGGTGTCATATAGTGTCCTTCTGACAATGATGTTGGCCTAGCCTCGTGTGGCCGTGCAAGAGGAAGGGGTGGCGGGTGTTAGTGGGAAAGGGGAATAGGAAGATGCAGAGAGACCCATCGTGATGATGGGTGCAGGTCGGAAGTACCAGTTTCCTATGTGCTGATACGGAGACATGTTTGTGGGGGTTGGGATTGTATGCCAGATCAGTTAGACGTACTGCTATCCCTTCAGTTTGCAAAGCAGCGACTGTTTGTTTTTTTTGGTTTTGGTTGCTGATAGAAAAGAATAAGGTTGGGTGTATTATTAGCTTACTAGACCCAGTGGGCCATCTGATGAGAAGTGAGTGAGGTGTAAAATTGAAAGATTTTAGTGGTGAGAATTTAGATGGGGGATGAGAGGAGTGGGGGCGGGGGGTAAGGTTAGAGTTCAGGCTCTACTTTGGTCTTCGGTTATGGAGCCTATTCTTAGTTTGAGATTGAGAGCTGCTCCAGAATTGTGTTGTAGGCAGGATCAGGATCCAGAAGTTAGCATATGAGAAAGTCACACTTTTGCAATGTAACTGGCAATCAGTAAATCATGACCGAGACCTTCTACTGGACTAGTCCAAGATTCAGATCAACCTTCATTTGAATATTGCCTGAAACGCCTGCAACCATGGTGCTACAGGGATTGAGATCCGATGGTCCTCTTCCCCCAGTACAGTGTTTAGGAATCATACTGACCGAGTGCTGCACCTAAGAGAGCCAGGAGAAGGACAGAGTGAGTGGCAAGAAAGGGGCCTTGTAAAAAGAAGCCTGCAAAGTCTTCAAACTTTCCTCTCAGCCCAACTGAGTTATGAAGCATGTGCTTACATTTAAAAAGAAAGTCGAAGGACAATGGCAACAGAGTGTCATTGGACCGAACTTCTTTTATAGTCAAAACACCTGCTAATGCCAAGGAGCATGGACGTCAATTAGGGGTTGTCCGGGGTGCCAGCTACTGCCCCTGGCCATCCCCTTGCCACCTAACCTTTCCTCTGTTCCAGGAGACAGAGAATCACCAGTTTCAGATCAAGGTAATTCATGTGCATGTGCAAGGCAGCCATGAGAGTATGTTTCTGATCCTTCCGCAGAGTGTGAATGCACAGTGTAATGATTGCTCTGTGCATGGTGTGTCACTGTGTGACATCAGCAGATACTTGCCAGGAGTTAACTGCCCTCTGTCAGGTCTTTTAAGAAGAAGTGCCTGGCACGCTTCACAATTGCCCAGGTCTCCTTTGCTTTTCTGACCATGAGTGGTAGAATACACTGCACATACTCCAGAGACTTCAGACGGAGCACAGCTTTCATCATCCCCAGCTCTTTCCAAGTCTTTCAGGAAATGTTTACTTCCCTAGTTTGCAGTGCTAAGAAGAAGACTAGTGTATTTCTAGGGGGACTCAAACCTCCTACCTGCTGCAATCCCCTATTCAACCATTGTGTGGATAGACATGGGGGGACTGAAGTGATGCCGGAGTCCATGGGGAGATCGGGGTGATGCAGGGGACGAAGTGTGAGAGGAGAGAGAGGGGCTGAAAGAGAGCAAGGAAGAGACTGGGTGAGTGGAGAGAGAAAGAGGGAGCTAGAGGGGAGTGAAGTGGAGACCGAAAGAAAGCAGAGAAGGATAGAGGGCTAATGAAGGTAACAGAGAGCTGCGGGAGAGATTGTGTGACAGAATGCCATCTGTGCAGGTAGGCAATCCTGACCTTCATTGAGTTTTGTAACAAAATGATGCTGGTAATTCTGCCTCTAAAAGTGAGCACTGCTAATCAGGCTCACATTCATAATGCTCCATGCTGAAAAGTATAGTTCAACCATTGTACTTTGCTAGGAACTGTCTACTGATACCCCCAGCATTTGCCCTACATTCTGGCAATATGACAGCTACAGAGTAATATGTGAATTCCTGCAAACAGCCTGCTGGAACTGTGGGCAATCCTGATTCAAATTATACAATTCACATCCCCAAGACCCGGCGGCAGACAAATACGTATAAGCCATATATGGGAGGGAATGGTGGCCTATGGGAATGTACTGTTATACTGGCCAAAATCCTTTTGATGTCATTTTATTGTCAGGTTTCTAGTGACTCGTCCAACTCGAGTTTTGTGAACCCTTGTCTGGGGCTGTGTTTTACCCAAACAGACCATTTGAGTTCAGCCCTAGAAGCCTTCTTTGTTCTCTATGGAAGGGCTTGTCGCTTTTTCCAAGGGAACAGGATATAAGGGAGTTCTCTGGGAAGGCAAGCCCTGCCAGGACAATGGAGACATCACACCAGAGTGGACATTGCTGGAGACTATTTGATGCAAGGCAGACAGGGGACAGGGAAGAGTTAGAGTAGCTCAGGAGAGAAGTTGCATACGAGAGGTTGTACCATCACGGGATTTCGTAAGCCACTCACATTTCATGTGCCTGCTCCCCACTTCCTGCAGACAAAACACTCTCGATCTGACATCAACAGGAAAAGACCCTTACTGAAGCCTGGAAATTGACCAATCTGCTGTGACAAAATGGGCCTCATTACGAGGTATGGCGGTAAGGTAAAAACGATGCCGGTATGTAAATACCGGCATCGTCCATCGTCCCGTTGCATTCCGACCCGCAAACCCGGTATTAGCGGCACACTAAACAACGGTGCCGCTAATAGCGGCATAGGCGCGTACACGCGCCCCTTCAGGGAGCAAGTACCGGCATGCCGGTAATAGGGGGAAATTCCAACCCACACATACATGCAAATACCGGCATCGCGAAGCCGGTAATCACGGGCAGCACAATGCCGGCCATACAGGCATCGCGGACCACCCGCAAACAGCAAGCAGGATACAAGGCAGCTGCCACCGGTGCACACAATCACCACAGGTGGAGCCAATGGAGGCTGTGCTAGTATAAACTGAGCACACCCACACACCACAACTCTCCCCCCCAGGTGTAGGCAATGTAGAGTGGCCCAGTACAAAAGGAGCACACCTACACACCACACCCCTTCCTACACCAAAATGCTACCACTAGCAGTTGCAATCATGGCGCTGGAGGACATGCCTATACTGCTACAACTACAGCAACAACAGCAACAACTACAACAACCACAGCAGCAAGAACAGGCAGCACAGAGGAGACGCAGGAGGAGAAGGAGGGTGAGACAGGCCCAGCAATTACCACCAGGGCAGCCACCACTGCCTCGCAGGCAGCCACCAATACCTCGCACCAGACCCAGCCCATTCAACCTAACCCCTGAGCAGATCCACACCCTGTACCAGCTGGACCGTGACACCATCACCACCATAATGGACATGATACAGAACGACATTGCCTGCCACATAGAAATACGCACTGCCATCCCCCCACTACTAAAGGGGGTGTCCGTGCTACACTTCCTAGCCACAGGCACCTACCAACACACAGTGGGCCAGCTGCATGGCATTTCACAACCACTATTTTCACGCATGCTGAACCAAGTACTGGATGCCCTCCTGAAGCACGCAAGCACCCATATATCCCTACCACGAACTGACCAGGAGATAGCCGAAACCAAAGTAGGCTTCCAGGCACTGGCAGGCATGCCCAATTGTGTTGGTGCCGTTGACTGCACCCATGTAGAATTGGTAGTCCCCCATGCCATAGAGGCGGTGTACCGCAATCGCAAGCAATACCACTCCATCAATGTACAAATGGTATGTGACTCCAGCAAGATCATCACCCATTGCTGCGCCCGATTTCCTGGATCCACACATGATGCCATGGTACTGCGCAACTCCACGCTACCCCGTCACATGGAGCGACATGCTGGTCCATGTGCCTGGCTGCTCGGTGAGTTGCACAACAGGCCCATGGCCATGCTGTGGGGTACAGATGTGTGCGGATGCAGAAGTGGGGTGGCCTACTGCACCAGGGTGGGAAAAGGGGGGGGGGGGTAAAAGGTCACCAGGGCTCCAATAGCCAGTGAGTGGAGAATGCATGCAGAGCTAAACACTCCTCACCTGAACCAACCAAACGGAACAGGACACATCACTGGGCCACATATCACAAATAATGCATATGGATGATAATAAGAGGCACAACCAGGGCACCATGCTGTTGGCAAGCAATGCATGACTGAATAGGATGGCAACTGTGCCAATGCGGCTAGTGTGACCATGCATAGCAAACAATAACCTGCATAAATTAGAGACTAAACATTGTCGCAATACCACAGCACATCTGCCTCAGCATGCAGGAATACACCCTGCATCATCTAGTTAATCCCATCCAGTGTACCACACCTCATTACAGTATACATTGCATCTAGGTGATTATTTTCTACACGTACAGGGACATGTGCATGCCTACACCAAGTAGCTGCTGCCATGACTGTGCTCCCTGAAGGTGGCAGTTCAGAGTGACACACACCGATTTGTTTCTTCTTGCAGGTGATGGAGGATATCCCTTGAGGCCTTGGCTACTTACCCCTGTGCGGAACCCGCAGAACAGCCATGAAGAGGAGTACAATCGTGTGCACACTTGCACAAGTGTTGTCATTGAGCAGGCCTTTGGCCTGCTGAAGGCGCGGTTCCGCTGCCTAAGCAGGTCTGGTGGGGCACTCCTATATAGGCCTGAGAAGGTTGCAAAGATCACCATGGCCTGTGTCATGCTGCACAACATGTGCGTCCGAAGGAATGTACCACTGCCACCTGACATTGACATGCATGGGCCGGGTGAGGATGAAAGGGCCGGGTGAGGATGAAGGGGGTGGAGACAGAAGCGAAGGAGCCTCCCTGCCAGTACGTGATGCACGGGATGGCCATGCTGTTCGCCAAGCACTAATTGACAAATACTTTTGAAATGCATGACGTGATATGGTGAACATAATCCCCTCACAACGCCCTCTAAACTCCCTCTAAACTCCCTTACCCACCCCACAAACCCCAGAAAATACCCCTCTAAACTCCCTCACCCACCCCACAAACCCCAGAAAATACCCCTCTAAACTCCCTCATCCACCCCACAGATCCCAAATCTCCCCATATGTGCAACAAACAGTGTTCCCTTCACCAATGTAGTTCTTCTAAATGTCATTGCCTGTACTGTTATTTCTCTGCAATTTTTGGGTCTGGGGGTGCCATGGCCGAGCGCCGTATGCTCCTCCGCGTGAACCACAAAGGGCTTGATTGCGCCGAGGTGGAAGGGGTTGTTGTAGTGGAGGTGTCAATTGTCAGTCCCGTCGCTGGCCCAAGGTGTGGCCGCTGCATTTGCGGGAGATTTGCAAGAAGGGCCTGTGTGAGTGACCCCATGCACTCCCTGAAGGCACACGTAGATGCCTCCACAGCAGCAGTATTGGCTGCAATGGCCGTGGCAATGGCCCTCATGGCCGCATGATTGGGCCGCATGATTGAGGTTTGTGCTCCTGATTGTATCTGCATGCTGTTCGAGGGTGTTGGCAAGCATCTGTTACGCTCACCTGGTTCCCACAGGGGCGTCGATCGGACCCGGACAGCTGTGGTCTCCACCAACGTGATGCGTAGTGAAGAGATGACAGTCTGGACTGGCACGCCTAATCTTGTCTGCTGGACTCGTAGAAGTATTTTTCCTGCAAGCGGAGAAAGGGATTTAGCCACCCGTGGACTTTAGTGATGGCCCCCCAACAGTTCTCGTTCTCCCCACTAATCACCTCCGATATTCCCTTTTGGTAACCTCACCTTATGTTTTTAAATGAGGAGCTCTCCATCCTGCATGGCATGCAGGGGCGCGTAGATACCAGTTACTTCACTGGGTTGAAGGTACTGGAGGAGTTCCGGAGGAATATTGACTCCAGTGTCTATAAAGTTCAAAGAGTTCAATATGTCCGATGTTCACTCTTGTTCCATTCCCTCGTTAGGTTGCAGCTGGGTCCAAAAGAATATTGCCTGGAGGCAGCTGATGGCGTTCAGGTAAGAGTCTGTATTACCAAACACTGTCCGGTAAAAGTTGCATGAGTTTAACTTGCTGTTTTCTCTCCCTTTATAGGTGCGGCATAGGAAGATGCGGCGAATTAAAGAATAATACCTCTGGTGGTAAAGCAGGTAAGCCTATGGTGGCAAAGAGATTGCCCTTGTTGGTTTTCTCGGCTCACCTTGTTATTCCTTTTCTTTTCCCCCCAGGTGCTGGGTTTCGATGAAGAAAATGATGGAGGCAGCGCCGAGTCGAAAGATGCGGTGGACTGGCGAGTATAACGCGGCGCTGCTGCTGGCGAAGCGACGCGTGCTGAAATAATGTCCTTTCCAGGCTCGGAGATGTGCTGGGTCCGGAATCAGGTAAGGAATCAAATAATGTCTGTGATCTAACCTCTTCTCCTTTCTTTGCCTTTTGTCTAGGAGCTTCCGGATTCGAGGCGGGCGTAGCAGAAGACTGGATGCTGACTTGCAGACACGGTGAGCGTCACGCTGCTGGATGCAGAATAACGCAAAGCATGGGCTGCTGTTCAGGCGTGGTTTAAATAGCCTGCAAAGTAGTCCCAGGTAAGAAGTTCCCCAGAACCACACCCGAGTGAAAAATAGTCCCTGTAATAAAATAGTCCCATCCAGGCCTCACGTTGGCTTGGACTCATTTGCAGCATGGTCTGCATAAGGTAAGTAAAGTCTATGAGCCTGGCGCCAATGGCGCCAGGACTGATTTCTATGATGAGCCTGGCGCCTAAGGCGCCAATGAGTATCTGGATGCCTGCTCCCGGGGCTGATGGGCTCGATCCGGATGCCCGGGGGTAGGCATCATGACGAGCATGGTGAGTTCCGCGTCAGAAAAACGCTGCTTTCTCTTCCTTTGGGAGGATTTCCTGGTGGCCTTCGACATCCTGCTTCTGTTGTGGCACACAACAACACGAGAGTAGTGCTGATTATGGAGGATGGCAATGGATTGTGTTTTTAAGGATGGCCGCCGGCCCATTTCCCGTTCCTGCGCGATGATGTAATTTTTGGGTCCTTTTTTTTGCAAACACGGTAATACTGTGCCGGTATTACCGTGCCGGTATTTAGTGGTTGTTATGACGCGGTTACGGAATGGGCGGCACCCGCAATGCCAGTATAGGGGGGTTGGTGGCCCATTACCGGCATGGCGGTTTTGCCAATACCGGCATGGAGGAACGCACATTCTCGCGCACTCGTAATCACCCGCTGTTAGCGGGTTCATATGGGCACGGACTCGCACGTTCCGGCATGCCGGTATTGAACACGCTGTTACTGGGATACTCGTAATGAGGCCGACTCTGTAAGGGGCTGCTACCTCACCCTTATTTTGAAACATCTTTCGACATCAGAAGAAGAAGGTTCTTTATTGGGTACTGTCTGCCCAAAGTCCTCTACCATAGAGGTGAAGATAAAGACTCCAAGGAGAGCGGTAGATCCTCCTCTCAGCCATCCTATAGGACCATTTGAAGCAAACAGCAGGGGCGTTGCTAGGGGGGGGGCTAAGGGGGCTATAGCCCCTGATCTTTTGGTTGTAGCCCCGGATAGAATCTCAGGAGCTACAGCCGAAAGACTAGCTAGCCCCCAGTCCCAACAGTTCTGACATCAGCGTAGCCCCGGGTCTTTTCCAAACCTAGCAACTCCCCTGACAAACAGCAAAGCCTACCTGCAGCCCAAACACTGGCAACTAGGATCCTGCTCAATGGAGGTGATATCCCCTGCAAGGGCTTTATGGCAACCTTCCTGGCTGAGGAGGGCAGATGAAAGACCCCCTTGTCCCTGGGGGCGCTGGATGGGGTTGTTTAGCAACGGCGATGCCAAGGAACAGCTCTGGGCTCTGTATCCCACCGTCAACCGCTTTTGAGTTAACCACTTTCGAGTCATTTTCGAGCAGCTACAAGAGTCATGGAGCTGACTTTGATACTCACTGCCTTTTTAAAATTGCTTTGAGCAATCTAGTCGCTGACGCAAGCATCGCCTGCCTGCACTCCAGCCGTCTCGAAGATGATCCTGCTGCAGAACCGCATTGCATCAGCTGGGCCTTGTTGAACCACGTTGACAACTTCCAACCTCCAACTCGATTGATTTGGAGCAACTGGCTCGACTGCTTTGACGCTGACTTTACCCATTGACTCAGATAAAGGTACTCATAGTAGTTCTGTCCCCCCAGCCTGGTTTTAAGGGCCCTAGAAACATTTAAGACCCCACTCTTTATCGTTAAAGACATCCTTTGAGCTTAAACATTGCTGACGAGAGTTTTGCCTTTCTACTCCTTTCTACTCCAGTCTTCGAGTGTTCCCTCTACTTATTTGTGTACTCTGGGGGGCTTGATTCTCTGGAGTGTCCTACTCTGGGGTCCCCGCTATGGTGGTCCTCATACCAGTGACTAGATCTATCCCTTGGATCCCCATACTGATAAACAGTGACCTTGTGGTGAGGAGGCTTGCTAGCCCAAAGATTTTCTTCTGGTGTAGCGCCTCCACGGGGAAAGATTATATTGGCAGAACCGGCTTACATTGGCCTCTGTTGCCCTAAGAGGGAAGGGTATCACACAAAAACAACGAAAAAAAACCCTGAATGCACGTCTACTGTGCTTTCGCAGGAACTAAAATGTTGAATCCCATTGTACTGAACTAGAGGGGCGGGAGTTGCAGGGGTGTCCCCCACTCCCCATGTACGGTATAATGGGTTCAGGGGTTGCAGGGGTGTTTCTCGCAGTCACAAGGCAGGGATTGGGGCACTTACACATAGATGCGCAATCTATGTGATCACTGTGCAGCTCCATTGCCGCATTCGGAATTTCCTTTTGCTGTATTTTGGGCAACGCAGGAATCGCATAGATCGGTTGTATGTGATTTTACCGAAACATGTTTTATCGAGGTAATTTTTACCAAAACCAAAATAAAGCAAAAATACCACATTTTTATTTGGGGGGGATTAGCCCCCCAAAAACCCATTTAAATTATGTTTTAACCCATCCCAAACCCCTCCCCACCTGTTTTAATCCCTTACCCTTACACATCTTTATGTACATATATATATATATATATATATATATATATATATATATATATATATATATATATATATATACATATATATGTATATTTACTTATTTTCGGTATTTTTTCGGTATTTTGGTTTCGGAAAATCTTACCTCGGTAAAACATTTTTCGTTACAATCACAGGACCCCCATAGATCCAGGTGAAGGAAGTATACCTGTAAGGCTGTGCGTTTCAGCTTTGTGATTGGTATCAATGCTAGTTTAGTAGTGCTGTGGGGCTGAGCATGAGTTTACAAAGCACTACTTTACTTCCCTTTTGTTACAGAGCAGGAGTCATATGAGAGAGCGAGAAAAGAAGTAAGTCGAAAATGGAGAAGCAGTAGAGGAATGGTGGTGGAAGGCAATATGAGGAGGGAGACAAATACGGGAGAGCTTCAGGAAGAACACGAGACGGGGTGGGCAGGCCCAAGAAAAAACAGATGCAGAAGGTGAGGGATGGAGAGGAAAGTGACCAAATGCAAATGGTTCAAAGGGCAGAGAGAAGGGAGGGCCGGAACAGAAGTGGGAGCGAGGACAAAGAAGGGACAGCGGCAGCAAGTGAGAGTGGAATGTGTATTGTATTGTATTGTATTTATTTATAATGCGCACCTAACCCAGGGGTAGCCAGGCACAAAGGCAGCAAGAGGGTTGCAAAACTTAGTTGCATACAGTAGGGTGAGGTCCAGCTGCGGTTACAGTGCCGGACGTATCACGGCAAATAGGAAGGGTAGAACATATACACTATAGGCACTACTATATACATATTTACATTCAATGAGGTAAGGAGCCACATGGTAGTGGCGCATCTGGGCATCGGAAGGTCGTTATGAGTGGAGAGATTTGAGCCAGTGGACAGTCCTGGCTCTGAACTGGTGGTAGGGTAGGTCCTCCCTGCAGGTAGGAGGAAGGGAGTTCCAGAATTGCGCTGCTTTTACTGGAAAGCTATTGCCTCCAGACATTGTACGTTTGAACCTGGGCACCAGGAGGTTAGAATTGGCCGTTCTCGAGGGGCGAGAGAGGGTGGGTCTAGTAAATCTGGCGATGAGGTATTGAGGGGCTGCTTGGTGGAGGCATTTATGAATCAGAGATACCGATTTAAGGAATATCTTGTCCTTGGTGGATAGCCAGTTGGCAGATCTTCTGGAATCTAAGATATGGGCTTTCTTCGGGATACTGAGGGCCGCTCTAATGGCATTATTTTGGAGGATTTGGATTTTATTTAAGATATATTTGTTACAACCTACATATAGAGCGTTGCAATAGTCCAACTTGGACAGGATCAGCGCCCTGGCCAAGGTGGTACAGTTGGTGGGGGAGAGAAAGGGTTTGGATGCCCTAATGAGTTTGCAGGTGTAGGAGGTGGTGGAGGCCATTGCATTCACTTGTTTGTTGAAGGTAAGGGTGGAATCTAGATAGAAGCAGAGGGTTTTAACCTCCTTAGCTACCTTGATCTTGTTATCGTCAATTATGAACGATGAGTATTTGTGGCCCAGCTTATTGAGGTAGTGTGTAGAGCCTAGAATAAGGAGTTCCGTCTTGTCATCATTCAGGCATAGACCGTGTGAGGCCATCCATGCCTGGATGATGAGGTACACTTTATTAACGAAGGCCAAATCCTTGTTGTAATCCCCCGACAACGGGATGAGGATCTGGGTATCATCGGCGTAATTAGTGTAGGTGATACCCAGATCATCTAGATCATCGAAAAGGGGCTTCGTGAAGATGTTATAAAGTGTAGGGGAGACGCAAGATCCTTAAGGCGCGCCGCAAGTGATAGGTGTAGGGTCGGCTGCTGCTGACAATGAGAAGACTCTCATTGTGCGGTTATTAAGGAAGGATTGGATCCAATTGGTTGCCTCTTGAGAGAAGTGGGCAGCTTTTTGTAGGTGGTTGCACAAGATCTCATGGTCAACCAAATTGAAGGCCGCAGAGAGATCAAGGAGTAGCAATAGTGCTGTCTTACCCTGGTCTCTCAGCTCGTCTATCTGTGCCTTGAGATCTATAAGTGCAGTTTCGGTTCCATGCTGTGGCCTGAAGCCCGATTGTCGGACGCCTAGGAGATGGAAGTGCTCAAGGTAATGTCAGATCTGTTGGTATGCTATTTTGTCGATGATTTTAAGAAGGAACGGTACTGTGGTAATGGGGCGGTAGTTAGTTGAAGTGGATGGGTCTAAATTCGTTTTTTTAAGCAGAGGGAGGACCCAGGACTGTTTTAAATTATTAGGTACGGTGCCTGATGTGAAAGATGCATTTATTAGTTTGGTAATAAATGGTGCGAGATCACGGGCTGCATCCTTAACCAGTTGAGCAGGGCATAGGTTTCCGTGGCAATTTGAAGGTTTGAGGGTGAGAATAGTATTTTCTACCTCTTTGGTGGATACTTTATGGAAATTAAAGGGGGGGGTTGTGCGCTGGGGGGGATGATTGAGTCAGGTGAACCTTTTTATGGGAGGCAGTACTCGACTTAGTAGAGGAGAGCAGAGATTCTTTTTTAATGCTTATCTTAGTCTTAAGGGAGGAGATTTTGTTCGCTAGGGCATTTTGTATGCCCGTGTACCAGTTTTTATCTTTGATACACGAGTCGGGCACTTGGATCGGGGATTCAAACTCTTTAAGTATTCTGAAAAGCTCTCTAGTGTTAGATTTAGCTTGTGAGATTCGCGTACTGTAAGACGTTTGTTTGGCCAATATAATTTCTTTTCTATATTGGGAAGCTAGACTGCTCAAGTTTCTTTTGTTATTTTCTGAGGGGTAAGCTCGCCAGAGTTTTTCACAGCGTCGCTTTTCCTGTCTGAGGGCTTTAAGATGAGGCGAAAACCAGGAGTTGATGTGTTTCCGGGGCTTGCTCTTTTTTAGCTTCAAAGGGGCTATGGCATCAAGGGATGAGATCATGATTTTATTATAGATGTCCACCATCGTGAATGGATCTGTATGATCCGGGATGGCATTCAAGGTAGGTGTGATTAGCGGAATCAAGTTTTCGGGGGTGATGTTTTTTTTATTTCGGGATTGGATAGCTGGAGCTGTGCTGTTAGCTTGTGCTGGGGTTGCCTCTAGGGTGAACGAGATCAAGTAATGGTCTGTCCAGGGCTGCAGGAGTATGGCAGAGACTAGGACTGGGCAGTTGTGCACAGCTAGCCAGTCCAGAGTTGTCCCTTTGATATGGGTGGGCTCAGTGATCTTCTGGGTGAAGCCCAGTTCCTCTAGGGTGTTATTGATTGTACTGGCATTGGCGTCTGCAGGGTCGCTAAATCTTAGGTTAAAGTCTCCTAGTAAGACGTGTTGTGAGGAGTTTTTAAGATTGTTTGATAAGATGTCTGTGAGGTCTTCTTCAAATGACCCTAGAGGGCCCGGTGGTCGGTAGATAAGGTGAATGGAGATGGATTGAATATTAGATAGTGTTAACTTGGCGGTTAGAGATTCACAGGAGATAACATTAGTGGGTGATTCAATTGTAATAGGGAATTTAGTTTTGGCTATGATGGCAAGACCTCCGCCTCTAGAGGTGGTACGATCAAGTCTTAATAGCGTGTAGTCATCTGGTACCGCTAGCATAATTGCAGGGCCTGCCGTGGGGTGACCGCTAAGAAGTCCAGGACTTCGTTGTGTAGCAGGTCGGCAATGTCTGATGCATGGGCTACCATGGAGCGGGCATTTATTAGTGCACCCTTGGTCCCGAGATCTACTGGGTTTAGGGGTGGTGGCGCAGATTCGTGCATACTTTTCTGGTCACGGATGGGCTCACGGTGCAGTCTACTGTTCAATTGAAGAGGGTGCAGGGATGGATTCCTAGTCACCTTATTGTGGGCTGGTTTAGATAGAGGGTCATAGAGCCTTGGGAGCCTGGCACGTAATTTAAGGTTCCTCATGAGAACAGGGCAAGGTGTGGAGGTCATTTCAGTTAATGTGTATGGGTTATATGCGGGCTCAAGTGCTGGTAACTTGGGTAGCATGGTTAGGTATTGGCTGTCCAAGATGTGCAGTATTGATCTCAGTAACACTGTATAAAGCGCATGGACATACATTGTGATATTGGGCAAGATAGGGCTAGTACAGTGTAGTTGTTGTCCGGTAGCGTAAGGTCTAGTCTAATGGGTCACTTAAATTCGGTTTTATCAATCAAGGCACAAAGGCATAGGTCGCTAGCAGGGTGCATAGGCCAAGGGTCATCTGAATTCGATTTTAGCAGTCAGGACACAAAAGCATAGGTCACTAGCAGGGTGCAAAGGCAATGGGTCACCTAAATTCGATTTTAGCAATCAAGGCACAAAAGCATAGGTCGCTAGCAGGGTGCATAGGCAAAGGGTCATCTGAATTCGATTTTAGCAATCAGGGCACAAAAGCATAGGTCACTAGCAGGTTGCATAGGCAAAGGGTCATCTGAATTTGATTTTAGCAATCAGGGCACAAAAGGAGTGTCATGTGTGAGGCAAATGTAAGGCACAGGCAAGTAGGTACAAAATTAGGCAACACATATGTGCTAAGGCTGGTAGCAATTGTGGGCGAACAGACTCAAGTTCAAGTTGTGAGGCACAACAGAGTTCGGCTATACAGATATCCTAATGTTAGCGTCAGATGTGGGCCTAATAGGTAATGGACAGTGCCACGTATACAGGCATAGTTCAAGTGTCATTGCATAGTGATCATTAGTGGGCAGAGCAGTAGTTAGTTAGCGGGGCTGGGATGCAGTGATCAGTAGGACAAGCATTTCAGGTTAACAATGAAAGCTGGTTTTGGGCATAGCGTCAACAACAACTGACTTGGAATGGCAGATGTAATATTACAAAAGTTGCGGGTCAGGTAAAATATAATGATATGAGTCCTGCTGTAAATGCCCCTAGGGCCTTACCGTGAGAGTCTCAATGGAGCCGGAGAGGTAGATAAGGTGCAGCGCCTGTGCGCTACCATTGCACTAACAGGCGCAAACAGGGCCTTTGTACGGCCTTCGTGCAGACCGGCGGAAGCAAGGGGCTTTGAGGTGCCCGGAACGAGGCTCAGCCTCGCTGTGGTGCCGCGTCGCGCCCGGCATGGAGGAGTCAGGCAAGCGGGAGGGACATGGTCAGGCAGGCCGCCGTGTGCTCTGCAGCGGGTCTGCAGTTGCTGCGTGGGTGGTCTGCTGGAGAGGAGGGGGGGCTCCTGCCCTCTACCCTCGTCAGAGGTCGTCTGGAAGGGGGGTACTGGAGGCCGAACAGCACCTTTATAGGCCTTCGTGCAGGCCGGCGTATCCGTCTACTGGTGGAAGCAAGGGGCTTTGAAGTGCCCGGAACGAGGCTCAGCCTCGCTGTGGTGCCGCGTCGCGCCCGGCATGGAGGAGTCAGGCAAGCAGGAGGGACATGGTCAGGCAGGCCGCCGTGTGCTCTGCAGCGGGTCTGCAGTTGCTGCGTGGGTGGTCTGCTGGAGAGGAGGGGGGCTCCTACCCTCTACCCTCGTCGGAGGTCGTCTGGAAGGGCGGTCCTGGGGGCCAAACAGCGCCTTTATAGGCCTTCGTGCAGGCCGGCGTATCAGCCTACCGGCGGAAGCAAGGGGCTTTGAAGTGCCCGGAATGAGGCTCAGCCTCGCTGTGGTGCCGCGTCGCGCCCGGCATGGAGGAGTCAGGCAAGCGGGAGCGACATGGTCAGGCAGGCCGCCGTGTGCTCTGCAGCGGGTCTGCAGTTGCTGCATGGGTGGTCTGCTGGAGAGGAGGGGGGCTCCTGCCCTCTACCCTCGTCGCAGATCGTCTGGAAGGGGGGTCCTGGGGGCCAAACAGCGCCTTTATAGGCCTTCGTGCAGGCCGGCGTATCCGCCTACCGGCGGAAGCAAGGGGCTTTGAAGTGCCCGGAACGAGGCTCAGCCTCGCTGTGGTGCCGCGTCGCGCCCGGCATGGAGGAGTCAGGCAAGCAGGAGGGACATGGTCAGGCAGGCCGCCGTGTGCTCTGCAGCGGGTCTGCAGTTGCTGCGTGGGTGGTCTGCTGGAGAGGAGGGGGGCTCCTACCCTCTACCCTCGTCGGAGGTCGTCTGGAAGGGCGGTCCTGGGGGCCAAACAGCGCCTTTATAGGCCTTCGTGCAGGCCGGCGTATCAGCCTACCGGCGGAAGCAAGGGGCTTTGAAGTGCCCTGAACGAGGCTCAGCCTCGCTGTGGTGCCGCGTCGCGCCCGGCATGGAGGTGTCAGGCAAGCGGGAGGGACATGGTCAGGCAGGCCGCCGTGTGCTCTGCAGCGGGTCTGCAGTTGCTGCGTGGGTGGTCTGCTGGAGAGGAGGGGGGGCTCCTGCCCTCTACCCTCGTCGGAGGTCGTCTGGAAGAGGGGTCCTGGGGGCCAAACAGCGCCTTTATAGGCCTTCGTGCAGGCCGGCGTATCCGCCTACCGGCGGAAGCAAGGGGCTTTGAAGTGCCCGGAACGAGGCTCAGCCTCGCTGTGGTGCCGCATCACGCCCAGAATGGAGGAGTCAGGCAAGCGGGAGGGACAGGGATGGATAGTGTGGAAGGGATGGATAGTGTGGGCATTGAAGAAGGAATGCAGGAGGATAAGCAAGGGAAGAGAAGGGTCAATTGCAGGAAGTGATAAAGAAATGGATGGTGCGGGCACTGAAGAAGGACTGCAGGAGGAGAAACAAGGGAAGAGAAGGGTCAATTGCAGGAAGTGATAAAGAAATGTATGGTGTGGGCACTGAAGAAGGACTGCAGGAAGAAATTGGCAAAGAAGGGGCAATGGCAGGAAGTGAGAAAGGAATGGGGAAGGGATGGATGATGTGGGCCTTGAAGAAGGACTGCAAGAGGAGAAACGGACAGAGAAGGGGCAATGTCCGTAAGTGAGAAAGGAATGGTGAAGGAATGGATGGTGTGGGCATTGAAGGACTGCAGGAGGAGAAACATGGACAGAGAAGGGGCAATGGCAGTAAGTGAGAAAGGAATGGGGAAGTGATGGATGATGGCAAAAATGAGTTGGCGAGAGTGCAGCTTGTTCAGATTCTTTTCTTCTATGGTATAGTATTTTAGGCTTTAATTTGCTAATGATTAGTGGGGTGCAGCCCACTATTAAGTGCCACCGTGTAGGGCACTAAAGTAAACTGAAAGAAAAAGAAAGACGTAGGCTTGTCAGCCTTCTGTGTGGGCCGCACACCCTTAATACCCACTTTGGGTTAAACAATTTTCTTATATCCTTATATTGATTTAGAGCAAACTTTGACTTATATCAAATGTTTGTATTCATCCAAAAAATTTATATTTTCAAAAAAGCATTGTAGTAATTGGTTCACTTCACCAATTAGGCTAGTGCTGAGACTAGGGCAAACAATAACCATTAGAGGGAGGCAGGGGGCGGACAACATCTGCAAAACGATAGACCCGTTTCATTATGCACAGGAATCCGACCTGGACGCATTTGTCCTTTCCCTTGACTCGGAAAAAGCCTTCGATAGGGTGGAATGGAGGTATATGGAACTCCTCCTCCAGAAAATGGGCTTCGGGGCACATATTAGGAGCTGGGTGTCCGCACTCTACAGAGCCCCCACAGCAAGGGTTCAAGTGAACGGGCGGTTGTCCGAGTCCTTTCCTCTCTCGCGGGGGACCAGGCAGGGTTGCCCGCTCTCCCCTTTGATATACGTCCTCACGATGGCACCACTAGCCATAGCGATTAGAGCACACCCGGCCATCAGGGGGATTAGCAGAGGTGAGGTGGAATTTAAGTTATCCCTGTTTGCGGACGACATTCTGGCTTATATGGTGAACCCTGCCTCCTCACTCCCCCCCTTCTTGTCCCTGGTGGCCACGTTTGGGCGCTTCTCGGGGCTGAAAATGAACCCAACAAAGCCAGTTCTGCTCCCAATGAAAGAACGGGACCCAGAGATGGACCCGCTGGATAGGTTTGAAGGGATAGCAGTGAGTAAGGTCTCCATACGATACTTGGGCGTCCTGCTGACCAGGGATCTGGCCAATCTTTCTAGTACCAACTACGACCCCATAATGGCAGGAATCACATCGGACCTGAGGAGATGGGGTACGATGATCCTGTCCTGGTATGGCCGGATGACAGCGGTCAAGATGAATGTCCTGCCAAGACTTCTGTACCTATTCACAGTGCTCCCCACCATAGTCCCAGAGCAGACCTTTAGGGATCTACAGCACGCAGTCCGAGAATTCATATGGCAAGGGAAAACCCCGAGGACTGGGAGGGCGATCCTGACGCTGCCGAGGGAGGAGGAGGGGCTTGGGCTCCCTGATTTCCGCCTTTACTTCCGAGCTGCCCAGTTGAGAGTCCTCCTGGAACATATGAAAGAAGGGATGGGGACGTATTGGTTGTACTTGGAAGACATGGACACCCACCCCCTGAAGGTCAGGGTCCTCTGTGGGCCCCACGTAAGTCTATCCCGGGAAAGCTGAGAACCCATCCGACCCTGAGAGTTCTTTGGGAAATCTGGAGGGAGGGCCCACAGACGGCTTATCTTACTTCATGGCCGTCCCCGATGTCCTCCCTCTGGGGACTCCCCCTTAACCTGGGTAACAGGGGGTTTCGGAACTCTCAGATCTGGTCAGACATGGGAATGGAATGGGCGGGGCAGATGTTTAGGGAGGGAGGGGTATGGAACGGGTCAATTGATTGTATCTTATGCATCTCGGCTCTGCCCAGTTTGTAACAATAAGAAAATGCTAATAAAACCAAAGTTTAAAAAAAAACGTTGTACTGTACCTGCTGAACTGAGTGTCCCGACTACTCACCTCCATCCTCCAGAACGTTTTGGAACCACTAAAAGAACATCAGAGACTTTGGGTAGGCTAAGACTGGACTTCTACAGTTTAGTAAATACTATTGGCCTTACCTGTGAGATAACATCACTTGCTCCCTGCTTTGAAAGTTTGCATTCACGGTCTATGGACCTCATTACAAGTTGGGTGGTATACCGGCAGCAAATCCACCAGAATACCGCCCAAACAAATTACCATTCCCACCACTTGGTCCGGCAGAACTTTCACCAGATTACAAGTGGTGGTGGCTGTGTAATCCCCCCATTTCATTGGAGTCCATTGTACTCAATAGGGATTTTTTGGCAGTGAGTTGCCCAAACGTTACCACTTACCGCCAAACTCGTAATGAGGCCGTATGTTCTATGCTAAAGTACTTTAAAAGTAGCGTGTAACCCATATGGGTGACCAACTGTGAGTTGTATATATGTTCTAAAGTATTTTTACCTACCTTATGATATTTAAAGTGTGCGGAGCGGGCGTGGCTTGGAGCCGATGGCGTGCAGTGGCTGATCTGCCGTGCTCCGGCCGAGACGCCGTTTCCTGATCCTTTTTCTCCAGTACACGAGAAGCTGCAGCCAGTTGAAAAGCACGCGACGGTGGGAGAAGCGGTCCTCGTCAATATTTACCCGAGGGTTTGGATTATCGGACCCCCTGGAGGGAAGAGGAGGCTCCGGAACGTACCCCCTCCCCCGCCGCGCTTGGATCCAAGATGGCGCCCTGCGCGGCTTAGCGGAGCCCCTGAGCGGTGAACCTCCACCAGCGCGCTTTGGGATTTAGCGCCGAGGGGTGAGGTGAAGAGGCATCGCTTGTCGGAGTGGACCCCCGTGCGACACCAGATCGGAACCGGCACCAGACTCCTGGGCTCCCGATTTACTCCTTCTTCGCCGTGAGAGGGCCGCCCCAGCTGGTCCTACGCGCGCACTGCGCACAACACACGGGAGCTCCTGCATCGCTGTTGCCCTGCTCCACTGCTGCACGACCTGTATCCCCGCGGACGGGGGTGCATTAGGGGGCACACGGCGACAACACCAGCCATCTGATCACCACGCAGCCACCTCCCAGAAGCAGAGACAACGGAGGAGCCGCTGCCGAGGCACTTCGATCCTCTGGCTCACCCAGGGGACATGATCCTGGCCGAAGCAGTCAGAGGTCCCACGGAAGGCTCCGTAGGCTGAAACCTAAAGCTTAAGGTGTGTGAGACCACACAATACCCGCAAGAGGGGCCCCTGTCACCGCCGCCCCCTGTGGCCGCCTGCATTTCGTTCCTCAGCTGGACTGTCTTGGGCACATAATTAGACCCTCACGTTAGGGGGTGACGATTCCCATCCCCTGGCCGCGATTCACCCCTGAAGCCCCGTGTGCCCAGACATCAACACACCCGAGGCCGGGAGGTGGGGTATAGGTGCCGCAGTGGCGGCGGTGGCTTCAGTCTGAACTTGGTGGGCCCGGAAGACCACACGCCACTAGTGCAGCACCCCGGATTATTCCCAACCAGTGGCTACGAACTCTCTGGGCATAGTCAACTTGGGTTCCTCATTTCAAGCCTTATAAACGAGGGTCCCCAACTTTCACCCTAACGGCACCCCAGCAACTGAGCCCCAGGTCAGCAGCAACTGTTATCCCAAGATGGCCGCCAAAAACAAAGCTAGAGCTGCCACCATGGGCTCCTTTGTCTCAGCCAAGGCAAAGACCCCCACCCAAGCCAGAACTAGCTCCTCCGAAATCACCCGGCCAAACGAAGGGGAAGCCAATGATAACCACTCTCAAATATTGGACGCTATTGCCTCATTGAGAACCCATATAGACTCCAAAATTGACGAGTTTAAAATTGACATACAACTCATTCGCCAAGATGCCCGCAACTTAGCGGAGAGGGTGATGAACATTGAGAATTCCACAGAGGAAACGTCCGGGGCCACCTCAGCCCTGCATACCGAAGTCTCAGATCTAAAGAGGAAGGTCGCCTTCCTAGAAGAAAGGGCGGAGGAGGCCGAAGGCCGGGCCAGACGGGGGAACATCAGGATCCTGGGTATCCCGGAAGGAACCGAAGGCTCGAGCACCACATCTTATGTCGAAACCCTCCTGCTACAGGAGATTGGGGCCGGAAAGCTGACTCAAGGCTTCGCGGTCGAAAGGGCCCATAGATCCCTCCCGAAACGCCCTCCCCCCGGCTCGCATCCACAACCAATAATAGCTAAGATACTGAACTTTCAGGATAGAGAAACTATTCTAAGACACTCCAGGGAAATAGGTCCTATTGAAAGGGGGGACGCTAAAATCACTATATACCCCGACTACACTCAGAAAGTGCAGAGGGAGAGGAATTCATTCGTCCCGATCAAAGCAAGGCTTCGTCAACTGAACCTCAAATACAGGTTGCTTTACCCCTCGCGCCTAAGAGTCATCCATAATGGGCGAACAATATTTCTCGATAACCCGGAGGCGGCCAACATGTGGCTCGAAGACAATAACCTCGCTGACGGCAAGGATGCCCCTCGGAAAGTAGACTAAACCCCTGAGCCCTTTTACACCGCCTACATGCGGCCATAAAGAGCACACGAATCGCTAACAACGGACTCCAGAAGGTAATCCAATCAACAGTTTGACGTAAGGAAACGGCCCTCGTTTGGCCCTGCCGCCTCACACCAACCCTACCCCCAGCGAAAAACCCAATTGGGCCAGTTCATCGCCCGACCCAGCTCGCGCCCGATTCCCGGATGGGTTCAGACGGCTCGAGAGCGCCTGAGCACCGCGACAGAGTTGTAGTCGCTGGGCGCACCAGTTTGAGTTATGTTATTAGTTCTATTAGTTTCACAGTCTTCGTTTCACTAATGATGAAAAAATACGAGATGGTGGCAAGATATGACCCAAGAGTTCATGTACCAGGGGCCTCCCGCCTGCAGCGCGCTATCCGTGGATCGACGTCGCACCAGGCCAAAGGGTTGGAACCCCATGCTGAAACCGAAACACTGACCCGATGGCGTCACAACTCATCGTGATGACATGGAACGTGAGGGGAATGGGCTCGTGCCTCAGAAGGAACCGCATACAGTCCTACCTCAGGAGGAAGAAAATTTCGATCGCAATATTACAGGAGACCCATCTCACGGAGGACGCCATGTCCAAACTACCAGACCGATGGGAAGGGACTATGAGAGGGTCCCCATACTCCAAATACGCAAGAGGTGTACTAATATGGGTAAACCCGAATATGCCCTTCCAGCTACAAGGGTGGGAATCCGACAAGGAAGGAAGATACGTAACAATGTGGGGCATCACAGAACAGACCCCGATTTGCCTCACTAACACATACTTTCCACAGCATGGAATCCCGTCATACCCAAACGCGCTGAGCGCTAAATTGGCACACCATCGAGGTCGAACCTTCATATGGGGAGGAGACTTCAACTGCATCATGGACACAAGTATGGACAGATCACTCCCTCCTCCCCAACCAAGCAATCTCGCAACTCGCACACTGACGGAAACACTCTACCAACTTAACCTGGTGGACATCTGGAGGGCACAGCACCCAGCTTCCAGAATCTACTCACACTACTCAGCCCCACACAGCGTCCACACAAGAATCGATTATTTGTTTGTTGATAAGGAACAGATACCATTGGCAACAGCCACAGAGTACTTGGGGAGATCTATCTCCGACCATTCCCCGTTGGTCATGCAATGGCAACTAAGGGGACCCAAACCCCCGATCCCCATGTGGAGGATGCCCACCGCGGCATTAGAAGACCCAGAGTTCAGAGAAGACCTCGCCAAGAGATTAGAGGAATACGTCAAAATCAACAAGGGATCGGTGTCCACCTGGAGCACATTGTGGGAAGCCATGAAGGTGGTTACCAGGGGAGAAATCATATCAAGAGCTGGTGGCACCCGCAGACAACTAAAGTCGACTCTTGAGGCTCAAGAATCAGAGATCACACGCCTGGAGTCCACCCCTGGCATCTCCCCAGAGAACGAGAAGAAGCTGAAAACAGCCCGTGAAAAATGTCAGGAATCATGGGATAGATTGGAGAAATTTGACTTTGCAACATACACCACCAGATCCCACAAAGAGTCAGACAAACCGGGTAGATTGCTAGCTTGGCTCTGTAAGCGAGAACACCCCAAGCACCTACCAACGGAGATAAGGGATGAAGAAGGAGTATCCCACAAGACGCAAATGGGGATCAATGAAGCATTCGCCAAATTCTACTCTAAATTGTATGCCCATGAAGCCCAGTTACCCACCGCAGAATTAATAGAAACACTGGAGGAGATAGGCCTCCCCCAAATTTACAATGAGCAGAGAGACGAGCTGGAGTTGGAGATCACTCCTGAAGATGTGAGAGTGGCCATCAGGTCGCTCGCTAACGGCAAAACCCCCGGCAGTGACGGCCTTCCGCCTGAGTTTTATAAAACGTACGAATCCATTCTCACCCCCATCCTGCATGAAGTTTATCAGGAAGCCTACACAAATGGTATCCTGCCCAACACTATGAAAGAGACTATAATCATCCCCATGCTTAAGCCGCACAAGTCACCCACCGATTGCGATTGTTATCGACCTTTGGCCATGCTAAATTATGACAGTAAGATTCTCACCTCTATACTGGCCAACAGACTTGCTAGAGTGGTAGGATCCATAATCCATGAAGACCAAAATGGATTCGTCCCAGGACGCAACAGCACAGCTAACCTGAGGAGGCTTCAACACATCATGGCCGAAACCCACGACCGTGAGGAAGACCTGGCGATACTGTCACTTGATGCCATTAAGGCCTTCGACTCCATCTACTGGGAGTGGCTTGTGGAGGTTTTGAGGAGCTTTGGTTTTGGAAAGGGCTTCATTAGATGGATCCAGGTACTTTATAACTCTCCAATGGCCAGGTTAAGACAGGCAGAATTGTCTCGGAATCCTGGGAAGTACAAAGGGGCACGAGACAGGGGTGCCCACTCTCGCCCATGTTGTATATACTGGGTCTGGAGCCGATAGCCATATATTTCCGTCAACAGTTCTTCGATGCTGGCATCAAGGTGGGCAATGTCTACAATATAATATCATTATATGTGGACGACGTACTTCTATACTTGAGGAACCCTGAGGTCAACGCACCAACAGTACTGGGGGTACTCGACAATTATGCGAAATACTCAGGAATACAATTCAGCATACACAAATCCTCTGCATTCCCCCTAGCCAGACTACGGGGCATTGCAGAAAACTACCTCCCGCCCACTGGGATAAAGTGGCAACTCGACAAGTTCCGGTACTTAGGAATCAATTTGGGCCACACTCCCCAGCTCACGCATGAGCATAACACTGAAGTTGCAATTACCAGCCTTCGGCGATCTATAAAATTCTGGTACAAACTACCACTGTCAATGGTGGGTAGAGCGGCGATTGCTAAGATGATAATTCTTCCCCGATTCCTGTACTTCTTTGTGAACATTTGCCACTACTTTCGCCCGCCCTTCTTCAAGACACTAGAGGCCATTATTAAGGAATTCTTGTGGGGTCCCCGAGGGCACAAACTGATATTGGCCACGCTATCTCTCCCACATAAAGAAGGAGGAATAAAACTCCCAGATCTCCAACTCTACTATCTGGCTGCCCAACTCAGTCACATCACTAAGTGGCTGTCAGACGAACCATCGGCCGAATTGGGACTACTGAGGCAGTCTCCCATCAACTTAATCCCCAAGGAAACTCTATGGCACCCTCTTCGGCAACCCTCGGAAACCCTGCTGGTTGTTAAGCTCGGCAGGCAGGTATGGGCCAGGACCTGCTACATAAGGCAGGTGAAACATCTGTACTCTCCAGATAACCCCATAATGGTGGATGTGTGCAAAACGGAGGCGGAACTCCCCACTGCAAAGAGGTGGGAGGAAGCTGGCATATACACATGGGGTGACCTGTTCACAGAAGGGGAATTTAGGGACTTCGAGTCGCTACAAGACAATGAAGGACTATCCAAGGGCCAGTTTCTCTGGTACCATAGGCTCAAACAGATCGCCAAGAAGCAGTGGGACAGCTGGCCAGAAGAACCCACCCCAGACCCGCTGCTACAGGAAATGCACGACCTTTCGGACGGATGGAGACCGATTTCCAGGCTTTACAACAAGCTTATCGACAAACCTAATCCCAAAGGACAGGCACTGAAGGCGAGATGGGAAGCAGATCTTGAATCCCCACTTACTGACAAGGAATGGGAAAGAGCATTAATATACCCCAAGAAAGTGTCACGGAAATCCAGATTTGGACAAATACAGATGAATGTCCTTTACCGGACATATATGACTCCCCACAGGGTTGCTTCATTCAACAAGAAGGTCTCCCCAGCATGCCCATGGTGCGGGAACGACAAGGCGGACTGATCCACATGTTCTGGACCTGCACTAAAGTGATGTCACTCTGGTCCAAAGCTAAACAATCCTGCATAGAAGCCGGAATGGAAAGGTATGACTGGACACCCGGAGAATGCCTACTAGGAACATACCCTAGACCAAGCAAACTCAAACATGCTGTGAAACTGATGGACATCTCATGCATATTGGTTAAAAGAACTATAGCGATGGCCTGGAAGACTCCAGCAGGCCCTGGGCACAAACGATGGTTGAACGAAATGGCGAGATGGATGACTGCTGAAACCAGGGCCTGGCAAGACGGAACCATAACCAGTGGGGACGTCGCAAGCGGCACTCTGGACTCCTGCAAGGCCCTTCTGAGCGATATGCGCTTCAACGCAGACTACAAGCCTCCCTGAAGAACTATAGCGTCCTGCAGAAACTGATTCCTAACACCAACACAGAGAAGTTGTTAACCGAAACTGTCCCCCCTCACTTCCTGAGATACTAGAACTTTATTTTAATTTGTCATCTCGTACCCTGTACGCAATACCACAGGAAGACTGTCGTTGTTTTTGTTGTTTCCTTTGTTTTCTTATTTCAGTTGCAAGTTTGTATTGTTTCGTTCTTACCTCAAAACCAATAAAATACTTCTTAAAAAAAATGATATTTAAAGTGTGCCTTAGTTCAGTGTTGTAATAAGAGAGTTCTATTTTTATAATTTACATGTGTGGATCTTTTACTTACCTGTTCTTCTAAGTGTGAACAGTACAACACAACCATGCCCCCTTCCTCCTTAAATCAGCCTTGCTGCTTGGTCATGCTACTACAGTGAGTAGCTTTGCTCATCTGGGGTTGTAAGAAACATTCCTAACTCTAGGTTAGCTTTTCCAAGTCCTATCCCAGATAGAGACTTTGAAAAACCCTCCTAACATTCATCGAGAAGGTGGGTAGGAGGCAGGTGGACCTGCCAATCCTCTTTAGATATTCCAGTTCTTTCAGAGCCTTATGGCCCCAGATTCCTTTCAGAGCCCACTCCCTCACCCCTTAAGTAATATATCATGGTGACGTAGGTAGAAAGCATGTTGTTTCTGCCCTCAATTTTATTTATTTATTTATTTTGAAGCTTATATAGCGCGCCAAGCCCGAATGCATTTGGGCGCTTTCTTACAGAGTGTAGGGGTTACAGTTGTTGCATATCAAGTACAAGACAAACACAGTGAAGATACTGACTTTACAAGATAGAAGGCGTGAGACAAAAATAACTGCCTTAATGCCAGTAAGACTGAGATTCTCCTCATCGGCACACCCGCTCCCTCCTTCCCTGCAGCTCTCTGGCTGGCCTCTCTTGGCCCTCTTCCTGCTCCCACCTGCAAGACTAAGAACCTTGGGGTCATCTTCGACTCCACACTCTCCTTCTCTCCTCACATCTGACATCTCTAAGAAGTCACACTACCAACTGCACCTCCTTAGAGGTATTCTTCCTTTCCTTCCCCCAGAAGCTCACTGTTTCCAGAGCTCTGGTTCTCTCTAGGCTGGACTATTGCAACAGCCTCTTTCTAAATCTGCCTGCTTCCACTCTCTGACCTCTACAACCTATCCAGAACAGGACTGCAAGACTTGTCCTTGGCCTCAAGCCCAGGGATCGCACTCTCCAGGACTGAAATCTCTGCACTGGCTCCCAGTGGCTGCGAGGATTGAGTTCAAAACCCTCTGCATCATCCACAAGGCCTTCTGGGGACTGGGGCCTCAATACCTTCAACTCTCTCTTCCTAAATATCTCCCTTCTCGAGCTCTTCGCTCGTCCACCTCCAACTCCCTCAGGGTCAGTCGCTTCTCCAAGCAACGAGTTGGTGGTAGAACTCTTTCCTCGGCTGGTGCCTCCCTCTGGAACAGCCTACCTGCCTCCCTTAAACTCGAGGAGAACCATCTCCGGTTCCGGAATCTCCTCAAAATCTTCTTCTGCTTTTTCTCCTCCCCTCCTCTGCTGACCTCCTAATGCAACTGGAAACTGCACCGGCTACCTGGACATCCTCTGATCTTGGGACCAGGTCGTCCCCCGCCAGCGTTTCACTCCTGCACTGCCTACCTGGCAACCCCCGCACTTGGGGACTGTCTCTGTATCCCTACAGTCCCCCTCCGAGCCCTGACACCTGATGTCCGCACTTACTCATGCACTTGCCACTTGCTGGCAGCTACTTATTGTTATCTTGCCATGTACTACACTTTCCCTGCCCCCCTTCCCACGCACTTGCGCGATCTGAATGACACCTGGCCTAGTAGGATCGTTGTCCGTCCTCCCTAGGTTTCCCCTCCCTTGCCTCGTCGCGCCTTGAAACACTTGTGTATAGGTGCGTTAAAAATGCCATATCATACAGACTTTACAGAATAGATGAAGTGAACAAAAATAACAAACATTTTAGAGTACAGGTAGGAGCATGGGGCGGTGGTGACGAGTTAGGTGAGAGGGGCTGCTTGGAGACTTAAACTTTGGATGAAGAGGTGAGTTTTTGAGTGGTTTTCTGAAGATCCAGAATGTGTCTTGAGCTTTGAGTGGGAGAGGCAGTGAGTTCCAGAGTTTGCTTGCAAACGTGGGTAAGCTGCTACCGCCTGCCTTTTGGAGCTTAAATCTGGGAGTGGCTAGGCGGTGCTGATAGATTGCTCGGGTGGGTCTAGAGCGTTGTGTCAGTGTGATGCAGTTGGACAGGTAGGCCGGGGCCATCTGGTAGAGACATTTGTGTTTGAGGGTGAGTGATTTGAACATGATGCGTTCCTGTACTGGGAGCCAGTGTTGCTGGTGTCTAGTGGCTGAGATGTGTGCAGATCTGGGGATGTTGAGCGAAGCCCTGAGGGCATTATTTTGTAAGACTTGTAGCTTCCGGATATTCTGGGTCTTTGTCCCGGCGTACAGTGCGTTGCAGTAGTCAAGGCGTGTAAGGACTAGGGCTCTGGCTAGCTTAAGACAGCTGTCAGATGAGAGGAATTTTCTGCAAGCGCTAATGAGTCTGCATGTGTATGCAGTGGCTGAGGTGGTGGCATTTACTTGTTTGTTGAGATTGAGTGAGGAGTCTAGGTGGAAGCCAAGTGTTTTTACCTCAATGGTGACTTTAATGGAGTGTCCATCTATGATAAATGACTTGAAGAGGTGCTAAAGTTTGGCGATTTTCTGTGGAGAGCCGATGATGAGCAGCTCGGTCTTATCGTCATTTAGGCATAGCCTGTGCTGCGCCATCCAATCTTGGATGGATCGGTATATGGCATTGATGGTGGCCGTGTCAGTGTCGTGGTTTCCTGAGATGGGTATGAGGGCCTGGGTGTCATCTGCTTAGTTGGTGTAGATGACACCCAGGTCGTCGAGGCGGTCAAAAACTGGCTTTGTCAATATATTATACAAGGTGGTGGCCACACAGGATCCTTGTGGCACTCCACGGGTGACTGGGGTGGTGGGGCTTCGGTTTTGGGGGAGAAGACTTTCATAGTTCTGTCGCTGAGGAAGGAATTTATCCAGAGTGTGGCGTTAGGGGAGAGGTTTGCTGCTGATGTTAGGTGATCACACCGAATGTTGTGGTCCACCAGATCGAATGCAGCGGAGAGGTCTAGGAGAAGAAGCACATCTAGTTTTCCATTGTCCCTCAGATTGTCCATTTGGATTTTTAAATCCAGGAGTGCTGTTTCCGTCCCGTGTCTTGGACAGAAAGCAGACTGACATAGCCCCAGAATGTTATTAGTTTCCAGGTAATTCTGGATTTGTAGATAAGCTACCCTATCCAGAATTTTCAGTAGAAACGGTACCGTTGTTATAGGGCGGTAGTTCATGGGAGTGTTGGGGTCAAGGGTGTGTTTTTTTTAATAAGGAAAGTACCCACGCTTTTTTTTTTTTTAAGTCAGATGGGACACAGTTGATTCTGAATGAGGCATTGATAAGATTGGTGATGAATGGAGTGAGTTGAGGTGCGCAGTCTTTTAGGACTGAGGGTGAGCATGGGTCGCCTTGGCATCTTGAAGGTTTTAGGCTGCGGATGATCTTCAGAACTTCTTGAATGGAGACCTCCGTGAATTCAAATTGGGGAAGCTCCTGGAGAGGGTGACACGGTGGCAGGGGTGGGTGGCGGTTTGTGCAGTTTGTCTAGGCTGATCTTTTTGGCTTTGATTGTAGATTGGAAGCAGCTGATTTTGTTTTGGAGGGCATTTTTGATGTTTTCGCACCAGTGTGCCTCTTTATTGTAGCTTTCTGGGGGTGGGATAGGGGTTTATAACTCTCTGAGTTGGTGTTGGAGCTGGCATTTGCCATTCTGTCGTCGTATAATTTCTCTTTGGTGAGAAGTACTTTTCGTTTGTAATCCCTGGAGCCAGTGTCAAAGAGAATTTTGTTAGTGGATGTGGGTGTTTTTTTCCAGAGAGATTCTGCTTTTCTTTTGGTTATTCTTAGATCTTTTAACTCGGGGGTGAACCAGGCATTGAGGTGGGCCGGTTGTTTTGCTTTCTGTAGTGTGAGCTGAGCTATTTTGTTAATGGCAGAGAGGATTTTGTCGTTTTAGAGACTGATCATTATGGTGGGGTCGGCTGTGTTGTCTGTGGGAGAAGCCAGGGCTGGTTAAAGTAGTTGGAACAGGTTGTTAGCTGTGATGTTCTTTTTGTTTCTCGAGGGAGCTTCTGGGGGCTATATTGGGAAGGTTAATAGGGCTATTCATGGTATTTATGTTAAAGGTGATTAGGTGGTTATCAGTCCAGGGGCAGGGAGAGTTAGATTGGTGGCAGTGCAGTTGATATCTGCCAGCCAGTCAAGAGTGCGACCTTTCGCGTGCATGGGATTGTGGATTCTGTGCGCAAAGCCAAGTGCATATATGGTGTTGGCAAGGGATAAAACATTGGTGTCGAGTAGGTCGTTCAGTCCTAGGTTGAAGTCTTGATGGTTTGAGATTTGGGTTTTGTATTAGACTAGATGAGTTCAGTGACCTCATTCTCAAAGGTGTGTGTGGGCCCTGGGGGACGGTAGATGAGGTGGATATTTAGTGTCGCTGTCGCAGAGAGAGATAGTTTCACAGAGAGGAGTTCACAGGAGGTATGAGGCGTGGGCGGCACTTCTCTCATGTTCAAGGAGGATTTATCTATGATGGCCACTCCTCCCCCTTTGGCATTCGGTCTGTCCCTTCTCCAGATTGAGTAGTTATCAGGAACAGCAAGGGAAAGAGATGGGCCTGAGGCTTTGTTGAGCCAGGTTTCTGATACAGCTAGGAAATCTAAATGGAGTCGATTGATTATGCCGGTAATGTCAAGTGCGTGTGCGGGAAGAGATCTGGCGTTGATGAGGGCTCCCATAATGGTTTGGTTGGGAGTGTTGAGGGTGGTGGGTTGGTGGGTTGAGAGTTGGTGTGTGCCGTGCGGTAAGTGAGGGGTGAGTTTCTAAGTCGGATTTTGGGGGCATGGGTCCCTGAGGTGTCTCTGGAGATGTGGGTTCTGGCGCCAAGGTGCGATTGGCTAAGTACATGGGGCGAGGGAGGCTGTGCATAGAGGTGAGCCCAGGGGGGGGCGTCGTAGGTCCCAGGATGTACCGGTCTATGAATGTGGATGTGTTGTGGGGCAGCGATAGGTAGTGGTTAGTTATGGCCAGGAGTGGTGATAGGGCCAGGATGGGGTTGGGGAAAGTGGATGTCAGGGGGGTTCTGAAGTAGGATAGGGTCAGGCAGTGGCAGGCATAAATCAGCAAATTGATCAAGGCAGCAGACAAGGTGGTTGGTGGATGCATAGTGAGGTCTACCTCGGAAAGGCGCTAGAAGAGGTACAGAGCAGATATCTAGAATACACTTATGAGATCAGGTGAGCATTAATGTATTGCAGAGTGTTAGGTACAATTGCAAATTAGATCAAAGGCAGGTATGGAGCGTATTCCCTATGGGGGCGAGGCAGCAGAAATGCAGTGCAGAAATTATCTAAAAAAACATTTTTAGATTAGGTGAAACATTGATACATTGCAAGGTGTCAGGTACAGTTATACATTAAATCAGATTCAGAGCATATTGCAAGTATGCAATATGCAAAACATGGGATTCGATTGACTGCAAAATGTAGAGCAAGTAGCAAGAATAAGGTGGCCAGTAGGATACAACTTTGGTTGAGGAAGCAAATATGGAATTCGACTGAATGCAAAGTTCAAAAGGTGCCTCAGAAGAATGAGATTCGACCGAATACAAAGTTATAAGCTACTTTAGGACAATATACCTAGTAGCTGTCACTGGGAGATCAAAGTTGGAGAGAGGTCTGGGGCTTACCTTCACTGAGGAACAATAGTTGCTCTTAGGTCCTACCCCAAAAAAGATTCCTTCAACTCAGGTTATAGGTGGAGGTTGCCGCTCTTTTTCCCTACTTAAGGAGCCCTCCATCCCCTTTTCCTTTGCAGATGGGGAGCAGGTGCAAGTGGATCTAGGTCACCTGGCCGAAGCCCCACCCACCTGGTGCCTTCCTGGTTGCTGCTCTTTTTCCCCACTTAGCAAGCCCCACCAACCTGATGCCTTCCTGGTTGCTGCTCTTTTTCCCTACTTAAGGAGCCTTTCAGCCTCTTTTCCTTTGCAGATGGGGAGCAGGTGCAAGTGGATCTAGGTCACCTGGCCTAAGCACCACCCACCTTCTTAGCCCTACCTCTTCCTTCCTGCTGTTAACTCTTAGATCAAGGGCGTCCCTTGCCCGGGCTTCTGAAGCAAAGGGCAGAGAATGGAAAGGGCAATTCCTGTTTGGACCTGTTCGGACCAGGAGGATCCAGGGCCCGAGCCCCTGCTCAGACAGCAGGTAAGCATGTGTTTACTCCCTCTGTCCCCACAGGCCATCCCCATCCCTCTGGTCCCCCGTGATGTTCCCTTGTGCCCCCCCTTCTTGCACACAGGTGTTGCCTGTTTTGCTCGATTCTTCTACTCTGCTCCCGCTGTCCCCCTTCCAGCCTCTACTTCTGCAGGAGTCTGTCCTGATACATTCTGGTTTCACCATCACCGTCTTTTGACCAATGCTGGATTTGACTTTTATAGACTTCATTGATTCACCCTTTCTCATGGTGGCCCTGAATCATGCTGTTCCCATCTTCATCTTGTATCCAGGCTTGCAACACTATGGGCCTCATTACGAGGAGGGCAGTAAGGGGTTAACAGTGCCGGTAAAGGTGCCGGAGCCGTTAACTCCGTACCGCCCTATTACGAGGTCCCCTAGCGGGACCCACTCTGGACGTCTGGTTTTACCAGACATCCTTTGCGGGTCCCGCAAGGGGACAAGCATGCTAACAACGGGCCTGTCATTAACGGGCCCGTTGTTAGCATGCTCCCCATTCCCATTGAGCCCTACGGGGCTCGAATGGGGATACATTTTTACTGTGTCCGCCTAGGTCGCCATGACCCAGTAATTGCCCATTTCATGGACCCGGTAAACATTAATTTCCGGCGGCCGCCGTGCCCTTAATAAGGGCACCGCTATCGCCAGAGTCCTAATGAGGCCCTATGTGTTTCTACTAACTTCTGCAATTGTATTCACTCTCCCCTCTTGCTTCTCTGCTCTTTCTGACTGCTTACTCTCTGTTCTCTCCTCTTCTCCCTTTCTCCATTTTCCTATCTCCTCTCCTCCCCCCCTTTCTTTCTTCTATGCACTTACTCTATCGGAATTATCCCTGGACCTAGTATGATAGCAACCTCTCACCTTACTTATTTTTTCCTTTCCCCAGCCCCGCCAGCACTATCTGAAATGTCTTCAGGCCTAGTATGATAGTCGTTTGTTTTGTTCCTCCTCTCCCTTTAAGCACCCCTCTCCCTCACCTTTTATTTTCTCCTACTCTACCAGAAATGTCATCAGGCCTAGTACAGTAGTAGCCTATCTGTTTCCATTTCCATTTCCTTTCCACTCTTCCTTCCTTATCTATGTCTTAGTTCTTGCACTATCTGAAATGTCGTCAGGCCGAGCACCATAGTTAATTTCACATCCTTACTGTTCATGGCCTGTAAGAATGTCATTGGGCCTCATTATAAATTTGGCGGTAGCCTTGCCGGTAAAACCGCCAGGCTGCCGCCAAACTTCAGAAAAATTCCAGCACCCGTGAAATGGGCAATTACCGGGTCATTATGGCCCTGCCGGACCCAGTAATTGCCCATTCGCGGGAACCGGAATGGAATTCCCCCCTTTCCCATTGGGAATGGGGAGGTCAGATGCACGGCACCATTCCGAGCTTGGATGGCCCGGTATTTTCCCATTTTCCCATTCCCGGAACCCAGACCTGTGCATCCCCATTTCCATTCGAGCCCCCACAGGGCTCAATAGGAACGGGGACCATTCTAACAATGGGCCCGTTAATGACAGGACCGTTGTTAGCATGCTGGACCACTCGCAGGACCCGCTAAGGACGCCTGGTAAAACCAGGCTTCCTTAGCGGGACCCGCGCGGAGACCTCATAATGAGGCGGTAGGGGGTTAATGGGGCTGGCAGCTCTACCAGCCCCATTAACCCCCAACCACCAGGGTCGTAATGACCCCCAATATTTTTGACTCTGTCGCCTGAGGTTTGTTCCCTTCTGTAGTCGTTCTTGAGCTTCATTTGTTCATATGTTTTGGGAATGCCCTGTGGTCCATGCCTCCTGGGATTGGGTGGTTGAGAAGCAGGTAGAGATCACAGGATATCTGTCCACCCATCTCTCTTAATATGCCTGTAAGGTTGAACTCATGAGCATCCTATGGAATTCTCCAGGTTCCTAGCTCTAGCCCTGCTTATATCCAAAAGGTGCATTCTGCTCACTTAGAAGAGTAGTGCTAAACTCTTCGGGGCAGATTCTCAAGACATATTATAATAAATGTGAGGGTTTCGCAGCACTACCAACCAAACATTGTCCTGCATGCAAAATGAAACATTGCTTTTGTGCTCACAGAAGTAACAGATCATTGGTTTTAAGCTAAGAACAGCTGTAGGAAAGACATTTTGAGAGACAAATAAATGTATGTAGTCCTGTCAAAAGAAGTTAAATAAAAAAGGAAATTATTTAATTCTACTAATATTGTAAATAGGGTGTTTATAACATTTTAAAATGTTAATTTTTAATGATCATTTCCAGCATACATTGTAGTCATAATAAGAACCTTACACTTGTCGCACTGAGCGAAGCACATTATCAAAGCATAGAATAACATATAACATATTTTCCAATGGTTAACAATGCAAGATGGACAATCTGGTACACTCATATTGTACTCTTTTGACATACCCCGGTGAGAAAGGGGGAAGGGAACCCAAAGCGCCAATGAGGGTTCCTGCCTGTTTTGCAAAAAAACGAAGAGCCTTTTGGGAGCATACGAATTACCACAGATCTTGGTATTTAGAACATCTGCGCATGTAAGAAAAGGCTTTTATTTATCACTAAATACATACCGCACCTGAGTGTAAGGCTCATTTAGTTATTTACAACACTCGCCTTAACATTAAAGCGTCTCTGTACATGGACCATGCATACTCGTGCCGACACCTTGAGGATTTGAGTTTGTGGATAAAATAGCTGCAAAAGCTGTCACTCCAGTTTCCAAAGGACCCAATTTAGCCATCACTTTTGCAGAGGAGAGACTGAGATAGGTAGTCAGGTCACATCCTGGCTGTTGACTAATAAGTTGGACAATTATAAACTGCTGTGTATAGGACAGACCAAGGGCTGGTTGCATTTGGTGTAGATCGGAACATAATTGTAACCATTGTGCACAAGTGATTGTTTTGTTGAGTTATATATTCCGCATTTCCTGCCTTTTATGGGATCCAAATTGTCTTTTCGGGGGTTGGGGGGGGGCTATGTGTTTAGTTAGTACACAGGCTAAGCATAAGTTAAGTTTAGTATACAGAAATGCAGTTATCAAAAAAGAGAGGCAGCGGCTGGGCATACTGGGATTTTCACAGTAACATAACTTCAAGTAATATACAGTTGGCTTAAACTTCTTTTTCAATGTATTAATCCTATTACAATGCCAGATTCTCCCAAAAAGCATCTGGTTATTGATCTTTAGGGCTCGATTTCCCCACAACAAAGCAGCTTCTAAAAAATTGTATTTTTCACCATCTCAGTGAAAGAGTGTAGATCAACATACTCTAATGGCAAGGTTGATAGGTAGATGTGTTACTCTTGCTGTTTATGAATGTTGCATTATTAGCAACCAGACAAGCAAGTCTGCAATGACCACTTACTACCTATATCCCATAACATTTTTTTTAACTATCTTCTTATTCTTGTCAAAAATATGAGAGCCCCTCTACGGAGAGCGAAGAAAGCCAAATATTCTCTTCTATGGATGGTACGCACTCACAGAGGTCTACAGTCACGCCTTAGCTCTCCGTCATACCAGAGGAGAACCATCCATTTGCACATCAGTCTGGTCCTTCCAACATCCGATCCAGCACTGAAATGCCAGAGACAAGAGTGCCTTCAGCAATCCCAGACATGTTTCTGCCTTGTTGGGCATCACTAGAAAGGCACAGCATTGCTCTAGGCAAGTGTTTTTCAAATGCTTGGCCATATCCTCTTGAACAAATAATAACTGATGGTGTCCTGCCCCATACCATTGATCATTGATCATTCGGGTGGGCTGGCGTTCCCAGAGTCACCCTGCCCTTGGTCACAGGAAGCAGCTGGGGTAGGTTGCATGAGCAATAGGTCACCTCCACCCACCCTCATGCATACCTCTTGAGTCTCCAAGCGGGTGAAGTTGGATGTTTTTGATGGTGATCGTACGGAAATCAATAGGTGGAATTTGGTTTTGTTAGGAGGGGTAAAATGAGTCCCAATGATGAATGGATCGATCAAACGAGGGAAAGTTGAGAAATATGCTTAAATGGTGGCAAGGCTGGGGCCCCGAGCCTCCTGGTAAAGGTAAACGAAAGCGCAGGTCCCAACCTGACAACAGTGGGAGGCTAGTTGATAGTTTAAGGAACTCATGGTGGCAACAGTAAAGACAGACACAAGTGATCACAGTTCAAGGGCGTTTATTAAACTGTATGAATGGGCAAGCTACGACCATCAAATAATAATAAGGCAGCCCTAGTGGCGTCTTGTCAAATAAAAAGGGCCTATGTTAAAAAAAAACTATTGCCAATCCTTACCACTAAGTTACAAAATAGTGTGGGATAATATTCACCAGAAAAGAAAGAAGTGTTCACAAAATGATAAGTCAGGATGGTATAGCTGGGGTCTCCCTTCCCCATGTTTTTAGCATTGGACAAGGCAGGGCTCCTGAGCACAACACACAACTGGGATTCTGCAGCACAAGGTTACAGTTCTTTTCAGCAATATCAGGACCTTCGGTGGCCAAGTCTCTTACATACAAAGGGGCCGATTCATGGAACAAATAAATGTGTGCCGAAATCGGTGGCGCAAGCGTGAAAAATCCAGCACATGCGTGCAAATCGCACATAAACGATTTATGGAAGTCTGTGCGCATGTTTTTTCCTGGGAGCTGCCCCAAATCTGCACCTACCTTACACATCACTGCGACATCCTGAATGCCGTGCATGGTGCGCACAGCGAAAGCGCACAACGTGTAGCGCACACATCAAAAAGTGGGCGGAATACGCGGAATGGGGAATAACGCGTGAAAATGAGGGCGGAACTGGGGAAGTACTGCTGGGAAATACATTGAACGCCCACACGCTCGCGAACAACACATATTCATGGAATAGAATAGGGAAAATCCACGCACACCAAAAGACACACACAGACGTAAACACATCTGCCACACGAAAGCAGGTGGAAGCGCCCCCGTACAGTATAAAAGTGCGCGCAAACAACAAACACGCATATACAGCTACGATGAATGTCCCATTTCTTGCAGCAGTGATCGTGGGAAACCGCAGGAGGAGGAGGAGGAGAATAGCCAAGCTCTGCATTTTTTTGCCCAGGACCAGCCTTTTTGGGATGCCTGATGACCAGGTCTATGACAGGTATAGGTTTCCGAAAACATGGAAAAAACTCCAGGACTCAGCGCCAGTGTAGAATTAGATTGTTTAATGGCACAATCTGTTTGCACATACTTATGTGCGTATGTCAACAAAAAAGCCCTCTACTCGATTACGCGTTTCGGCTCCCACGAGCCTTTATCAAATCTGGGCTACATTCATTATTCAAACCAAAATTTGTATGTTCATAAAACACATGATATAATTGGCAAATGTATGATTCAGTTGCACACATTGTATATACATTAATGTATTACAAGACATTTAGCACATTGTCATTAGACAGAGAAACAGGGGTTGGTGAAAGGGAGGGTTGGGAAAATTCAAAAACAAAGTCATCATATCAACCATAATCATATCATATTCAATTAATAATCATAAGAAAAACAAAATAAAATTGTTTTAAAAAATCAGGGAAACAAAGAAATGGAAAAAACAAAAGGAAAAGCCCATTAGTTCCAGTTGCTACAAAGACGAATCACTGAGTATAATGCTATATTTCAATTAGAGTACATGCCTGTGGCTTACCCAGTAACAGAAAAGTCTGTACGAACATTGTCTGAAACACAGTTATAGGGACAAATCCCAAGGTAGATATTCTGTAAACACAAAGATTAAACATGACCTGTATTAGTGGGATTGCGAGAAGGCGTTTCTATATATATTGACCATTAAATACCCAAGCCCAAATGGAGTTTGAAGAACAGCCATTATAGGTTTTATTTTGTTTTTCTTATGATTATTAATTGAATATGATATGATTATGGTTGATATGATGACTTTGTTTTTGAATTTTCTCAACCCACTCAATCCTCCCTTTCACCAACCCCTGTTTCTCTGTCGAATGACAATGTGCTAAATGTCTTGTAATACATTAATGTATATACAATGTGTGCAACTGAATCATACATTTGCCAATTATATCATGTGTTTTATGAACGTACACATTTTGGTTTGAATAATGAATGTAGCCCTGATTTGATAAAGGCTCGTGGGAGCCGAAACGCATAATCGAGTAGAGGGCTTTTTTGTTGACATACGCACATAAGTATGTGCAAACAGATTGTGCCATTAAACAATCTAATTCTACCCTGGCGCTGAGTCCTAGAGTTTTTTCCATGTTTTCTGTTATTGTGTGGACGGTATGGGCTTAGTATCCGTCCAAATCCAGTGACCTGCAACTATTTGGATGACAATTATATCCTAACTAATGTCTTTTCAATAATCTATTTACACAAAGGATTGGAAGGAGTCGCTTGCTGGAGCAACTTCAAACTAAATAAGCCCCACTTTTCAGGTATAGGTTTCCACCTCATATCCTCCTAGACCTGGTCACTGAGTGGGAGGATGACCTCACATCACCCACCTTGTGCTCCCAAGCACTGAGCCCCTTGGAAAAGGTGCTCAATGTCCTGCATTTTTTGGCCACTGTGTCATTTCAGCGGATAACTGCCATAGTTGGGGACGTCTCGCAGGCCATGCAGTCACGCTGCCTACACCAGGTGTTGGCAATCATGACTGCGCGCCCCTCAGTCCGCAGGCACATATACATGCCCAGAACACCTGCAGAAAGGCAGGCCGTGGTCCAGGACTTTTACAGGGTGGCACACTTCCCCAAAGTGCTTGGTGCCGTAGATTGCGCACATGTGGCCCTACGTCCACCTAGGGCCACTGAGAACATCTACCGCAACCGCAAGCACTGGCATTCCATGAACATACAGGTTGCATGCAATGCCCATGGAATCATCACCTCTGTCTATGCAAACTATCCTGGGTCTACCCATGACAGTTTCATATACAGAATGTCCGCCCTGGGCCGGGCCCTGAAAGCTGGGAAGCATGGCAACACATGGCTCATTGGTGAGTAGAAATGTCTGCGCACATGCATGCATGTCACACACAGACAAATACACAAACCCAACTAATAACAACCATCATCACCTCCCCAGTTGACAGTGCCTACCCTCTGAGCACCCACATGACGACGCCAACACGGAACCCCACCACACCACCCCAGGTAAGATACAACGCAGCCCATAATGCAACCAGGGCTATAGTGGAGCGCACATTCGGAGTGCTTAAGTCACGCTTCCGCTTCCCTTGACCGGTCTGGCGGGCAGCTACTATATGCACCCCCAGTAGTGTGCAGGATCATTGTGGCATCATGTGTCCTGCACAATGTTGCAACACGGCAGGGCGTACCGGTGGACATAGTGGTGCCCCCACATCCCCAACCACACGCACAGGCGCTGCGCATGGGAGGGGAAAGGGCACGTGGCGAGGCAGCCCGGACCCAGCTTGTGGCCACATTTTTCACCTAAACTCCCACCCCTGCGGAGTTCACACAGGCCTGGCACATACCAGGTGACAATCGATGATGATAAAGAGACAGTCAACTGTCACAACCTTACCACCTTGAGAAGGTTTCCACAGGAGTGCTACATTGTGTGCATCCCTAGCTACTTAAACATAACCAATCTACTGTGACCAAAAGGAACACATGCAAGGTGCATATCCCACCACCGCCCTGCAAAACAGGACATGAAAATCACTGGTATGTCACCCAAACCCCTCCCAACCCCCATGACCCTCGTTGGCCACACCATGACATGGCATGCAACAGCAAATGAGCAAACCAAATGCACAACACATGACAAATTAGTCACAAAGTGTCACATGATAAATGGAAACAGGCCTGATACAATCACACCTGAAATGGAATCAGATGAAATGACTGACCAACAACCTCCCACACATACAAAGTCATACATAAATGCATGCCACCAGCGGTACCATCAACAAAAGACAGAATGCCTGTTGGCATGCACATTGGGCAATATAAATTCCAAAACCATGTGCTGTGTGTGTCCCCTGCAACACACCGCTCAGCACACAGCACAGTGAGCGGCCATTGCATTGGGGATACACCTTGAGCAACATATAAAAAAGTACAAGCAACAAAAATTACCCTGTGATGCATGTACACGATCCGAAAATTGTAAGTGATCATGCGCTGCAGGGACACAGCATGGCAGAGAAAGCAATCTGTGTGCATGTGTGGGCATGGATGGGTGGTTGTATGTGTGGTGGTGCATTGGGTAAGTGTGTGTGTCAGTAGGGACATGCACTCAATACATGCATGTGAAATGAAGTGACCCTCAGTGTCCTGCACACATCACATGTGAACATTGCCCTTGTGGACCCCCCCAGTGTGTTAAACCACACCAATTCCCTGACACCTAAAAAACCCAACACAGGAGCATCCATTGACCAGCTGAACACATCATGTACATAGTACCCCACATTGACAATGTCAGACAGTGACCAATCACTGTAGCCCAAGCGTACCAACTCGACATTGTCACCACCCGGCCCCCTCCCACCATCAGTGTGGCTTTGACAGCTAAAGGAAGAAGTGCATCAACCACGTATACAGGCAAGTAATGAAAAAACATCACAATCAACTTCAAAAAAAGCACAGTTCAAAAATATACTCACCAAAATTGATTGCAGACATGCCATGGAGCAAAAACATCCTTAATCCCCACTAGGGGTGTATACACAAGTAGGACTGCAGACTGGCCACAGATATGACGAAAGTCCAATGCCCCTGTGTAATTTGCTGTCACACTGAACCATCCTTGCAAGCCCATGGAAAGGGAAAACAGGAGTGGCATATGTGCCAGGACCCCAAGCCACAAACACATACACGAGACAAGCTTGTATGGGCCCAGATGGAACAACCAGTGGATGCTTTCAAAATCCACAAAGCACCACACCGTCACATGAATGCACAACAGACAAACAATATAAAAAATAAAAAATAAAAACACATACGACCCAGGGTGGTGGGGGGGGGGCACCCAGGAGGGGAGAGGCACCTCAACACCCACATGCGATGATGTTGAGATAACAAAAAAAAACTCCATCGGCTCAAAGCCTGCATGGCCCGACCTGTGTGGAAGATAAGTCGTCGTCCTACTCACCCTCTGGATGTAAATCAGAAGGTGGATGTGGCACAGTTGCCTGACCATGCCTATCTGCAGCTTGCCCCTCCGCAGCAGCAGGCATACAGGTCTGGTAAGCCTGGTCCTGTGTGGCAATGGCACTTAGGTCAACATGCAGCACCTCACGTGATACGCGTGCTTCCTCTTGCAAGGTAGCACGTGTAACACAGAGTTCTGCCTGCATGGCATCACATGACATCTGGAGCACCTCCCGGCTTGTACGTAGCTCAGCTGAGATGGTGTTCTCAAGCTGCTCCATCTTCACTTCTGACAACTGCCTCTGGGACATCAAGAGCACACCCAGAGTAGATCTAAGGGATCGGTGTTCTTCCCTCAGGGCCTCCCTGTGTGCCTCTGCCTGAGCAGCAATTGCATCGTGCAAAGACACCATTTCAGCCGGCGCGCCCTGTTTGAGGCCGCCATGCCCAGCCTGAGTGAGCGGCACACGGACTGCATTGCCTGCAGCTGGAGCTCCACCTGCCTATCAGGGGGGAGCATGGATTGGGCCACACTTTCCATGCCTTGAGCAATCTTCTCAATTGCTGCCCCCTGTTGCTGTGAACTGGCATACATGGCATGCTCCCACTCAAGGCGGCGCACGGCCACCACGTTACTGGACATTACACCTGCGGGACCCAAGGAGCCGTGGTCCTTGCTGGATTGGCACCACCCGCGGCTGCAGGACTGCATCCCTCCGTTGACATGATACCCCAGGCACATCAGCAACTGGTGTGGAGTGTGACCGTGCACCTAGAACCACCACAGGTGGATGTTCCAACACTGCCTTGCCCCTCACTGCAGGTGTTGCGGACAGAAGATCATCCACATCAGGATCACTCACCAGCGACGAATCGTCATGATGCGCATACAACTCAACATTGTGCTCAGAATGTTTCTCAGAGCTTGACTGATTGCCAGCCGTGGACACGACGGTCTGGAGCACGAATGGGTTTTCGTTGTCTACCACCCCACAACCCCCACTTGTGCCGGGTTGTTGACGTAAAAGCAACCCCGTGTCTGGAATGACATCACCATCCTCTGGCTCCATTGCATCATCACCTGTAATGCTAACAAAACAAATATGAGTACACATGTCAGCAGCACATAACACACATAGACATCACTACATTGACAGCCAACACATGAAGCAAACATGTCACACACAACTCAAACTCTGGCATGCATCCAGTGGCATTGATATGCAAGGGCATCCCGAAAGCAGAAATGGATGCGTGTAAATTGCGAAGCCTACACATGTACTGAATGTAGTATATCACCTGCATCACACACAACCTCTGGCAGGCACAGATCACAGGCATATTTGTACAGCCAAATGGCCACAGATGCAAGTGAATCAAAACACACCATGACACACATAATATGCATGTAGACAAGCATCACTAAATCATCATCACCAATATAGCTTCATCGATGTGCAGCTCGGCCCGTACTGGGCGTCATGGGCCATGAAGACATAGTTAATGTCCCTAGCAAAGCGAGGGCCTTCAACGAGGTATGAGGGACCATAACGCCCAGTACGTTCCGAGCTGCCGGTCCATGAAGCCTCTAGAACACCCTTCAGGGCCTGATTCAGCACTTTGTGCAGTGAATGTGCCAAAAAACATGATTCAGTGTGTCAAAACACCACGGCCAGGCTCCACCAGTATTGCAAAGTGGGCCTGGGCATACTCGTAGTGCACGACAAAGCACCTTCAGGATTGTGCCGGTTTAACATAACAGGCGCAATGCTGAAATCTCAGCAGCATTTTCGTAAAATAATGACATATTTGTTAGTCGACAAAAATACTGCTGAGAACACATGTCTAAATAAACACTTTCACACACACCAAAGTAAGTAGCTGCAATGTTGCACAACACAACGTTGAAGCTGCTTGCATATGTGTATGTGAAAGTGTACAAATACACACGTGCAGACAGCTCCACAGTAATTAAAATCCAATTTGCGGCCTGTTACCAATCTGCGGGCTATACCAGCTAGTATAGCCCGCAGATTGACCAATCAGCTTTGTGAAACACCCGCTATTGCGTTCTAATACAGAGTACATGTGGCACAGGATGCACCTGTGCTACTGCATTTCATAACAGTGAAGGGATGAACACCTGAACATACATGCCAGGTCACTTTGACATTGCAGCAGTGAGTAGGCATGTAGAACGGTGTAACCTGGCTCAGAAGCGGGTGGGTGCAGTGCAGTACATGTGTACGTTCCCAACAATCGACATAAACAAGTACGTTTTTATGTCAATCAGTCAACAGGACGGCATTGAAAGGGCAAGTTCAGTCATCATGTGCAATGTGCATGCACTGGGTTGCATGGCTACAGTTCACCCACCCACCCCTTAGTGAAAATGCAGGGATGCATTGCATTGCAATGAAAGGTTGACCAGAGAACTGTGTATTGGCAGACAGTGTTGGCTATCATCAATTGCATCATCTCAGTCAACTGACACCACAGCAGATGAGAATGGGACAGTAAGCAGGACACATGATGAACCCTCAGTAGTACACCCATTCAATCAGAAGGCACTACACCTGTTGAACAGAGTCAGGGGGCCTGCAACAGGGGGAGGCCTGTGCCCCACACAGACAATGACACCTTAAACATGTGCGTGATGTACGACCGATCCAGAGTGAGCATGAAATGGATGACAAAATGCCATGCCACGTATGTAATCCCGGAGACGTGCTACAGTGATCATCCTGCCAAGGACACATAGGGGCGTGCATGTAATGCACATGGAGCATGAATGGGCACTCATGTCCCCGGGGAACATCTGCCATCTGCACAGTCCGAGTGAGACACCCTCCATCAAGGACAAACGATGTACCCCATAGTATGCGTCGTGCAGGTTAGCAGAGGGATGTGTGGAACAGGCCATTGCAGTAGTCCAACATGTTGCCCACCAGTGCCATGGTGAAATTGAGGTGCAGGGGGGTGGAGGGGCAAGAAAGCATGCCCGCGTGGAGTACCCGCATGCAGGCTGACCACACATACATGCGTGAGTGCTGAGTGAAACGAAACCACAGGCTACATGAAGACAGGACAGTGAGCTGGGACAGGGACCAGAGGGGCAGCCGAGTGACTAGCATGTGAGTACGGTGTATGTGTGGTGATGAGGACAGTCCCTTTCTGCTTCACATGTCCAGCATGCATCACAACAGGCACGCATCAGTGAAGCTTTGCATGACTCGCACATGAGAACCATGTACACATGGCATGTAGTGGCAGTCAAGCACAACACATCACACAAGCAAACAACACATGGGCTGGAGGAACACCAACAACACTCCCCGGACGATGCATCATAATCCAGCATCTCTCCCACTCCTTTGATCAATTCTGCCTGGATGAACTCCGAAGCGATCTCCCCATGCAGATTGACTTCTTCCTCCTCAGGTGGTGGCCCACTGCCAGTCACCTGAGTCATGGCATAATTGGAGGCACGCTTTTGCTTTGCACAGCGTCGGAGGTCATCCCAACGCTTTTTACAGTCCTCAGATGTGCGCACCCGATATCCAAATGCATTAACACCATCCGCAATGTGCTGCCAGTGGGCCCGATGCTGGGCAGGTGTAGTATGGAAATTTGGGACCACTAGTATATTGCGTTCGTGTTCCGACACGTAGCCCACAAGGAAGTCCAGTTCCTGCTTGTTGGAAGGCTTCTTCCTCGACGTGCCGGAGGCTGGAGCCGTGTCTGTGGACCCAGTCTCTTGCGCAGGAGCAACCTTCCTCCTCTTGGGCAGTGGTACAAACTCTGACTGGCAAATGCCACCCTGATCAGTAGGGGCAGTGGCGCTGGTGGACTGGACCAAGGGAGTGGCAGGTGAAACCAGGATGGAAGCCCCGACTTGCGTCAGTGGCTGCTGGGTGCTCTTGCCAGGACCCATCGCAGCAACTGTCGCTGTGCCAAGGTCTGTGACCGACACAGTCCTGGCTGGCAGACTCACAGCCAGGGTGGTGTTGGCTGCATCTGCCCATGCAGTTGCCAACACCTGGCTGCTTGGGGCAGCAGATGACAACACTGCCCCAGGAACATGTGCCTCGGTCAGAGCATCCCTGCGTGCACATTTGCTTGTGCCTCCTGACCACCTGGAATTCAGCCTGGGAGTCCTCAGGTGCCAATGCATCATGCGTTGGCCGACCCAGAGCCTGGGTGGTGGTCGCCACAGCTGCACCTGCAGCTACCAATACCGTTGGGCCTGTGACAGTAGAGGAAACTGACTGCCGGGTCAGATGGGCGCCAGTGTCAGATGCAATAGCTGCATCTCCCGGAGCCGCAGGGGGTGGTGGCATGACTGCACCAACACGTGGCAGAACATTCTGCCCAAGTGGTGCACCCCTGCCTCTTCTCCCTCTGCAGCCACCCTGGACTCCCCCTACTCCCTGGTCACCCCGGCCACGTCCCTGACCATGCCCAACACGTGGCGGACGCCCAACTGAGGCGCCCCTCACTTTTCGTGGCCTTCCAACCATGGCACGGATGTACTAGTGCCAATGGGAGGTGCACATGACAATTGTCCTGGGCAATTGGGGTGAAAGGGACAGGGTACGTGATGTAAACAGCACCCCTGTGCTCCTGCAAGGCTGCATGTGACCCTTGTGGGAAAATGACGGGTCACGCAACGCTCAGGCACCCCTAATATACAATAAAACTGTGAACGCAACCCCTGGTAGCCCATGTGTGTGGAATTAACCTCCCACAGTACGCAGTGGCACCCAGGGACACAAAAAACACATACGCATGCGACACACAGGCTACTATGACCTTGAAAACGGGTGTGCGATACACAGGGGGACCCACAGTGGGAACAATAGCCTGCGCGACTCACCGTCTGACTAGCGTGGTAAAGAAAAACCCACGTAGGCAATACCCGCCAAAAGAAAATCCTCAATCCGCTGTGAAGTGATGTCGTGTGAAACAACAACAAGCAGCAAAACACACACGTCGGTCTCCACGAAAAGCACGTACAGCTGTCCCGCGCTCACCTTAAACCCATGCCGAGGGACATGCCCGTACACGTCACATCACTTATGCACTTACACGCTAAGGCCCTTTCCTCGAATTACACGTCGACGTGCTGTTTTTTCACATGCTAAATTACTCTGCATTGAGTTGGCCACGCGACAACACACGGAAGACCACGCTCCTGCCCAGAAGGCCATTTACCTGCCCCCCAGCGCCCCGAGCAGCCTCACATGAGCCATCTGCTGCTGCCTGCCTACCTGCTGCCATCTTGCCACAGGCAGCCCATCCACCCTCACCATGCCCCGCAGGCAGCCCACGCCACAGGGGACAGCCCTACACCCCTGGCCATGCCCAGCAGCCAGCCCATCACCCCTGACCATGACACGCAGGCAGCCCATCCACCCTGACCATGCCCCGCAGCCAGCCCATCACCCCAGAACATGCCACGCAGCCAGCCCATCACCCCTGACCATGACCCGCAGGCAGCCCATCCACTCTGACCATGCCACGCAGCCAGCCCACACCACAGGGGACACCCCTACAAGCCCTGACCATGCCCCGCAGGCAGCCCACGCCACAGGTGACAGCCCTACACCCCTGACCATGCCCCGCAGCCAGCCCATCACCCCTGACCATGCCCGGCAGGCAGCTCACACCACAGGGGGGACTTTTACCACACAATTTGCCTGGCACAGGCGGGGTACGCGTATTGCAGGGGGTGCACAAGAAGTTTTACACATGATTGGGCTGGCGCGAGCGGGGTTCGCGTATTCCAAGGGGGTGTGCAAAGATTTTTCCACACTATTGGGCTGGCGCGAGTGGGGTATGCGTATTACGAGGGGTGCGCCAGGATTTTTACACGCGATTGGGCTGGCACGAGCGGGGTTCGCGTATTCAGAGGGATGCGTGGGGAGTTTTACACGCGAATGGGCTGTCACAAGCGGGGTTCGCGTATTCTGAGGGGTGCGCAAGGAGTATTACACGCGAATGGGCTGGTGCGAGCGGGTTTCGCGTATTCCGAGGGGGTGCGTGAGGAGTTTTACACGCGATTGGGCTGGCACGAGCGGGGTATGTGTGTTCCAAGGGCTGCGCGAGAAGTTTTACATGCGATTGGGCTGGCGTGAGCGGGGTTTGCGTATTCAAAGGGGTGCGTGAGGAGTTTTACACGCGATTGGGCTGGCGCGAGTGGGGTGAGTGGCGTTTTAAGCGCGATTTCGTTGTTGGAGGGCTGTATGCTGGTCCACTGGCCTTTGCGCCATGTAAGGGATTTGTGCAGCTGTTTTTGGTGCAAGGGTGCGGGGTTTGGGGTGTAACTGGCGCTGCTGGATGGTCGCTGTGCCACTGCTGGATATGGATGGGGAAATCCATGAACACACGGTGCGTGGAAATGGGTTTTGCCGCACACGGCTGATGCACGCTCCCTCTGTGCGCCAGCCGTGTGCGCCACTTCTGTGCTTGATTCCATGAAATACCCTGAAAGTCTCTTGCCCCTGAGGGCCTGATGTGTCAACAACAAAACAAAAGTTCTTTTCCGTAATCTTTTACGTCGGGTGATGACTCTTCACCCCTGGATCACCCTCAACCGTGCTCCGATCCTTCTTGAATGTTAGCCTCCCTCCATCAGGTTCACTACAGCCTTTTTCTCAAAATATTTTCACTTGTAGTTTTCACGGGTCCCAATGTCCTTTCAAACATCCTTTCACTCTGGACATCCCTCAGCCGGGTTCACTCTTGTCAATACAGTGTTCACAGGGTTATGTTTCACCCCAACTTGCAGGCATCCCTCAGCCAGGGGTCACATTTGCCTTAGTTCACAATTTCACAGTTCATCAGAATGCAGTGTTCCCTTCCACTAGCTTTCTTTTGGCATCCCTCGTCGGGTTCACACTTGCCATGATTCACAAGAAAGTCTTTCTAGACCCCTTAGGTACTCTTCTTTCCTATCCCGGGTCTCAGCCCCCAGTCAGGCTTTACACAAGTTGATTAATACAATGCTATTGGGTGTGTTACTGGTCACCCTAATTCATAGGCATCCCTCAAGTCGGTTTCACATTTGCCACACAGTTCACTTGCTATCCACGACGTGTCAAAGACTTTCAACTGTACAAGGGCTTTTCATTCGACCCTTGTATGACCACTTTGACCTCTTACATCAGGGTCTCCTAGGGCCTTCGGGTATTGGTGGTTTAGACAAAAAAGGTACCAGACAGGCTTTTGAATGAGAGCCCACGTGGCACCGGACCACTCTGCAGCTGGCTTTTCCCTGGACTTTGAAAGTTTAGTAACTCACAAGTTCTTTGTTCATAAGTTCTTTCAATTCATATCATGTTGCCGTTTGCAATCTTCGCTCAACACAGTTCGGTTTACTATCGGTTCTCCATCCAAATCACCGGCTGTGATGAACCGGTTGGCGTTTCTTGTCTCTGGAGTCAAGGATGGTACCACAGTAGCAAGCGCCTCTCCCCTTAGTTATCAGTATGGGAGGGTCTTATGCACTGTTGACATCTGGTACACCACACGCTAGCTGTAGTTCCTGTTCTTATGATTCCTTTCACTGAGGCTTCTCGGGTCTGGGTTGAAAAGGGCAAGGACACTTCCCTCCTTGTTGTCCTTTCAGTTCTCGCCGCCTTTCTCCTCCTTTTGAACTGCCATGCTGGAATAGCTGCTCCACATGCTTTTTGCCTTGCTCCTTGCTCCTAGTGTGCTCTCGTGCTCCACCTATCCCTGTGGGAAAGGGAAAGGGTTGTCAGGTGTGTGTAGTTATTGTCAATTTTCTGACTCTGCCTGATCCTTGTGTTGGAACATGATAGGTAAATGTCTCTGGTGTTAATCTGTTGTCTTTCACAGTGTAAGAAAGTGATTGTGTCAGAGAGGGGGGTGGTGGGGTAGAGCTTCTAAATAACCTACGGGGTTGAGGAGGGGAAAAGTGTTACAAGGAAGGGGGTACCGTGTCACAACCTTCGGTGTCCCTCTTCCACTCCCCGGGGACCCCTCATCCAGGTGATCCTCCTGCACTGATCCACCCACAGGAACTGGATCCAATAGCGATGGCTGTGTCCTGGCCACCTGGATGACAGATCCCCAGGGACTAGTAAGTGAGACACCCTCAGGTTTCTCACAGTAGGTGCCAAGTGTGGCACAGGCACAGACACAGACTCCTACAAAGGGCACCACCAAATACGTACAGAGGATATTGCTATTGTGCCCTGGTATCAATATTAAATAGGAGCACTACAGATAAGCCCAGAGCACCTAGGGCTATACGTGTCTGCAAGAAAACTCAGAGAGACTCTTCAGAGTGCTGCATGCTAACAAATACGACAAACAAAGATGCCAAAATACTCTTGTTAATGTACAAATGTATTCATTTATTTCATGCTTGATCCAACAGTAGGTTTGACATTACCCTGAGTGGAGGAGAATCAGCTTTTGAGTGAGAACTAAGTTCCTTTATGAGAAAGGACATACATTTATCCAGATACAGAGGTTCTACAGTACTAAATTGCCCTGACGGACATCCGTCTGAAATGCATCAGCAGGCGATGCAAGGACCAACTTTGTCAGCTTCCTCTGAATGGAAATATGATTGAAGACTGATTTTGTGGATCACACTACTATCTTGCTTGTGGATATCATGTTATGAACATTTGTACAGTCTTACTAGAGTTTGAGTGGGCACCGCCGGTGTGTACTCTATGTATTTTCTGTTCCGGATTGTTTTGAGAAATTATTTGGTCCTGTTGCCAGAAAAAAACAAAAAAGCACTTGCACAGTGGAATACAAAGCAATTATTGAAAGTTTTGTTTGGGTAGAGTGACCCAACCGTCTGGAATGACATGTGTAACGTACCACTTAAATTTACATATATTTGTTGCATTCGTTACAATTTTTCATTCTAGATATGTTAAGCAACCTTATCAGAGGAAATATTTACATTTTGTTTATTAATTATTTTTCCAGAAATGATCCCTGAAGATGGTCATTAGGACCGAAATGCATTGGACACCCAAAGGAAGGCCTATGTCTATGTGAAATAAATACTTCTGTAATTTTATATGTAGACACCAATGTGTTTGTGTAAAATAACTCTTTTTTTGAGAATATGAAAATATAAAAAATGGTAATGAATACAACAAATATATGTAAATTCTAAGGGACTCCATGGAATAAGGAGTTACCGGCATCTCCGCTGCCCGGAATATCCCGGTAATACCAGGCAGTGGAGACAGTGCGGTAGTTCCCTGGTATCCCACCGGAATTACTAGCTGGCTACCGGGAACTACTCTGATATCCATCTCCTTCTTGAAGACTTTGCCCTTGACGTCCTCACCATTACCGAGATGTGGTTCAATGCCAGCTCTGTCACTGCTCTTGACACTCTCCTTCCAGAGGGCTACAAAATCCTCTCCAAACCCAGACCCAACAGGCCGGGAGGTGGAGTGGCCTTGATTTTCCCAGAGTGGGTCCCTGCTTCTATCATACCTACTCAATCCTACTCATCTTTTGAATGCCTCGTCTGTAGGCTTGGGGCCTCGCCTGCTCTCTCTCTCTCACCCTCGCTACCATCTACAGTCCCCCTTGCCCTAGTTCTCTCTTCCTCTCCGAATAGCCTGACCTTGCCTCCTCCCTCTCGACCTCTTCTTCCAAACTCCTCCTCCTCTTCCTGGTGACTTCTATATCCACCTCGACTCCCTTGAATCAGCCACCTCACAGTTCAGTGTTCTCTGTGACTCCCTCCCTCTCACTAGTCTTCCTTCCGGCCCAACCCACTTACCCAGACACACTCTGGACGCCCTCATCTCTGGCTGCATCCCTATCTCTAACCCAGTCACCACCCCCTCTCCTGGTCTGATCACTCTCTTGTCTCCTCCTGCTTGGGACCCCTTGGCCATCTATCTGAGCCACCCCTAGAACTGTCAGCCTCTTTCGCCGTGATTCGACCAATGACCCGAGTGTCAGTCACAGCTTTTGCTTCCACTCACTTCCCCCCTGCTTCTGACTTTCCCTCTGACTCTGTCCTTGATAACCTGCACCTCTTCATCTCTAACAACTTCGACATCCTTGCCCCTGTTATGAGGATCTGCCTAAAACCAGCCTCCAAGAGTAATGGCTGGAACGACTCTGATGTAGTATCTCTGATCCGTATGTGCAGAGTTGCTGAACGGAAGTGGCAGACCTTTGGTTTACCCTCTGACAAACTGGTCTGCCGCCTGCTCCTAAGGCAATATCGTTTTCTATCCGCTCCAAGAAGAGGGCCCACATTCAAGCCTGCATCACTGGAGCCAGTAACAACATGGCTGAACTTTTCAAAATCTGCAAGGAACCCGCCAATCCAACTGCAGTCTCCACCTCTCTCATTTCCAGGCCCTCTGCAACGCATTAGCCTCCCATTTCTCATCTAAAACTCTGGACATTCTGTCCTCACTCTCCTCCAACCCCATCTTCACTCATGCTCTGGCTCGGCTGCTTTCCTTGGCTCCCCTCCTTCCACCCCCCACTCTCCTCCCTCCTGCCCATAGCACCGGATGAGGTCTCTAAAGTTGTCTGCTCTATGAAGGTTTCCTCCAAAAAAGTGCTCCTTTGCTCTTCTAGGACTATTAAAGGACAACATCTCCTCTCTCGCCCCGGCTCTTTCCGACTTCTGTAACTACTCCTTCACCACTCGCTCTTTCCTTCTATTCCTCAAGCACTCCCTTGTGGACCCTCTCTTAAAAAAGCTGTCTGCTGACCCCTCCTGCCCAGCTAACTATTGCCCTATCGCCACTACCCCCTTCTGATCCTCCACACTGAACTTGTTTGTTGCCTCCATGGAAATGTACAATTAATTCACCTTTAAAATGCTGACTGCACATTTACTGCGCAGCCGCATTTTAAATGATCCTGACTCCCATTACTGCGACCAAGCGGAGCGGAGGTTGCGAGGGTGTCCCTCGCTGCCCTTGGTCTCTGTAATGGGAGTCAGGGGTTGCAGCGGTGTCCCCCACGTGCCGCTGTGGTAAGGAGGGGACAAGAAAATAAAACAAAAATAATAATAATAAAATAAAGGACCCTGCTTCGTCAGCTCAGACCCACGTGAGTGGTAGGAACTGACACTGCAGGGATAGTGGGGCGTCAGCAGCGCACACAGAAATGTGCTGCTGTAAAGGTAAGTGGGGACAGGAGCGGGTAGGGAAATGCGGGCAGTGGGATGCAGGCAAAGTGATCTTTCTGATCACTGCGCCGTGCCGTAATGGGATTCGACATTTCCGCCGTTGGCATTATGGGCGGCGTTGTGATCACATAGATCCACCTCCATGACCATCAATCTGGATTCTGAGCCTCCAGCGGCACAGAAACTGCTCTCCTGAACCCCTATGAAGACATGCTTGCAAATCTTAACTCTAACTCTCCTGCTGTTCTCATTCTCTTCAATCTCTCCTCTGCCTTTGACACATTCAACCATTCTATCCTCATAAAATTATCTGTGATACCCTTGGCATCACAGACCGGGCACTGGAATGGCTGATCTCTTTCCTCACTAATCGCCCTTCCCAGCTGCAACTGGACCCTTTCTCCTCCACCACCACACTCTCTACCTGCAGCGTCCCCCATTGCTCTATCGTATGGCTGTGGCTCTTCAATATTTATCTCACCTCTCTTCCTCACCTGATCTCCTCCTTCCCTCCTCCTTCCCTCCTCATTTCCAGTGCTATGCTGATGACACACAGCTTTCCTTCAAGGTTACCTCTATTACCTCCTCTTCCTCCTCTCTCATCCCTGATTGTCTGACTGCCATCCAGGCATGGTGTGCAGCTAACGATCTCCATCTTAATGCCAGTAATATGGAGATTCTTCTCATTGGGACACCTGTGCTCTGTTTTCCACCTACCCTCTGGCCGCCCTCCTTGGGCCCTCTACCCTCACCATCCTGGGAGGCCAAAAACCTCAGGGTTATCTTCATCTCTGCCTTCTCCTTCACCCGCCACATCTTGGACTTTGCCAAGTAGGCCCACTTCCAGCTTCACCTCCTCAGAGGCATACTGTCATGCGCCGCCTCCCGTGGACGTTATGGTCCAGGTTGCGGCTTGCGGGCCGCCATTGCGGCGTCCCACCATGTTTTCAGACGTCGCTGTAGCGGTCTAGCGTTTCCTTCACTGCGAGCCGGGAAGCTTATTAGCCACGCCCCCCTGCTCACAGTGCGTTGCAACCCGCTTGGTCAGCTCCCTGACTGTTTTCCTCCAGTTGCTGTTACGCTAGTTTCTTTCCTTTTTCCTCTCTCTTGTAAGGAATAAGGGCCTGTGGTGCAGAAGGAAGCAGGTACGGCATATCTAAAAACTACAATTCCTAGCAGGCATGGGGAAATGTGTAGTTCCTTGGGTCTGTCAGTACTCAGCTGCCAGCACTTTGTAATTAGGGATTGGGCTCTTAACGGCCGCCCGCCCGTGCTCATGTGCTGTTGATTAATGTTGGAGAGCATGGGCGACGGCGGCGACGGCGGCAAGAGCGAAGCAGGAACGCTGAAGGTGTAAGCGAGTGGCGGGAAGGAATCACGCCGGTTATGTCGCAAGGCATCTTTATATCCCGGGGTGCGGCGGCACACGCTCCTTAATCTGCTCCAGAGCTACAGGTCCGGGTCAGCCGCAGTAGGCTCCAGGACCTTCAGTTAAGTGTTTCTATGTTTGTTTACTTGGCCGGTTTACGGCATTCACATGGAGTAAACCAAAAGCTTCAAGTATTCATGTCCGGACGTCTGAGGAAAAACGTCCGGACCAAACGTTAAGTGCAGGCACATAAATCCTTGGTTTTTTGGGCAAGACAAATACCAGTCTGGTAGCCGGCACATTGCTTACCTCACGTTCTAAGCACCAGGGAAAATTCAACTCTTCTAATCCGCATTTTTCCAGTTTTTTCTATGTGCAATGTATTATGTTAATCCATGTTTTAAGAGGCATGTGAACGTCTCAATGTTCTCTGTTCATTATCAGTGTATTATGGTTTTAAGTCATTTCTAGTTATTCGCTTTTCCCTAGAATGGAGAAAAGCGCCTTTCTATGTGCATTATGTTGTGTTAATCCATGTTTGCTCCCGATTTGTGTAGGGTGACGTGTCATGTGTTAATTAATTACTGAAGATAGAGTCAGGTCAGGTTGCAGGTGTATTAAGCTATCTAGTCAGGAATTGTAGGGGTCTTTTGTCGTTTGATGTCTTATTGTCTTCCCTTCCTTCCCTTTATTGGTCCATCCCCTTTCCCTAACTCCTTCTTCCCCCCATTGGCTGCCACGTGGCTACCTGTAATTCGAACATCCAGGCGCCCGTGCCAACCACTGTGGGAGGGGTCGATCCATTCGGCTTCTGTGGTTCGGGAGAGGGGATTGAAATCCTCCTCCCTTAAATTCAGTTGTGACATCTCTCCTCTGCCGCCCCTCGGGCCGCTTCTAGTCTCCCCGTTCCCGATCCTCATGTTTTCTTATCCCTCTTCCTCCTGCTCCCTTGGTGCTCTCCGCTGTTTCCCTATCTCGGCTCCCTTTCTGTTCTTTCTCCGTGCTGTTGTTTTCCGCTGGCCGTCATTATCGGCTACCTTACGGTTCCTTCGGAGCCCACATTCCATCCGGAATCCTTACGACGGACCTCCGCTGCTGCTGTTCTGCCTCTGGGTTTTTTTGTGCCGACAGGCTTTTTCCCCAGATTGTCCCTCTCGGAAGAGGGGCCGCAGGTAGTGCTATTCACAGCAGTACACTGTGGCTTCCTTTCGTGAGTAAGACACTTTCCCAGAAAAAAAGAAAGGAGAAAAAAGGAGAAGGATTATTGCGCTAGAAGACCACAGATATCATCCATTCAAGACCAATCTTCAGGTGAGGAGGAGGAAAGGGGAGAAAGGTTAGAGGTGGAGATTGAACAGTCTCAGAAGGCTGACAGTTTGCAACGCCCAGTGGTCACAATGGCGACCCCTGAACAATTGCAAGAGATGGTGGCCGCTGTTCAAAACCTCTCAGCAGAGGTTCAGAATTTATCCATGGAAGTGCAAACCTTAAGGACTGAAAATAACATGTTAAAACAACTGGTTTCCAATCGTGAACCCAAACCAGTGGACTTGCCTCCCACGGCACTCCCATCAGGGAAATATGACGGGGCTCCAAAGAAACTCAAGGAATTCTTGGAAGCTTGTAGCGTCCATTTTACCTTTAGACCTCATACATTTCCCACCGGTCATACCCGGGTGGGATTCGTGATTTCCAACATGTCAGGTAATGCCCTGGCCTGGGCCACTCCGCTAGTGTTGGGAACTGATCCCATACTGCAAGACTACAAGGCTTTTTTAGGCCGACTGAAACAAGAGTTTGAGAGGCCTGAAATTTCTTTTTCTGCAGGCGAAGACCTGTTAGATATACATCAAGGCCAGACGGATGTGCACACCTATCTTACCGCATTCAAACGCTTAGCCACAGAAGCTGGTTGGCAGGAGCAGACCCAATATGTCATCTTCAGAAGAGGATTGCGGGAAGGTATTAAAGATGAGTTAGCCCGATCACCCCGGCCTACATCCTTTCCGGAATTGACAACCTCAGCTTTACAAATTGAACATCGACTCTACGAACGCCGAATAGAAAGGCGACGGAATCTGAATCCTACCTTCCCCGTCCATATTCCTCCTCCTCCAGTTTCAGCATCGGCACGAACAGAAGAACCTATGCAGATCGGAACCACACGTTCGTCCTTAACTCCAGAGGAAAGAAAGCGAAGAAGAGACTTGGGGTTATGCACCTATTGTGGATCCGACCAACATCAAATAAAGAATTGCTCTGAGATTCCTTCACGACGAGCGGGAAACAAGAACCCTCGGTCCTAGGAGGGACGGAATCCGAGGTGAAGTAACCAGTCCCTATGTGTCGTTATCAGTGGGTCCAGTGAATCCACAGGAAGATTCAAGGCTAATGGTACTTTAGGTACTATTGTTTATAGACCATCGCAAGATTGAAGCATTGGCCCTACTGGATTGTGGAGCCGCCGGCAACTTTGTGGACACCATCTGGGCCGATTCCGTCAGCTTACGACGCATGGACCGCAAGGAGGACCAGAAGGTCAAGGGGGTGGATGGTAGTCCCCCCAGTTCAGGCCTTATTATGCAGACTATTGAGTTTCTTCAAATGGTTCATACAACATTCAGAAACCATTCAGTTCGATATCATCCGTGCGGCCCATTTTCCACTCATTTTGGGCATTATCTGGCTGCGCAAACACAATCCGCAGATTAATTGGTCCACCAACAGTATTACCTTTGAATCGGGGTTTTGTCGACAGACCTGTTTAAAGGACCTACGGTTTATGGAAGCCAAGGCCCATACCGTTCCTCAAGCCAGTACCGTGGGTGTCCACTCCCTTCCCATGTACTTCTCGGCTTCCGAAGATATCTTTGCAGAAAAAAAAACAGAGGACTGCGCCATTGATCTCCTTCCCAATGTCCTAGTTCCTTTTGGTCGAATGTTCTCCCTATCACAAACAGAAAAGAGGGCCCTCAGGACTTATTTGGACGACAACCTGCAGAATGGTCTAATCCGGCCCTCCAAGTCCCCAGCAGGAGCTCCCTTGTTTTTCATACCAAAAAGGGATTCTACTGAGCTTAGACCATGTATCGATTATCGTGGTTTGAACAAAGTTACGAAACGGGATCACTACCCCATGCCTCTTATCTCTGACATAATAGAGGCTGTACAAGGAGCTACTATTTTTTCCAAATTAGATCTACGCAGTGCCTATCATCTTTTGCGCATACAATCAGGGGACGAATGGGAGATGGCGTTCCGTACTCCATTCCGGCTATTCGAATACCATGTTATGCCGTTTGGACTAGTCAACGCGCCGGCAGTGTTCCAGAGATTTATCGACCGGGTCTTCTCAGATCTTATGTTTGTTTCGGTTATAGTCTATCTGGACGATATACTTGTTTTCTCTAGAGATTCCGAACAGCATCAGAAACACCTCACCGAAGTCTTAATACGTCTGAAGACACATAAGCTTTTGATAAAGAAGGAGAAATGTCTGTTCGGGGTCAGCACCGTGTCCTATCTGGGGTATGTACTCTCATCACAGGGGGTTCTGATGGATCAAAGAAAGGTGGACGCCATTCTAAGCTGGCACTCTCCCAGATCAGTCAAGGAAGTACAAACATTTCTGGGAGTAGCCAATTTCTATAGGCGTTTCATTCCCTTCTTTTCTGAGGTTGTGTTACCCATTACTCAGTTGCTAAAAAAGTCCTTGTTACCATTCTTTTGGAATGACCAAGCTGAAAGAAAGTTCAAACACTAGAAGGAACTGTTTTGTCAAGCTCCCATTCTGCGGCACCCGGACCAGACAAAACCCTTTATCCTAGAGACTGACGCCTCTGCTGCCACCGTAGGAGCAGTCCTACTCCAGGAACATAACGGAAATGAACATCCCATAGCCTATCTCTCACGCACCCTCACTTCCAGTCAACAGAATTATTCGGTCATTGAGAGGGAACTCTTGGCCATGAAACTCGCGTGTGAGCAACGCCGACACCTGCTGCAGGGAAGTAACTGTCCGTTCACCATTCGAACAGACCACAAGAACTTACAAGTCCTTCAGTCTATGGACTGCGTCAATTCTCGCCAAGCCCTATCGGCCCATTTCTTTTCCCAGTATGATTTCCGCATTACGTACATCCCTGGAAGTCAGAATCTTCTTGCTGATGCACTATCACGGAAGGGTGGATTGGAAGTATCCCATTTACCACCAACAGAAAGACTTTTTTCCCAGAAATCGGGTTTTCCTCCATGTTACCGGTTTTCTCCAGCAGGTTAAAGAAGCCATGATTCTGGCTACCCACAAGGAGAAGGTAGCTTTAATTGACAGAGAAGGACTTTTGTTTCAGAACCATCGGTTGTTTATTTCCCCAGGTCCCCTCCAACGACAAGTCATTCAATGGTGTCATGATCACCAGACTGCCGGACATAGAGGTCAGGCTGGCACACTAGATCTTGTCAAAAGGTATTTCTACTGGCCCGGAATGTGGTCCGGAATCAGACATTATGTCCAATCCTGCAGGATCTGCAACAGCAGTAAGAATCGCACCATCAAACCTTTTGGTTTACTCGAACAGAGTGCGATACCCTTACGTCCGTGGAGTCACATCTCCACTGATTTTGTGGTGGATCTACCAGCTTCTAGTGCTTGTACCTGCATCATGGTAACATTGGATTATATGTCCAAGATGGCTCATTTCTCCCCTCTTCCCGGATTGCCCACGGCATCAGAAATGGCAGAGGTATTTCTCAAGGATATTTTCCGTCTTCATGGTCTCCCCGACAAGATTACGTCAGATAGAGGCAGCCAATATGTCTCCAAATTTTGGACAGCCTTATGTCATCGGTTGGGCATTGAACGGGCATTGTCATCCGGTTTTCACCCTCAGACCAACGGGAAAACTGAGTGATTAAATGGCACTCTCGAACAATACTTACGCTGTTACATAAATCAGGAACATGACAATTGGGTGTCTCTTCTTCCCACGGCAGAGTTTTCTTACAACAATACTCGTCATTCCGCTTCTGGGCTCACTCCATTCTACGGTACCTATGGGTTTCATCCTCGCACTATTTTCCCTGTTCTATCCATTGAATCCAACCTACCCGCCGTAGAAGGCGTGTTGTCCAAGATACAGGAGGCTCACAAGACTGCCCAGTCCAGTCTTTCGGACAGTCAAGTGGCAAATAAAGCTCAAGCGGATCGACACCGTCAGACGGTGCCGGAGTGGAAGGTGGGCACCTGGGTGTGGCTTTCCATGAAATATCTTCCCCGGTGGACTCGTCCATCCAAACTTTCCCCCCGTTTCATTGGACCTTATCCTATCACGGCTAAAATCAACCCAGTGGCTTTTCGCCTGAAACTGCCTCCCTGTTTGCACAGGGTCCATCCTGTCTTTCATTCCTCTCCTCTTAGGGAGGCTCCCTTGGGATCTTCTGCCCGTTCGGTTCCACTGAGTCCACCATCCCGGGTGGACGCGGAGTTTGAGGTATCTCAAATATGTGATTCTCGATACAGGCGAGGTCGCTTGGAATACTTGATACACTGGAAGGGATACTCGAGGGCGGAAGGTTCATGGGAACCCTCTACCTTTGTTCATGCTCCTATGTTATTGCGGAAGTTTCACAGGGCTCACCCTGGAAAGCCTGGGGGTTGCAACATTGGAAGGGGGCATACTGTCATGCGCCGCCTCCCATGGACGTTATGGTCCAGGTTGCGGCTTGCGGGCCGCCATTGTGGCATCCCCCCACGTTTTCGGATGTCGCTGTAGCGGTCTAGCGTTTCCTTCACTGCAAGCCGGGAAGCTTATTAGCCACGCCCCCCCCTGCTCACAGTGCGTTGCAACCCGCTTGGTCAGCTCCCTGACTGTTTTCTTCCGGTTGCTGTTATGCTAGTTTCTTTCCTTTTTCCTTTCTCTCCTCTGCCGCCCCTCGGGCCGCTTCTAGTCTCCCCGTTCCCGGTCCTTGTGTTTTCTTATCCCTCTTCCTCCTGCTCCCTTGGTGCTCTCCGCTGTTGTTTCCCTATCTTGGCTTCCTTTCTGCTCTTTCTCCGTGCTGTTGTTTTCCGCTGGCCGTCATTATCAGCTACCTTACGGTTCCTTCGGAGCCCACATTCCACCCAGAATCCTTACGACGGACCTCTGCTGCTGCTGTTCTGCCTCTGGGGGTTTTTTGTGCCGACAGGCTTTTTCCCCAGATTGTCCCTCTCGGAAGAGGGGCCGCAGGTAGTGCTATTCACAGCAGAAGACCACAGATATCATCCATTCAAGACCAATCTTCAGGTGAGGAGGAGGAAAGGGGAGAAAGGTTAGAGGTGGAGATTGAACAGTCTCAGAAGGCTGACACATTCTCCCTTTACTCACCTTTCCCCCAGAAGCTCAATGTCTCCAGAGCTCTGGTCCTGTCTAGACTGGACTACTGCAACAGCCTCTTCCTCAATCCCTACACCTCTCCTCCCTACGCCCCTTTCAGATAATCCAGAATAGGGCTGCAAGCCCAGGAACCGTATTTCTCCAGCCTTAAAATCTCTCTTAGGCTCCCTGTGGCTACGAGGATCAAATTGAATACCCTCTGCATCATCCAGAAGTCTTTCTGGGGCCTGAGACCCGGCCATCTCCAGCTTTCCCTCCCTAAATACTCCCCTGCTAGAACCCTCTGCTCCTCTAATTCCAACTCTTTCAGTGTCAAATGCTTCTCCAAGCAGCGAGTGGGGGGAAGGCCCCTCTCTTCGGCCCCTCTCAGACTTGAGCCGGACCTCTAAGTACCGGAAACCTATAAAAACTCTGCTTTTCTCCACCTCTTTCCCTTCCTTGCCAATCACCTCACTGCCGCTGAGACTGGTGGCCTGGTCCACATGAATCTTACAGGATACCAGACCCTCCACCCAGTCGACACCCGCACCCTCCCCACGCCACTGCACGGCCCCCTGCAGACCCCTGCTTCGCATCCCACCCTTGGCATTGGTCTGCCCTAGCACTTAGCCTGAGGCCGTCTGCTTGGCTCCCCTTTGCACTTCCATCCCGAGCCCCACCAGCACTTGCCCATTCCTTGCCTCCCACCCATCCCTATCTCCTGCACTTCTGTTCACTGCACTTGCACATCTGAATGCCAAAAGGCATAGTGGGACCACAACTGTATATTTACTGTTTTGCCAATGTTATTCATTCCCCTTGTTCCCTCTCCACTTTGCCTTGTGGATCCTGGAATTACAATTCTGTTGTATAGGCGCCTAACAAATTCTCAATAAATAAATAAAATTTAATTAAAATGATGAGCCCCTATAACTAGGGAGGCCTCCTTAAATCTGTCAACCAGTTGCCTAGTCTTTTATAAATATGGATGATGGAAACATTCACTATGTCTACTGTTGCTGCACTTAAAGTAGCACATTTAAATAAAAGTTGTGTGTGGACAGAGGATTGCCATCCACTGGAAACAATGCTGGTTTAGTACAGAAATTGTTAGATCACCATGAGTTTAGAATTGTTTCTTTGCCTATTGATAGTGATGCAGTGGATGCTGGGGCAGGTGCCAGCAGTAGCAATGGGCTTGTGGTTACTGACACTATTGAGAATACACAGGAATGGGAAGAGGAGTCTTCCAATGTTTAGAGAAACCCTAGCTCAGACAAAAAGAGTTGGATTTTAACATGGCTAAGCTGGGGTTTAACAGGATTGAGAAACAAAAAGATAGGGATCACCAGTTGGAGTTGGCCAGATGACAAAGGTCTCAAGGCTCTTCCAGAGGTTCTGGGAGTGGTTCTGGACCTTCTTCTCTTCCGAGATTGCCTATTGATCTGCTCTGTATGTAGTATGAAGAACATATTATTAATTGGCTCAAATTTGAGTATGCTTGTGAGGTGCAAGAAGTAGGTGACCCTGAAGGGATGGCTTGGTTACTCAGCAGACTACGCCATTCTGGCTGCAGTGTTATTATTCATATGTCAAAAGCTGACCTTAAGGACTTTGATACATTGAAGCAGGGCCGCCTCTTTAAGTTTGGGAAAAACCCTGCGTAATACTTAAAGAGGTTCACAGAGTACAAGAAAAAAGATAATACTTGTGTGTCTTCTGTTACAGATTTGTTAAAAGACTTGAGTGGCTGGGTAGAAGGCCATAAAGTAATCACTTTTGAAGGCATGATCAACTTTGTCATGCTGGACCATATTTTTGCCTCTTGTTCCCCTGAGCCTAAGCAGCATTTTGCAGATTCAAAGGAATTAGATCCTAAGAAGCTGGCCATTGCTTCTGACCTTTGAGTTTCTCATAGAGTGTCACATAAGGACAGTCATGTGTCTAGTAAGCGTGAGACGAAAAAGCAAAAAGAGAGAGGGTGGGTCTACTGATAAAACCTCTTCCCATAAGGCCCACAAAATGTTTCATAAGGGGAATATGTCACATGGAAAGGGTAGTGGGACTAACTTTTCCAAACATGAGAGTGGACACTCCAAGCCTCCCTACATTCGCAGATCCAGTGGGTCTTGTGTAACCTGTGGAGCAAGTGACCACATGAAGGCGGATCCCAGATGTTAGGGTAAGACCTTGTTCCAGGAAACATGGAGTTTCTGAGGCCTATGTCTCCAGAATGACTGTCACCTCTACCTCACATGGCCTTCCCTCCACCCCCAATGGAGTGTCCTAGTACCCCAGCAGGGACTGTGGTAGCAATAGAGGTAGAGAAAAGCATATATCTGTCACTGTGCATCAGAAGAGAGAGTAGGCAACAACCCTGTGCAGTGGGCGGCTACACTTATTCATTCACACAAAACAGATTTACTAATGTCACTTATTTTATTTATGGTCCACTGCTCAAACCTTCAATTAACCCTTTACATATCAAAACATGCACCATACACAACATGTTACTATACAGTACTTCAGGTAAATGCCCCACACTTCAATATGTGCTTCCTAATATTTCTGACTTTATTCTCAATAATGAACACTCAAATAATGCTCTTATACTCCTTCATAGTGTAGTACATTTTAATAGGAGAAATAAATAGTAAAGAAACATTGCTACTAATATCATAACTACACACAACACACTTAGGCCCTGATTCATGGAATTATTTGCGTGTAAAATGGGAAGTTGCATTCCACTCGGCATGCAAATCCCCATTCGTCAAACAGGAATTTGCAGGCAGAATGGCACGCAAATCCCTGTTTTACACACAAATAATTCCATGAATCAGGGCCTTAATATGCAAAATGTTATCAATAAATATGCAGCTATCGTTGTCAGTGCCACTATGTCTTATTCAAGACCAATCAATCATCATAGAAGCATAAAAGCCACTTCAAAAGCAACTGCCTACCTCATTAGTTCTCACAAGGCAACCTCATAAAGTCGACTGCTCATACTCACTACTGTCCTGAGAGGATAGGGAGATGAGAGCTGGAGGCTTGATGCCAGGAGCCTGTAGACTTGGGGTCTGCATAATCCAGAAATATCAAATCTAATTGGAAAAGTCACCTATCAAAATCACCATGCTCTTCTGAGCAAAAAGCAGCAAACATGGGTAAACATGCTTTAAAGGGATTTAGTATCAATTGCAATTGGCCATGGTGCAAATGATGTCCAATTCATAAAGAAATATGTCAATTGGTGGTGAGCAGATTGCCTTACATAGTAATTTTTCTCAGATCTTCTAAAAAAAAAAAGTAGATCTGCTCAAAAAGAAGTCTTTCTGAGACCCATAAGGCCATACATGCAATTTCAGAGGCTTCAAAATCCAGCCATATAAAATGAGGAAAATTCCCCCCTCCCGTCTGCATAGGCTTGCATTGGAAGAGAAGTTACAGTCTTCTGGGTGGTCCTTCCAGCCTCGTCTGTCTCGTCAGATCTGCAAACAGTCCATCTCCTTCTGAGAGCTCTCCCCGAAGCTTGTCTTTTCATAGTATCAGAGAGTTGTTTCCTTAAGTCTCCTCCCATCACTAGCAGGTTGCAGAACAACCCCTAACTCAAGGTCCTAGTAAGGTGCCTCGTAGGAAATTGCTAGCTTAGTGAGTAGCAGCTCATAGAAAGATTCCTCCCTCCCAGCAAGTGGCTGGTTTATCTCTAAAGCAAGGTCAATGGCGAGTAGCCTACACCTTTAGTTGACATTCTCTCTGTTCCCCGTTCCCCGATATCATGCATGGAAGCATGGTAATCTATTGTAGTTTCTTAAGATATTAAAAAATAGTCATAGGCGCCCCTCTACGAGAACGAACACAGCTAAGTAACCTGTTCTTTGGGAAGGTACCCACTCGAGAGTCTGCAGCCACACTTTAGCTCACTGTACCTTTCATAGAAGGGAAATACCCATTTGCATATCAGTCTTTGTCTGGTCCCACATTAGACTAAGACTAATTCTATTCATATAGAACCTGGGAAACGACAATTAATGCCCACTGACTTAGCAGACACAAACCAGGAGATCACCAACAGTAGAAGCTGGTGTAGTTAGACCTTTGACCCCACTGCCAAAGACTGGGAGCACCGTGGGTTTGAAACAAATCATTGCCACTGTGAGAAGCAGTAATAGGTTGGGACTTACCTTCACTTCTTTAACCTCCCAATCCATTTATGCGGTTCGGAAGAATGTTGATGGAAATAGTTGCAAAATACCGAGTGCTTATGACTGCCAGATTCCTTGGAAGGAGAAGATAATACCCTCCTTAGACCTTCACATCTATGTCCCTCCCGATCTAGTCACATATTTACACCCAAAGCAAAATAAAGGGCTGAAAATACTATCTCTCTTGTCCTGTGACAAACACATCGAAGTCAGAATCTTGAACTTTCTTGACAATCGTATCAAAATTCAGGGCGAGGGCTAGTCGGGTATCTGAGTTATGAAGTCTGAAGGGGAAATCCACAAACCATCCTAAAGGGCCCAACCCATGAGGCTAGGACCCAAGAAAAAAAATTGGATCATTCAGAAGTGGAAGCAGGGCTTCACTCTAACTTGGAGTATGATCATGGCAAGGGCAAGGGCTCGTGGGAAAATATCAACTTTCCCAATTCCCTAACCTCTTGGGAAAGTTCACCATCCCTCAGGAAGGAGCATGAACAGGTCGGGAACTCTATCCCTCACCTTGAAAATCCAAGAACATCCACACTTATCGGTAGCAGTGACCTTGTGGTGGCACATACTGAGGAAAGCTACAAGGGTCAGGCCCCTCGCTCACAAATGGTAACATGCCTGAAGGAACCTGTTGTCATGGTCATCGGGCCAAGACCACAGACAGGGCCTGGTTGGACACAGTCCTGGTGCCTTTGGCGCCAGGCTCATAAATAACAGATAACAAGATACTTATTGGGGACTAAATGCTTTTATTGAAGGCATAGCACCTCATTCCGGGTGCAAAATGCATTTAACATGGACACTTTCAAAGCAGCACCAGGGGTACTCTGGGGTGGGGCTGCTATTCACTGGGTTGCCTCGCACGTGCTGACTCACTACGTGTGGCAGGAAAGCCAGGCCTAGTGGGCGTGCCCACGCTCACAGCTATATAAACTGATCCAATCCACGAGGCAGACGCTTCGCATTATTGTGCACATCCATGCAGCGTAATGCTCACCACCGCCTGGGATCTGAACTTACCTTGGAAATCCTGCTTCCTGCCTCCATACTTACCATCTGGGGAATCAGCTCTCACCTGTGCACGTCTTCTTCACATCTTCTGGAGCGCCGAACTCTTCATCTTGACACTGCAGCTCACCTTCACATCTTCCAGAGCGCCGTACTCTTCATCTCGACACTGCAGCATTACACGCTTTGTCCGCGACCGCAGCACCTGCAAGAAAAAAGCCAAAAGCAAGGTTAGACATTAAAAAGACATTGAGTTTAAGCTTGCGCTCCCATTCCATCTCGCGCTTTCCCTTAAACCATCACTCACCTGTTGTCGAACGTTGCGGTTTCATCTATCTTTCTCCCGGCTGCGTTACGCACCTCCATAGCTATTGTTGGGCCGCAATTCCATCTATTGGGAAGAAAGCAGAAGAGAAAATGTTATTCAGGAAATAACAACAAAATCAAGAGCAATAATACAAGACAGAAAGCAAAAGGGGAAAAACAGAAAGAGGAAAAGACAAGAGACATTGAGAAACACTCCCAATCAAGAGAAGAATAGCCACAGCTAGACTGGACTGTTACTCACCAGGGATCAGTGAAGGAACTAGATCCCATCAACAAGCGCCCCTGCCAGAAGCAGCAGGACGAAGAGCTCACCATCAATAAATACCAGGTGAGCCTTATGGGCTGGTACATGCCCACAGAAATCGCACCTTGGGTAGAAGGGTTTGAGAGGTATCATAGGCACCGAGCAGCGCACTCACCTTTTCTCATATCCGCGCAGGAGCAGTCACCAATTGTCGCAGTCCACAGCCTATCCACAGGGGGAGAGATCCGATGGGGGTGATCACATTCCTGGGAGGGCTGCAACCGTGCCCCAACTCCTCCGCAGAGACCAGGTGAGCGTAAATTCTGTGGATGGCTCATGTCAGGAACCGGAGCAGGTTGAAGAAAACCATCCCCTAACCATATGTTTTCCTCCCATTTCTACACCCAATAACAGTGTCCATGAGGTTCAGAAAAACCTGGAGAAAGCTACACCGAGATCAGTAGGTACCATCAGGGAGAACCCACTTCCTGGGAACTAGACGTAAGAATTTATTTCACTCAAAAAGGAAACCGAGGTAAACCTTGATGCCGAGGGGGAAGATGACGAATGTAACGCTTTTACTGAAAACACCAGCCTCCCAGATTCCCCACCTTTTTTGGTGGAATTGTACCCCCTCCGAAGATAGAAAATTGGGAATCTCTAGAGGACCCAATTCCCTGTATCTCCATCCCCCTGGGACAATGACTCTATAACATGTGAAAGGGAACAGGGGAGTACATCTTTCCTGGGACAGTCTAACAGGGCACAGTCTTCAGCCTCCCCCACCCCCCAGTTAAACAAGAAATTCTTGATACCCTTCCTTCAGAGGTCTCATACCCATATAGCTTTTGAGAAGAACAGGAGGACCAAGTACACTCCATCCCAGGAACACCCCTCTGATTTCCAGGGATCGAAGACACCCAATAGACCTAAAAGTAGCGGACCAAGTTCGGACGCTATAGTGATACTGGGTGAAAAAGGAGATATACCATCCATTATACCCCCATCTCCTACCCTAGACCAGAAGTGCTTCTCCTGTGGAGACCTTGGCCCTCCCACGAGACATTGGAACCTCATTACAGGTCTGATGGGTTGCCACCGGACCCGTACTAAATTACTTGTGCCTGACTTCCCAGTGCCACTGTGCTATTCCAAGTCCGGCAGCCGGGAAGTCAAGCACCAGCAATTTCGATAATCCTCATTCCCATAGAGTCCCTTGGGACTCTATGGGAGTGGGGACCACGGAAGTACCAGCACCATTGCCAACAGTGCTGGTGCTTCCGTGACGGTCTGCCTACCGTGGCCGCTGTGCCCGGCAGGGTCAGACCTGTCAGGCGCAGCGGCTCCGGCAGGCAGACCTGTAGTATGCCGGTCCGGAAACAATGGTGCCGGTAAGATTACCAGCACTGGTGTTTCCATACCGGCATACTTATGATGATGCCCATTGTCTTTTGAATGTCTTACCTATGCATTTATTAACATCCAAGGAAGAAGTCCCAATAAGTTCAGGGAAACCCAAGGAAAAAGTCCTAACCTACTTTTCGTCAACATCCTTTGAGACCGCCACCCTAAACTCAGAAGACAGGGCCTCATTACAAGTTTGCCGGTCTGGTAACAACAGTACTGGTAAGCTTGCCGGTACTGCTGTTACTGGACAGGCAAACTACGAGTTCTGCTCACGGGTGCTTTCCCGCCTGCCAGTTCTGACCTGGCGGGCATACCGGCACCCGCAAGCAGACACTGCCGGTAGCACCAGCACTATTCTGAATGGTGCCGGTGCTATCGGCCTCCCCATTCCCATTGGGCCAGGGAGGCGAGGCTGCTAACCAATAGTCCTTCTGGGGGTGTTACTTAGTGGGAGAATCTCATGCGGAGGGATCCCCCCTATGGGACAAGGGACAACTATCTGAATGGAACGCTGTATCCCTGCCCTTCACCTGACCCTAGACCCGCTTCCTACAACCCTAACAATAACCCCTTCCCTAATAGAGTCATGAGTGATTATCACCCCATCATTCCCCTAGAACGTACTGGGATGAGGAAGAATAGGAATTACATAAGTGAAGATCCCTTTGCCAGTACTGTGGCGAGGAATAGTCCGACTGACTCACTAGGGGTATTCAAGATCAGTACTGAGACGAGGAAGAAGCCAACTGAGTCACTAGCAATCCTTAAGATCAGTACTGAGACGAGGAGGTGCAGAAGCATAGAGAGCGCACCTCTGTGAATCATACTGAGCGGTCTAGTCTTTGTGGACTTCCTAGTGTCCAGGACATGAGTGAAATAGAAGCAGGGAAAATCAAACTCAGTGAGAGGCTCACACTGGAGGAACTGGGAGATGTGGAACCAGCGTTCAGGAGCCGAGCGTAGCAACCACAGACGGGACACTTACCCATCAGCAGAAAGGCTTCAGAGAGCTTCACCGTGGTCGGCTGTTGCTGGAAGCAGGAAACCGAAGTGCCAGCAGAGCGAGAGAGCTGGAGAGCGTGGTCTGTATGGTAAGCGATATAGGAAAGCAGGAAGCCATTGCCGAGCCACCACAGATTTCGAGCGCAGGAAGATGTCTCCGAAAGGGGGCGATAGGCCCAGAAGCATCCCACAGAGAACAATGAGCAACCAGAGAAGGGTTGGAACACCGGGAGGTTTGCTGGGAACCCATGGATACTATACTGCAGTAGGACACAGGTCAGGGACCCAAATCCAATAAGGAGTTTCCTCCAGAACCATCTTCCTCGTGGCAGTCCCTGTGAGCATGAAGACCAGAGCTGGCCAGATCAAGAGAACAAGAAACCAAAGGGGTCTGGGACCCAACAATAAGAATGCCTGGCAGGATAGTGACCCAGGTACAAAGCCAAAGGGGGCTGGGAACCAAGAAAAGGAAACCAAGGGGGTCTGTGACCCAAGGGTATAAAGCCAAAGGGCTCTGGGACCCAAAAGCAAGATACCAAAGGGGTCCAAGTCCCAAGAGAAGAAAGGCAACATTACAGGGGTCTGGGGCCCAACAATAAGAGTTCCTGGCAGGATAGTGAACCAGGTACAAACTGTTAACAACCAGGAACATTCTAGAAGGAATTAGGATCCACAGTCAATAACAAACCACACACAAAACATTTGTAAACATCACAGTGCCTGGCAGGGTAGAGAACCAGGTAGACTGTGAACAATGTGGAATAGACCAGGGTAAAGGAGACATACCCTTTATGGGGGTAAAAGGGATCAAGAGCAGGGGGGTCCTGCTCTTCACATTGTAAAGATACAAAACATTTTGTTCCATGTGCCTAGACCAGGGAAATTGAGACAAACCCCCTGGTGTTTGTGGTCATTGTAAAAGGAATCCAGAGGAGGGGATCCGTCTCTTGAAATTCTGAAGATACAAAACATTTGTTCTATGTGCCTTATTGGAACCCTTAGTCCAAGGAACCTTTTTTGAGACTTGATTTATATCCCATAAGAAGAACATTTCAATTGGAATCCCTCAGAAGTGAACTTTCAGCTATCACTCCGAAGAAAGAAACCTTTTCTTTTGAATAAAGAAGACTGACCCTTTTCTTTAGTTGAATGTAGTGTAAGGGTTGCAAATAGGTTTTTGGACACAAGACAATGAACTCTTTGCTTTAGACCGACATCCTGACGCATTCCTTGTTATTATATGAGGCAGAAAACCCCTCTTAGAACTTGGGTCAGATAAGGTTTTCTCTTTTTGCTTTAACATCAATAAAAGTCTATAGCCAGAAACATATCTCCTCTGTGTTGGTCTCCTCCTTACAAACCCTAAAGTCTATTACCAGTTGATATGAACCATCTGGTTTAGACACTGAAAGTAGTGGTGTGTTATGTGGGCTTGCCTGTTGTATCAGAACCCATTGGTCTCATGACACATCCACTATTACCTTTAAATGTGGTATAGCCTGTGCTTTGGTATTGTCTGTGAGGCTTTGGTGTTGCAAACACTGGTATTTTATGCAGAGGGCAATCTATGTCATGTCCTACATGACTCTTGAATAATTCTGCTGCACCTCAAACAGCCCATAAGGCTGCATAGGTGTTCTGGTCACTACCAGTTTTTCAACCTCTTCTACGAAACTTGGTTTAATTACTTCTAATTACTTCTTCCCTCTAGGGCTTTTCCTGATATATAGCCTGGGCCAATCGTGTTCTGCTAAAAAGCCATCTTGTAAAGTGCAATTTAGACCGAAAAAGTGCCTCTATTTCCTTCGGGTGTTCCCCTTCAAGTTGGATTGCAACCATGTACACTTCGTTTTCCTCAACCACCTCTCCCGTGGGAGTAATAACGTCTACTTTTTGATCAGTAAGAATGTGATGCAAAAGCTTCTTGTGGCTTTCTTTAAATATGGTGCCAGAATCCCATTGTGCCATTAGCCAATCACGTGGTTGTTTAGTCACTGGTATTATCCTGAGAGTCTGGTTCATAGCTTTGCCATTGTCCACTCTCAAAGCTGCAACTTGCTTCCTTTTATTTGCTTTCTTCTCCTCCCTCCTGGTGGGCTTCTGCTCTCCCCTGGGTGCTTAACCCTTTTTCTTCTCTTTCAGTGAAGGAGAAGGATAGTCTTCACCTCTGTATCTTTGTGGTTGCCTAAGTGATAGGTACTTCTCACCACTTCTGCCCTGTAGGATCCTCTACCCCCAACCAGTTTCTTGCCTGTGGCCTGGATGGTCTTTCGCTCCAGATACTGTTCTGCTAGGAAAGTTCTCCCTTTCCTCTCCAACAGGGAGCATACTCGACGCACGTGTCCTTCTATTTCTGCCTGGTTACTGTCTGGTACCTGTCTGGTGCTAGTAGGTGGTGCTCTTTTAGTGTGCTTATTCTCACTTGATTGTTTGTCCCCACCCTGGTGCACCTACCCAGGTGATCTTTACCTAGGGACCTGTAAGTAGCTGTCACAATTTGACCAAATTGGAGTTTTCTTTCCTGTTCACTGGGCAATGCCACGAGGCGTCTGAAGACCTCTTGTCTCACAGATTCACCTTTTATTAGTGGCATGAGTACCCCCTCTACCATGGGATAATTGCCCCCAGCCATTGACAGTCCTAAACTCCTTGCTGCTTCTGCTCCCTGGTAGTTCAGTATCTCTTCCAGAATGAAGGTTAATGCTGTAATTAAAGACGTCCCTATCAAATGCAGGTATATTAGGTTATGTTATTGGGCATTTGTATAGCGCCTTTTACCATTGGCATGATTCCAAAGCGCTGTGGGTTGAACGCCCTCAGGGACTATAGTCCAGGTCAGTGGAGAGAGTAGTGTAGAAAATAGTGCTTGGGTGCACTCGGTATGTGTGCAGCCAGTGCGGATTAAGTGGTGTCTAGCTGCATTCTAGTGCTAGGTGTGGTGCAATGGTTGTGTGAGATCAGTAGAGTGTGTGCATCAAGGCTAATTGAACTTGGGTAGCTGCATTCTGGCAGCGGCGGAGTATGTGAATGGGAGGATGTGTGCAGCTAAGCCAATTTTCATGGGGTATAGCTGCGTTCTAAAGACTGTTGGGTGATCATGGAAGTGTATAAGTATGTGTGCAGCTAGGCCGAATTAATTGAGGGGTTTAGCTGCATTCTATTGTTTGTTGGTGTAGAAGAGAGCGTTAGCATATTGGTGTGTTTGAGTGTCTGTGTGGATTTGGGGTGCGGGGGGGGGCCCGTTCCTGATGCTCTTCCAGTGCCTGTCGAAGGGATGGTATCTTCCTTTGTGGTTCGGGCTCTATTAGGCTAAGATCCTTCCTGTGTCTTATTGGGTCTGCATTTGTTATTGGTGTTGTCTGTTGGACAATGACTACCAGATCAGGCCCAAATCATATTGTTTCAATATAGGTGCTAGAGAGGCCCTCGGTTGGTACGTCTGCTAAATACATTCCCAGATAGGTAGGATTAGGAAAAATGTGCTAGTATGGCCTCCGTTTGTAGTTCTGCACAAAGACTTCCAGATAAGTAAGAAAAGCAGGATAGGCATCTCCTGGACCAATAAAATAGTGCATATTTGGAGGGGCAATGATCAGGCTCAGTCGTGGCGTTGGTACATAAGTGCCATTAGTGCTTGGGTTACGAGTCTAGCACAAATGACCCAGATAATTGGAGATAGATTTGGAGATAGATATCTCATGATCTCATGGCCTCAGAGCGTGGTGTATACGTGGAGGAGGAAGGCAATGATTTAACTCTGTCATGTCGTAGGTACGTAAGTGCTACTACTATTCAGGTTTCGAGATTAGGGCAATGGCTACAGATGGTTGGAGGTAGATATCTCCTGCCAGTAGAGCCTATTGAAGGGCCCGTATTGAAGGGGTTGCCAAGCTATTTCTTGGACGTGGTGGTAAGTTGAGTGGTCAGAGCTGCCCTTGTACGATTTTAGGGTAAGAGACAGGTTTTGAGTGCCTTCCGGAAAGCCATGTAATCTTGGCCGTCTAATGCAGGGAGGCAGTGAGTTCCACAGAGTTGGTGTCAGGGTTGAGTAGGCGGACCCTCTGATCCTGGCCGAATTGGAAGCAGGGATCACTAGGAGGTGGGCTGTGATTGACCTTAGGCGACGGGTTTGGGTGGTAAGGTGTAATCTTCTCTTGTAGGTATTTGGGGCCTGCTTTGTGCACTGCTTGGCGAGAATACACCGGATTTTGAAGGTGGCACTACGTCCAATTGGGAGCCAGTGTAGGGTGCAGAGAGCAGGTGAGACCTGGTCCCTTCGTCCCAGTGCAGAAGCAGTCTGGCACCCGAGTTTTTGATTTTTTGGAGTTTGTTTAGTTGGTAGGCCGGTGCACCCATGTAGAGGGAGTTTGCATAATCAAGTCTGGACATGACAATGGACATAATTGCAGCCAGTCTATTGGGGTAGGTGAGGTAAGGGAAGATGCGCTTCAGAAGCCCAAGGTGGAAATGACCGAATTTGGATGCATTGTTGATGTGGTGAGAAAGAGTTAGGTCAGAGTCCATTGTGCAGTCGAGGTTTTTGACAGTGGTGGTGGTCGTGGGAATAGGGCCAAGTGAGGGTGGCCAGGGAGCCAGTTGGGAGAATAGAGCAGTTTTGCCGCATACCAGGATCTCCTTTTTTCCTGGGTTCAGAAGGAGATGGTTATTCAACATCCAGCGGTCAATGTCAGTGGGACAGGCTGCTAGGTCAGGGCAAGGGTCAGAGGTTGATTTAGGAATTGTCTAGATGATTTTAGTGTCATCTGCATACTTATAGCAGGTGAGGTTTTGTGAGCGGATTATCCTAGGCAGAGGGGACATCTAAAGATTGAAAAGAAGGGGTGAGAGGCAGATGCCTTTAGGTACTCCAGTGTTCACTGGGCATGCAGTGGGGCGGAAAGGGGGGAGAAGGGTGATTTGCTGTCTGTTAGTGAGGAATGAGGCATTGCAGGTGAGCGCTGAATCTCATATTCCTAAGGAGTGCAGTCTGTCAAAGAGGATCATGTGGTTAATGGCGTCAAACGCTGCCGAGAAGTCAAGAAGAACAAGTGCTGCGCATCCTTCTGAGTCTGCTGTGACTTGGAGGTCATCCCAGATAGAGATCAGTGTGGTTTCTATTCCGTGGCGTGGACGGAAACCTGATTGTGCGAGGTCTAGGAGATTGTTTGATTTCACAAAACCATTGAACTGTGAGTACGCCGTGCGGTCGATGAGCTTTGCCAACAAACGGGGTGTTGAAAATAGGCCTGTAATTGATTGAAAGGAGAGGGTTGAGGGATTCTTTTTTAAGAAGAGGTTTAACATGTGCATTTTTGCAGGATTCTGGGAAATTACCGGAGGTGAGGGAGTCATTAAGGATGTACCTCGCCAGTTCTCCTGCACAGGTGAAGGTGAAGATTTCATTGAGAGAGGTGGGACAAGGGTTGAGAGGGGAGCCGTAAGGTCGGCTGTCGGATAGTAGTTTGAAAAACTCCTTGCTCAAGATAGGGTTTAAAGAGCAGAACAGAGGGTTCTCTGGGCTGAGGAGGGTTGATTCTTGTAGAGCCGGTTTTGGGTCAGCAGGCAGACAGGTTGGAGAGTTTGGCATTGAGGTAAGCCATCCTTTTTAGGGCAGTTTTGTGGAAATGTTCAGAGAGGGAGATGTAGAGCGTTTGTGAGACGGTAGGCGGGGCTGCGGTGCAGGAAGGCTTCAGGAATTCTATGATGATCCCGTGGAGCGGTTTGCTGCTGCTATGGCAGTTCTGGATCCTTTTGTTATAATAGGCTTTTTTGGCTTTTCGGATCTCTGATTTGTAATTTCAGTGGTGGGCGATCACTGGTTTGCTTTGCGGGGCTCTGGAGGCTCGCCATTTGCGCTCGAGGGAGCATTATGGGTTTTGAGACTCTTCAGGTAGGGGTGAACTATTTCAGGGTAGGTCCTTTGCGCAAGGGAGTGGACTCGGAGGGGGTTAGGGGAAGCAGCGAGTCATTAAGCTAGGAGTCGAAGAGCTCTATGGTTAAGGGTCTATATGTGGCCGGGAGTGAGGAGAGGGTGCGTAACAGCGCTTCGGCCAGGTCTGGTAGTACCTCAACCTTGTTCCAGCACTTGAACTGAGATGTGGGGATAGAGGAGGTCTTTGGGGGGTGTCTGCAGTGTGAGGAGAGAAAGGTATGGCAGAATGATCTGTCCAGGCGAGGAGATTGATGGGACGACGTGCAGATGAGGTCAGAGGAGCTGAAAATGGTATCAAGAGTTTGGCAGCAGTATGCGTGGGTCCCGTGATATACTGGGTGAGGTTGAACAACTCTAGGCTGTCGACCAGTGGTAGAGTCATGGAGTTGTTTGGCACTTCGTACCACATATTGAAATCCCCCACTAGGATGAGTGTAGGGTGGTTAACTAATGTGGCCACTAGTGAGTCGGAGTCACATAGGCTGTTTGACGAAATGTCTGTCGTATCCGGGGGGCCTGTAGACTATTAGGAAGCTGTGTGAGTGAGCAGGAGAGAGAGTTTGACTAGAAGGGATTCATAGTTGGCTGTGCTGGGTTGTGTTTTGGTGGAGGTGATAGAGATGTGTGGTTTGTGGAGGATGGCTAGTCAGGTGGGCATGCTTTGTGAGCGATTAGCCTGAGGTCATCTGAGAGCCAGGTTTCTGTGATGAAGATGAGATCAGGATTCTTGGAGGTTAGATCATATATGCTGTGTCTGTTTTGGGCCACAGAGCGGGCATTGAAAAGGAGGCAGGTGACTGTGGGAAGTTGTAGAGGGTGGCGATTTTTTGGATGTCCGGGTTTAGCAGTGCTGGGATGGTCAGTGTGGCTGGTAGGTTGGTGGTGGTGGTGGTGGCGGCGGAGAAGAGGTGGATTGGGTCAGACAGTGTGACTGGACTGATGGAGTTGGTCATGGGGGAGGATACTGTTGGTGGGTGTGTTGAAGCGGAAGGTGGTTCGAGACCAGGAAGAAAGGGCGCGCGGTCACAGTTCTTCGGCAGAGTAATGTCAAGGGATGGCCGGTTTGGTTGGTAGCGAGTGGCTTGGAGGTTTGAGGGGGGGTGAGAGGAGCTGGGCCATTCGGAGGTGTTGGGGGGATGATGCGGGTTTAACCATAATCTTTAGTTACCAAATATATGTTGAGTGTCATTAATCTATTTCCATTGCAGTATGTCTCTAGTAGGTAATACTTACTGGTGTGCAATAGTATCCTCACAGTCATGCAGGGTTCCTTGAGGTGAAGGATCCGGCCTCTGCCTGGCATCTGCGTGCAATAGCTCGCGGGTGCCATTTTAGCTTTTGTTTACATCAGAGAAACTACGCCAGGCGCACGTTACTTGCATTGTGACGAAGTTGCCAATTGTAAACAGTCATGTGTAAACAGAAATTCTCTGACCTATTGTCTACTCCTTGATTAGTATCATGATCATAATAGGCACATCAATAAAACTCTTGGATTGCCCATTTGTCAGTGAGTGAGTAAAATTGCTGGCTGTTAGCATTTCGGGCCGTGCATGCACCTGCGCGTTGCGTGCGTCTTGGCCACAAGTATAATTTGTTTATTTATAACACGCACCAAACCCGTAGGTATCTAGGCGCATGTAGAGGTTCACAAAAAATTACAATACAATAGGACTATACAATGAAAGTTACAGAAGATAAATTCACATTACAGTGTTACAAGTGCACCAGACACTCTGAATTAAATGCATACAATACAGATAAATACAAGAGTGGTGAGTTCAGGAGGAGTTAAACATCATGTGAGAAGAGCCAACTTTTGGTTTTGTTTCTGAAGCTGTGAAAGGATGGCTCTGATCTAAGGGTGGCAGGCAGGGAGTTCCACAATTTAGCTGCCAGAACGGGGAAGCTAACCCCCCCTGCTTTCATAAGCTTGTATCTGGAGACTCTGAGACAGTTAGAGTGTATGGTTCTAGTCTGTCGAATTGATGTGTTTTTGGTGAATTTGTCTACTAGGTATTTCGGGGCTGAGTTGGCGAGGCATTTGTGGGTGATAGTTAATGCTTTTAAGTTGATTCTATCCTTCACAGGTAGCCAGTTGTAGGTGCGTCTGATGTCTGAGATATGTTACGTTCTGGGAATGTTTAAGACCGTTCTGAGTGCGTTATTTTGCAGGATTTGCAATTTGTTGACATTGTGTTTGCTCGAGCCTAAGTATAAGGCGTTACAGTAGTCTATTTTAGACAGAATTAACGCTGTGACCAAGGTAATACAGCTAGTTGTAGAGGGGAATGGCTTACATGCGTTGATTAACTTACAGGTGTAAGCTGTCGAGGAGGATGTGGCGTTGAATTGTCTTTTTAAATTTAAGGCGGAGTCAAGGTAGAAGCCCAAAGTTTTTACCTCATTGGATACTTTAATATTGTTGCCGTCAATATTGAAGGATGTGAATTGCTTACTTAGATTGTTAAGTCTTGCTGACGAACCGATGAGCAAGATCTCTGTCTTATCATCGTTAAGTGAGTGGCCATCCATGCTTGGATAATCAAATAGACTTTGTTCAGCAGAATTGAGTCAGTATCGTGGTTGCCAGTGATGGGGATGAGAATCTGGGTGTCGTCTGCATAATTGGTATAGGAGACACCCAGATTGTCAAGGTCATCAAACAGAGGCTTTGTGAATGTATTATACATGGTAGGGGAGACACACGACCCCTGCGGTACTCCGCAGGAGATAGGTGCTGGTTCAGCTGCTGCAGTGGGAGAGAAGACCCTTATGGTATGATTTTTCAGGAATTATTGTATCCACGCTGTGGCCTCGGTGGAAAAATGGGTAGCTGTTTTTAAGTGGTTGCAGAGGACTTTGTGATCCACCAATTCAAAAGCCGCTGAGAGGTCTAAAAGGAGGAGGAGGGCAAGTTTTCCTTTGTCTCTTGAGTCATCCATTTGGTTATTCAGATCAATTAAGGCGAATTCTATTCCATGTTTAGGTATAAAGCCTGTTTGTCGCAGGCCAAGGAGGTTGGTACTTTCGAGGTAAGCTTGTATCTGCAGGTAGGCTGCCCTAGCTAATATTTTTTAGGAGAAATGGAATGGCTGTTATAGGTCTGTAGTTGGTTGGGATATTAGGGTCAAGGTTAGGTTTTTTTAAGACCCATGCATCTTTTAGATTTGACGGTACATGAATCAAAGGAGGAGTTTATTAGTGTCATGATAAATGGTGCTAGTTCCTTAGCTGTTACTTTAATTATTGGTGCCGGGCAGATGTCTCCCTGGCATCTAGACGTTTAAGGGAGGATATTATGTTCTCAACATCATGAATGGATAGTGGGGGGAATTTAAAGCGGTAACAAGGTTTAGTTGAGGTGGTCTGCAAATTTTGCATGGCCTTGGTTCCTGAGAGATTCCATTTTTTGTTTTCAATTTTCTTTTGAAGAAGCCCGATTTTATTGGAGAGTGCCTCTTGAATATTTGTACAGCAAGACTCATCTTTGGTACAAGTTTCCGTTGGTGGAATGGGTGACTAATTCTCTTAGAATGATTAAGAGTTCTCTTGTGCTCGAGTTGGCTTTGTTAATTCTACTGTTATAGGTGTCTTTTTAGGATTTCAGCTTTGTATTTGGAGGCGATTTTAGAGAGTTTGGCCTCATTCTCCATTGGAGGGTTTTTTTGCGAAGAGGATTCAGCACTTCTTTTTTCGTTGTGTAGAGCTTTAAGGTGGGGGGTGAACCAGGAGTTAAGGTGGGCTCAAGGCTTTTCTTTGCACAATTTTAAAGGTGCAATTTTGTCCATGGCTTGATTGATTGGGCGGTTGTAGAGATCTACGAGATCTGAAGGGTCAGCGCTAGTAATTGTGAAATTGGTGATGGGTTGGAGAAACGGTAATACGTTTTCCATAGTTATATTCCACTGGTTTATAGTAAAAGCGGGGGGAGCCACTGGGGTTGTTAGAATAGGTTGTGGGCTAATTTGTAGGGTGAAGGCGATGAGGTGATGATCGGTCCAGGCGCAAGGTTCATTGGATATGATTTTTGTATCACAGTTAAGATAGGCTAACCAGACTAATGTTCTGCCTTTGGTATGAGTTGGAGAGTTCATACGATATGTGAAGCCTAGTTCGGTAAAAGTATTGGCAAGTGCAAACGCATTTTCTTCTTTCGGGTCATTGAGACTTAGATTAAGGTCACCTAGTAATATAATTTGTGAAGTCGGTTTTGTCTTTAAAGTGAGCATGGAGGTAATATCTTCTTCGAAGTATGAGATCGGGCCAGGGAGCCTGTAGATGAGGTGCATGGTTATGGTTTGTGACGCTGTGAGCAGCAGTTTGACTGTCAAGAGCTCTCCAGAGGTGAAGGGGAGTTGCAGGCAACTCTTTAGCCCCAGATTATTTTTGGCGATGAAGACGATGCTGCCTCCTCTGGAGCTTTCTCTGTCTTGCCTTACTATGGTGACGTTTTCTGGTATAGCAAGTGAGAGTGTTGGGCCTGCAGCTGAATGAAGCCAAGTTTCCGTTATGGCTAGGAAATCTAGTTGATTAGTGACTATAAGGTCGGCAATGTCTAAAGCATCTGCCACCATAGATCTGGCATTTATCAGGGCACCTTTAATAGGGGGAGTGTCATAGTCAGGTAGTTTCTGGGGTGGGCTGCCGTTTCTTGTAGTGTTAGGTTATGGGTGGAGGTATTAATATAAGGTTTTTGTCTGTTTCTTTTCTTAGGTAGGATTAAGGAATAGTGGTTGTCCTGGTTATTAGTTAGTGGCTGGGAAGCCAGTTTAAGTCTAGATCTGAGCCTATCATTTCTGAGGTTCGTGGAGCAAAGTTGGTTAGGCGTGGACCTATTGGCGTACAGTTGGATTAGGGTTGCACTGGGTTAGTGGCCCCCCTCTGATGCATGTGCAGGTGAATAAGCCCACAAATCTATCATACATAAAGTTATAAGAGGTCCTGCCTTCAGATCCCAGAGCTGATCAGGTTGGATTGCAACATGTAGTCCTAGTGTTGCCAACAGGTCCATCCCTGTTTTGGCAACATAGTCGTACATTATCTTTGTCACATTTAAGTGATCGACATTAGCTAATGTAGAGGACCATCATTCAGCCTACTACATGATATAGGAGCACACAGATGTGAAATCATACAGTTTCGCAAAATAATGTCTGGGACACTAATGACCATCAGTTATAACCATTTAGCAAAATCATTGCTCAATTAGGGTACTTATGTTACAATAATACGTTCATTTCATGTTCCTTGTTCAGGCCTTGAGTTGTACATCGGAGTCTACAAAAAATCCTAGATTCAAGTTGTCTGAGACTGTGTCGTTGGTCGCCACCTCTTCTGTTCCAGTGTGCTTTTTGAATGCCAATGAATTGTATCTTCGCCTTGATCCCCATTTGATGTTCTTCTTGCCAGTAATACGCTAATGGCAGTTTCAGATCTTGGCTACTAAGAGTGGACAGATGTTCTTTGATATGCACACGTAGTTTGTGAATGGTGCTGCCAATGTACACTTTCTTGCAGATACAAACAATTGCATACACAATATATTTAGATCTAAAGTTAATGACATTTTTGATTTCTATTGTCATCCCTCCATGGCATGTTAATGCAGTGGTATCTGAATGGGCATATTTACAGATGCTACATGACCCACTTTTGTGGAAACCCTTGTGTGTGAACTTTAGCCAGTCGCTCCCAATCCCTCTGTCAGTGTCCGGTTTGAGGATCGAAGGACATCATTTGTTCTTAATTAACACAAACTTGGGATTGGCCTTAATATAATTGTTGAGATCATCATCTAACAATAACACATGCCAATTTTTCATTAACATTCCATACATCAAGTTGCTGTCTTATGAGAATTTGGTGACTAAATGAACTCCCAGAGTTTAGGCCCTTGCTTTTAGGTTGTAGCATGTCCCCTCTGCGTCGAGGTCGGGTCTTATCCCGAGCTCTCAACACACAGCTCTGCGAGTATCCTAGTTTCGACTTAAGAGATTGCACTCCTGTTCATAAATAGCATTACTGCTAAAATTTCTTTTGGCTCAATAGAACTCTCCCACCAGAATATCATCAATAGTTGACTTCTTGTGGCAACTGGTAGCAAATAACGCAGAGTTTACTTCAGTGGATTTTCTGAAAGTTCTGGTTTCCAGTTTACCTTTCTCTATGAATATATTCAGATCTAAGAAATCAATAGACCTGGTGTCACTAGCTCCCGTACATTCTATGCCAAAGGTGTTGTTGTTTAAGTAGCTAACAAATCTTTCGAACCTCTCCCTGGAGCCATCCCATACCAAGAGGACATCTTCAATATACTCTCACAATAGCAGACAGAGAACACCCACCTACTATTATCACTCACCCCTGATACTTCTAAAACCAAGAAAGAAATTTGTGAAGAACTGGGAGTACATCTCAGGAATTTAGAACTAAAGGAACTTAAGTATAGGTCTAGATTTACTCCACAATCGCCAACAGAGTGGGTCATTGAAACTTTCTACAAAGCAGTGATGTTAGACATCCACAATTACACGGATAAAGTCAAGTGTGGATATGGCAGCACAAAGCATTATCTAGCCAAGCTGAATGGCAATCTCTTAAGAGGCCAGTTAATTACATCACTATTGTCATCAAAGAAGCAGACAAGGGTGGCAATATAGTCATTTTAAAACAGACGAGACATCAAAATGGCAGAGTTACACTTATCAACACCAGGGTATTTTCGTAACTTCCATAGTTTGACCTCATCCTGGTATTCTTTCAAGATTGAATACATTTTATTATAATACTTGTCCTTGGTACTCTGTGGGCTATTCATGTCAGTGATTTCCTGTTTGGCTTGATCAATCTGAGTTAGCACTCTGGCGTGTTCCCTATCTGCATATTCGAGACGCATCCTTGTCTCGGAGCTTTGTGTTACATTTTTCAGCCATTTTTGTGCCAAATACTGATCTTCATTATTAGTAAAGTCAGGAAATATAAGGATTCTTAAGCCTCTGGGAATTTTGTTTTCTGAATAGTTAGAGACACCTTTTCCAGGTATTTATTGATCTCTTTCTTTGAGAGGCTCTCCAGTTTTAAGAATTTCTGGGATAGGTTCTCCGTTTGGTTATACTTACTTCTGAATGCATTCCCTGTGCTCCCTCTCGGTGGAACCAGTGCCACTGTATCTTCTTCTCGATTCAGAAGCTAATCAGCCATATTCTTATTAGATTAATAGCTGCGCTGCAGCAGACCTGGATATAAAACATGTGTCACAGGGTATAACCAGGTAGGTATGGGCACTTGGGTTTAGTGTTGGATACTTCTTAACTTGAAGGTGGTTAACCAAATGTTGGCACTACTAGGCTAACCCCTGCCTAGAATAATCAGAAAATAAAATAGTGTGCCAATAACTATGCACTTGTCCAAAGTATAGTTTTGCTAACACATAGTCTCAATGTCGTCTCATAAATACGCCATTGGTTGGTTAAATGATTAAAGTTAGTATATTTATTAATTATGTAATTGCACAGATCATTATAACAGTTTTGCCACCATACGCGTTTGCCGACACATGTTTTGACCTTTGTGGTCTTCTTCAAGGCAAAATTCAAAGATTTGCAACCTTAGTCTCCATATTGATCTATCAATATAGATTGCATTATTGAATACCCAAAAAACATTATTGGATGCATGGTATTAACGTAACACAAAATCATTAGAATTCCATTGTATCACAAATAGAGAAAAGGAGGCAAAAAGGGGGAAACACAAAACAGAGGGAAGAAATAATTATAAATCATTAATTCATCCATTAAATGTATATTACATTGGATACTTGACTATGCAGCATACACCAGGCCCCTGTTGCAGACCCTCAAAGAAGCACAAAAGGGGGACAACAAAATGTTGTGGACAAAGTACATGCAAACAAATTTCAATGACCTCAAGGAGGTGATATTGACAGCACCAGTACCAGTGTTAGCAACCCCAGACTACATGCAAGAGTTCTATTTATTTTCCCACTCAGACGGGGACCTGATGACTGTGGTGCTCACTCAAAAGAGCGCCACAAGCCATTGGCCTACTACAGTGGGATCCTAGATTCAGTGATGCAGGGCCAATTTGCCTGTGAGCAAGCACTTTGCTGCTGCAGCATTTGCTATTGAAAAGAGTTCAACTTTCGTTATGGGATGCTCCGTAACATTGTACGTCAAGCATGCAGTTTTTGCAATTTTAGAATGATAAAAATCTACACAGACCATGCAGCATGCGTCTGCATATGAGATTTTATAAAGCCCAAACTTTCACATTGTGCGATGCAAAACAGTTAACCCTGCTACTTTTCTGACAGAAATGTGCTCTGATGAAGACTTGGCAAATTACAACTGTGTGACTTTTGATGGAGAGGAAGATGATATTCCAAAAGCACATGATAGACTACTCTTCAAGGTGGCTTGGGGGGATCCTCTTCATTGATCGATCAGTAACAATTGACTAGGACACAGGCTTGCGCCCCACTGGTGCAGCAGTGGTCCGCTTGGTGGATGGGGAATATGAAACATTAGTGTAGAAAAGATAACCAATGCATTTTTCAGCACAAGCAGCAGAACTCACGCCGCTTATTGAAACACTGCAAGCGTCCCAAGGGTGCCACACAACGATTTACTCAGACTCAGCAGAATGCGTCACCACCACAGTGCATGCAGGCATTGAACGATCGAAGAGGAAGGGGGTTCAGGAGAGCCGATGGGTCTCCCGTTCAACATGCTGCGTTATTTGATAAACTCATTCACGCACTGACCCAAAAATCTGTAGTGGCAGTCATAAATTACACCACCCACACTAATAACACAAATGAGATCTCGCTCAGTAACGCTGCCGTGGATGCAGTGGCAAAAACAGCAGCATACCTTCCAGTGCCACAGGTCTCAGAGTGTCCTGTATTGGCACACAACACAAGCAGTTGCCCACATCGTACAATACGTTACCAGTTGCACAGATAATTGAGTTAAAGGGATGAGCGCCACAAGAGGAAAAAGAACTTTGGGTGCAAACTGGCCCTAACAGATCTGTTATGAGGCAAGAGATATCCAGGAACGTGGTTATGCAACATGAGTTATTAGTGGTCACATTCGACCAGTTACATCATCCATCACATGTTTCTAAACAGCACATTGCAGCAGACGTACAGGAGGACTGGTTGGTCCCCAACCTACAGGAAAACTTGACTAACATGGTCATACGATGCACCACATGCCAAAGTTACAAAACAGGGCTTTCATTGAGAACTATCAGAGTCATCTTGCCCCGCCCTACCGGGATGTTCCACGAACTGCACATTGATTATGCAAACCTGGGTGATGGTGCAATGATATCATATTGCGGTCATGTGCCCCTTCTCACAATCGGTGGAGGCGGGACCTTGTGCACACCCAGATGCTAAATGCACTGCAAAATTGTTGGTGTAGGTTTTTCCTCCATGGGGCACATGCGATGTATTAAGGTCCAACAATTACATGTATTTTAAAAGAAATTTTGGCATTACTGTGCATCAAGCATCAGATGTGCACCATTTACCACCCCAGTCCAACGGGGTTGTGGAGAGGATCAACAGCCTGCGGCGAAACTGTGCACTACATTAAAGAAAAACTGGGTGCACTGTTTACCACTTGCATGGTTCAGTCTGTGCACACAGCCCTGTAAAGACCACCATCTATCGCCCAATAAAGTGGTCAAAGAGCACTGCATGCACACCCCGCTCTCGCCTGTCAGACGCTCCTAGGGCAGTGCCGATTTTGGGGGAGGAATTTATCAGCTATTTGTCCTCCCTAACAAAGGCAATACAATTTATCTCCCAACAGATTGCGCCTCCACAGACAGAGGAAAGAACTGGCGCTGCAACGGACACACCAGCGACGTCACCCCCTATGCGGTTGTTACCGGCGACTGGATTTATGTAAAGAATTTCATCCGCCAGTGGAACCAACCCAGATATAACAGCCCCTTCCAAGTGGTTGATGCCATTCCCCTTGCAGTTAAGGTGAAGGAGTTACGTTACTGGGTACATCTCTCTGATGTACGCAAAGCACCCCCCGGCCCAGCCTGCACCAGAAGATTAAACTGCCCCATGCCCACAGCACCCAAACTTCACCCTCAATTACAGACTGTACGCTGCTTCTAAAAGACTAAAAGTATATTATCCAATACTGCCACATAACACTGCTACAAATTACATTTGTACAGGGATTGCACTCTTGTAGTTCCCCGTACACCCGCCTCTCTCCCTCTCCGTCTCTCTCTCTGGTGTGTTCGCGATGGACCAGCCAGCTCTACTGATTCCATTTATGTTAGGAAATGTAATGTGTATGATATCATGTCCAAGTTTTCTTATTCATATTTATGTGCCCTGCATTATATTGCTGGATTGTTGTCAATATCCATGTTTGGTTTAAGAATATATTTAAGCTGTACTTTTATTTGGGGGGGTGGCATACAAGCAAATACTACCATCAACGGGTCTACTCAGGATGTAAAATTGACCAAAGATACAAAAACACATGTTCCCATTTCTTTTCGCACACAATACTGTGGCCACAGATCCCCATGTAAATGATAAAATTAAGTACTGTTCATAACATCAATGATTCTATTATGTCTTCCAAGATACCTTCTGATCTCACCAGGTCTTTTGAAAAAGTATACAACATAGTTTTAGCAGGTAGAAAGAGGCAATTTAGGAAGTTTAAATATGACAAATACCATGGACTTGATCTTGATCCAATAGAAGATGTGCATCACCCAGAATTCTCAAATAGTTGGCACGCAGACATGTGCTCGGTGGGAAAGAGAAGGGTGAATGGAAGTTGTTATATTTGTTTGTTGATCCCATACACGTCAGGAGCACCCAAGCTATGGATATCACAAGAACTACCAATTCTAGAGGCTCAATGCTTAGTTCATCTGGCACTGTGTAGGCTGCGAGGCACATTCCAGGTGCAAAGTGTGCGATTAGAAACTATGGATCCTGACCAGCTGCAGTGCACCCAAACCCCAAAGGCACCCAGTGTGTGCAGAGACCATACTTCAACTTACAAGGAGGTAAATATGTAGACAGCAGGTGGCAAGAAACATCAATGAGATGCGCAACACGAGGGCTACTGGGATTCGGAGATGAAGTGTTGGCTCAAATGAATAACGTGTGTGCGCAAATTCTGGAACAAACATGTCGCAAAAACTAACATGGATCGAAGCATTGGAAAAGCCAGTAAAAGTACAACAGCAAGAAACTCATGAACTATGTTTTTACAATGAAGAAACTGTTTTCGTAGGGGCCAAAATGAGATGCAAAAAAAAAAAAAAAAAAAAAAGCACTGCAGCAGTAATGGACTACTACTGGGTATGAGGAGAGCGGGCATTCTTGCACCTCCCACCATCATGGAGGGGCTACTTCTCACTGGCCATGTTGCACTCAGCACTTCTCATGATCCCTGAAGACCACCTCACAGAGGAATTGAAGAACTTGCTTGCCCAGCCTCAGCTCCAATAGTAGAGGAGCCCACGAAAAGCATGTTGCAGCACCCAATCTTTCGCGTCTTACCTGAAAAACAAAAGAACGAAAAGTTGTACAGAAAAAGGAGGTTAAACTACCTGTCTCAAGACACCTCAGAATTACTCAAAGAAATACCCAATGAATATAGACTGTTCAGCAAAGAAGAAACATTTTTTGCATATCTACTACTGTCTGGGATTCAAACAGCTGCAAATGCCAAATGGGTCAAAGTTGTGCGGTGGGAGGTCATACAGCTGGCGAATGACACGGAACAAGGCCTCAATGCAATCAAGGTCAAGATGCCTGCAATAAGATTGATGACCCTTAAGAACAGATATGTGCTCTACCTGCTCACAGTGATGGACGGAGGGGTTTGCTGCAAAATTGGCAATTCTTGCTGCATGTTCAGGCCTCCAAACGATGCAGGAAATGGTGCAAATAATAGGAGCACTGCACACCCTCGGCTCGCACTTGCAAACTGAAGCTGGCATACAGGAGGATGACTCATACCCTTTTTTCTTGGGCACCATCCTGGATGGGGGCGATTTTGAAGATGCTGGTGCCCTTCATAGTGTTTGTGTTGGTCCTTTTTTTGCACCTGCCAACTGGGACTTCGATGTTGTGCCAAAGCAGTACCTAGCAGTGCCATGGTTTCAATTGGGGTATCTAATGTACCTCGCGGTACAAGAGATATTGCTGCCCAAACATAGGACCCAAACAAACCATGCATAGTGGTGATAGAGTAGCGCTTACACCCTCCCGGCACTATCACTACACCCCCACCTGACCACAAGCATTATACTGAGCTTTGGGTTGATTTAGCAGGCGATGGGGGGTTATGTATATATGACATGCACCCTCAGGAGTATGCCCAATCTGGTCAGAGTTTGCGTCATGTATGCATGGGTTCCGAAGGAGGGATCACCACCTTATTTAGAGGCCGAGAGGTTGGAGAGGAGGAAATCTGGCAAGGGGCAAATAAAGGTGGGTTTATGGGGGAGTTGGTTAATGTAGAATTAACGAAAGGGGCAATGTTGGGAAGGGGACACGATCTTCCTGCACCCCCAATCGCTTCAGGATAAGGCAAAGGCCAGCACAGGTACTGTAAGAGACCAGGGTGGAGGGTGTGCCCTTAAAGGATTCTGCACAATTACATTATTGCATGTTTTATAGATGCAGTGCAAATGCGGGAATAGCAACAATCTTAAATATTAGCAGCCGTACTTCAGCACAAAGCTTAAACGTAGCGCGACAGTCAGCACCCCAGGTCGCGAACCTGAGCAAAGGAATAGGTTGTATCCCAGATACTGATGAGAAAGCCCAGAGCTACACCAGATTCATAAACCCTTCATTGTCCTAAAATATTGTCAACCTTTGCGCCCTGGGAAGAATGGGCCCTGCAAGGCCATGAGAGGAGGACCGAGTGTCTGTAAAAAAAATATAATCCCATGAGAAGGAGGGCAGGGGCCTCAAGCACCCACCAGTCCCAATTCTAAGTTGTGGCACCCAAATGCCATAGTTTTAGGACCCCTGAATTCCATGGTACCAGTCAGCCCCAGACCACTGATCATAAAACGGTTTGCTTTCTGATCTTTTTGATGGATCAGGGGTCTAACCGTTTTCCTCCCTGCACTTCTAGGTCACCTGATTTGAGGTGCAGGGAGGGATGCAATTATAGGCCAGAACGAGGGTGGAAGATATTGGAGAGATGCCGGCCTGTCTGGGAGCGAGTGAAGTGTGCAAGTTAGTATGACCCGGCTTTCCCCCCGGGCCCCTGTCTGCTCATACCAGGTGCACTGTTACATAGATAAAGATGTGTTTTTCAGTTTGCAATATGATTGGCACTTGGCCGCCTTCTGACCAATGATGACTGAAGTACCAACCACGTGGAAGATGGACGGAGCTGGGACCAATGGCCTGGCATCCCCTATGGAGCAGGTAAACCTGTGTAGGGCCGACCCAACGAGCTGCACAGGTTTCTACTATATGTAAGGATGTCACTGATGACGATGACCTTTATAGAGTGCTGCTCATGCAGATTCTGACAGAACGTTGCATGCAGCAGAGTTCTTTGTTGGCGCTTTTTCCTTTTGTAAGGAAATAAACCTTGTTATCCTTGCAAGAGGTGTATTGGGCCTTTTTCCCTTGTGGGTTGTATTTTTTCTGGTGTTAGCGTCTAGGCGGCTTTCCTACATTGGCTACCCCTACTCATCCACACAGGACAGATTTACTAATGTCACTTATTTTATTAATGGTCCACTGCTCAAAACTTTATTAACATGTTGTATATGGTGCATGTTTTTATATGAAAAGGGTTAACAAACAATACTTCAAATAGATGCCACACACTTCAATATGTGCTTTCTAATGTTTCTCTCTCGATTCTCAATAATGAACACTCAAATAATGCTCTTACACTCTCCTGTATAGTGTAATATGTGTTATTATGAGGAATAAATAGTATGACATTGCTACAAATATCGTAACTATACACAACACACTTAATATGCAAAGCGTTCTCAATGAATATTCAGCTATTAAAGTCATTGCCATTAGGTCTTATTCAAAACCAATCACAGAAGCATAAAAGCCACATTAAAAGCAATGTACTACCACATTAGTTCTCGCTATGCAACCTCATGAAATGAACTGCCTTTCCAATTACTCTCCTTTCCCAATGTGATATTAAAGATGGGTAAAACATGTCCTCATACTCACTAATGTCCTCAGAGGATAGGGAGATGAGATAGTAGGTCTGCTCAAAAAGCATAGTTTCTCTGAGCCTCAGAAGCCCATAAATGCAATTTCAGAGGCTTCAAAATCCAGACAGGAAAACTGAGAAAAATGTCCCCCTTCCCTCTGCATTGACTTGCATTGGGAGAGTAGTTCCAGTCTGCGTCTGGGTGGTCCTTCAAGCCTGGTCAGCTCTGGGAACAGCCCATTTCCTTATGAGAACCCTCACAGAAGCTAGTCTTTTTACAGTATTGAAGAGTTGTTTATTTAAGTCATTTTCTCCCATCCTAGCAAGTAACAGAACAGCCCCTTACTCAAGGCCCTAGCAGGGTGCCTCGTAGCAAATTGCCAGCTTGGCTCATAGCAAGATGCTACCTCTCCCCTCTAACAGCAAGTGGATTGTTTATCTCTAAAGCAAAGTTAACGGCGAGTTGCCTACACTTTTAGTCGAAATGCTCTCCTTTCCCTGCTCGCCCCATATTCGGCCTTGCCCAGAAGCACTGCAGTCTATTGTAGTTTCTTAAGATATTGTAATTATGTATGGGAACATTCAGTTTTTTATTTACCAAACAAGGCAATTGGAACGCATCCCAGACCATTGTTATTGTAATGCGCCTGTGTGATTCCGAACAATAAATAAGTCTGGAACACAGCCCAGACTTCAAACTGAATGGAGAACTCTTAATTACTGCTAATATAAGTTCACTGAATTAATATATTGCAATGCAATTCACTATGTACATGTCAGCATGCCTAACGTCTACATGGCTTGAGATATTGCTGAACCCTAGGCCGGACCAAAATACATGTCAATACCTGAGAAAACTGATTATTATTTCAAGGATAGTGTGGTGGTAGATGGTACAGATACCTCTGCCATTAGGAACACTGTGGCCAGTCGGACTGTAGTGGATTCCACTCTTGTAATTTCAGAGGCTCTGGCCAGAGCTCACCGGATGCTCGGTAAGTTGGCTGATGGGTCCCCATCTCAACAAGCTTCCAGTTATGCCCATCACTTTAGCTGTGAATGGTGGGGTTGTCAGGATACCCGTTAGTGTACAGAGTCAAGCCCCTCAAAAAGTTCTGTTAGGGTGAAGGGGCCCCTAGGGGACCCTCGCGTAGTGGAAACAAGGCAAATCACCACACACAAACTGACACGGCAGACACGAGGTTGTATTCCCAAAAGCTAGGGTTTATTGCAAAGCAAATAGTCTCAGTTGGCGAACTCGGTTTCACGCCCTGCGACGTGTGTCTCCAGACCTCGAGGGACGCAAGAGCGCAAATAACGTACATCAGTTACATATATACAAAACGGACATCCTGCAATCAGTCATGACATGCTCATTATGCCCATTGTACAGTTTCTTTGAACTGGGTCTGATGGACAATTTCGACGAATATGACACCTTCAAACATCTATTTTAGCATCAATATGCAACATTGCGCGTCTAGAGACATATTTCTTTGTTGAACAGAACACAGTGCTTCTGTTCTTGCAGGCAAGCTGCGTACAGGGGAAGAGTCGCATTCCAGGCCTTGCTATCTCCTATTTGCTATTCGTGTCCTGGGAGTCAGCACGCTCTGCTGGGCTTAGGAAAGGGGGGCCATAAGAAAAGCATAATTCAAGCCTTTAGCTGTTTCTTTCTAGCATTTCTACCATATTAACGAGACTGGCTGGCATCAGTGAAATCATTAAATGCTGTGTTGCTCTCCTCCAAGGCTATAGGCGGGAGGGGATTGGGCATTCCTCTCTGGGGCTGCCTACATTATGTTTCAACAAATAACTCCCAGCCTCGCGGCCTTGCTCTTTCGCTTTGAACAACAAAGTAATCAGTGAAGCAGGATAAGCTTTCGGCTAAGCAGTTTTGAACAAAAAGCAATGAGCAAACGTTAGGGAACAAAATGGCGATTCTAGCTACATTAAAATGGCCACACATTGGTCAAACTTATGAGTCTGTATTTCTGACGTTTAGTGCATGAGACGGTTGGTCGTCGGCCAATATGATACATTGCCATTGGTCGTGAGAGGTATCGATTTTTCTAGAATGACAAACCCCTCCTTTTGGCTGATTGCCAAACGCCTTATCCATACATTGCATCCTCCTCTGATGATGTGTCTGAAGTATCTGAATTTGAATCTGAATCTTGCATGCCACTATATGCGTCTTCATTCTCACCAATATTTATGGCCATGAATTCTTCTATTGTTTTCATTTCATGAGTATCTTTATGATCTTGGCCATATATGTGTTTTTGGGTTACCATATGCATACACTCTTCACTTATCTCAGTGTAAACTAGGGGCAGACAGTGTATGCAACACCACCAAGTCATAAATATTCCGAACACTACTACTAGTATTGCAATTAACTTCCATCCCCACGCGCGTAATATCTCTCAGAACCAGGACCCTGCCTCCCAGGTCCCATTCATGGTATGGAGTTCAGAACTCAGGACGTGTAACTTTATCGCTTCAAAAATCGTAGAGGAGTCGTTTACGAATATGCAGCACGCTGATCCCATGATTTTGCAAACCCCCCCACGATCAATCAGGATTACATCAAGAGCCATTCTATTTTGCAACGTCATTAATCTAATCCCCTTTTCTTCTAGCGTCATGTTGTATAGTATATATGTTATGTTTATTGTATTCTCTAATATTCTGAACAGTTGCCTTATGTTATAGGAATTTATTGCTTAGGCCAGAAATGGTACGAATGATTTTGTTAAGTCTTCTGTAATCAAAGCGCCTTCTGTACTCCTTCGCGGCCTAGATCTGGATAGCCTAACTACATCTGCTGTCTCCAAGAGGAACACTCCTGGGAACAGTAGACCCAAATAACATGTGCCTCCCCAGTTTCTGGGTAACCAGGGATACGCTTTTTCTCTGTATATAAAATAAACAGGATCACCTACATACACTAGTTCTACTTCTCTTTTGAGAACCGCTGTATTCATGCAACCTGTAAACGTTCCTACTGAATAGGAGCCTTTCTTCTTTAGGCAAAAAGGGACAGTTCGCGGGCTATAATTCACTGTATAGGAAGGAGGCATTGCATCTTTATTTTCTTCTGCTCTAACACGAAACACGATTACTGATGTTTTGGATGGTGGAGACAATCTATCTTGTTGTACAGGTTTAGGCGTAGGTTTTTGGATTATCATTCGTGCTTTATGAAATATAGAACAGCCTACGGGTCTCATAATTATTTCCTCAAATTCATTCATGTTTGTTTTATCTAATTGACCCGTATCACTCTTATTCCATTTCCCATAAAATAATGCACTCAGTGATGCACTGCATGCAGAACTTAATGGTAATGGCTGCACACACCAACCTATTCCCTTCACAGCATGCTGCTGTAAATGGGCGCATACCAAGCAATATTTTTCTTTAAAATTGCATGTGGCATGTTCATTATGAGCAATAGGGTATTATTCCCATATCCTTCTGTGCCTCTCCTCCATTGGGGACAAGGTGTAAGTAATTACATGAACCGGGCTTTCAGTGGTGGAGATATTAATTACCGGCAAGAGCATATTCAATGGGTGCGTTGCTTCCACGTACCATAGTATCAACGCTGTCATTATTGGTGCTAACATATTCATAACACACATAACTATCGTTAAGATCAGCATACAGTTTATTTGACAATGTATTTTTTCTAACTTTTCAGTCTTTATACCCAATTTGTTATCAGCAGAGGTGCAGGAGGAGGCTAAAGCTGGTTCTGGCATTCTCTCTATCACAGTCCTTCTTCCGCAGTGTTCGTTGTGAATATCTCTCCTTGTGGCACTCGTCCAAATGTCAATAAGTTCGATAAATGTCAACAGTTCATTCTGCCAGTTCTTAGCAGCCTGGATTGCTTACTCGTTTAGGCAAGATCATTATGCATTTGCATGTTGCTCAAAAGAACTCCAGAGCAGTTTATCAATTGCCTTTGTACCATCGGCACCCCGCTTGTTCACTCGGGTTCCAGACACATGGATTTTTATGATCGCACCGAGGAGCCACGAGTCTTGAGTTGCCCGATTTGCACAACTCTCACGCTTCTCTCCTCTAGACCACCAGTTCCTTCTCCATCCATTATGGGAACCCGAGGCAATGATGAAAGATCAATGAAATGCAGATTCGATCACTCCTTCTTTCGAGGCCACAGATTGTACCATTTAGCTCCTGGTACAGTGTGGTCAATGAATAGTGCCGGTGCACTCCCAGACTCAAACTCGGAGTCTTGTGGCGCAAAAACAAGTGGCTGTGGGCACCGCAGCGGTGATGCACATTTCGTTTCAGGCAGTGCCACAATGGCAGATGCTGGTGGGCGTCAAAGTGGTACATGCTTTGTGTCGGCCCGCAGTGATGCAGATTCAGCTGGCCAACGTTGGGGCACTCTTTTCCCTTTCTCCTTTATAGCAATCCTTCCAGGCTTCGCTTCGAGCTTCACTTCAGGTTTAGGCAGTTTCTGTAGAAAGGGACTGGCATCAGTTTCTTGCGATTCCGGAGCTACCGTTTCTTTCTGGTCGTCTTGGTCAGGCAAGTCTTTCAGCGTCGGTGGGATCTTTTTAGCATGCGTGGCATGGATCCACGCCTTCCTCCCATCCACGCGAATCGCCGTTTGCGTTGCCAGAAGTACTTGATAGGGGCCACGCCATCTGGGTGCTAACAATGTCTTTCGTTCGAAGTTTTTAAGTAGCACCCAGTCTCCTGGCTCCAGTGCGTGCCCCGGACCAGTATACCTCACGGGTAAAGCCTCCTGCAACTGCTGATGAATCAAACGCAATTTTTGTATTAAAAGGCCACAATAAGTACTAAGCACAGGATGCTCAACTTCGCAAAGCCGCTTAGGCTGAGGTGTGCACCAAACATTCGCCGGCCTCCCCATGACAATTTCATTCGGGGAGAGCACAGTCGTTGCCTGTACTGATGTGCGCATGCACAATAGCGCTAATGGTAATGCGTCTACCCAACTTAACTTGCTTCCTCCACCTATCTTACTGATCTTAGATTTTAAGATTCCATTATGGCGTTCAATAAAACCGGCCGAACTCGGATGTCTCAAACTATGGAATCGCTTATCAATCTGGAGACCTGCACATATCTGTAATATCACTGCGCCCACAAAATGTGGACTGTTATCTGACCATATGACACAGGCAGGCCGAACTGGGAAAAATATTCCTTTAGCATTACTTTTGCTGTGCTCATTGCCATGCAGTCCTTTAAAGGATATTTGCTGAATGCACATATTACCACTAGAACATATTTCAAGTTTTGGCATCGCTCCATTTCTATGAAATCAAAATGGATTACCTCAAAAGGCATAGAAGGAGGGCCAAAACTTCCTGTCTGAGTCACCATTCCCTTTCCTACATTGTGCTGTAAACACATGATGCAGTTCTGGACCAACCTCTCTGCATTCTTTTTTATGTTTACATTCTCCCATACCGAAGCTAGATGCTGGATTATTTTCTTGGCACATATGTGGGTAGGGCAGTGGGCCATTGTGACCATTGCATTTACATAGGAATTTGGCAACATCCAGTTTTTAGTTCTCTTCTCCACCCAACAACCCTCCAAATTTAATTCCGCAGAGCCCTCAGCCCACCCTTGTATCTCATCAGCAGTAGCTTCGGCCTGCATTTCTTTGACAGTGGCAATCCCATCTTCTATCATGCAAGGCACTTCCTCAGACTGTACTGTCATCATTTTGGTATTTAAATCAGTGGCAGTTTGTTTCGCAATCCTGTCTGCAAATGCGTTTCCCTCTCCCACTTTACATGTCACTCTTTTATGCCCCTTGCATTTCACCATTGCTAGGTGCTTTGGAAACGTGAGTGCAGACAGCAATCGTACAATCAAAGGGCCATGTTGGATTCTGGCCCCATGTGATGTCAAGAAACCCCTCTCAGCCCAGAGTCGGCCAAAGTTATGAACCACGCCAAAGGCGTACTGGCTATCAGTATATATGTTCACGTTTAAATTCTCAGAAATCTCACAGGCTCTGGTCAAGGCTATTATTTCTGCGGCTTGTGCCGAGTTGTAGGGGATTATTTTGCTTTCTACAATGCTCTCTAGGGGAGTGATAGCATAGGCGGCAGTTGATGTGCCATCAAGTAATTTAAAACAAGAGCCGTCACAAAATAACTCCATCTGGCTCTTTCTGTGGGTGTCACTTAAATGAACTCTCCCCTTCGTTTCTTCCTCAGTAACCATTAAACAATCATGGGGAGGTGATTCGTTGTCACCAAGTTCCTCTGTGGGCAGTGGCATTAATTCTGCTGGATTCAAAGTGCTACACCTCATAATTTGGATGTGGGGCGCGAATAAGATGATTTCTTATCTAGTCAGTCTAGCAGAGGTGAGGTGTTGTGCCTGTGTTCCATTTAGTAGAACGTCTATGGCATGTGACACCATCAAAATTAAAGTGTGCCCCAATACCATCCCTTCCGTTTGTTTCACTGACGGAGCAACCGCTGCAACAGCTCGCAAACATCATGGCAGTGCGCGCGCTACAGGGTCCAGCGCGGAAGAAAAATAGCCGCACGGCCTATTTCTTACACCTTGTTCCTGTGTCAAAACAGCCAATGCACATCCTTCACTTTCGCATACAAACAGTCTAAAAATCTTCTCATAATTTGGTGTGCCCAAAACCTGAGCAGAACATAATGCAATTTTCAACAACTCAAATGCTCTCTGACATTCTTCATTCCACTGCAAAGGCATCACAGCATCCTTTTTCGTCAATGCCACCATTGGTTTCACAATTAACGCAAAGTTTCCAATCCACTGCCGGCAATAAGAAGCTATGCCTATTATGGCTCTGACTCCTTTCTGTGTTTTTGGAATAGGCATACCAGAAATGCTCTCTATTCGCTCTGGCGTTAGTCTTTTCCCTTCTTTCGAAAGTAAGTAACCCAAATACGCCACTTCCTTTCGACAATACTGACATTCTTTCAAGCTGGCTTTGTGGCCATGCACTGCTAAGTGTGTTAATAGTAAAATGGTACTTTCTTTACAAATCTTCTCTGTGTCTTCAGCGATCAACAGATCATCTATATATTGTAGCAATACACAACCTGTTGGTAGCTCTAGCATATCTAGTTGTTCCTTCAATGCCCTGCTGTAAATACTCAGACTTTCCGTGTATCCTTGTGGCATGCGCGTGAATGTGAATGACCGTCATCCTAAAGTGAACGCGAACAAATATCTCCTGTCCTTGCTCACTGGAATGCTAAAGAAAGCATGCTTTAAATCAATCACGCTAAAGTATTCTGCTGATGCAGGTATCATTGTCAAAATGGTGGTGACGTCTGGCACTAAGGGAAATTGAGGGTCGACTACCTTGTTTAACGTGCGCAGATCAATTATGAAACGATAGGGTACCGCGTTCTCTCCATTCTTATATACCGGAAGAATGGGGTTGTTGCATGTACTACCTGCAATTTCCTCAATTACCCCTAATTTCACCAAATCTGAAACAATCCTTTTAATCCTTGCTCTCCGTCAGCTGATATTCTGCACTGTGGAATACGCAGCAGCGTGACCCCTTCTTTCAAAATCACTTTTACTGGCTCTATCTTTAAGCATCCCACATCATTGTCATTAATTGTCCATATACAGATTGGCACCTTACTAAACTCTCCTGGCAAGGGTTTAGACAAAAATTCAGACACATGTGCATCTTGTGGCCAAAAATTGTTAAAAACACACCATCGGGAGTGCAATGAATAACTGCACCTAATTTTTTCAATAAATTCAATCCCAAAAGGTTTTCTCCACAATTATCTGTTAAGAGAAATGGACAATGCTCAGTGAATGGACCTATTGTTAATGGGACCGATTGGGACACTGGGTTAATTACTGGTGTACCTGTGAACCCTACAGAAATATTCTTTTGCCCTGACAGTGGTATATCTGGAACCAAGTGATGATCTATTGAACACTTCTGCACTCCCGTATCTACAAGAAAACGGTGCTCTGTATCCCCAACTCATCTCTACATAGAGTCCTTTCTGATTCACGGGAATAGACACTGGTTCCAACCCCTGTCTTGGGCTGTCCTATTGAGGGAATAACACATCGTCCGATGTGTAATCACTGCTATTGCTGTAATATGCATTTTGTTGTGTATCAGAAATGTTCCCATCCCTTCCTCTAGCTCCCCCATCCTTGATATTCCCATGTTGTTGGTTACTCTGGCCCTGACTCTGGTTGGTAGTGTTCTGATGCTGAGCTGGATTCTGACCTCCTTGGTTACTTTGGTGCTGCTGCATATTATTTCTATTTGGTCCATTTGCTCCTGGGTGCCCCCGGTGCTGTCTTCTCTGACCACCCCGAGTTCTATTTTGCAAATGTGGGCATTGCGCTCTCCAGTGCCCTTCCTCTTTGCAGTAGGCACACTGATTCTGTCCCAACAGTCCTCCATGCATATTTGAATGACTCCTTCCTGGTGCATTCCCCTCCCTCTGTTGTGTCCCGCTACTTGCTGAAGTAGCACTCTCGTCTTCAAATTTACTCTATCTTTTGCCTCTTTTTCTTTGTCTGCATTTACCCTGTTCTCATAATATTGTGCCATATGTAATACTTCGCCCAACATTTTTGCTTGCCACGCACTTTTGGATGTCATTATCAAATTTTGAATTGGAAGAGTTAACCCCCTCACATACTTAACATATAATCTTTTCCCCGCTTCTGAGCTCACATCCTGCCCACTGTAGTCTGTGAATACTTCCTCAAACCTATTAAATTAGTCTGTAGCTAGCTCATCCTTACCTTGCACACATGCAGTCAACTTATCTCATTGGATTCTTTTCTCTGGAACAATCTCTTTTAATCTTTGTATAATTCGTCCTTGTAATGCTACCATGTTTGCCCCTGGCTTCCCTCCAACCCCTTTATCCCCGTCTTCTTTTCTAAATCTGCCCAGGTGGCGCCATAGGCCGTTATATAATCCACTTTTCTTATCTGCTTCCATGTGTCTGCTGGCAGGATCACTGGGAATAATAAATCTATGTCACCCATGGTAAGCACGGATAATTGCAGACAGGATTCTACTTCTTTGTAAAATCCTGCGGGATTCTTTCTTATATCAGGAATCATCTGTTTTATGCTATTCACTTCCTGCCTGCAAAAGGGCACATGTACATATTGGGCAGTATAATGTGCTGGCGTCACCTGCGCCCCTGCAGTGCCTGCTGCAGGAATTTCTACTTTGGGCACATAGGTAGGTGGGACCTCTCTCATAGGAAATGCCGCACTCACTCTTCCTCCCCCTTCCCTCATATGCAATAATATCCCCAAGTCAAGCGACAAGGCTGTTTCCCCTGTCCCTCGTTCTTGTGCCCTCTTATATATTGCCATTATTTCGGGGGGGCTGACCTTCTTGTCCTTTATATCTTTGTCTATTAAATGTTCAGCCATCACTTGCAGTGCTTTTCTTTTCATGGGCATTGTATATTCATCGAATATGTCATGTATTTCCATTGCAGGAGTACTAGGATCCGACATCCATCTTAGCGCCTCTCGTACACATACTTTTAGTTTATCGCCTATCTGTAGTGATGATGACGAATGTCGCTGCTGTATGTAAGGTGATGCCGCATTCTTCCTATCCCTCCTGATATCCCTACTCCCGTACCCAGGTGTGGTAAACATTTCAGCATATTCATTATCAAGTTCATTTTTAAGCTCAAAAAGTCCATATACATGTTCCCTTACTTCTTCATCTCTTGCTCTACAACGTGCTAATGCATTCAAATCTAACAATCGTTGTGGCGGTAATTTCCCAATTAACTGTTTCCATCTTCCCACTAAATATTCACCCATGCATTCCAACACTACCTGTCTTTCATTGCTTCTTCGGAAGTCATACATCGAGGCCAATGCGGTCATCCCATCTGTATACATCTCTGCCTGAACTTGCAATTCCCACTTCCTCTCCTTGCTGATCGCACTGTGGGTCACTCTTGTGCATCCACTTTGTACAGTCCCATCTCTCGCCTCCGTAGTTTCAAGTTCAACCGCGGGTGGGACGGTCGGGACTGTCTCTTTCCAGGGCGGGAGGTGCAGATGGGATAACAGGAACGGGAAGTGACTGTTGTGGTACTGGCTGGCTAATGGGAGGTGCTATGTGCGTAGTCTGCAGTTGTGCTAGGATTTGAACAATTGGGAGGGGCACAGGGGTTTGGGCAAAAGGAGGGGGCTGAACAGTGGTTCCCGACGCGTTTGTTTTACTTTCTGGTCTTGGACCCAGCTTTGTATCGGTCAACATTTTTTCTATTAAATCATCTGCCATATGCAATTCTCGTTGTGGATATATTCTTTCTATGTTCAACTGTTCACCTCTACCTGTCCTTCTCAAACCCTCAGTCCACTCCTCCTCCTCCTTTTCTCCAACGAAGCATAGCTTCCCTTCTCCAGTCCCTAAGGATATCGAATGCTGCGGGACGCGCTTTCTTTCTTATCAACACCTTCTCCAAGTTATCTATTCTCTCAATCTCAAAACTCCCATTAATCGGCCACTGAAAGTCTTCTTGGTTTCTGGTTTGCTTATGCCAAATCTCACAGAACATTATCGCACCCATACCATACTTTACATACATCTCGTACACCGGCGTTCCCCCAGGTGGCGTAACTTGGCCATCTTCCAAAGATTGTCGACCGCAGCGGAAAAACCCTGCTAGGGTGGACAATACCCCAGGCATGTTTTAACCTTACCCTTGGCTAATCAACCTTACACTGGGCGTTTGATTTTGCAAAGTCAACTCTCAACCAATATCAGGGCTATTTCGAATTGGGGTATGACTCACCTGATAAGTTAAATTGTCTTCCAAGACACAATTTGTCCGTATACTGACGCAACCAATGACGTTGTGTCTGCATCTCTTGGCTCTGCCTCGTTTCGGGACCCTCGCCTCCTTGTTCTCTGGCCGGGTACGTCGATCAGGGATCAGATGTGTGCAGATCTGCATAGGAGTCTCATCGCTTACACAGGGGCACCCCGAACACCTCTTGATCCCGGCTCGATCCTCCCGTCCTCGCTGTTCTCTCCGCCTTTCATATCTTACAACGTACACGATGGAACAAGTGGGGGAGGGTCCCTATTCGGGCACCATCTTGAAGGGGCCCGTAGGGGACCCTCGCGTGGTGGAAACAAGGCAAATCACTACACACGAACTGACACGCCAGACACGAGGTTGGATTCCCAAAAGCTAGGGTTTATTGCAAAGCAAATAGTCTCAATTGGCCAACCCAGTCTGACGCCCCGCAATGTGTCTCCAGACCTCGAGGGACACAAGAGAGCAAATAACGTACATCAGTTACATATATACAAAATGGACATCCTGCAATCAGTCATGGCATGTTCATTACGCCCATTGTACAGTTTCTTTGAACTGGGTCTGATGGACAATTTCGACGAATATGACACCTTCAAACATCTATTTTAGCATCAATATGCAACATTGCGAGTTTAGAGACATATTTTTTCGTTGAACAGAACACAGTGCTTCTGTTCTTGCAGGCAAGATGCGTACGGTGGAAGAGTCGCATTCCAGGCCTTGCTATCTCCATTTGCTATTCGTGTCTTGGGTGTCAGCACGCTTTGCTGGGTTTAGGAAAGGAGGGCCGTAAGAAAAGCATAATTCAAGCCTTTAGCTGTTTCTTTCTAGCATTTCTACCATATTAACGAGACTGGCTGGCATCAGTGAAATCATTAAATGCTATGTTGCTCTCCTCCAAGGCTATAGGCGGGGAGGGGATTGGGCATTCCTCTCTGGGGCTGCCTACGTTATGTTTCAACGAATAACTCCCAGCCTCGCAGCCTTGCTCTTTCGCGTTGAACAACAAAGTAATCAGTGAAGCAGAATAAGCTTTCGGCTAAGCAGTTTTGAACAAAAAGCAATGAGCAAACGTTAGAGAACAAAATGGCGATTCTAGCTACACCAAAATGGCCACACATTGGTCAAACTTATGAGTCTGTATTTCTGACGTTTAGTGCATGAGACAGTTGGTCGTCGGCCAATATGATACATTGCCATTGGTCGTGAGAGGTATCTATTTTTCTAGACTGACAAGGGAATGACCTCAGAGACTTGGGTCTTGTGGGAGAAACTGCACAACGTCCACACACTAGGTTTCAGACCAAGGCTGCCTTGACCAAGGCTGCCTTAGCCAAGCCTAAGGGCCAGCGAAGGGGAAACCGAAGGCTAAAGGAGAGAACTAACTTGGAAGTGGGAAAGAAAACATCTCCCCTCCCCCCCAATTCACCCATCACTGAGGGGGAGGTAGTTGGCCAAGCCCCTGACGAGGAAGAGGGGCTGCCTGCAATACTCAACCCTCATGATCACCTTGAACTACAGAGTTTGCTTGCTGAAGGTGCCCCTCTCAAGGGAAGGGTTTAGTATGGCCAACGTGAGTGCCATTTATTTGAAGGCCCAAGGGGAGAGGCCTGCTCCCAGTTAGAGGGTGAAGCCACTACAAAGCACAGGACATTTTGGGAAGATGTGGTTCCCATATAGTGAGCCAACTGAGTCCTCTTAAGGAGACCATAAGAGGTTGATGGTTTCCCTTCAGGCGAGACCGTTCTTTCTGCAGCAGCTCATCTTGGCATCAAGACTACTAAGGAGAGGTTGAACATGTACTTCTACTGGCCTAAGATGGGGGGCACAAGTAGAAAGTCACTGCAGGAGTTGTGCAACTTGTCAGATTTCTGGCAAAAGTGGTACAAATATCCAGGCTCCATTGGTACCACTACCAGTAGTGGGTATACCATTTGAGAGGGTAGGAATTGACGTTGTTCTTAACCCTTCTACATCCTCTGGCAGTAGGTTTAACCTTGTGGTAGTTGATCATGCCACACAATATCCTGAAGCCATCCCACTGAACACAGTGGGCCTCATGAGTATGCCGGTCTGGTAACAACGGTGCCGGTAAGCTACCGGCACCGTTGTTACCGTTCCGGCACACTGAGTTCTGTGTGCGGATGCCTTTCTGCCCGCCTGGTCTGACCTGGCGGGCAGAAAAAGGCACCAGCTTGCAGACTCTGAAGATAGCACTGGCACCATTATGAATGGTGCTGGTGCTACCGTCCTCCCCGTTCCCATTGAGTCCTATGGGACACGAATGGGGAGTTACGTTTTCAGCCGCAGCCGTGCCATTTTTACCGGCACGGCTACCGGCGGGGTTGCTAGAGCATTACTGGGTATATTTACTAGGGTTAGCATACCTAAAGCAGTTGTGTCTGACCGAGAGCGCGCCATTATGTCCAAGTATATGCAGGCCATGTGGAAGGAGTGCAGGATGTGCAGTGCGCCAGATAAGATTTGGAAGTGGGAGTGTTTTTTTGGGGGTGGGGGCGAGTAAACAGTTTTTTAGGGAGTAAAAAAGGAAGCCCCATTCAAAATCCAAGTATTTTAGAAGTGAGTTAAAATGTTTTAATGTAAAATAAAAATATTTTTGTAATAAATATATTTCTTTACACAAAGTTATTTGTGCACATTAAAAGATGTATTTTTACATGTTCACTTCGGGAAGTTATGATATTTTGTTCCTCTGGTACTATATGTACTACTGGTCCAAACATATCATGTGGTGCTATGTATGCTACTGGTCAAAACACATAATGGAGCTGTGTGGTTGAAGGCATGTGGACAAGCTCCTATGTGTCCATTTCCTATTTTTTCTTGGGAGTATTTTTATTCCCCGTTTTTTATTTTTTTAGGAGTATTTGCATATTTTTACAGAGTAAAAGGGGCTGACACTACCAACCCTACCAAAAGAGGTGTGTCATACATTTGCATTTGCATATCATCCACAGACCAATGGCCTAGTTGAGATGCAACAAAACTCGCAAAAGCATGATTGGAGCTCTTGGGGAGCCCCATAGGAGAAAGTGGTATCTCTTAATGCCATGCATACTATTTGTCTACAGAGAGGTCCCTCAAGAAGGGGTTGGCTCCAGTCCCTTTGACCTCTTGTTTGGTCACCCTATTAGGGGACCCCTTGACATAGTCAGAAGGAATTGAGATGCCCACTCCTACTGTCACTACCAATGTAGTGGACTGTGTTAGGTTTAAGGAAGAGGATGGCTGTACTTATGGCTATGGCCAATGACAAGTTGAAGGCTGGTCAGGCTTTGGTCAAACATTGGCATGACCAGAAAGATTCACTTGTGTATTGTTACCCAGGCCCCAAGAAATCCTGATTATGAACCCTATAAGGTCTGAATCGTTACAGGATAGGTGGTCAGGGACTTACTGCAATGTTGAGAGACTGGGTGGGGTAAACTATTTAGTGGACCTTGGGAGACCTGGATAGGCTCCCAAAGTGTTCCATGTGAATAGGTTGAAGGTATTCATCCCTAGGGTTGAAACGGGAGCCCTGATTTTGGCTTCAGATAGAGAAGAGGAGGGATCTGAACCACTCCCTGACCTGTTCCAAGGCAGCCCTTCTGATGGCTCCATTGAGGGTGTCAAATTGTCCCTCAACTGACTCCATAGCAACAGGGTGAGGTGAAAACCTTGCTTTGTTAGTCCCCCTCCTTGTTTTCACTCACTCCAGTCTTGGTGCAATCATGACATTGACACTGGATACAGTGTGCCTACCAAATGTAGGAGCTATAAGATGTCAGTCAAAGCGAGATCCACATAAAGTCTGAGGCCAACAAAAAGTTGGATCTGGGGGTGATAGAGCCTTCTATTAGTCCTTGGTCCAGTCCTGTGGTTCTGTTAGCAAAAGCAGGTACATATGATTTGAGATTGTGTGGACTACAGAGCTCTGAATGCTGTCACCGAGACACATGCTTATCCCCTTATGATATGATTATTTATATCGCGCTCGTACACAAGTGTTTCAGAGCGCAACAAGGCAGGGGAGGGGAACAGGGGAGTACAAAACGATCTTACTAGGCCTAGTGACATTGAGAACGTGCATTGGAAAGGGGAAAAGTGCATGGAAGGTGGAGAGTGGAAAGTGCGGAGCATTGAAGAACATAAATAATAATAAATAAAAATAACTAGATAAGAGGCAATAAACAGCGGTAGTGCAATCAGAAAGTGCTGTGTTTAAGGCGCAGACTGTGTAAGTCTGATAAGTGCATAAAGAAAGAAAATTGGGGTTTGGTGAACTGTATGGGTACAGATACAGTCCCCAGTGCAAGGGGTGGCCAGGAGGCAGTGCAGGAGGAGGGCAGGGTGAGCAGGTACCTGGGCTCAGGGGACAGAGGGTGGCCAGGTGCACAGTGCCAAGAGAGCAGTTCAGCAGGGGAGAGAGAGAGCGGAAGCAAATAGGAAGGTCTTGAGGAGCTTCCGGAACCAGAGATGGTTCTCCTCAAGTTTTAGAGTGGCTGTGAGGCTGTTCCAGAGGGAGGCCCCAGCTGAAGACAGATCTACCCCCGCTCGTTTCTTTGAAAAACGACTGACCCTGAGGGAGTTAGAAGTAGAGGAGTGAAGAGCTCCTTCCACGAACAGATGGCTAGTGGGAAAGCTCAGTGCTTCCAAGTACCTTAGCACCTTTGACCTTACTGCAGGGTATTGGCAAATATCCCTGACAGAAAATGCAAAGTAGAAGCATGCATTTTCAACACATGAGGGACTTTTACCAGTTCAGGGAAATGCCCTTTGTTTTCAAGAAAGCACCAGACACAAAGGTTACTCAACCATGTCCTGGATGGGATGAACTCTGCATGGCGTCTCTGGATGATCTAGCAGTTTTCAGCTAGATCATTTCAGCTAGGGAGGAACATGCGAGACACCTGCAAATTGTGTTGCAGGCTCTCCAGCCGACCATAAAGTCTACCAAGTGCCAGATTGGTCAGGGTTCAGTGACCTATCTTGGGCCTGAGGTTTGGTCCAGTAGACCTGGTAGTCATCTTTAGACCTTTCTGTTTGTATTGTCCTTTCCACCTTTGCTGTGACTCTAGCCCTGCGCTCCTATATGCCTCCGGGCCATTTTTGGCAGCGCTTACATAAATTAATAAAGTAAAGTTGGTTGGAGCAAGATGCTGCCTCTTCCCAGCAAAGTACAGGCTGTATAAGACTGGACAATCCCCACAACCAAAACATAGGTGAGAGTTTTTCTAGGTCTCACTGGGTACTACAGAAACTTTATGGTAGATAATGGAACAATAGCTGCCCCTCTGACTGCCCTCAAAACTCCTAAGAAACCTAAGAATGTTTCTTGGTCCAAGGACTTTGAGAAGGCCTTCATGGCCTAAAGGATTCCCTTTGGCAAGACCTCCACTCCAGGCATCTGATTATCAGAGACCTTTTATAGTACAGACAGAAGCCTCTGACACCGACACTGGGATGGGTGCTTTCCTTTCACAGTTAAATGATAAAGGCAGGGAACATCCTATTTGATTTATTAGTCACCAGCTTATGGACAGAGAGCTCAGGGGGGTGACTGTGGAAAAGGAGGGTTTTTCCATTGTGTGAGTCCTTCGGAAGATGATATCCTACCTCTTTAGGACTCACTTCACTGTGCAGATGGACCATAAGCCCTTAAAATAGCTAATGAATGGAGATAATCCTAAATGGGTCATATGGTCCATAAGCCTTCAAAAAGGTACGACTGGAACAGGAAACCCATTCAGGGTGTATTAGATTCCCCTGTCTCTAGTCTGGGGTTGGGAGGGGGGGGGGGGGGGGTTGGTACGGGAAGGAGTGTTAGGAAAGATTTCTCTTTTAGCAACTTTCTCTCCATATTCTATGAACCCCCAAACTTTTTCTTTTGTTTTAACAGAGAAGTGAAACTAGCCTTTTGCTCATTTTGTTATGGGGAAGGAAACTGATCAGTACTTCAAACTATCAGTACTGGGAAACTAGGTTTCCTGTGTCTTTTTACCTTTTTTGGTAATCTTTTGACAGTGCACACAGCATCTCACAGCGCAGTGGGGATACTTTTGTATCACCCTCATCTTTTACACTTGGACTTTTGGGTTACTTTTATATGTGCCTAAAGACAAGCTGGCGGCAGCAGATAACACAATTTTTGCATTATTTTTAGTGTGCACATTCGCATTTAACGTGTCTGGCTACTAAACGTGGCAAGTGCCCTAAAATGGCTGTGACCCGAGATTGTTCACTTGTTCTTTGGCCATATTGTTGTTTGCCCTTCTTCCTGAGGTCAAATCCCTTATATGGTCCTGCATTCGTCCGGGAAAGCTGCTGTTTTTGTAGGCTACTACTGGCCTGGTAGGAGGGGAAAAACAGGATGTGGGTGGGGCTGTCTGGTCCCACTCCACATCTTGGGCGTCTGAATGTCGAATGTCTAGGTGTGGGGCATGAGTGAAACACACAGTGGTCCCTGATTGGACCAAAGCTGGCTGTTTGAATGGTGCAGATCCTTACCATTGGTGGGCTTGGACGTGCTTGCAGACAGGATTTAGGATAAGCAAAGCACTCCTGCAGCATTTCTTCAGATCAGCAACGGAGCCAAGTATCCTGTGTAGAAGAGCAGCTGACTGAAGATCCATGGACGACTCGCGAAGAGGCCCAGCATCCCTTCTTGCATTTGGCCCGGTGAAGCCCTGCTGGATTACCTGAACTGCGGAGGCCCTGAGGGGTGCTTCAACCCTTGGACTGATGGGACCAACCAGTCTCGACTCATTCATGGTGATCCAGCCATCCCGAACCTTTGGAAGTGTACCTGGACCACCCACAGGACTGACCAGCTCTCCAGCGGGCTACCTCGGTAGAATCGTCGCCGTTCCGCTTCATCATCAGAAGTTCGGTGGTCACCAGCTTGTGCCACAATTCACCTTCCTGCCAAGTTTCAGCTTCCCAACTTCAAGGGATCCTGCTCTGGAAGGTCTTCTTCAGCCGTAACTAGGAAGATGCCTGCCATCGTCGCTGTGTGGTGACCGTCAGTCACAGTTGCTTCCCTGTGTCCTTTAAGGTGTCCAGAAAAATCCTGCATCAGTGTATCCTGCTTGCTTTCTTCATCAGGGGTTGTATTCTGCACCAGCAGCTGACCATAGAAATCCTCAGAGCTGCAACCCATACACATCCTGCACCAGAACAAAATGCAGGAAAACCTACCTGAAGCGACCCCCCTGCGACCCATCTAGCCACCTTGGAAAAACGGAGTCAGGGGGGTAAGTAATTGCAACACATTCCCCTCCCTCCATTCTCCTTAGAATAAACCTTGGTTATTCTATTCCATCACTTTCTGATCATCTGAACCAAAAGCTTGTATCAAAAACATAGGAATATATTTTTACTGACCTGTACCATTGTTGAATATTTTCTGGAACATTTCACCACCACAAGAACTCTTCCTACATCAGTCCCCTCTCCTAAGTAGAAGCTTTGTGACTTTTGGGCACATGCCCCCATACATCATAAGGATTATTTATTTAATTTATTTTTAGCATTTGTAGAGCGCACTACAGCCCACAGGCATAGAGGCGCTATAGGAGATTTTTAAGAAGGCTTGCTTGAGGGTTACAGTAAGCAGCCCCAAAGGTCATTTTAAATACATTTGCTTATGCATATTTGCATGGTTATATATTATACAGATTGATTGTTACAGTTGGTTACTAATCTTGTCTAGGTATATCGTCTCCTATACATGGTGAATACAGTAATAATGAAGACCTAGAGTGGCAGGCTCTTTAGATGAAGAGCTTGTTTTTAAGGCCTTGCGGAAGGCCATGTGTGAGTCGATTGATCTCATCTGAGCTGGGAAGTTGTTCCATAGGGTAGCCGCCATAGTGGGGATTAGATTTGTAAAGTTGGAGTATCATTCTTTTGAACTGGTTTCATTCTATTGCTTCACTACTTACCTTCATTGTGTTGAATACGTTATTAATTGCATTCCTGAGAACCTAAAGGTAACTGTATATATGTTTGATAATTGGGTATTGTGATACTTCACTGCCTGCTTATTTCATTCCTTAGTGTGTGTTTTGGGCCTATTATACAGTATTTCTGTACTTGCCTGTCTAAATTGAATTATTGCGTGCTTCACGGTGGGTACTTAATTTGGGCCTCTGACCCCACTCACTTTCTCCTGAGACTAAGCCTTGACCACTGTCCATGATTACCTCGATTGGGTTTGGCTAACATCAGTACCCCTGTTCAATATAACTAGGGTGGCCTCCTAAAATGTTCACTTGGCCAGATTCTAGAAATCCATCTCAACACCCACTTTAGCCAAACAGTGGACCTGATTACTAAAGATGTCATGATGGAGAAATTGTAAAAAAAAGTTTTGGTAGTGTTGCATTTAAATTCAGAGCAATGCCGAGAAAGGTTGGGGCAGTTGCTAAGGGGGGACACACAACTGGACATCCATAGTAAAAGATAATCCACATATTGTAAAACCATTGCTACATATTTTTCAGACATTATGCACTCTATATTCTTATAACCTCCGATAGCTGAAGCTAGGGTTTCCAGCAATACATTATCAACACATTGAAAGCAGGTGGTAGATATTATCATTCACTGAAATAAGATCCCGCCCTTCAAAAGACCCTAAAAAGGATACATAAATATCTTACCAAAAGTAAATGCTTGCAAATTGGATCTTAATATCTCTAAGCCATTTGGTCAACAGCATTTCAAGCATCAGTACGGTACGACATTGATACATCGACAGTTTTTTCATGGAGTTTTTGCCGACAGTTTTTGGCAGATAGAATAGGGGAGTGGGGGCATATAATAAAATAAAAATTGTTGATGTATTTTCAGCAAGAAACTGGTGATATAGGGACATAGAACCATCAGTACTAATAGCAGCAAAGGGAACAAAGCTATTCTTGTGCAGACATTTGACATTTATCAATATTCTGCCCTTTAACAAATGTAGTCTGATTTTCATGGATCAATTTGGGCTTCACCTTGTCCACTCTTATTGGAGCATTTTAGCAAGGATATTAGTGTCCACATTAAGTGAATTTGTGCAGTAATTTGCACAGCTGGGATTATCCCATCATGGTTTCTGTGCTAATGTGATCAGAGCCATTTTCACAGATACTCTCTCTACACTTGTATTGTAATCCTCTGTAGAATAAGATCTACTGAAACAACAAATGTGTGTAAGAATTAATTTGGAATCAATCTGAAGAAGGATTTTTGTTCGTTTTCATTGAGTGAGTCAGGATGGGAAGGTCAACACCATTCATGAACACATTTAAATGGATTCCCAGTAAATAACAAATAATTGTCAAAAAAAAAAAAAAAAAAGGCAAAACATCCCATAACCCAAAGATTCAATTTCAGGTACTAGACAAAATCGTGGTAAAATATATAGGTGAGTAATAGGAGAAGGTAAACATGGATGGCAGGAAGGAAGGAAAATTGGGTATTAAAAAAAAGACTTCAAAGAAAACCGAACAAAGGGAATGAGAACAATACACATCTGTCTAAATAAGCTTGATGCACCTTATTCTCAGCCTTGAATAACTTTCTATAATATGTAAAAGCAGAATTGACATTTGTGTTTCCAGTTAGCATCTATCACAAGGTCGAACGGGGATTAATGAGGCGCATAGACTCAGGTGGTATCTTAAAGGGGTTTTATTTGTAATACAAAAGTCAACTAAGACAAATAGCCAGATTTCTTTTCCTTGTGTTACAAACTGTGACAACAAAAAATGAATACCATTCTCAAAGCCCAACAATCCACAGGAGAAAACAGTAATTCGCAGTCTGAGGTGGTTCATCCACCAGTCCCGTTGTTATTGTCGCCTGCTTCTTTACTGGCTCTGGCTGAGGTTGGTCCAGGTTCACACCCTTATGTGCTCCAGGTACGAGTGACTACTGGTAGAAGGGTGAGGATAATCAAATGCAGTATTGCTGATGTCTGCCAGGTGTTTGGCAGCCTAGCTGGGCTCTCAGAGAGATGGACTTCGACTAACTTCAGTGCTCGCGGACTACTCCAAAATGCACCCTTTTTGCTGGCATCCTTGTGCTTCGCCTTGATCTTGTATTTGGGAATTTTTCCTATCCTTTCTCGCAACTTAACCCTTTCCTTCCTCCGGACAACTCCTGCCTTCCTAATGCTTTATGTGCCTGCATCACCTCTCGACCCACCGGTCTGCCAGATGTAGGGCATATCAGTGGGATCTTTTCTCTAGGTCTGTTTGTCTGCACTTTTTCTTCTGTTCTTCTCAAGCCTCTCCTAGGCCTTGGTCCGTGGGATCCTCACTCCTCCTTGATTATTGCCCCCTTTCTGGAGTGCATTTCTACTCTCCCTACCCCTTCCCAGGCACTCGCAATTCTCCTTTGCTTGTGGAATATCTCTCTCAAACACCTTACCAGGTTGTTTACCGCTTCTCCTACCTCGTCTTCCACCTCCTCCATACCATGGGGCTCTCCACGTGTTATTTTTCTTCACCAGCTACCAAACTGCTCTGGTCCCCACATTCGGGGACTATCACCTGTGGAGTTTTTCCTCCCCAGACCTTGTGGTTATTTCTTTAAACCACCTCAGGGGCTTGTTCCTCCCCAAACACCGGCATCTTTCACTGCCTGACATTTGGGATCATCCCTTCCCCATCCTCAGGGGTCTTTCGTCCCAACTGCAGGAGTAGATTTCTCCCCCATCTCTCTCCAATGTTCTTTACCTCCCCTCTCCTGCCTCCAGGATGAACTTGCTGTTCTCCAATATTTGTCCTCCTCTCTCCTAGTCACCTCTTCTCCTCGCCTCCATCCACAACCAATGTAATTTCCATCTATCTCCGCAACACTCCTCTCCTTTGTGCTTGCGCCAAACTCCCATACTGCCATTTCCCTCCGTTTGCCTTTTTTACTCTTAACCCTGCCCTTGAGGTTGGTCCTCGTGCTATGGCTTTTAGGTGTGCAGGTTTTATGGCTCAAGGAATGCCATACAGACAGGTTCCTTCCTAACCATTGTTCTTCTGCATTGGAGATCCTGGACTGCGTCCCCTTCCTCTCTGCTGACCGAGCCTCTTTAGCATTGTCCCGCCATCTTGGATTCACAAACCATGCGTGTGATCAGAGAGATTGTTTGACAGTTTGAGCATCATGGTCTTGAATTTCCTGAACCTGTGGAATTAAGCATGGATAAAGGGGACTTCTCGGTTCATAAATCCAAATGCACACAAACAAGTCGGTGTGGAGTACAGAAATGTCTGCCAAAAGAGCATGCATTTGAGAATCTCTGTCTTGTGTATTTCGTTTCTCTGGGGAGGTTACTCCTGAGTCTCCCTGCCATTTTACAGACTGAACCAGTCTCTTTAAAAAAAGGTATCACGAAAAAGGGCTACTGGCTAAGCCCCGATTTACCCAGGCGGGTACACAAATATATAGTATATACAGTATATTCAGTAATCAGGGTCAGAGTAAAGCACACACTTTCATCATTCTGATCCTACGTGCAAGAAAGACATTGTTTCTCAAACAGTTGTGACAGTCGCTAGAGTTTTCACCTCAAGCATTTAATGCACATGTGTAAATCATAGGACACTATACAAATTTTACAAATGAGTACAACATATATACAAGTACAGTCCAGTCAAATTGACTGGAATTGATGGACAAAGATGTTCTTTCCTTTTTATACATTTTCGGAATTCAATCAACAGATATATCAGCAGTATATGTGTTCATTGTGCACAAATAACAGTGTTGATGTTAGACACTGGTGACAAAAAGAGGGTTGTCGACACTACTGTGTTTCCGCCAAAGATAAGATGTAGAATGAAGCGTGCATGTGGTTGGCCTTCATCAGAACGGTAAAGCAGGTTGGAGTAAAGGAGTATCCTTGTGGTCTCTGCCAGGCAATGACAAGAGAAGTGGTTCAGAAAATGTGTGGTCTCATGAAGAATTACTTACTCTTCATTAATATCCTCTTTGAATAAGTAATTCTACTTGAGACCACACACTTTCAGAACCACTATTCAGCTTTAGGTAGCGCTATGTGATTTAATCACATTGTTCATTATATACATGGTAAATATGCTGGTATGTATTATAGTGATGTGTATGAAGTCAATAAACTACAGTTTTGAAATAAAGGGTAAAAGAATAAAGAGAAATCATTTTGGACTTATTTTATTAATGCACAATGTCATAATAAAATGGTATGTAAGCATTTGAAAATGAACCACAAAATGAAGAAGCAATAATGACTACCTCTAATGTAGAGGGATATATAAACACAGTAGGTTATTTTACTGCTATTTATAGAGCGCAGTCACTCAAAGGCATCATGGCGCTAGAGAGGAAAAACTGGTGCACCCGAAGGAGTACTGAAGCAAGGAACAGAGCTTAAAATAAGTACGTTTTCAGGGCCTTACGGAAGGCCAGATGGTTTGAACACAGTTTTAAAGCAGAAGCAAACTGTTCCAGAGCTGGGCAGCTGTAATAGAAAAGGCCCGCCCACCCATCCGAGAAAGACGGAGGGTGGGGGCGGGGGGGAATGCATAACAAGCTAGCCGAGCCAGACCGTAGCAGCCGGTTGGATACATAACGTTCGAGTTTTGTGTGAAGGTACTCAGCACCATGATAGTGCAGAGCCCGATGCACAATACAGAGGGACTTGAAGTGAATACGTTGTGCCACCGGAAGCCAGTGGAGGGTTTGCAGTACATGGGATATATGAGAACCATAAGGGGTCCCTGTTGCCACCCTGGCGGCGAGGTTCTGGAGGTCTTTTAATTTGGCAACTAGCCCCTTAGGTTGTGCCAGATAGAGAATTACAGTAATCCAGCCTGCTAAGGATCATGGATGCAACCACCAGAGGACGCATTGAGACAGGGATCAAATGGGGCACTCTCCTTAAGATCTTAAGATGGAAGTGCCCCTGCTGACACACCGAAGACACTTGGGCTGTCAGGGAAAGATCAGCCGTCATAGTCACCCCAAGATTTTTCACCTTCTAAGAAGGGCCCAGTGATCGAGGCCAAAAAGAAGAAATCCAGAGGGAGGGAATCAGGAGGGGAACCCACCACCAACACCTCAGTCTTGTCCCCATTCAATTTCAACCAGTTGTTGCCCGTCCACTCTACAACAGCTGACATGCACTTATACAGGTTCACAGACGCCACAGCTGGGTCCAGATCTAAACTGAACAGCTGGGTGTCGTCTGCGTATGAATATCATCTGATGCTGAGGGAGCGGATAAGGCGAACCAGGAGAAAAATCTAGATATTGAAAAGAATAGGGGACAAGGCAGAACCCTGGGGGACCCCAAAGCTCAAAGGTGAGGGATTAGAGTGAAAAGGAGGTAGGTAAAGAGTATGGGATCTGTTATCCAAAAAGTATCCAAACCAGGCCAGTACCTGTCCCGATATGCCAATCTGGGCCAGGCGAGTGAGTAGGATACCATGATCCACGGTGTCTAACGCCGCTGACAGATCGAGGAGAATCAGGGCGCTGACACCGTCTTGATCAGCCAGCCTGGCCAGATCGTCCTGCACAGACACGAGGACAATTTCAGTCCCCATGCCAGGGCGGAAACCTGACTTGGCCGGATCAAGCATTCTGGAGGACTCTGCAAAGGAAGACAGAAGAGGGGAGACCAGTGATTCAAGGAGCTTCGTAAGACAAGGAAGCAGGGAAATAGGATTGGAAATTGGAAGGAAGAGACTGGTTCAAAGAAGGCTTCTTCAGGAGGGGAATGACTAGAGCCGCTTTAAGTTCGGGCGGGATAAATCTCGACTGACAAGAGTGGTTGACCGCTGCAGTAATCGCACCCAGAAGATTAGCAGACAGCTGTTTCATTACTTCAAGAGGTAGGGGGTCTGAGGGAGAGCAGGATTTAACCCTATGTACTGCACTAGACACCATATCTTCCGAGAACACAGGTAAGTAGAACTAGGGGATTCAATGGCTTCATAATCGTCCCAACAATCAGTTGGAGAAGTGAGGGACGATAAAACGCGACTACTCTCAATGTTGGCACGGATAGTGATAACTTTAGTGATGAAAAAAAGCAGCCAAAGAGTCACAAAGTTCTTGAGTAGGTCTTACAGCCGGGGTGTATTTGGTGGCAGAGGACAGAGATTTGATCACCTTAAAAAGAGTATTAGGCTGATTCAAAGCAGTTTCTTCTTCTCAGCAAAATAGTATTTTTTTGCAATGAGAATGGATGCTGAATAGGCTGAAAGAGCCGCCTTATACAACAGTCTATCAGCAGGATCGTAGGCACGGCACCACTTCCGCTCCAGCTGCCTCAGCCTCAAGCGATCTGATCTTAATGGGTCTATAAACCAAGTTCAGGTGGAAGTCTACGGGGTTGAAACGGGCGAAGAGGAGCTACCTCAATGGCCAGGTCCATAAACAGTGTAGACAATAGAGACATTGAGGGAAGAGGGGATGCTGACCACTTTTCCTTACCAAGCCTAACACAATTAGGTAAGTTGGCGTTGCGCCAGCAGCAGCGCAAAGTAAGCTCAGGTAATATTTTAGGAGGTTCATGACTCCCAAGTAGCGTCCAAGTAACCAGATGGTGGTCGGTCCAGACCATGGGCTCAGCGGAACCAAAGGACAGCAGGTCCAAGCCAGGTTTCCGTGAGGACTAGTAGAGCCGGGCTCCGATCAGTTAGTAAAAAGGAGATTTCCATGGTGTGGGCTGTGAAGGAGCGCACGTTCAGTAATAGCATAGACAAGGCTTTTGTGCTAGGCTCAGAGGGCAGTGGCTGACTGATTACGAGGGAAGGGGGGGTGGGGATTCACCAAGGTGCACAAGTGGGGGCCCGACGTCTTGGCCAGTTCAGGATTGCTTGGTCGCCGGCATCCTGCCCTGCCCTGCGGCCGATACTGTCCTCAGTTACCTTAGGCCTGGGAGCAGCCTCTGTAGGCTTCTTGCGTTGAGGATCGGGAAGGCTGTCTGTAAGACGTGGAGAACCCTTTTGATGACCTGCTCGATTTTCCCCTGGAGGAGCAAAAAGACAAGCAGTGCTGCTGGAGAGTGCAGAAGGAACAGGCCGTCTCTGTATCCATCTGGATGGCCTGTAGGGACTTTGACAGCCTTCCCAAAGAGATTTTCCCCGAAGGGCATGTCGCGCAACTTCGCTTCGATCTCCTGACAGAAGTTAGTGGCCTTCATCCATCCCTACCATCGAAGGCAGACACTGTTTTACCCCGCCTCCCCCTTTGCAGAAACCCTGTGTAGACGACGTCCAAAGCTACTGTGATGGCGTGATCCGATACCACTTCCCATTCCTGGAAGAGAGCAAGGGCTTCCATCTTCTTATCGTCCGGGAGGAACTCCAGAATCAGTCCTAGCTTGTACCACAACTCCCTATCATACCTGGCCAGGATCGCCAGTGCGTTGGCCGCCTTGACTGTGGACGCTGTGATGTAAATCGACTTCTTCCCCATGGTGGCCACCCTTTCTCCCCCTCCTTGCTGTCTGGAGGGACCAAAGATGAGAACAGGTTAACTATCTCTTTTCCTTGCGACTGTCTGGCAATAGTCGCGGCCTCAGGCACTTTGGTGGGGAGTCGGCACCCTATACTTCTTTTCCAGCCTATCCCGCTTGGCTGGAGCTGTGCAAGGGTTCATGAGGGCCTGGCCCTCTTCCCAAACATCGTCCAGAAAAGGCACCACCATGATAGTCTTCCTTTTGGCCTCTCGCCTTTGATACCAGAAGCCCTCCTTCTTGGTCTCATCGGGCACCAGCTGGAAATGCTCGGAGGCCCTGGCGATCATGGAGTGGAACAAACCCACCTCGTCCGGTGGGGAAACCCTATGTGGGGCACCCACATGTGAAATCACCGTCCACTGGGACAATGTCCTCGTCATCAGTTGTCATGCTTGTATCCGTACCCGTGTCTGCTGGGGGAGTCGGGGGGCGACATGTTGGAGGAGGGTGATATGGGGCCATCAGATGACGTTGCCTCTTCTTTGGCGGGGACTGATCTGACACCAAGTTGTGGAGGGTCGACATTATCGAAAGGAAATATCCCTTGGCAGAGAAGGAAAAACAGGAAAGCTAGACCCTGCACCGTCGCCATCCTCGTCATTGTGGACCGTATGCACAGACAAGACCTCCATAGCTTGGGCGACGACCTGGGAGGGTTGTTTAGGGGCCTCCTTGTTCCCCCTTTTTCACTCAAAGGGTCGTGAACCGGGGCCTGGGCCGATATCTTCACCCCTTCTGGCAATGCCTGCAGACTTTGCCAAGTTCTCTGCGGCAGTGTCGCGGGAGCTACCCTCGTAGCATCAGCACCCGTAGATGCCGTGGCAGTAGTAGCTGTCGACGGGGTCACTGACCAGGTCTTCGCCTGTGCCGGTTGCACCTGCTTGAGCTACGCAGCTGCCTTGTCCTCAGCATTCTCCCATAGTTTAGCCAGGGTAGATGACTTCCTCTTTGAAGAAGAGCTTGGTGGTAGGCTGGCAATGAAGGTGATGCTGATCATGCCCTATCCACTGGGACTTACTTCTGCGCCCGCCGAAACCCTGTGGACTCAGACTTTCAGATCTTGGCCTTATCTTGGGCCCCAATGGATGAGGCGCCCTCAAAGACTTAGAAGACCACTCCTCGGACTGGCCGGTCCTGGACGAGGCATGACCCTGCTCGAAGCATGGTCAGAGGCCTTTTTTCATGTTAAGACATGCCACCAGCCTACTGGGCCCGTCTTTTGCCATCTTCTTAGAAAACTCCAGGCATATCTTGCTCTCTACTTCCTTATAGTCCAGGTGTAGGCATTAGAGACATTGTAGGTGCTTGTCCTCCACAAACTCATTCTGTAGCACGCGTTTGGTGCAAGGCCTGAAGAGGGCCTTCCCTCCGTCATGGTCGGAGGGCACGAAGTAGGCCCAAGGTGGCCTTCTAGAATTTCATGATCTTTGCCCTTGAGGGGCGCAGAACTTCGCCAACAACGGATCCCCGTTGACAGATGAAGAAAAGAACACACAGGCTCTTTGAAAAAAACAAAAAAATAGAACTTTTCCATCAAAAAACCATGAAAAAACATACAAATAGCTTGGAGAGCAACTCGAGGACTCCCAACACTGAAGCGTGCGGTATGAATCGGAAGATGGCTGCCAGTGGAGGGGCTTGGGAAGAGGACTGTCATTGCAAGGGGGCAGTATGACCCAGGGGACAGTGATTGGTTTAAAGGAGAAATACAGTTTTAAAGTTAAACAGTTTTTTCTTTTACCAAGGATTCCCAGCCTGACAGGGAATATTCATGAGCATGTGAATCCATGCCAGACCCCATGCTGGAGAATTAATACATTCCACCGAAGACACCAATAGGCCAGGAGCATGCACCGCTTCTAAAAGGTCAGTAGGAGAAAAGTATTTATGAATGTGGAACTTTCAGCCCAGGGCAATGAAGGAGTTATGGAGTGTTTAACTGTATTTTGGTACACGTTCAACACTAGTGGACATGGTACCTAAACAATTGTTAGAAATATTGGTAACTAAGGCTTAGAAGCTGAAGGGAAATATTGCATCTAAAGCAGAGATATGGGAACCTCAGAATCTTAAACCCGAATCGGTTCCAGAGGCAAACGAGGCTCTTCAAGAGTGCTGGTTCTTACGCTAGAATAGTGGTTGTCAAAGTGTGGGGCTGGCCCAAAGGAAGTCTGGATGGTAGAGGGGTAGGCTAGGCTCTATAAAGAAAAAAAAAGAAAAAAGGATTACAGGATTTGTAGACCAGGGTAGCAGGCTCAGTATAAAAAGGTTTGACTACTACTGACTTCGAAGACTCAGCCGGTACCAAACGAGGTGCCAAGTGAGGTGTAGTGTCTTTCCCCTTACAGGGATTTGAAGATATCTTGCCTTGTTCATTGTTTGCTGAGACTAATAGTGGGAGTAGGTAACACCAGCGACAACTTCAGTATCCGAACCCTGGAGGGAGATGAATTCAAACCCCGGAAGGAAGAAGAGAACTGGCCTCTACCTTCTTAGAAACCTTGCCGGCCTTAGAGTGACTTTCTCGTTCTGGCAGCAGCAGGAACACTCCTCTCTGGTACCTTCAAAACCATGCCTGGAGTGAGGCGGTCATCCAGTACCAAAGGCAAAGGCTTGTGATCTGGTGTTTCTCACAGAGCGCTACTCGCATTTGCATGCTCTTAGAGTGAAGTCATAAACGGGCCGTGGAAGGTCCCTTGGGTCGATCCGAGATGGCAACCTGAACGGCTGTAAAGACTGGAGGGGGGGTGCCTGTACTCCTGCTCTCTATATGGCAGAGGAGAGGCGGCACAGAGGACACCAGCCAAGATTCTACATTTGGTAAAACGTGGGCGAGCAATCAAGGCCTAGCTCTCAGGAGGTGATGCAGGCTGGTTCTTAAGTACAGTGTAGCCCCCAAGCACGCACAAAGGAATATCCACACACACTATTAGTGAAAACAGTCTTTATATAATTAAGGTTCAAGGTTATATACACAATCAGAATAACTCACTTTTTGCTCAGTTAATCTACAATGGCAAATATATACACAGTTCTATGTGGTACCACAATTACTATTAGATTTCATTAAAGTGCATCAACTGTGCTTAGTTTAAAGGTCACACAAATCAGGTAATAAAGAGAACCAACAATAGACCTAGGAGGAAAAGCAGTTGGTTAGAAGAATTGACAGAATACTGAGCCCCTACCACCAGGCAGTATTCTGTACGAGGATCCCCCCACCTGGGCAACCTGTAAACAAAGATATAAAACAAGCCCAGTCCATATATTGTTCAATATGAGTCTTACTTCCTTCTAAAATAGTTCTACCACACCAATGTACCTGGAATAGCAGATTTAGACATTGGGTTGTCGACGGATCCTTCTTGAGCGGCTCCCTTTAAGGCAGGAGCCATGGATCATCGAGATCCCGCGAAGTGATGAACGGCGTTGAGGCTGCAGTGCTAATCGACAATGGGTCGTGGACATCCTGCGAAGACAAAGCGTGCGAGGTACCTCGATGACAATAGTTAATTACCGCAAAGAGCCTATGAAGAACTTTGGCCCAGCAAGGGCATAGAGTCGTCTGGCGGGAAACCGACCAGCGGATACTCCTCGGTGCATTGGCGGCCTTGACTCTCTCCAGTGGGACAAAGCGGTCGGCGAGTGTGTCCCTGGATTCAAATGTCTCAATCAATGGCGGTCGTCAGCGGCTTGGCATCAATCGGTTCCCGGTTCTGGGCAACACTGCTTCGACGGGCCTCCAGCGGTTATAGCAAACCTGCGAACCCTCATCGACGACGGTGGACGGAATGTCGGGTGCTTCTCTTTATTCTCCTCGGCAGTCCCAGTCTTTGGTCGGCAGCCCGTCGAGGGTCTGACTTCAAGGGAGCTTAGGCGAAGGTTAGCAGTGCACGATGGTCCCTCGTAGCTCGGGAAGAGGTCTCCTAGCCAGGTCCTCTCTCGGATCAGTCTCTGCGTCACATCGGCTTTCAGATTGCGGTGAAAGTAACAGCGGTTAACACTCTTTGGGCTCGGTGGTCGAGATCGAGCATCAGTTTCGACTTCAGCTTCTGACCGATTTCTAGCAGTGAGAGGCCCCCAGATATACTGTTCTGTCTCTCATTCATTCTGCTGGGTCACACTCTGGTAACCAATCGCTCAGAAGGGCATTCAGCAGCCAGGCAGCCAATCAGGCCATTCTCCTCCCTCTCAGACACTCACAACAAGGAATGTGTATTGGGACAGGTACCCAGCCATTCAGCACTACACACCGCATTCATATCAGTTTCGGGCAGGGCTGTCTCAGTCTTTGTGTCACATACCAGAGACTAGACACCCATAACAAGGAGTGCATATTTGCCACACACTCCATTCACCCAGGTCCCACCCACAGGGTGTACCCACAACATAGTCACTGGGAAGGCTCCAGCCAGTCTGGCCTGGACTTCCCCACAATACCATATATGGAACTTCCACCCAACAGCCAGTCAGGGGGAGGGACAGAGGCAGGGCTTCCCATGACTTTGGGAAAACAAGGCAACATGCAGTAGAAAGCAAGAGGCTACAGGGGCCATCTTGTCTCCCATCAGGAATCAACTGATCCCAATGGCAGGGCCTGGGTATCCCCAAAATGGAGGATACTCAGAGCACCTGTCAAATTCAGCATGGAACTGCCACCAGACCATACCATGCTCTGTGGGCCACGCACAGGTGCCCAGAAAAATACACTAGGGGCACAGGGTTGTACCCCCACCCATGGGTGCCATACAGGTATCCCAAGGGTCTGTACACTAAATCAAAAATAGGAAGAGCTGCTCTGCCAGGAGTCCCACATGGACAGAAAACAATACAGAACAATGTGAAAAAGGACTACAAGACAAGGACAGGGAGGCCCCATCCCTCTAATGCATTTCCAGCATCACAAAGGTAATGCCTAATCGGAGACTGCACCTGGCCCAAATTCCCTTACCGCTGGGATGCAAAGTCATCCGTCCCCCCATGAAGTCCACAGTGGTCTGCAACAACGGAACCCCTCTCGAGCATGGAGACAGTGCTCAGACATGGGTTTGCTGCCAACACAGAACTGCCAGAAACTCATCAGATGAAGGTTCCCAAGAAAATTTCTTATGCAAGCTATACGAGGATCAGTCGCTGAGACGTGCAAACCACATCCTATGCATCGCTTAAACCCAGTCAGCGGCGTGAGCCGAGGTGGGGGCAATGCTGTGCAAAATGATGGCCCATTGAATTAAAAATAAAATACAGCCCTCAGGGAGGGGAGACAGCAAAACCAAACCAACAAAAGCCCTGAAAAAGGGAGTTACACAGAAAAGCTCTTCCCACGCCCAACTGCATAGGCAGAAAGAGAGGAACAGGGAAGTGTTGGTTGGTGGCGCACATGTGGGGGCAGGTACACCTGGTAATACCAAGCCGCATTCAAAAAGCCTTCAAGTCACAGAATCATGGTTTGGAGAAGTGTTTTGCCATCCAGCCTACAGCGTACCCAACCAATTGAGGAGGGAGAGCCGGACCCTGGAGTTCCAGGTAGTTTGTCACACAATGCCTCGTGGAACCCCCCCCCTTCTCAATGATCCATCACCACTCCTTAACCAGTAAAGGAATCTGTTGAAAAGCTGCTTATGGGAGGGGAGCAAGGGAGGCAGGCACACCACCGAAGGGGCTGTTTTTGTACATCCACGAGCGTAGGTCTGGGTGCATAGTCTCCAAGGAAAGAATAAGTTCTGACCGCAGCTGTTAATCTTGCAACCAGTGACAGGCAAGATGCACTGGAGACAACCCATATCCAACCTGGCAAGGGGAACCAGCACCAGAGCACACACATTCATCAAGACTAGCAACCGTTTGAACTGGAGCCCAGTAAGGCAAGAACTCCTTGCAGATCATGCAACAATCCGGTATGCTTTAGAGCAAGTCGATTTATTGTGGTCTCTGGGTGGGACACTTTTATAGTGAGGTCCTGTGCATAAGCCAGTTGCAGGACATAGTTGACCGACTTCGTAAACCAGGAGGGGGTGGCACCTCAGAATAATGCAGTCATCAATGTAAATGTGGATTCTTTGGAAAAGCAGACGAGACATGTGAATCAAACCGAGTTCAGCATGAAGGGCAGGACCATGTACTAACAGAAATGGAAGAACTTGGTGAAGCTTCCAGATGGGTATGTGTTTGTAAGCATCTTGCAAATCTAAAGCACAAACACCCATACAAGGGTTGAAAGAATCTGCTCTGGAGTGGCTATTTTGAAACTTTCTCTGGGAGGAAAGTCGAAGTTAGAGAGGTAGAGTGGTCATCCAACCCACATTGTCCTTGGGGAGGGCAAAAAAGAAAAAAAAAAGACGCTACCTCTTCTATTGCATCCTGATTTCCACAGCACCTGAAGGCCCTCCATGAAGTCCAATGAAAATTACTGATAAAAATGTGGTAGGTTGGGCAGAGGAGCCTGTATCAGGTGGACAAAGGATCCATGGCCATCTCTTTCCAAGATATCAAGTGGCCGGATACATGCCACCTCCCTGTGACTAAGGGAATGAAGCTGAATATTTGGCACGTCAAACTCTGGGCTTGTCAACTTGGATTGTCTCCAAAAATCCTTTTGTGGTACTATGTATTTTCTTTGCCTGTGCAGCATAAGGCTGGCCCCATCGGCCCCTGTTTTGCGCACAGGCCGGGGAACCTCCCCCGCCCCCCCAGCCCCTTCCTCTCTCCCCTTCCCTCCCCCCCAGGAGGCACCAAGCAGGATGCTAGGAAACCGTGCCGAAAAATGTGGCAACACTGGCAGAGGACGCGAGCAGGCATGCGCAGCACCAAAGGGGTGCCCCGCTATCAACATCGGCCAGCAAAGGAGCGTGGTTCCAGCTGAGAGTCAGCTGGAGCCTGCAGGGGGACATGTCCACTAGCCCACCAGGGATTTCTTATTAATAAAGGCCCCATGAAGGCCTTCACCACTATGCCACCAGGAATTACATTATTTTTGGGCCTGCAGGCCTTAAAAGGAATACAGCGTACCTAGACCCCAGCAGGGTGCATGTTGGAAAAGGGGCATGGCCCTTTTAAGCCATCCCATGGCACACACCCCTTGGAGGCAGGTAAAAGATTGGACAGTGTTATAAGCCAATCCTAGGAGGGGGTGGGGTATTTAAGGAGGTGTGTTTGTGGGTTAGCTGGGTGAGGACAGGAGGCGGTGGAGGACAGCCGAGAGACCAGTGGAGGCTTGAGCGATTGGTGTGTGGAGGCTATTGTTAAGGAGGGAGTTTGGAGTGTTTGTGTGAGAGAGGGAAAGTGTGAGTATTGGAGAAATAGTAGGAGTAGTGGCAGACTGAAGTAGTGGTAGAGGTGGTGGTAACCGGAAGTAAATAGGCAGAGGGAGTAGCGAGTGAATGAGAGCGGTGGTAGCAGAAGGGTGCACAGGGTACCATATCCCTGGGTGTCGCTGGGGGTGTGACCAGGGGCAAGCGAGAGGTGTGAGCTGGGCACAATATCCCTGGAGGTCTGGAGAGAAGACAGTGGTAGTAGAGAGGTAGTGGTAGTAGCATAATAAGACCAGTAGTAGAGGGGGGAGAGTGACAGTAAATCGGGGACTAGGAGTAGATATTGATGTAGACTAAAATAGAAGTAATAACTAGAGGAACAGTAAGATGCATGGAGAGTGGAGGGAATGGAATAACAGGTAGGATAGTTGGAGATGCAAGCAATAGTAAGAATAGTAGTGGGAAAGTGAGAAAGATTGAAGGGATGAGGCGGAAAGGCAGAGTGAGATTGACATGGTGGGAGTTAAGAGATCAGTATAGTGAAGGGTCAGATACGAGAGGGTGTGAAAGGTATGAGCGCAACATGGTCTAAAGAAGGCACTCTGCCCTATCCCTGGTGTACTAACCAATGACAGGAGAGTGAACGTTAGAAGTTCCTTAGGGAGTCAGGCAGCCATCGGCTTAGGGCACACACTGGTAGGATAGAAAGAGAAGATGGATAGGGGTTATCTCTAAGCTACTAACATCCCCAATAGGGACGCCTGGGTTAGGGAGGCGGTGACAAGGCAAGGTAGACTAAAGAGAAAGAGGGCCGACCCAAGGGCAAGCGCCAACTTGAAAATCAGCCATTCTGACCATCAAGTCTTTAATAAACACCTTTGAACTTTGCTTAAGAGTCAGCACTTACCTCGCACTTGCCACCAGCTGGCCCTTGTTATCTATCCTGTATGCTGTATGCTAATAGCCCTGTACTGCACTTTCCCCTCTCCCTTTCCCCCATGCACTTTTCCCTTCCCCTCTACCCTTGCGCGATCTGAATGACACCTGGCCTAGTAAGATCGTTGTCTGTCCCCCCCACCCCCGCCTCGTCGTGCCTTGAAACACTGGTGTATAGGCGCGTTACAAATGCCTTTTCATATCATATCATAGCGTGGTTACGTGTGTCAGGTTGCACAGTCACATCTTGTTGCGCACCTCATCAGAATCCTGATGTAAGAGTGAGCCCGTTGAACGGAAGGGCACTGACTTTTTCCTGTACTTACAGCATAGGTTTAGTGCTTTTAAGCCAGACTACCACCTTCTGAGGTGCAAGCCTAGGCAGATTCCCCTTACAGCCGTGTTAACATGCCAGGCAGCAGATGCCCAAATATTGTGAGCAAGGACCTTCGCCTCTCTTCCAGCAAGAAGGAACTGGTCCTTCCTGTTCCTAATGGGTCAGCTGCAAAATCTGGACACCTGAATTTACTATTGCAGGCTGACTATACCAATTAGCCTGTTGCAAGTGAAGAGCACAATAGCTATACATCACCTTGCTCTCTGCATTCAGGGCCTTCTCTTCGCTGCCCAAAGGCGTGCTGGAAGTCATCCCAGAAACTGAGGTCTATTAGGATGGGTGCTTTCCATTTGCCAGAGAGGTGGAAACTACCAGCGTTTTGTGCATAGAGGTTTTATTCGACAATGCTTTCTAAGTTGGAAGAAGTCTATCATGCAACTAGCTTTTTTTGTTGTTGAGGGCAGAGCACATTGTGTGGCTTTTTGCAGAGTGGCAAAGACTATCTAATACGCAGGGTTGAAGAAGAATCCCACACTGGCCCTATTTACAGGTGAGGATATACGGCAGAACTCCTGAATCTACAGATAGAGAGCTTTAGGTACTCCATTTTGGGGGTGGAGGGGGCAACTCGCCCATCTAAATGCAGGTCAGAAATCATGGCAAAATTGTGATGTGCATTGGTGTCGAACAAGGAGATGATCAAGGCCTCTTCAAGCCAAAGCATGGGTGCCATTATTTATTAGTAGTATATGCTCTGGAAGGAGGCACGCTTTTGGGGGGGAATTCCAGGATTATTCCCATAAAGGAGGAGGTCATATCCAGCCCGGTTAAGAAGTTATGGAACCTACTTATAAGAGACTTGACCCCTTCGGCCAGGAACAGGCCACTGCTCCACTCCACTGCCACAAATAGGCTGCTGTGGCAAAGGCGGAGTGCTCAAGCTTTCTGTGCATGCCCAATGCGCCTGCTCTCCGTGAGGTGGAGGTCAGAAGGGCAAGTTCTAAAAATGATCCTACATGGGCGTTAACCACTGAACATAGCGCACAAAGGAGTGCATGAACAGGACCAACTTCATGCTCCAAGGAGGCAGAATGGGCATCACCTTTTGGGTAGTGGGAGGGATTGGGGATCGCCTTTCCCACTATCATGGGCCAACCCTTGCATGGCAGAAACATAACTATTTACACGGTTCCCCATTTTGGCGACACCAATGTCTGTGCAGCGCCACTGGAGCCTCTGCCAGTTTAGGGCCAATGATGTGCTTTGGTGCAGGCAGCCATGAGCAACGTCCAGTCTCTGGGTTGATACAGGGCCCTAAGGCCAACGCCAAGAGTCCGTTGTAGCAGTGCATGTGCTTAGCCCACCAACCGCCTTAGGACCTCAAAGGTTTCAGTGCAGCCTATGGAGTTTTCCTCTTGTGCAGAGGGCTGTCGCACCTCCCATTCTCTAGTGAGAACTCGCCCCCCTAGTAACCTGTGGGTGCACCGCAGCAAGGTATTACACAAGTCACAAGAGGTATCTCAGACAGGAATTTAGTGAATCCCACTCGAGTGGGTAGGGGAGGCTTGCGTAGATACTTCCCATGCAAGAGTTTCGCGTGAGGTTGTCCCCAGAGCAACATGCCTTGTAAAAAGTGGACACTTACCTTGGTCTTCGATGCAATGAAGTACTTGGTGTCAGAGGGAGCCAGAAGGCCACCTTTCACGGTACACTTGTATACAAAGTAAGGAGCGGCCACAGAAAAAAAAACACACACACATGGTATAGAGATAGTATTTATGCCAAGGTCAACGCCTAACATTTCAACCCTTTGGGCATGAGACAGGATTAAAGAAAAATGGGGACAACACGGCACAACAGCAATAGGAACTGTCACCATCTGAAACAGAAAGGGCCTGATGGTTGGACAGGGCATGCTGGAATGGGGCCCTGGCCATGTGTGCACTGTTACATGCTCAGGCGCCGACTGCGCAGGTCCCTTTTATATACGCCGGGATATGCAGGTTTGCTTAACTATATTGGCATCCCACGCACGGATAAATGCAGTGCTTTGGATGACAGTGTGTTTAAGGCACACACCACACACTCAGTACGTGGAGCTGTACTGTAAGCAAATGCTCCATGCCTAGAACATGACATATTTGCCTTAGTCATTCAAAGCTCTGCCTTTATTAGTCCGTCGGTTGACAACCTATTACGCAAACTGGCATATCCCAGCATGGATAGGTCCCTGCGCCCGTCTGGCTGTGGTCGTCATGGCGTGCCTATACAGGACCTGCGCTGAAACGGCCGGAATATCTGGCTTCATTAGCAACAAGCTATGGTCCAGTCTCTGCTCCATGAGACATCCCAGGAGTGTGGAAGAAAGGGGATGGGACTGAAGAGTACTATTCTTACACACAAGTCGTTTTGCGTGCAGTGCTACAGCATCGCTGGAGTTCCGTTTTGCGACAGACAGGGGAAAGAGCACCTTCGTTTGTTAATGCTGCTTGGCACACCTGTGCATCTTGTTTGGTGTCAGTCTGGCCAGCAGTACTGTACATATGTATGTACAGAATGGTAGGAGCAGCTCAGGAAATGTCAAAAAGCTTCGGCAACAGCCAAGTTTGCTTTCAGAACCACACTGAATTCGCTATATGCAAATGGGACATTTTATTTTACACCAGTAGCCATTTCACTGGTATGCCTTAGACAAGATGTTCCAATAAAACAGACATTGTGTGCCGCACAATGCCATATATTTAAGCAAACATGCATATCCCGGCGTATATAAAAGGGACCTGCGCAGTCGGCGCCTGAGCTAAGCAGTAAATGAAAGAAGCTTCCAGCATTTAACAGTGCACACATGGCCAGGGCCACTAACTGCAGCCATCCCATTAATGTGGTCTCTTTCGTCCTTTACGCTTTTTCCAGCCAGCATGCTAGAGTTTGAAAAGAACATAGTAGCTGCCTGTCATGAATCAAATGGAATTAGAGATAAATAAACTAGAACAATACTGCTATTTATCATTCATAGAACAAACGTCACACAATTCATTGCATCATGTGGCTTGATAATGGGCGATTTTCCCCAAATCTATGGTACTGAATTTGTCGACTTCTGAAGGACTGAATCAATCAGGGATTAGAACCTGCGAACACCAGTTTCACAAAGATGCCAAAGGTTAGTGCTTAATTAGCTGTGCTATCTTTCCAAGAGATATGCCCAACATGGACCTTCCAAGGTGGGAATTCCTTTCCCTGTTGCCAATGAATGCGCGTACCACACTGCTAAGGACAGAGTACCAGGTTCCTTCCTGAAAGACTCCTCATTGGTGCTTACAGACTATGCACGCCCAATGTCATTACGATGTGCTATACTCGACAGTTTGGCTGTTGTACACTGAACTAAACGGTAGCTAGTGGCTTGAATAGTGCTGCTTGAGATGGGCTTCCACTGGCATGAGTTAAGAGAACTGCAGTTGACGAGCCCACTTTTGGAGCGAGGAGTACCATCATGTCATCATCAGGCATTTTAAATACTGACCTCTGGGCTACAAACACTATCCTGCAGTTCTTCGAAGTTCCCAACTCTGTTTGCATTGCTCTTATGTTTCGGCCTCCATTCTCAGCCGGTGGTGGACTGGTTATTTGAATGTTATGCCCTTTATTACTGTAGAGGTGGGTTCCACCAAGACTGCAATGAATGGTTAGATGCAACCACTTGATCTTCCCAATCCACCTGCAGTGGGTACATTTGTTTATTTGGTCATTTGTGGTACGCCCACACCCAGCCATACCACAGTGTTGTGTGAATACAGGCATGATGTAGTAGCATAAAACAACCATAATTACATAGCAACGATCATTACCTCCAGGGTAATCAAGGGAGTAGAATGCATAGGGAAGTCAAGTGGTGGAGGAACAATATTACAGATATTTATCGAATAGCCAGGTCTTGACAATTTTTTTGAAAATATACAGTGAATGCTCATTTCTATGTGTGAAGGCAGAACATTCCATAGTGAGACATCCAATCTCTTCCACGGAACAAAGTGCATGCACGATGTCATTGCGACCAGTAGGAACAGTTTCTTTTTTTAACAGGTAGTCTATCATTTTCTCCAGGTCTATCAGGGCACCTGTATCTTACTAGCCAACATCAAGCTCACTATCAATCAAACTCTGTTAAGCAGCTGTATTGTGGCAAAGGTTACCAGAATACAGCTTTTCGGCGGGTGGGCTTTCACTGGTCAAACATCTTGGTAGATATAGATGCACATGGCCTGTTTTTCAAAGTAGACCATAACTACGGAGGCAGTGTGTGTAAAGTAAGTACTTGGCATTGATGGTGTGCCCTGTGGATTGCTGAAGCAAGGTATTTTTTTATGCTGTCTGACCAATAAAAGCTACACTGGGATGCCTTGCCACTTAGTGCCCTTCCTGCATCCTACCAAGCTGAAGTTTCATTTTTGAAAAAAATGTTTTAACTACTGCGTAAATGGCCCGTGATCCAAGACACGACGACTCTGAAGTGCTTGGCACCTGGAAATCCAGACTAAACTCTTCTTGTTGAATGATACTAGTTCCCTTTAATTGACCGGGTTCAAACTCTCTTGCTGACATTTCAAGTGTTTGGGGGATAGGGGGTGTAGCTTCCTTTACTGGCAGGTAAGTCGGATAATTTAGGCTGCAGAAATCATTTTTCTGCAGCGATTAGGTCACTTTGGTTTTAAAAACAGCAGGATAAACCCCCAACCAGTGTGCCACGGTCAGGTGGTTCTTTGAAAATGACTGGCTTACATGGCAGTCTCTTATTTAGCACCATGCCCGTCTTCTTGTATTCCATTACTGTAGTATGCAAACTGTTCCTCCCCTTTATTGTTAAAACCAAAACAAGGTGCAAGGTTTTGAATTAATCTTCAGCTCTGAGAAATCCTTAACATTATTGTAGCCTGTCTGCACCATTGCAGAACGGGACCACCCATCTGAAAAGCAGTCTAGTATCGCCACCAACTGGTCAGTCCAGGCTACATCCCCTAGGCACAGAAACACAATCAAACCCAGACATGTTTCAGGATTGTTGGGCCTCATTAGTGAGATGCAGCTTGGTTACCTATGGGACAGAGCAAGATAGCCACACCTGGGTATGCTCTTTTCTCAAAGGAGACAAAGTATACAAAGAGTCTTGGGTGGATGGTTTTGAATTAACCGTTAGCAACACACTGGGCAAACTTCCCCGCCACTGTGTATAGCTAGACCTTGTGAACTACAAAGACAAACCTAGAAATAGACTATTTGGAAGTAGCTTTTATACTGATGCTATGACATTGTTCAACCTCTGTGTAGGGTGCTGGGTAGCCATCATCATATTTCTTAATCTCCAATGCCGTTTTGTTTCTTTCGCAAATCTTTCCACGTTTTGTCCATTTGTGTTGCATACAAATCTAAAATCCATTTGCTAGACATTTGTGTTGCAAAAACATGCTATTTAAATGGCCCTGTAGGCTCCATGCTTGCATTTTGGGTGTGAAACAAAAACCAGCAAATGTTTGGCATTTCAACATTTGGCCAATGAACTCTATTTCAGGCATCATTGAATACCACCCCCTTTCCCAGTTGACAGTCTATGGCTTCTCCCAGTTTGCCCATTCCAAGACATTACAAAATGGTTTCCAATGTGTTGCAAGATCCTCTGTTACAATCGGCCACTAGGTGGTGCATTCGTCACATTGAGCGAAGTGGAAAGGTTACTCTACACTTTCCATCTCCAAAAGACGTTCTTCCCTAAAAGGGTGTTGCCTCCGTCATTGCAGTAAGGTTTCTGTGCTAAAGTGGGTGTCAATGACCATGCTTTAACCGGTGAGAAGTGATAGTAGTTGGCTAGTTTAGTAATACAGTCAATGGTTCAAGTGTGTTCAGACACAATGCATGAGAAGATTGCCCTGTGAATGAGGCTAACAGTATAATAAACAGCAATATCCTCTAGTGGGATCTGGTCTCCAGTTGTCCCACATGCTATCAGTGTACACAGTATCATGGCATTGCTTGGTGCACCTTTTGTTCCAGGGCATACACATTTCCTTTGGTGTGAAGACCAGTACATCTGGACAGTTCTTCAAAAGAACTTGTGGCCATTTCAGAGCACCCCTTCAGAGGATGTTTTTATAGAATAGACACGGCAGGCATTTCATGCCCATGGTGAGTCATGGTTTACAGTTAGCAGTACTCACAACCTCGTGTCAAAATCTTCAACCATACTCCAGGTCACTGGATGCTTTCGAGGTTCCTTGAAAAGATGCAATATCTATGAGAAAGTTGTACAGACCAACCACTAGATGGTAGGAGCATGTACAATATGTGGATGTTTGGCAGATCAATGCAATGAGTGATGGTGGACCATCTAAGGGAAGTTCTATTTAACCCGCTAGCACAAAAACTAAATATTCTAGCACATGAAGAGCCAACTAGGATTTCATGGGGAATGCCACCTACTAAAAAAAAAAAACAAGGCTCAGCAACCTGATGTTATCCAGATATTTTGGACTACCACTCCCATGGTCCCTCACCATCACTGCAGTCCAAACAATTGAGAGCCAAAGATTGCAGACCCAGTCTTGAAACATCTTCGAGGCATTGATGAGAACAGTGCCCTCCCTCTTCCCCCAAACACTGCCCACCAAATACACACTCAAACCAAACCTTCATGTTCTGTGAATAATTGTTCAAGAAAACCATTTGATTAAAAAAACCTGTCCGTGTCAAAGATCTGGAGGGAGGGATGTTCACAAATTGCAGTCTGTTTAAATGCAGTGGAGGATTTACCTTTTAGAAAGAAGGGCAAGGAGTGGAGGTTATTAATATCTAGAATTTCTTGCATATTCAAAGGCACATGTACAAACCATCAACATTCCTTCCCTCGGTCTCTCTATCCCAGTTTAACAAAGTTACTCAACATAGTGACTACCTTACTCCTAGTCCCCTTTCCTCCATACTTGTGGGACATTCCGTCCTTCGGGACAGGACAGCAGGCCTTTTGTAAAAAGGCATCAAAAATTTGAATTTTTGTCCTATTTTTACGCAGGGTACCGCACGTGGCTGTAACCCCCCCCCACCCCCCTGAGCTCCGCCCCACACATCGCCATTCAGTCCTTTTCCATCGCCAGGTCTGAGACCATTTGAGCAATAATAGAGGATACTTAGAGGGGACGGCAGGCGGGCATATGGAGGAAAAGGGGGACTATGGACTAGTAGTAACGTAGTCACTACGATGAGTAACTTTGTTATACTCCTACGTCCCGTCCCCTTTCCTCCTTACTTGTGGGAGATTTCAAAGCACGCACCACAGTTTGGGTGGATGGGAAAAAAAAAAATTACTGGAATAAGTTCTTAAGAACAGCCTGGCCAAACTGGGCATCAGCCCTGCAGCTCAGGTCCAAGCAGTAACGCTGACAAAAAGCTGATGGGGAAGCCTACACAGCTGCCTTGGTGATCGTTTCCCAAGGAACATACTTTTGAATGCAACAGCAGCCGCTTTGCCACGTACCAGATGAGCATGGATGCCTTTTGGAGGTTGAAGGCCCTGGATGCTATAGGCTTCAGAGATGCAGGAGGCAATCCATTGGGAGATAGTTGCCTTGGAAACAGGTTTCCCTTTCAGGTCTCCGAATGTGTCAAAGAGTTGAGAGGAGCCCGAGTTCACTCGTTCCGTCAAGGTAAAACGTCAGGGCTCGCCTGACATCCAAGTTGTGTAAGACTATCTCGGCATCCGATGCCAGGTTAGGAAAAAAAAGGAAGGTAAGGCGATCGATTGGTTCAAATGAAAATCGGTAACCACCTACGGCAGGAAAGGATGAGTGCAGAGCACAACCATATCCTTATGGAAGGTGAGGAACGGATGTTCCATAGAAAGAGCTTGGAGCTCGCTTATCCGCCTCGCCGATGTCATCGATAAGAAAAGCGACCTTCCAAGAAAGGCATCCGAGATCGGTAGTGGTCATGGGTTCAAATGGTTTATGGCATAACACGGTGAGGACCACATTTAAATCCATTTGGGATGAGGAGTGTGCACCGGCGGGAAAAGATGCAGAAGACTGCCAAAATGTCTTTTAATGACCGGATTAGTCAAAGAAAAGGAACAGCTCTCAGTGGACTAAAAGGCCGCAACGGCAGATAAGTCCTGCGAGACAAGACCTGAATGCCAGAAGCTGCGAGGTGAGACACGAATGATAGAACAGTGTCAACCATAGCATGTCTGGGGTCAAGTTGTTAAGCACCAGTGGCAAAAACAGAGCCATTTGCTCCTATATTGAGTCCTCGTAGAAGGTTTTCTGGCCGCTTGGATAATGCGCATATTGTCCTCGACCAAATTAAACTGTGCTAAAGATCTGAATTCAGGCACCAGGCCGCCAAGCTTAACAATTGTGGGGAGGGATGCCACATCTGGTGATCGCAATGGTGAAGCAGGTCGGGAATCAACATTAATTTGATCGGAGGAAGAATCGACAGATGCTGAAGTTCTGAAAACCAGAATCTGGATGGCCACCAAAGAGCTATGAGGAGGAGAGTACAATTCGATGCATTCCTGAGCTTGCAGAGTCACCGATGAATCAGGGGCAGTGGAGGAAAGGCAAAAGCCTTCATGTTGTGCCATGGAATTTCGAGAGCATCTCCCAGGGAGGATACCCAGAGACCGTCTCTGGATGCATACAGAGGAAGTTTCCTGTTTGTAGAAGTCGCAAAGAGGTCCACTCTTCTGGAGTGCCCAACTGGCCAAAAATGGTGGAGAGAACATCCGTGTTCAATTCCCACTCATAACTGGCGGCTGAGTGAGTCTGCAGTTACATTGATGTGACCCGGAATGTGTACAGCCAGGAGCCAAATCTTGTGCTGATGGCCCATTCCCAAATATGTATGGCTAGGTCCACAAGGAGAGGTGACTTGGTGCCCCTTTTCTTTTTGATGTAAAACATCGCCACAGAATTGTCAGTGCAAATACGGACTACCTTGTTTGTGATGGATGGTTGAAAGGCTTTGAACGCCAGAACAGCCAGGAGTTCCAGATAATTGTTATGAAACTGCCTGTCCTGAAGTGTCCAAAGGTAGAATACTTCGAGGTGACACAGCGTCTCACCCCACCCCAGAAGGGAGGAGTCTGTGGTAACCGTCACTTGTGGGCAGGGCTCCAGGAAGGAGGCCCCCACTGAGAGAATGGTGGTTGAAGACCACCATTGTAAATCCGCCTTCATGCAGTATGTAACTGGGATTACCTTGGAATCCAGGTCCGAAGCCTGGGACCAAAATCTCAGAAGAACCAGCTGAGTACACCTCATCTTCAGATGTGCAAGAGGAAGGGCTAGCACACAAGAAGTCACGAGGCCCACAAGTCTCAGGAACTACCAAGCCGTCATGTGCGAAGACTGAAGGAAGAGCTGACACGTGGCTGAGAAGTCTGCAATCCTGTCCGCCTTTAGGAACACTTCGGTACTGATCATATTCCAACGGAAACACAGGAAAATACGGTTTTGAGAGACTGATGGAAGATTTCCGCCAGTTCACCGACAGCCCAAGGTGAAACGGGAGCTGGAGATTGATCAATGCAGTCTGTGGGCAAGGACTGCGTAGGAGCCAATCGTCCAAATATGGATATACATGAACGCCCTGCAGCCTGAGGAAAGGTGTGATAACCAACATCTTCGTAAAGCACACAGTGCTGAGCTGAGAACAAAATGAGGAGGTCTGACAGGAAGCGGTGGAGGAGGTGGCACCACCGGGACCTGCGAAGGAACAGCCAGGGCAGAAGGTGGGACATGAGGTCCAGGTCACATTTCCCTGAGAAGACCTTGAAATATGCCTTCATGGGGTCAGAGTGCATTAGCATCTGAAACTTCCTAAAAAAAAAAAAACACATCAGGCGTACGTTTTGGCGCGCTGGAACAGGCAGAGGCCGCTTGTGAGAGGCGTACCCCCATGAGCGCAAAGAGGATGGTTGCCAAGAGGGCCCACCACCGGCCAGATCCACAAAGATCAGTGGTGGGGAAGCAGGAGGAAGCAAGACTGTATGAGGCAGCGGTGCTCGAGCATGCCAATCGAATGAAGGGCGGAACGGGTTTGTTGTAGTCCACATAACGTGGAAAAGGCTGCTCAACCCCAAAAGAAATGCTCCCAGCACCAGACGTTGTGAACGTTGGTGTAAGAGGTATCCAAAATGGCTGCCGTGGACCATGGAGGTCGGACTGCCATTTTGGTCGACACCCGAGGAGAATTGCCTCACATGCAAAGATGAGGCAATTGTCTCCTCTGGGGAGACAGGGGACTTAAGTAACACCTTAGCCTTGACACAAGTCTCAGATGTTTACTGGACATCTTAGAACTTGCTCCAGAATTAGCCCCCAGTGGAGGAACCTCGGCAGAGCCGGTACTGGAAGGCCTGTGGCTCATGACCGCCTTCTTTGCCCCCTCGATAGAACCGGTACCACCACGACCCTGAGCATGGGATGGCTGAGGAACGTACCTCACCGACAAGACCGTCAGAGGATCTCTCGGTCCTGTCGGTGCCGACTTTAGCCCCAAGAAGCGGAACCTCAGGGTTTAACCCGGGACCAAAAGCTCCCTCAAGAGTGGCATCGAGCCATGATTAGGTGTGGTATGCTCCAGAAATGGAGAACTCACTGTGTACTACGCTATCCGTTTGGAAAGCTCTAGAAATAGAGACCTCAGGGCAAACCCCGGTAACCAGATCCACAGAAGAACTCGGCTTAACTTTAGCACCCAAATAGTGAACCTCAGAACTGTGTCCGGTTTTGGCAGGTCCTTTGCGGGAACCCTCAGACCACTCGGTGCACCCATTAGGCGCTTGTGAGGCACCTCAGGGGAACCCCTGGCGACAGAGCTACTCAAGCCCCTTCTGTAAGACCCCGGGAAGGAGTCCCCCCCCCAGTCGGGGCGCCCTAAAAAGTAAAGAACGTACCAGGCGTTTCTTCAATGAAGCTGGAAATGAGGTGGAGGAACGCGCTGAAACACTTCCTCCCACGAAGACGACGGAGTGCCCGGACGGAGAGGGAATCTGAATAGAAGTACGGATCCCAGCGATGTTCTGGGCCTTGACAAAAGAGTGAGGATCTGCCCTCGCGAAACGACGTTCGCATGAAGAACAAGACACGAATCCCAGACACTCCGGCATAGACGAGCACCAGATGACCATGGAACCGGAGCAGGAAGGACAAAGGGAATACAAATACAAATTCCCAGTGATGCAACCGCGTGGAGAAAAGGACTGAAGGGCGATCCCTGGGCAGGGTTACAGGCACACGTGTGGTACCCCGTGTAAGAAAATAAAAGGACAAAAATTCAAATTTTTAATGCTTTTTACAAAAGTGCTCCCGTCTCGAAGGACGGAATGTCCCACAAGTATGGAGAAAAGGTGACGGGACGTAGGCGTAAATCGAAGATCCTGTACAATGTTTCCATAATTTTCTTGCCCCTTCCCTCGCATAAGCACAGACATCTTTCTTGTGTTTCTCTGATCACCTGCAATCAAAGACCCAGTCCCAGACTTCACATTTTATTTAGTTTTTTCTTATTTATAGACAGGCTGGTACAAAAACAATTTTTTGGCAGATTTGTTTCTTGGTTCCTCTTTCTCCAGTTTGCGGAGAAGCAGAATGTAATCAGAATCCAACAAAATCTCAGGCTGTCAGGAATCTTCATCCAATTACGATTCTTCATTAAAAAACAAATTTATTCCAAATAGGCTCCTTTTCTGTCTTTGACAGGAGTTGGTTTTCTTGTTGTGTTTGACATTTTTTGCCACAAATTAAAGAGCACAGACTAAGTGATTAAAGCTGGGTGCCATTGTGAGCATCCGATTGATGCAAGTCAAGATTAAGAACTTGGTCTGCACTAAATCTTTAAAAAGATGAACGCTAAGGTTCCTGATTGGTTGGCATTAAGACAGAAGTCAAAGCGATACTAGGGAGGCGCAGCTGGTTTAAGCAATATACAGTATGTACAGGCTCTTGGGTTAATTAGTCCACAGAGCAGACAGACAGTCCTCTTCTAATCGAGTGCTCCGGAAGAAGTATGGAGGAGATGGGGGACCAGAAGAATCCAACCGCACCTTCTTGGCACAACATCGAAGCTTAGGTGCCAACGCCCCTCGAAGGAAACCGTAGGAATTCTTTTTAAATAACGGCACAAGACTGAGAAAATGCCCCCAGAAGCAGGGCCCGAGCCAGTGTCTGCTTCTTTTCCTCCCGCTGGGAGTCAGTCTCGCTGGAGGGATTGTTCTGTACGAGAGCATGCTCTCCTAGGCCACCCAGCATGTTAGCAGCATCGCTTCTTCCTTTTGCTATTCTTGTTGAGTTTCACCACATCGTTTTGTTGCTGCTGCTGTTTTGCCAAGTTCTCTTTCTTTGCTCGTAAGACCAGCTCTGTAATGCAGTTGAACATCTGCAAAAGATCAAACAGAACATAATTGGTATACATTTTAAAAAACAGCCAATGGCACATCATGAACTAACCCCGGGATATTCTGACATGTGGCTGAATGGGAAAAACGTCCTTTTCCCATCCATTACAAACTAGAACTGGGAAGATTTTCTTAAACAGATTTTATTACATCTTACCCTTAGTCCTTTCCTCTAGAGCACTGAGGGTGTATACACAGGTTTCCTACACTTAAAACAGAATTTTTTTTCCAAAGCTGTTCTACTGTATTTCAACTACAACAAAGCTACCATATGCTCTTTGCAATAGCAAACCAGGCCTCGGATCTCCATCGAGGGATTATGGGTCTTCCTCACCATGCAGGCTGCATTAATTGCCCAGTTCACATCTCTAATTTCTAAAAGCAGAACCCTACAACTGCCCATCCCTGCCACTTGGGCAGGAACAGTGGGTTGCATAGACAAGACTGTGCGAGGAGGCAGTCAGGCCAATCCTGGGGTGACACATAGGAGGAAACTGAGGTGAGACAGCTAAAGTGCGAGCTCCAACAATGTAGCATCTTAACTGGATAAGAGTAGATATAAGCAGAGGAAAAATGCATGGAGGTGAGTGGCAAGTTAAGGGACCATTGGTGGACAGAGCAAGGAGGCAGGGAAAATTCTGCATTGTGCGCATCAGGTATTGCATTGTGAAGCTGCAGGGAGAATAAAAGGTACAAAACCCACCCACACAAAGCAGCTGTTCATTAGGTAATCTCTACCCTCCCAAAATTCAGGTGCATGACCATTTGCTGTTCCAAATTACATGAAACACAGTGCAGCGGATTTTGTCAATGTCTCAATGGGAAAACTCAGTTTGGCACATGATACGCCTTTGCATTAGAATTCAAAAGGGCTCTTCGGATCAGGGAAATCGGGATCAGCAAGCATTGAGAGTCTGAATCTTGTATCAAAGATCAGGCCTACGCAGCAGAGGGACTCGCGCAGAGTGACAAAAGGGATCAACAGGACAGAGGGAGCCAGAGTTTGATGACATTCTTGCAAGGAGCATTTAGCCAAGCCCAGATGAATCAACCATCCTATGAGTTACATGAATGCTTCTGCCATATTCCAAAATGCCTAGATTTTAGATTAGGAAAGTTACAAAGCAGTGATCGTCGGGCACCCAAAGAGGCAGCGAGCCCTAACCAGCGAGGAAGGGAAGGAGATTCTCGGATCCATAAACAGTGCGGCTTGCCCCCCCCCCCCCCCCCCAAACACCACATACGTGCTGGTGCCAACAAACCGGCTGATGCACTGATGTTGTGCCTAGGTTAGAGGGCCATGTATATTTTGGACAAAGATTCTGGGGGCCACTTGCCCCACTGCCAGCAAAGAGCAAGCTCACCAGGAGTTAAGTGCAAAGCTGCAGCATGAGGGAACATGGACTAAGGGACATCAGTGCAGACGGCAGCAGAAACTGCGCTACTACCAGCTCATCTCGTGCGAGCAACCAGTAGAATATTCTTTCCTAACAAGAGTGCGGAATGATTTCCCTTTTGCCCTCAACTGACTTCAATGGAACCCACCTGCCCTCCACCGCCCTGTTCACTATGGCTGGCACCCTGTTCTGTCTTTTGGAGGCAAGTAAAGGCTTTTAGGTTAACTTTCCTTGCTCACCTCATCACTTTTTGGGCAGTGGGCAGTCCAGATTGCTACCAATGCAGTGGAACTGTGACAAATCACCTTCCGGTGGCCCATGGATGAATATCTGTTTCTAAACCATTAAATCAGCCTGACACCTCTAGTACACCAGAAGGGATCCGAACAGATTGGAAATAGAAGTAAATTATAAAACTTGTCCAAGTATGTTAACGTGGATGGAACGGCAGGCTTATCTCTGCAAGGTCGTGGATGGTTTGTTAGTTGCAACAGAGCGAAAATACAATTATTACCCAATGGTAAAAGGGACTGGCCGGTCAAGGTTGTATAAAAAATATCTACTTTATTATTACAACATTCTACCATACCACAAAATAAAAACCACCATGTAAAGGAACAGAGGACAGAGTTTCACGAAGGAAAGGGATGGTATGTTAATTTCCTAAACGTGCGGTCACCCGGGGGCATCATGGCGCTAGGGAGGGTGGCCAAGTTTAAAACCAGAAGTCAGGGTCAGCAGAGGTACATGCCTAGAAGAGCACAGTTTTAAGTGCTTTTCTGAAAGCCAAATGGTTTGGTAGCTTCCTAATCGGGGGTGGTAACCCGTTCCATAGGTTGGCTGCGGCTATGGAAAAGGCACGGCCCCCTATCCTTGTGCGACGGAACCTGGGTACAATAAGGAGATCTGCAGTAGGGATGCACTCTGGATACTGACAGGAGGGTAGTCGGTAAAGCAATCGGTCTCAACTGCTCAAGGTTTTGGTTTCAGCACCAAGGGGTCGTAAATGTCACTAGGGGCCTTCGGAGAAGGACTAGAGGGACAGAATTACAATGTACCTGATGCTTGACCTGGTCTTGATGCTCGACAGCGTCAAGTCGGTTCCGCAACGCTTTGCAGCTCCTGCGACAGAGTTCAGGACAGGAGATACTGCGAGTATCAGGCAGCAGGCAGTTCGACAAGCATGGATGGATGGATGGATGGATGGATGGACAGCTGCAGGCCGGCTTACACGGCAGCTCAGGGTCAAGCATCGTCTTGTTAGCAGATCTGGAACGCTGGTTGAGGCGTTGGACGGCTTTAGTGACTGCAGTGTGATAACAGTCAGTGGTGCAGCCGGTCGCAGTTCGAGGGCCCAACTGCCTCGAAAATGTCCTTAAAAGATGGACGCTGGTAGATACTTGTTGTGGCACTCCTAGCTTCTTTGCTGGGCATGTGCCGTCCTCTAAGGCGGACGGCCCAAAGCTGAGGAGAATTTGTAGGCAACAACACTGTCCTTTGGTCAGAGCTTCAGGCACTTCCCACCTAGGAAGCTTGCTGGCCGAACCTAGCAGGGCCTGCTGTGTGCTGGTTGGTTACCAGTTCTGGAGCTGCAGGACGGGTCCTCCGAGGTCGGTATCTCTGTTCCCCGGAAGATGTTTAGGGGAGAGATCTTGCTTCCCTCTTGGAAATCCTGGCCTTTCTTCAGTGGCAGAAGCAGTAAGGCAGGCTGTACCTTCAGCTAGGGTCCAAATGAGTCCTTCTGGTTACTCCTTTCAAAGTAGTCGGGTGATCTGCCAAAAGAGGGGCTCAACCCCCTTTTAAAGCCAAATGGTCCCCAGTGATTGGTGCAGGCTAAGCCTATCTTACTGAACCAATCCTGGGTCCCCATAAACAATCTTCTGTTACACGTGAGGTCATAACCAGAGTGCTTTGCAGTAGGAAAGGTAAAGGGTGACAACATGTGCTACTAAGTCCTACCCATCTTCCTGTCTGTTGTGTATCAAAGTGTGTCTGGTTAATTGCGCACTCTGTGGCTCCTGATCAAAGCGCAGGTCTCCCTTGAAGTTTGTGGTGAGAACAGACTGTCTCCATCAAATCACATACTTCTTCCCTCTGAAAGGGAGTCCACCTTCATGAGTTGCCTACTGTAAACAGTTGTCCCAGATATGACATTCACTGTCCTTCATACAGAGGGCTGGGGCTAGCTTCAAGTTGAAACATTGCATATCAAAGAGGTGTTGGTTTCCTTTCCCTTTTGTCAGTTATGCGATCAGGCCTCTCGCAGTTCTGTTTCAATTAACTCATCAGTATGCGCTGCCACCAGAAGTACTTTGACAAAAGGCAGGGCAGATCCATGGAGCCTTTGCTATTTTAATTAGGCCCACCATGGCAGGAGGAAGGTGTTGCCTTCTCCCTTCCCGATACCCGTGGCTGTCACATTCCAGCTGAACATGGCAGGCTGTGCCCCCCCTAGAGTACACATGACTGTTTGTTGTGCGGCGAGCATAGGAAAATGTGTGCGGATTAACCCCGCACATTTTCCGGAGGTTGATCTCCCAACATTCCATTTCATTAAAAAATATTTTAAAAGCCCAGGTGAGCGAACTGTGCGGATAGTCAAATTCCTCACAGGGACCCTGTCCCCTTTGCAAGATTCCTTTGTTGTTTTACTGTAGCACACATCACCTTACAGTGAAGTGCACAGAGTTACTTTATATCCCCTTTTTTACTTCTGTAACATTTACCTACTTTTTTAAATAAATGTTTAAGACTAGCTGGTGCAGCAGATATTTTTTCGACCATGTATTACGGAATGCACTTTTGAGTATCATATACTCTAAACGGCTGTGTACTGCGTTTTTTTTGCCCCGTCTTCAGGCCTTCTTAGGTTAGTAAATACCACAACAATGGTAAGCACTCTCTCAGGCAAACTTTGAGCTTCCTGAGCAAACGGACAAGTGCGTGCATACTGGCTGCATGTGGGGACAGGACGAGAGGGGTCCATACAATATATTGAGAAAGGAACAAGTTACTTACCTGTAACTGTTCTCCAGCATGGGTCTGGCATGGATTCACATGCTCATGAATATTCCGTCGTCAGGCTGGGAATCCTCGGTACAGAAAAAAAAAAATCAGTATCAGTTTCGTTTCTGATCTGTCTTTCCTAGTAGTAACCAATCACTGATCTCTGGGTCATACTTCCCACAGCCAATGACTGCCCTCTCCCTAAGCCCTGCTTCCGGCAGCCATCCTCAGATTTGGTAGCACGTAAAGTGGCAGTATGACCAAGTGAAGAGCCGCAGAGGGGTAGGCGGGAGGGTTCGCATGTGAATCCATGCCAGACCCATGCTGGAGAACAACAGTTACAGGTAAGTAACTTGTTCCTTCTCCAGCATGGGGTCTGGTATGGATTCACATGCTCATGAATATAAGATTACACAGCAGTACACACATGCACAACCACGGGAGGTGGCAAAAGGCTCAACATTAAGCAACTCTTACCTCCTCACAAGGCCCTTCAGGCGAACAGGTTGCGCAGCACTGCTTGGCCGACCCTGGAATCCCGATCGACGCAGTAGAATTTCGTGAAGGTGTGCGTCGACCTCCACGTAGCAGCCCTGTAGATGTCCAGCAGGGGCACACCAGACAAGAACGCCGTGGTAGCAGCGTTCGCTCTGGTCGAATGGACTCTCGGACGGACGGCCGGGCAGCAGTCGGATTGCCAATCGGTGACAGTGCATGATACAGCCGGAGAGCCATCTGGAAATGGAAGCCTTCGAGAGAGCCTTCCCTTGATTCACAGGTCCAAAGTTCACAAAAAGCTGTGACGTCTTCCGAAAACTTTTTGTGCGGTCCACATAGAACTTCAGCGCTCTAGCTACATCCAGCGAGTGCAAAGGCCGGCGACGAAGGCGACGGGAAGAAAACTGGTAACACCAAGGGCTCGTTGAGGTGGAAGTCCGACGGCACCTTGGGCATGAAGGAGGGGTGCGTCCTGAGCACCAACCTCGTGTCGTAAAAAGTCAAGTATGGAGGCTTGCAAGATGAGGGCCTGAATCTCTCCCACGCGCCGTGCGGAGGTGATGGCCACAAGAAAAGCTGTTTTCCACGATAGGAACTTCAACGGTGCCGTATGCATAGGTTCAAACAGGGTCCCCCCTGAGCCTAGTCAACACCACATTGAGCTCCCACGCTGGGGCCTTCACCGGCGGGAACGAGCGGAAAAGTCCCTTCATAAATTCCTTCACCAGGCGATGAGACCACAAGGACGCCCGTCCTGTTGTCCTGGTGTATCTGGAGATGGCAGCCAGATGTATCTTGATGGAGGTGTGAGCTAGTCCAGCCTTGGCCAACGACAGTAGGTACAGCAGTACTTGAGGGGCCGTAATCCGTAGAGGGTTAATTTTCTGTGTCCGGCACCGGACAGAGAACCTCTTCCATTTGTGTCCGTAACACTTGAGAGTTGAGGACACCCTGGCCTTTGCAAGAACCTCTCTGCAGTCGGCCGATATATCGTATCCCCCAAACTCTAGTGCGGCAGGAGCCAGGCCTGCAAGTTCGGGTCGTGATGAAGAATGGCGCCTCCTTCTCTGGAGAGCAGATCCACGTCTATGGGCAGTTTAACTGGTGGGGACGCCGATAAGTCCAGAAGGTCCGGGAACCAGATCTGTCTTGGCCACGCCGGTGCGACGAGGATCATCCTGCACCAGGACCTCTTGAGCTGGTTGACGACCCGGAGTAGCAGTGGCAACGGGGGGAAACCATAGAGGAACATGTTGTCCCAGGGGAACGAGAACACATCGCCCATGCTCCTCGGTTGGAGGAACCTGCTGGCGAACCTGAAGAGATCGACCTGGGGTCTGCCCCACAGCCTGAAGAGTCGATCCACTTGATCCTGGCGTAGCTCCCACTCGTGGCACGAGCGCAGCCCCCTGCTGAGTGAGTTGGCGATGGTGTTCTTTATCCCTGCCAGATGAAAAGGTACCAGAAACATCCCCTGGTCGACGGCCCAGTGCCACAGATCCTGGGATTCCTTGGACAGGGCTGGGGATCTGGTTCCACCCTGCTTCCTGATGTAGAACATTGTGGTGGTGTTGTCGGTGAAGATCCTCACCACCTTGCCCTTGAGGGACGGAAGAAAGGACCTGAGGGTCCAAAACAATGCGTGGAGCTCCAAAATGTTGATATGAAGCTGTTTTTGCTTCGGGAGCCAAAGGCCTATCGCGTGGAGATTTCCGGTAGGCGCTCCCCACCCTTCCAGGGAGGCATCCGTCGTCACCATTACCTGGTGACCTGGGGTCTGAAAGTCTGCGCCCGCCGTCAGATGAGTGCAGGTGCCCCACCACCGGATCGCTCGTCGGAAGGTCTCGTTGAGCGGTATCCTGTCCTTGAAGCTGCCCGTTGCCTGGATCCAGCATGCGTCGAGGAACTCTTGCAGTTGACGCATTCGAAGTCTGCACAGGCATACCAGATAGATGCAGGAGGACATCATCCCGAGAAGGGATTTGATGGATCTTACCCTGGCTACATCCGTGGCTAGCAGGCGTTGCACCTTGCCCAGGATGGCTTTCGTCGGACGGCGAGGCCAGCCATGCCACTGTGTCGAGCTTGGCACCCAGAAACAGGGCGACCTGCGAAGGGACCAGGTGGGATTTCGGAAGTTGATGGAGAACCCCAGGTCTGTGAGTAGCTGGACGGTCTTCGCTGTGTGTTCTACGGCGAGCTCCCTTGTCCTTGCTCGGAGTCAGTCGTCCAGGAAGGGAATAGTTTCTTACCTGTAACTCCATTTCTCCAGCATTGGTATCTTTCATGGATTCACATGCTTAGAATATTCCCCGTCGTCAGACTAGGACCCCCTCGGTACACATATATAGCCTTTTTCAAAGGAAAAACTTTTGACACTTTTGTGTCCTATCTACGTCCTTCTAGGACCCGCCTACGCATGCTCCGCAGGCCGTGCTAGTATAAGGGGCCCGCCCCCGCGGCTCCCCTTCAGATTTCGGCCCCTCCAAAGTAGGAAGGGTTAAATTTATCACATACATTACATACGGGGAGGTTGGCGGGCGCATGTGAATCCATGAAAGATACCAATGCTGGAGAAATGGAGTTACAGGTAAGAAACTATTCCCTTCTCCAGCATTGGATCTTTCATGGATTCACATGCTTAGAATAGATTGTATAGCAGTAACGCTTGAGACGGCGGTGAGAATGTAATGTAACAATATATATCCTCACCCTACTACACAATGCATATCTACCGTAGGGATAAGTTAAGTCATATAACATTGCCCACATAAAGTATATCGCCCTTAAGAGGGTAGACAACAGAATCTCCACAGGGAAGAGCTTACCTTACTGAAACAGATGGCGCAGGACAGCTCTTCCCATCTGCACCTCGTCTGCATGCTGCCTGGCAAGGCAGTATTGGCGGGTAAACGTGTGGGGCACTGACCATGCCGCAGCTTGGCATATGTCCGTCAGCGGAATCCCAGCCCATAACGCTGTTGAGGAGGACATCGACCTTGTAGAATGAGCTCTAGGATGTCCTTGCAGTGGCCTTCCGGCCTTAGAGTGACAAAAAGCAATCGTCGACGAGCCCCATCTAGCCAGTCCCTGTTTAGAGATTGCTTTTCCTCTCGTCGACGGACCATATGCGACGAACAGTTGCCGAGTAGCCCTGATGTCTTGTGTACGATGTAGGTAGAATTTCAGAGCCCTCTTAACGTCCAGGGTATGAAGAGTTTTTTCTGCTGCCGATGATGGAGTGGCGAAGAAAGTAGGCAGAACCACGGATGAGTGTTTGTGGTATACCGTCGGAACCTTCGGGACGAACATAGGGTTAGTTGCCAGGACTACCTTGTCCTTAAAGAATCTTAGGTAGGGCGGGTCCACGACCAGCGCTTGTAGTTCCGAGATACGTCTGGCTGATGTGATAGCTATCAAGAATGCCAACTTCCACGAAATGAATTTTATGTCGGAACTGGCCATTGGCTCGAAAGGCCGTTTCATTAAGCCTGCCAACACTGTTGAGGCTCCATATCGGGGGAAAACTTTTCACCGGGGGAAAAGCTCGAAATAAACCCTGCATGAAGTGTTTTACCAGTCTGTCACTGAATAGAGGAGACGACTGCCTCTTCCTTGTGAACCTCTAGATGGCTGCCAGGTGTACCTTTATCGACGAGGGGGACAATCCCTTTTCTGCCAAGAGGAGCAGGTAAGGTAGAACTTGTTCCGGCGTCACCAACAATGGTTGTAGGCCCCGTTGTCCTCTACACCATTCACAGAATCTCCGCCACTTATAGGAGTAAGATTTGTTAATAGAAGGGGCTCTAGCCGCCTGTAGAATTTTTTGGCAATCCTCTGAAATGTCTAAGGCGCCGAACTCCGAGAAGTCAGGAGCCAGGATGTAAGGTTGAGACTGTCCGGGTCGTGATGCCATACCGTGCCTCTGTCCCGGGATAGAAGGTACGGGACTTTCGGAAACGCTATGGGATGTTCCAGCGATAGATGGAGGAGGTCTGAGAACCACGGTTGCCTCGGCCAGTATGGTGTCACTAGAATCACCCGGCAATTGTATCTGCGTATCCACTGTATTGTTTTCCGTATGAGGGGAAACGGGGGGGAAAGCATAGAGGAACATGTCCGTCCATGGGAAGGAGAACGCCTCTCCCACCGAACCCTCTTGGGGCCATCTGCTTGCAAATTGCTCGCATTTCTTGTTGTCTTTGGTCGCGAAGGCGTCCAGAGGGGGGTGACCCCATTTCTCGAACACTTTCCTCAAGTGACCCGTGTCCACTTCCCACTCGTGTATCTGGGCCATGCTTCTGCTGAGGGAGTCGGCTTGGCCGTTAATCACTCCTGGAAGGTGATGAGCCACGAGGGAAATTTCGTGTTTCGATGCCGAATGCCATGTTTTCTGGGCTTCTATGGAAAGAGTCCTCGATCGTGTCCCTTCTTGTTTCCTCAGATAAAACATGGCTGTTGTATTGTCGGTCAGTATTCGCACTCGCGAACGCTCGATGTGTGGTAGGACCGCCTTCAAAGCCCATCGTACCGCTCTGAGTTCCAGTACGTTTATGTGTAGGAGTGACTCCGTTGGAGACCAGCGACCTTGCGTTTGGAGAGCACCCATGTGCGCTCCCCATCCGGTTAGGGACGCATCCGTAACTATGGTGCTCTGAAACTCCGGCTCCTGTAGGGGCACACCGTTGTTCAGATTGTGGGAACTCTGCCACCACTGAAGGGTCCGACGTAGCTTGTCGTCGTCGACGGTTATCCTGTCCGACCACGATCCCTAAGCCTGTGTCCATCGGTCCGCGAGGAATTCTTGGACTGGCCTCATGAATAGTCGACAGTTTCTCACCAGATGGATGCAGGATGCCATGGCCCCTAGGACCGAAACATACTTTCTCACTGAGATCCTGGTGTTTCGCCGTAGCCGGGCCGCTTGTTGAATGAGTCTTGAGGTCCTGTCGAGGGAAGGTTTCACCAGCCCTAACTGAGTCTCGAACTGTGCCCCCAAGAATACCAACGTTCTCGATGGCCGCAGAGAGGATTTCTCGAAGTTTATGGCGAATCCTAGTCGTTGTAGAAGCTGCATGGTGGCTTGCAGACTTGTGTTGGTCGACGCTGGGGAGGATCCCCTTACCAGCCAGTCGTCGAGGTATGGGTATACATGGTGGCTTTGCTTCCTTAGCCAGGCAGCCACTGGAGCCAGGCATTTTGTGAACGTTCTGGGGGAGGTCTTGGGCCCGAAAGGAAGAACCGTGAATTGGTAGTGGGTTTGCCCTATTACAAAACGTAGGAATTTCCTGTGTTTCCGACACATTGGAATATGGAAATACGCGTCCTGTAAATCCAGGGACGCCAGGAAATCTCCCTTTTGAACTGCGCGGATCACTTCTTGCAGAGTGAGCATCTTGAATTTTAGGCTCTTTAAGGACTTGTTGAGATCGCGTAAGTCTAGAATGGGACGCCATTTGCCGTAAGGCTTTTTTACGACGAAGTATCTTGAGTAGACTCCTTGACCTCTGTGATGTTGGAACTAATTCTATCACGCCCTTCGCTAACATGAGTGTAACCTCTTGTTGCAGTACCTTCATATGGGACTGAGCGGTGAACGCAGGTGGAATTTGCGGAGGGTTGTGTTTGAATTGCAGAGAGTGTCCGTTTCTTATGGTGTCTAACACCCATTGGTCCGTCGATATCCTTTCCCATTCGTCGACATATGCTGAAACTCTTCCCCCCAGAACGGTGCGTGGCATGTCACTGCTGATCTTTATTTTGCTTGTCTCTCGACGACGATGGGTATGATGGTCGTTTTCTGGAAGACTGGAAGTTTCGTCGACCGTTAGCCGATTGTGAGGCACGTCGGTATCCCTGGGAGGGGTAAGCCGATCTGGCAAAGGATCTGTCTCCAGAAGCGAATCTTGAATTACTTGAAGCCCCTCTAAAGGGACGAAAAGACTTGTAACTTCTGCCACTCTGGAGGGCACCCAATGAACGTGCCGTGTCCAAATCTTCTTTCATCCCTTTTAGGGCCTCGTCCACCTTCTCGCCGAAAAGAAGGTCTCCCTCAAAGGGCATATCTAAGACCTTGTATTGCACTTCTGGCCTGAAGTAGGTACACTTAAGCCATGACTGTCGACGCAATACCACCCCATTGTTGACTTGCTTGAAGCCTGACTCGGCGAGATCCACCGCAATGTTTATTGCGTGATTTGAGGCTTCCTCACCCTCTCGGACCAGTAGCATCGCCGCCTTCCTCTGTTCTTCTGGAAGATGATCAAGCAGCGGAGCTAGTCTGTGCCACATCTCCCCATCGTATCTGGTCACAATTGCCAGAGAGTTTGCGGCCTTTACTGTGGTCGCTCCCACGGAGAGCACTTTCTTGCCAAAGGCATCTTGGCGTCTCGCCTCGTTCTCAGGAGTCGTCGTGCACTTGTGCTGTGCCTTTGCCTTCCTCGCTGCTGCCGCCGACACCACCGAGTCCGGTGTTGGTTGGGAGGATAAACACTTGGGGGTAGACTCTGGAGCCTTAAACTTTTTTTCTAGGCGTCCTTTCACTGCTGGTTCTGAGAATGGGCGTCATTGTCTGCAACCCCTCTTTCCATACATGGTCCAGTATTGATATCGAGAACACCGACCTCCTTCTCTTGCCCATGTGGTCGAACAAAAAACAATCCTTTTTCTGTTCTTCTTGGGACAGACCAAATTCTTTGCATGTCTTCTCCATCATAGAATGGAATGACGCGATGTCGTCCGGAGGGGACGGGTGAGCTGGGCTTCTGGGGTTTTCCAACTCCGCCTCTGACTCCCAGGTAGGATCCCTGGAGGGGGATAATGAGATATCCGACATGGACCCCCTGTCAGACTCCGAATCTGGCAGCTCACCTTCCTCCTGTGCCAGTGTTGAGATTGGCGTGCGTGGGTGCGTCGGTTGACGGGACGGGCCCGGCTCGTCGACGAGTGACTGTGGCAGGCTTGCCTGGGGTAGTCGCTGGTCCAACGACTGCAACAAGGACTGAAGCGTGGACAGAATATCCAACGACAAAACCGATTGAGGCGAGGGGCAGATACCGGTGTAACGGAGGCCCTCGTCGACGACTTGTTAGCCGCTTGCAGCCCTAGGTCTGCTGGGCCAGCAACTCTCTCGTTCTCGTCCTCCGAGGACAGCAACATAGCTTGTTCTTGTATCAAAGGCTCCGGGGGGGGTCGGGTCAAAGACTTCCGGCCTCCAGGCCTCCTGTAGGATCCTGGTCGACGAGGCCCTCGTCGACGGGCGGTGGATGCCCCCTGTGCAAGTGGCAGGGAGGCGGTCGATGACTGGACCGCCGTCGACGAAGACTTCGCAGGTGGTTTTGGCGGTCCCGCCTTCTCCACACTGTGCCCGCTTTTACTCGACTCGTGGTCGATCTGATGATCGCCAGAGGAGGATTTCCTTTCCTTCTCATGCTTTTTTGATGAGGATGATTTCTTTGCCGAGGAGTCTCTAGTGGAGTGACTTCCAGACGACTCTTTTTCCGACGGTCTAGATTTCTTCGCCGGTGGTTCCGACGAGGCCGCGCGGCGTGATGTTTTCGCCGACTGTGTGGAGCCCACCTCCGAGGCAGGGTATGCCCCCGCTCCATCATTCAGCCATGCCACCAGGCGTCGGTTCCGGTCTTTGAGGGTTTTTTGAGAAAACCCCTTGCATATGTCGCAGGTATCCGCCGAATGGTGAGGGTGGAGGCAATATATGCAGTCCATATGTCCGTCCCCCTCGTAAACCTTTTTTAAGCAGCATGTCGCGCATGGACGGAACAGCGCTTTACCTGACACAGAGGACATCATTACTCGAAATCCAATGACGCAACCTAGTACAAAACAGTAGGACAACACGAGGAGATCCCACTACTTTGGAGACGGTTGAAATCTGAAGGGGAGCCGCGGGGGTGGGCCTCTTATACTAGCATGGCCTGCGGAGCATGCGTAGGCGGGTCCTAGAAGGACGTAGATAGGACACAAAAGTGTCGAAAGTTTTTCCTTTGAAAAAGGCTATATATGTGTACCGAGGGGTCCCAGTCTGACGACGGGGAATATTCTAAGCATGTGAATCTATGAAAGATCCAATGCTGGAGAAGGGATAGACGTGGATCCCTTGCAGGCGTAGCCACGCCGCCACCGGTGCTAGGCACTTGGTGAATACCCTGGGTGCCGACTTTAATCCGAACGGGAGGGCCTTGAACTGGGACGCCAACATCCTGTTTTCTTCTTTACGAGAAAGTATCTTGAGTAAACCCCAGAGCCCCGAAGTCTCTTTGGGACGAGCTCGATGGCACCTTTCTTGAGCATCGCCCTTACCTCCAGCAGCAGCTGGGGTACGTGGTTTTCCTTCCTGGCCACGGGTGGCACGCGAGGGCACTTTAGAAACTTTCTTAGAAACTCGAGGGCGTGCCCCTGGGCCAGGGTATCCAGCACCCAACAATCGGTGGAGATGGACTCCCACACGCTGATGAACTTCGCCTGCCGGCCTCCCACCGGGGTGCTTCGGTGGGGGCCCAACGCCACGGTCGGTTCAGTCCCGTTTCGAGGCCGCCTTGACCTCCATGGCGATGACGGCGGGAACCTCCAGACTTGCCCCATCCTCTATAGGCCTCCTGCGACGAGGAATGGTCGCTTGACGGTAGGTAGAGGAGCCGCTGCCGGAACCTTTGGAGGCCCCTTGCTTGCCTCCGGTGTTGCGAAAGGACGGCTGTCGTTGCTGGAGAACTCCCAGGGCCCGGGCTGTCTCCGTGTCCGTTCTGATGGCTTGCAGGGACTCATCGACTGTCTTCCCAAACAGGTTGTTCCCGTCGAAGGGCATGTCCAACACTTTGGCTTGCACGTCCTGGCGGAAATCCGTCGCTTTCAGCCATCCGCGCCGTCTGAGGCAAACACCGTTGCCCAACTGGCGGAAACCGGTGTCAGCAATGTCCATCGCCACCATTATGGCGTGGTCCGACGCCACCTCGCCTTCTTGCAGGATTTCCAGGGCTTCTGCCCTCTTGTCGTCCAGCAGGAAGTCCAACAAGGGAGCGATTTTATACCAAAGTTCCCTGTCGTAACGGGCAACGATAGCCAGGGCGATGGCCGCCTTAATCGTCGTCGTGATGACTCGTCGTCCCATTGCGTCGAGCTTCTTTCCCTCGCCGTCCGGCGGTGAAGTCGATGCCGATGCCCCCCCCGCCCGCCTTCTTCCTGGCCGCCGCCGAGACGACTGAATCCGGGGTAGGCTGTGCTCTAAGGCATAGAGGGGTCGCGTCGGGGACCCGGTACTTCTTTTCGTATCGGTCCCTTTTTGCCGGCGTCGTGGACAGGCTCCCTTGAGGAGGGAGAGCCCCTCGTCCCAGATGTCATCCAGTAGAGGTACCGCGAGGACCGTGTTCCTCTTGGTCTCTTGACGTTGATAGAGGAACCCCTCCTTTTCTTTGGGGCAGAGCTGGAAAAGCTTGGATGCCCTGGAGATCATCGCATGGAAGGATCCAATCTCATCGGGCGGGGAAGCCCAGGGAGGGGGGGGGGGGGCGACGGGAGATCTACCCCGCCGTCGCCACCCTCGTCCGTGCCCGTCGTGGCCATGTCATCCCCGCGGACGGGGAGTAGGGTTGAGCAGGCCTCGAGGGTTAGAAGGGTGCAGGAGGATGTGTTCTTCTCCTCTTGGTTGGTGGACTTCCCGACGGCCCTGCCCATGGCTCCTCCGTCGGGCCTGGTTCCAGCTCCCCCGTCGGGGGTAAAGGCAATCTAGTCCTTATTTCGGAGCATAAGGATTGAATTGCCATCAAAATGGCCGCTGAGTTGTCCTGCGGCACTGGCTGCGACGGTTGGTCTAGGGTCCCGTCAGCGACGCTTCCGTCGTTCCCCTCGTCGGGATGCTGGTCCTCCATGCCCGCGTCGTGGCTCTCAGGGGCTTCGACAAGTTCCTCCTCGAGGTTGTGTCTGAATCCACGACGGCCGCTGGCACCCCCCCCCTCTCTCCACCGGGGCTTTCGTGGAGGTTCTTTCGATGGGCTTGAAAGATGCCTCCCTCCGAGGTGGCAGGGAGACTCTGGGCCCCGAGGCCACTACCACAGGTGTAACCTCCGCAGGCTGCGCCAGGGTTGCCGCAACCTCCTCGATAGAGGCCTTGGCTGGGTGAATCAAGGCCTTAGTCACCGACTGCGTGCTTGTGGCCTTCACCTTGTGGGAGGGCTCCCCGCCTCGCTCCCCCTCAGCCGAAATCTTCGAGATTGACCGGGGCCTCTCCAGAAGCTTGGCCGGGTTCTCGGATTTCCTCTTACCCGAGCCAGAGCGTTGGCTCGTGGTCGATGGCGCCGGGGAGGATGCGCCCTGCCTGGCAGCCGAGGGGCCCGACCGTTCGGCGCTCCTGGTGCCCACTGACTCACGGTGCTTAGCCTTCTGTTGGGCTCCCGTCACCGGGGCGCCCCCACAGGACTTAGAAGACCGCTCGGATTTCTTCTTTTTCTTCTCACCTGACGGGCTCTTTCCCTCCAGCCAGTTGGCGAGACGAAGATGGCGGTCCCTCATGGTCCGCTCCGACATGTTCCCGCAAAACGCCCTGTACTCCTCCACGTGCGTTTTGTCCTTGTGAAGACAGTAGAGGCATAAGGAATGCTTGTCTTCCTTGAACATGTTTTGCAGCTGGCATCCAGGGCAGGCCCTGAACAGCTTCCCGGGCGTCAAGCTCCCTTTCTCCTGGGCCATGTTCGGGGTAGACCTCAGAAACTTTTGGAATCCTCCAAAAGCGTTGTTCGACAAAATCTTCACCCTTGAGGGGCGTAGAAACATCCGAAACGGGTCCCCGTTGTTCGGATGTAAAGACGGTGGAGCTTGAGGCTCAATTTAACTGAAAAGAGGCGGGGCTTAGGGAGAGGGCAGTCATTGGCTGTGGGCAGTATGACCCAGAGATCAGTGATTGGTTACTACTAGGAAAGACAGATCAGAAACGAAACTGATACTGATTTTCTTCTGTACCGAGGATTCCCTGCCTGACGGGGAATATTCATGAGCATGTGAATCCATGCCAGACCCCATGCTGGAGAATCTGCGGTTACCACTGGATGTTGGATTATATGCACAGCATGTGATTCTAAGCAGATTAACAAGCATCAGAAATAAATTAATAATTGTTTATTCAAGAAACCTTGTGTGTAAGTGTTTATTTGAATAGCACATTGACCCCTCTTGAGATGAGCCTGGCTGCTCAACATGCTACCAACCTGCGTTATACAGACTTATACCAAAGGTTGGGTTCCTATTGCCAAGAGGTCCGGGTACTGCATACAATCTTGCCTAACATCCATAGGTCAAACTCCTCCAGATGATTTCACGTAGCCCCCCAACCCAGAAGGGAGGAGTCTGCCGTTATTGTGACTTGCGGTGAAAGCTCCTGAAAGGAGGCTTCCACTGAAAGGTTGACAGGAGTTGACCACCATTGGAGATCCGCCAGCATAGATGGGATTGCTATAATTTGGGAGTCTGGATCTGAAGCTTGAGACCAATTGCTTTGTAGCGCTAGTCGTGTGTGCCTCATCTTTAGCGTCGCCAAAGGAAGAGCCAGGACATGAGGCCATGGAGCCCAGAAGCCTTTGAAACCACCAGGCTGACCTCTGGGATGAGCTGAGAAACAGTCGGCAAGTGACTGACAAGTCCGCAATCCTTTCCTCCGTTAGAAAGATTGTGGCTTTGATGTTATCCCAGCAAAAACCTAAGAAAATCAGGTTCTGACAAACAGTCAACAACTTTCGCCAGTTTACCGACAGCCCAAGTCGGAACAGTAGTTGGAGAAGGGACTGAAGATTGTTCGCTGCAGCCTGCAGACGGCGACTTTGAAGCAGCCAGTCGACCAAATATGAATAGACGTGAATTCCTTGGAGCCTGAGGAACGCAGCAATGACTGCCATAATCTTCGTAAAGACCTGTGGTGCTAAACTGAGCCCAAAGGGGAGAACTCGATATTGGAAATGCTCCATCCCTACTGAGAAGCGAATGAATTTGCGGTGTTGAGGCCATATTAGGATATGCATGCAAGTATCCTGGAGATCCACCACGCTGAGCCAATCGCCCTTCCGAAGAGAGGACCTGATCTGGACGGCGTGATCTAGAATTTCTCTTGAGGAAGGGAAAGGATAGTGCGCAGGGCAGCCTAGTTGGGTTTGGGCGCTGAACAGAAGGCAATAAAATCCCCCCTGATTCCGATGGAGCGAAATGCTCCACCGCCCAGGAGTCAATGATTCTGAACCTCGGCTCTGAGAGAAGGAGACCCTGTCTGATATAGAAGGGGGTCAGAAGTAGGGGTATTTGGAAGGGGTAGCCGAAAGCCTGCTTGGGTAACAGACAAAACCCACCGGTTGTCTATTTTGGTACTCCACGTCTCCAGAAGAGACAATCCTTCCTCCCACTGGAAACTCGTAGTACCAATGAGAAACATAATTTTGTAGATTTATCAGAGATAAGTGCTCCTGTAGCTGAAGGAGGCAGAGAGTCCGGAGAAAAAACGTCTGCCTGGTCTTTGTCGTTTAGCCAAGGCCCACTGGAGTAACTATCTGCATGGTGCGCTCTTCAGTCCTGAAACCCAAAAAAGACCTTGATTGATTCCAATTTATGAATATAGGATTGCAAAAACAGACAAAGACTTGGCTGTTAGCGTACTTGCTTTTGTTTTGTTAAATTCCTAGTCAGCGGGAGAATGGAAAAGCTCTTTTCCCTCAAAGGGACGGTCAAGCATCTTTTCTAGGACCTCCCTTGGAAACTTTGTAGCATGGAGCCACACATGGCTGGAAACATCAACCCCGACCATAAAGCCCCGGGCTATAGTGTCCATTTGATGGGCAGCAGCCTCGAACAGATCCTGAGCAAATACCCTGGCATCAGCCAGGCCTTCTTTGAAGTCTTCCAGTTTGTTTTGAGGAATACAGTCTTGGAATTCTGACAATTCCTTCCATAACTTTAGGTGGGCAAATACGGAGGTCATACTTGTGGCAGCCAGACGTAACATCCTCTGCATTGGCCAAAACTACCACCCCCCCCCACCACCCATACCGTCAAGGATCTAGTCTTCTTTAGCCAAGACCTGTGAGGCAGAGGTGGCGGAGGAAGGCTTAGATTGAAGTGTAGCCTCTGCGACTACCGTAGAGGAAGGAAGTGGGCAGGAAGCTAAAGAAATGCCTTTTGATGACTGGAGTTTATAGCGAGCGTCTTTTTTGTTAACGTGATGCCTGGTATGGGGTTTTAACCACATTTTTCAGGCTTCTGCAAGGACATCTTTTTGAAGAAACAGACCCTAGCTCTCTTGTGACTTTAAGGTCCGGGCCCCTGACAGGGTCCGGGCCCCTGACTGGGTCTGAGCCCCCAAGAGAGCCCGCTCCTGCAGGGCTTGGGTACCCGGAGTTGGAATTTCTAGCAACGCCATCAAATCCAACACCCGGTCATGAAACATTCTGATGGAACGGGGCGGGTCCTCACTCTCTTTGTCCATTTGCCCCTCATCCTTTTTGGCCGGAACTGAAGGTTGTTTCCGAAAGACGTGGTGTACCGACCCCTTTAGCCCAGGTTGCTGCACAACTCGAGTTGGTAGCACCAGAGAAAGAGGGGGCAGTAAAGGCAGGGGAGGAACTGGAGGAGGAGGCCCGGCTGGAAGTGGAGGAGGCAATTCCTGTGGCTCGAGAGGCTAAGGGCACACATTCTTGAATAAATCCCTAAAATATGCATTCATCAGGTCTGAGTGCATGAAGGCCTGGAATTTGCCAAACACCACATCCTCAAGGGAGGGCCTAAAATGAGCAGTGGGTAATGGCCGATCCAACGAACCGTATCCCCAGGAGTCCATTGAAGTAGGCTGCCACGATAGTCTGCCCCTGAATGGATCGACATAATGCAGAGGAGTGGATGTTGGGAGGACCGCAACTGTTTGCGACAGAGGAAATCCCGAGTGCCAGTCGACTGCTGGCCTAAAAGGATTTATGCTATCCAGGCTGGGCAATGTAAATGGTGGCTCACCCCCCCCCACCCCGGTCCGCCTGACAGTCTGATTTGGAGGGACCCAACAAAATGGCCACCTCAGGCCGCGTAGGTTGGGCCGCCATTTTGTCATTCCCTGTGGAGATCTGAGTCACAGGCCTATGCGAGTCCATTGTCACCACAGGAATTATAAGAGCTTTGGAGTACATTTTGGCACTTTGTGAGGGAACCATGGCGGAGCCGGTACTGGAAAACCTTGAACGTTTGTCCACCTTTTTTTCACCCCTCAGCAGCACTGGTATGGAGTTTAGCCCCTTTGAGAGGAGCCTCAGGCTAATGCCCAGTGCCAAGACCCCCAGAATGGGGGCCCTCAGTTCTGCTTGTTTTCCTTTTAGCCCCTGTTTGGGGATATAATATGATGTATGAAATTCATTTATAATGCACCTGTGCGCAAGTGTTTCTAGGAGCGACAAGGATGGGGAGACAAAGGGAAGGCAGAACAAACAATCTTACTAGTCCTAGTTTGGGGGGGGGGATAGTGCAAAAGTTGGCTATCGGCTAAGGACCTTTGATATGCCTTAGGTTACTTATGAAGGTCCTTCAATATCAATTCAATTTCCTCGCTATGTTACGCACCTTGCACTTTGTATTATATTGTATGTTCCCTGTTGCATCTCCTGTATATAATGACTAACTATGACTTTGTCTTAATGAAAATGGAATTGACCTGATATGCGCCCAGATACCCTTGGGTTTCGTGCGCTTTATAAATCAATAAACAAATAGACAAAGCTCAGGTAAGTACTGCCGGTGTGGCCAGCTCTAGGTAAGTGCAAGGAGGTAGGGTTGCAGATACAGTCCCCAAGTGCACAGTATGCCCAGAGGCAGTGCAAGGGGCTGCTGGTCATGAAGGAGCCTGGTGCCTGTTAGGCAGAAACCTGTGCAGTTCCCTCTGGGACCACTGCAAAAGATTTAAGACTACAGGTGTTTGGCAGTAAACCCACATGGTAGCAGTCTGTACCACACAGATTCACTTGGTAGCTGTGGCTGAGCAGTCAGACTTCCCTCAAGAAGAGTTAGGCAGTATACGGAGTAGTCACAATAGGTCAAAAGAACACAGTAGAACAAGTAAACACTGACCAGAGCTTGGTGTAAAAGAGATCATTATTTATTTAAAACCACATCTAGAAAAACACACAGGCACAAATAGTAAGCAATTCAAAAACACGGTCACTCAAAGATATACACTCCATTAGAAGAATTTTAGACAAGTCTTAAGTACAGCCCCACATATTTTCAGATAGCGGTGAGTGCTTAACGCAGATGGCACTCTAATAATTCGTTTAAAAGGGAGAGAAAAGCAGAGTATAATGTGAAACAGATCCCAATACTTTCATAAGAACAAAACAAGAGAGGAAGGCAAGTAAAACCGTGAAGTTAGGGTTCAGAAGGCCGGATCCACTTTAAGAGGATCAGAACGAAGTGTGTCCAAGGTCACACGGTTGAAGTGCACAAGAGTCTTGCAAAGGTTCAAAAAGAGTTTGACCAAAAGAAAGGGACCAGTTAGAAGGTCAAGGTGGCCAGCCCAGTCCAGAAGGTTAAGGGATTATTATTACCTTGTAGCAATCTTTAGAAAGGGAGGCCTGGCGGACACGGTACCTTAAAGTGGTGAGAATACTCCAGCGGGGGCAGTTGTTCCTGGCAGCGGATGCAAGTCTGTGCTTCGTCCAGGGGAAGAGAGGATCTCGTCGGGGAGGAAGACAGGAGTCCATTGCACTGCCAGGGAAGAAACCAGACGCGGAGTTCAGGTAAAAGGAGCGGTCCTTTTATTCGCGGTCCAGTGGTAAGTGGCTATCCGGTTGCCGGGGTGCTTAGCACGGGCAATTCGACCACAAGACGGCCTGGGATGCGAAGAGAAGAAGGTAAACTGGTTGTGCCCACCAGTCAGGGGAAGAAGCCTCTCCAGCCGGGAGATCTTCTGTCGTCGGGAAGTGGCGAGTCGGTTCCGCAGGGCTCCACACCGGTGGTGTCGTCGTGGTAGGTTGGCTCAGCTTCTCCCTCGTCGGATTCTCAGGTCCTGTGGCGACTTCTAAAGTTCCAGTCCCCAAAGCCCAGCTTTTATGCAGCACACCCCTTCACTCAGCCTAGCTGTCAATCAAACATGTTAAGTAGTGAGCCGGCCGGCTCACCACTTGGGCCAATCACACAAGAGTGCGACTTGAGTTACCAAGGTAACTCAGTCCAGGGTGCCTAAACCCCCTCCCACACCCCCTGTGGTACCCAGACAGAGTGGCACCACTTTTGGAGGCTTCTGTGGAGAAGCCCGCCAAAAAGTGGAACAAAGGGCTCAACTTGGGTTGGAGTCACAGAAGAGAACACAAACGCCATTTTAGAATCGAGTCCTGGCAAAAAATACCAACTGGCGAATATTAAATAAATAAACCGGCGGTATGTTTGAGGCTATGAGAATTAAATAATTGGTGACTTTACATGTCCTGGGAGACAGTCAGTCCCATGGTATGGAGTCTATGGTGGGGTGTCACTAGGACACCCCCGTGTTACTGCACAGAGGGTGCTGTGTAACAGTAAAAACACATGAGAACCTATGGCGTAAAGGACCCCATAGCCCATAAAACACATTAACAGTCAAAGGAACACCATAGGTCATGTCCAAGAGTGGGAGAAAAAGAGTCTCACTCTTGGCAGGAGAAAACAGGTTTTGCAGTTCTGTTCTGGATTAGTTGCAGAGGGTAAAGAGTAGAGGCAGGCAGCTTTAGAAAGAGGCTGTTGCAGTAGTCCAGCCTAAAGAGAACCAGGGCTCTGTAGACAGTGAGCTTCTGGGGGAAGGTGAGAAAAGGAAGCATAACTCCAAGGAGGTGCAGCTGGTAGTGGGACTTCTTAGAGAGGTCCGTGATGTGAAGAGAGAGAGAGTGAAGTCGAAGATGACACCAAGGTTTTTTGCCTCACAGGAAGGCCAGTTCGAGGGCCCAAGGAGGGAGGTCAGAGTGAAAGAGGGGAAAGCGGGAGCAGGGGTTCCAATGAGAAGGATCTCAGTCTAACTGGCATTAAGGCAGAGATCGTTGGAGGCACACCATTCCTGAAATGTGGACAGACAGACAGGAATGAGCGAGAGAGGAGGCGGCCGAGGGGAGCGTGAAGGAGAGCCAAGTCTCATCCGCATGACACTGAAAGTAAGGAGAGAAGGTAGAGATGAGGAGGGCCAGAGGTGCAAAGTAAAGGTGGAGGAGATCTTCTGCCTGCCAATAGCATTCTTTAAAAAAAAATCAGTAACTTCACCCCCTTTCTTACCAGACTTACAAATGCCTTGTTTAAACACAGGAACGTGCCTATCTCCATCAAAGAAGTAGCAGTCACCCCTATCGCCAAGAAACCTGAATGCAGTGCTAAAGACCCAGCTAATCTAGGCCCAATAAACGCTCCATTCTTATTGAAAATTCTGGACAAGAGCTTTCCACCACAAACAATCGGGCTTTCTTAGTAACCATGGGACAGAAAGCACCTTATTGGATTTACAGACACATATGCTAGAGAGGCTAGGCAAAGGAAAGGGCGGACTGCTCCTTTTACTAGACCTCTCCTCGGCATTTGATTTACTGGACCACCCTTGACTATTAGAAACGCTGGCCGCTTCAGGAAACTGTACCAACCATGTCATTGAATGGATAAGATCGTTCTTAAGTGACAGAACCTCCAGAATATGCTGGGATACAGCCTGCTCAGACCCATCCCCTATCATCTATAGAGTACCTCAGGGAGCATGCATCTGCCCGGCCCTCTAATATCTACATATATGTTATGTTAATTGAATTTATTGAAGCGCACGTACGCCCAAAGGCATCATGGCGCTGGAGTAGTGAGGAGTAGTTAAATGGTATTGCTGTTTCTAGAAGAGCATTGTTTTCAGTTTCCAACGGAAAGCGAAGTGGTCTGTAGTCCCCCGCAGGGCAAGAGGAAGGTTATTCCATGCTTTGGCGGCTACCACCGAAAAAGCGCGCCCCCCTTTCGAGCTACCCGAAATCGAGGAGCCACCACCCGGAGAGTCGCTTCGGATCGAAGAGAGCGAGTGGGCATGTAGCGGACAAACTTGGGTTATATGGATCCAAAAGAGGGGCGCAGAATAGATCTGGTAGTAGCATTCTGGAGTAACTGTAGGCGCCCAGTCAGGTAGCCCGGCTGCGACAGATAAGGGAATAGTTTCTTACCTGTAACTCCATTTCTCCAGCATTGGTATCTTTCATGGCTTCACATGCTTAAAATATTCCCCGTCGACAGACTGGGAACCCTCGGTAAGCTTATATAGCCTTTTCCTATAGGAAAACTTTCGACACTTTAGTGTCCTAATCTACGTCGTTTTGGGCCGCGCACACACGCCCTACCAAGACGTAGCGATATAAATGCCCCGCCCCCGCGGCTCCTTCCAGATTTCGACCCCTCCAAGTGGAACGGGGTGAAACCAGAAAAAATGGGAAGATTGCATTTCAGGGAGGCCGCATGTGAATCCATGAAAGATGCCAATGCTGGAGAAATGGAGTTACAGGTAAGAAACTATTCCCTTCTCCGGCATTGGATCTTTCATGGATTCACATGCTTAGAATAGAATGCACAGCAGTGAACGTGAAACAATGAAGGAGGTGTAACTGCAATCAAGCAATCACCCCATTCTGCCAAAGAAAACGAACCATGATTACATAAGATTCGAAATTAACCACCGGTCACCGTACTGTATACCGCAATATACATAAGTTAAAACAGGATACATAAAGCACGCATTGGAACCACATACGCATGTTCGTGTATATAATTAAAAGCATATAACGTGATCAAGCTCCGAGTTAAAGCGAAACACGTTTTGCAGGCTGCTTACCATGGCGTCCTTCATTTTTGTCTGTCTGCTTGTTGCTGTTTATGTGTTGTCAATCATTTTGCACAATGCAAATTTTATTAAAAAAAAAAACATTAAAGACATATGTTTTCTAGGCAGTGTCTTTGTAAGTTTTGTCCGGTATTTTGGAGTGCGTTTTTCACGCCTGGCCCGCGGTTCACCTTCTCCTCTTGCTATATATATATTATATATCCAACCAGCATAGAACCCTCTCGAAGAGAAAGAGCTTACCTTATTGAAAGAGATGCCGCAAGACTGCTCGGCCCATTTGAACTTCGTCCGCATGCTGTCGTTCTAAGCAGTAGTGGCGGGTGAATGTATGGGGCACCGACCATGCCGCTGCTCTGCAAAAGTCTGCCAGCGGGATTCCCCACCCATAATGCCGTCGACGACGAGGTCGCTCTGGTCGAATGGGCTCTCGGACGCCCTTGTAGCGGCTTTCCCGCTTTCGAGTGACAAAGCAATCGTCGACGAGACCCATCGAGCCAGACCTTGTTTCGAAATTTCTTTCCCCTTTGCTGAAGGGCCATACGCAACGAAGAGCTGCTGTGTCGATCGAAGTTGCTGGGTACGATGCATGTAGAATTTTAGTGCCCTCTTGACATCAAGGGTATGCAGAACCGTTTCCGCTGCCAACGATGGCATTGCAAAGAAGGTGGGTAGGGCCATGGTAGAGTGTTTATGAAAAATCGTAGGAACTTTCGGGATGAAACAAGGACTCGTCGACAAGATCACCTTGTCCTTGAAGAAGCTGAGATATGGAGGGTCTATGACCAATGCTTGTAACTCTGAGATTCGTCTAGCCGACGTTATGGCTATTAGAAAAGCGACTTTCCAAGATAGAAACTTCATGGACGCCGTGGCCATTGGCTCAAAAGGTGATTTCATCAAACCTGCAAGTACCAAGTTAAAGCTCCACGTTGGTGGAAAACGCTTCACCGGGGGAAACGTCCGAAACAAACCTCTCATGAAATGTTTAACTAATCTGTCACTAAACAAAGGCGTAGAGTTCCTCCTTCTTGTGAACCTAGAGATGGCCGCCAGGTGAACCTTTAGAGATGAAAAAGACAAGCCACTCCTCGCCAAATGCAACAGATATGGGAGGATCTGTTCCGGAGTAACTCTCAGAGGTTCCACTTCCGCCTGCCCTTGGCACCACACAGAATCTTTTCCACTTACACCTGTAAGACTTGTTGGTGGACGGGGCGCGCGCAGCCTGTAATATTTTTCGACAGTCCGATGGAATGGTGAAGGCCCCAAACTCCGAAAAGTCAGGAGCCAAGCCGTGAGGTTGAGACTGTTCGGGTTGTGATGCCACACCGTTCCTTCGTTCCGGGACAAGAGGTTGGGCTCTTTTGGGAACGTTATCGGGTGGTCCGCTGACAGATGAAGGAGGTCGGAAAACCATGGTTGCCTCAGCCAACATGGCGCTAACAGGATGACTCGGCACCTGTACCTGCGTATCCACTGCAGAGTCCTCCGTATCAGGGGAAACGGAGGGAAGGCATAGAGGAACTTGTCCGTCCACGGGAAGGAAAAAGCTTCTCCCACTGAATTTTCCTGTGGCCATCTGCTGGCATACATTTTGCACTTCTTGTTTGCCTTCGTGGCAAAGAGGTCCAGCGTTGGTTGTCCCCATTTCTGAAAGACCTTCGCCAAATGATCGTCGTTTATTTCCCACTCGTGAATCTGGTCCATCTTTCTGCTGAGCGAGTCCGCCTGCTCGTTTTTCACTCCTGGCAGATGATGGGCTATGATGGATACATCGTGCTTCAGCGCCAGGTGCCACACCTTCTGAGCCTCGATGGAGAGGGTCCTGGACCGCGTACCGCCTTGCTTTCGTAAATAAAACATTGTTGTGGTATTGTCTGTCAGAACTCTCACTGTGGATCCCCTGATGTGAGGCAGGAACGCTCTCGGGGCCCAGCGGACTGGTCTCAATTCCAGAATGTTGATGTGTAGGAGAGATTCTTTCTGAGACCAGCGGCCTTGTGTCTGCAGAGTGCCCATATGCGCTCCCCAGCTGGTTAGGGACGCGTCCGTCACCACTGTGAACTGGAATTTCGGTTCCTGTAGGGGCACTCCCTTGGAAATATTCCGACAATTCCTCCACCACCATAGGGTTGACATGAGCTCGACGTCGTCGACGGTCAACTTGTCTGACCAAAGGCCTTGACACTGCATCCAACGATCTGCCAAAAACTGTTGAACTGGCCTCATGAAAAGGCGACAGTTGGGCACTAGATGAATGCAGGACGCCATAGCTCCCAGGATTGACGTATATTTTCTCACCGACAACCTGGAATTGATCTTCAGCTGGCCTGCCAAACGACTGAGCCTGGTGATCCTGTCGAGGGATGGTTTGAATAATCCCAGCTAGGTGTCGAACTGGGCACCCAGAAACAGCAAGCTTCTGGACGGCGTTAATGAGGATTTGTCGCAGTTTATCGCAAACCCCAATTGTTCCAATAGGTTCAATGTGTCCTGTAGACTGTCGTGCGTCGACGATGGGGAAGATCCACTCACCAACCAGTCGTCGAGATACGGGTATACATGGTGGCCCTGCCTCCTCAGCCAGGCTGCCACCGGAGCCAGGCATTTGGTGAACGTTCTGGGGGAAGATTTTAGTCCAAAAGGGAGAACTGTGAACTGGTAGTGATTGTGTTCTACCACAAACCTGAGGTATGTGTGTCGCGGACACACCGGTATGTGAAAGTACGCGTCCTGCAGGTCCAGAGACGCCAGAAAATCCCCTTTTTGAACTGACCCGATTACCTCTTGGAGCGTGAGCATCTTGAACTTTATGTTCTTCAACGACTTGTTCAGTTCTCGCAGATCTAGGATGGGACGCCATTTTCCATTCGGCTTTTTCACCACAAAGTACCGGGAGTAAACCCATTGACCCCTTTGCGACGACGGGACCTGTTCTATAGCCCCTTTTTGTAGCATAAGTGCTACTTCCTGCAGCAACACGCTCAGATGGGAATGAGCTACAGGCACCGGTGGAATATGCGGAGCGTTGCTTTTCAACTGCAGGGAATGTCCGTATTCTACGGTGTCCAACACCCATTGATCTGTGGTTATCAGCTACCATTCCTTGATGTAACAGGATACTCTGCCCCTCAGAACGTTCAGATGCCCGTCATTGCGGACTTAGTTTGCTTATCCCTCGTCGACGACGAGAAACCTGCCCTTTTCTTAGGGGCTTGGTAGTCCCAGCGCTGTCTAGCTGCTTGTGAAGCTCGTCTGTATCCTTGAGAGGAATATGTTGATCTACCGAAGGAACGGTCCATGGAAGAGAACCTGGAGTTCCCTGAAGCTCCTCTGAAGGGACGAAAAGACCGGGAACCCCGACCACTCTGGAGAGCTCCCAAAGAACGTGCAGTGTCCGAGTCCTCCTTCATGCCCTTCAGGGCTTCGTCGACCTTCTCGCCAAAAAAGGAGGTCCCCTTCGAAAGACATATCCAGTACCTTGTACTGCACCTCGGGTCGGAAGTTGGTGCATTTCAGCCACGCCTGCCGTCGGAGGACCACACAGTTGTTCACCTGCTTGAAACCCGACTCTGCAAGATCTACTGCAATGTTAATTGCATGATTTGAAGCTTCCTCACCTTCCCTGACTAGCAACATAGCCGCTTTCCGATGTTCATCCGGAAGGTGTTCGAGTATGGGTGCCAGCCGGTGCCACATTTCCCTGTCGTATCTAGCGACTATGGCAAGAGAATTGGCCGCCTTAACCGTGGTAGCACCTACAGTCAGGACTTTCTTGCCGAACGCATCTTGGCGTCTAGCATAATTTTCCGGCGGGGGGGGTCGTACACTTGTGTTGAGCCCTCGCCTTTCTCGCCGCCGATACCAGAGTCAGGTGTGGGTTGTGAGGAAAGGCAGTTGGGAGTAGAGTCCGGGGCCTTGAATTTCTTTTCCAGACGACCTTTAACCACTGGCTCTGAGAAAGGGTGACGCATGGTCTGCAGACCTTCCTTCCACACGTGTTCTAGGATGGGTACTGAAAACACTGACTTTCTCCTTTGACCCATGTGGTCGAAAAGAAAGCTCTCTTTCTTTTCCTCTTCTTGTGCCAGCCCAAATTCCTTGCAGGCTTTAGCCATCATGTTATGGAATGCCCCGATATCGTCTGGGGGAGATGGCTGAGCCGGGCTCCTCATCGTTTCCAACTCCACATCGGACTCCCAGGTCGGATCCCTGGAGGGGGGAAAGTGAGACTATTGACGACGCCCTGCTGCCTGATTCCGAATCCAACAGCTCCCCTTCCTCGCGGCGTGGAACCGAGAGGCTTGCTTCCGGAGGCCCTGCAGCGCGGGTTGCAGGTGGAGGACGGGGAGACGGGCCCGGGTCGTCGACGACCAACCCAGCCGGGGATGTTCGAGGCAGTCTATCGTCCAGTGTCCGTAGCAGAGATTGCAGCGTGTATAAGACTTCCAACGATAGAATCAATTGTGGATTCAGCAGAGGGGTAGAACCCGGACAGCTTTCGGAGACAGGCTTGGTAAGTTGTAACCCCAGGTCTGCCGGGGCAGCTACCCTTTCGACCTCGTCCCCCGAAGACACCGACAAGGCCTCTTGCTGTAGGAGTGTGTCCGGTAAAACTGGGTCGTAGACCTCTGGGCACCAGGCCCTTTGAGGGATAGCCGTCGACGAAGCCACAGTTGGTCCTGTCGGCGTCGTCTGCAATGCAGGTGCGGTAGATGTTAACTGCGTCAATGGCAGAGAAGTCGTCGACGACCGCCCAACCGTCGATGACGGTGGTGGTCGTGTAGGTTTATGCGTTGTTCCTGCCTTTTCTGAACTCGACCTGCGTTTCTTTTTCTCGACTCGAGGTCGATCCATGACGATCGCCTGAGGAGGATTTTGATTTGTCTATCTTTTCTCGTCGAAGATGAGGACGAAGAGGCACCTTTCGACGCCGAGTCCTTGAAGCGGCCTTCCGACGACTCCTTGCCCACCGGTCTAGGTTTCTTCACCGGGGGCTCCGATGACGATGAGCTGCGCGGGGCCCCTGAAGATTTCGATGCCGAGGCCACGCTGCGTGTTGAACCCACCTCTGAAGGCGGGTATGCCCCCGCTCCATCGTTCAACCATGCGACAAGTCTGCGACTCCGATCCCTAAGGGTCTTCTGGGAGAAGCCCTTACAAATGTCGCAGTCGTCAGCCGAGTGGTGATGGTGCAGACAGTAAATGCAGTCCATATGCGCATCCCCCTCGTAGACCTTTAGGCCGCACGTAGCGCACGGGCGGAAAAGTGCTTTTCCTGACATCAGGAGAAGAGCGCAACCTAACCAAGTAGAAAAATACACGAGGTGTTCCCACTTTGGAGACGGTCGAAATCTGGAAGGAGCCGCGGGGGCGGGGCATTTATACCGCTAGGTCTTGGTAGGGTATGCATGCGCGGCCCAAAAAGGAGGACCTTGCAAAGAACATACAGATTGAAATGGCCGGTTTTACAGACCTCAGTAACTTGCTTATCCATAGCCAAAAAGGCAGAGATCCTCACCCCCAGATTCCTGACTGACAGAACTGCTGTGGCAAGAGGGCCCAAAGATGTAGGCCAAAACAGAACAGCTGAGGAGATGTGGTACCTACCAACAGGACCTCGGTCCTCGGTCTTATTGCCGTTTAACTTTAGGCAATTATATATCATCCAGGTCCTCAGCTTCTCTAGACACTTTCTCAGTCGGTTGGCAGTTTCTTAGTCAGGTCAAGACGGACCAAAATCTGGGAAGCGTAAGAATAATAACAAAATCCATGTGACTGAATGAGGAGCATGAATATCTAATATAAATAAAATAGGGGTCAAAGGTGAGCCCTGGGGAACCCCACCAAAAAAATAAAAAAAGGCCAGGGCAGACCAGAAAGGCGGAAGAGACACTGATTGAGAGCGGTCTGCCAGGAAAGCTGTGAACCAGTTCAAGACTTGGCCAGAAAGGCCAGCCTCGTATAGACCAGATATGAGAATGGCCGACAGTGTCGAAAGCAGCCGACAGAACTAATAACAGGACTGCTTTGATACCACCCTGTTCTACTATGCACATCAGATAGTCCATCAGTGCGTTCAAAACAGATTCTGTACCTCTACCAGGCCGAAAACCAGATTGAAACAGATCAAAATACTGGGAGGACTCCAAAAAAGTAGACAAAAAGGGGAAGAGACCAATGCCTCCAGAACATGTATCACTACATATTATCCACACCAAAAATATTGCTGTATATATGGTCGTCTGGAACGGCCATAGACAATATTTGAGACGGAGGGGGTATTTTTGGGAGAGGGGTGGCAATATTTTTTGCAGGGATATTAACACATGGAACTGAACTTTCATCATAAATGGTAGAAGCGAAATAGGGTGATAATTAGCCAGCACTTCTGGATCCAGAGAAGGCTTTTTAAGCAGAGGACCAACTAGGGCATGCTTCAGTGAACGCAGGATCACTCCAGTAGCAAATGAGGTGTTGACTGCTGAGTTGATGCGAGTAATTAAGTCACCCGACGCTTCCTGTAAAAGAGTCAAAGGTATAGCATCCGCAGGGGATGCAGTTTTCAGTCGCTGAATAGCGGACATAACCATCAAGATTAGAAAAAGGGGGTAATTTAGACCATGCATGACCCTTTGGCAGAGGGAGGTTTCTCAAGAACCATATCAGCTATAGATGCCATAGCCTCAACTTTTATGTTGTCCCGAATGGTAGCAATTTTTGTCACAAAGAAAGTTGAGAGTTACACAAATCCTGAGAAGGCGGCACCACAGCCCGTCCTCTCTCTGGTGTAGAGCGATTTAACTAAATCAAATAGGGCTTTCGGTTTATTAATGGCCCTCTCCACTGCATGGCCAAAGTAGACTCTTTTCACACTCACCACAGCTTTATGTTAGGCAGTGCGTACTACGAAAGAGGATTTTAGAATTAGAAGAGTATCCGAGACGCCACTTTCTTTCAGCCTGCCTACAACGTAATTTACTTTCTCCAAGCTCCTGCGAAAACCATGGTTCAGGGGGGACGGCTACTCTGCTTGCATAGCTTATAAGGGGTCAGTGCATCAGCAGTAGCTGTGAAAGAAGCTTCCAATGTGGCCAAAGAGCAGCTTTCGGCAGGACCACAATGTATTTGTAAAGAGGTAGTCAGCTCAAGACCTGACAAAACCAGAAACAGCCAATAGGCTAAAAACGTGCCTGGAAGAGCTGGGTATCTGGAGGACTATGAACTGGCTTAAACTAAATGGTTCCAAAACCGAAGTTCTGGTTGTGGGTACAGCTACCCCTCAAATGTTTTGGACGGCCGACTTCAAGCCCTCCTCGCTAGGCCCCCTTACGACACCTGTTATACCTGACAGGAATCTAGGAGTATGTTTCTCAGCTACCCTGACTATGGATGAACAGGTGGGAGCAGTTTGTAAATTGGGCCATTTTAAACTTCGGGTCCTTCGGAAAGTCCTCCCCTTCATTCCTCCGGCCAGTCAGGCACCTGTAGTTGGAGCTTTGGTCCTCAGCATTCTGGACTACTGCAACTCACTGTATCTAGCCCAACCCAGTTATCTCATCGGCCGTCAGCAGCTACTCCAGAATGCCGCTGCTCGCTCCATTATCTGTCCACCTTTTGGAGCTCATAGGACACCCAAACTGAAACAACTCCCTTGGCTTCCTGTTACCCAACGGATCTTGTTCAAATCTATGTGCATGGTCCACCGAGCCTTCTATGGAAGGAGGGGCAGAATATTTGCAAAGCAAATTCACTCCCTATCAACCCACCCGCACTCCTCGTTCTCTCACCGCCCGCCGGCTGACACTTTCTCGGTTCAGGTTAGCCCGTAGGGGTGGGCCTGCCTTCTCTGTTGCTGTTGCTTAAGCATGGAATCGCCTTCCTATCTCATTCCGAGATATCTCTGATCTGGCCTTTCGGCAAAGATTGAAAACGATGCTTTTTCAGTGGCCCTATAAGTCCCTTACCTCACCTTCAGCGCCAAGATGCCTTTGGGTGTACATGCGCTTACATAAATGCTTTTAACATAACAAAATTGGACACCCCGAACCAACTGCGCTTACGAATAGCAAGCTTTGTCACAGTGGGGGGGGGGGAACTTTGAAAGACATGGAAAAAATTATAAGCTACTCACCATAGTGACCAACGTACTCTTAGTCCCCTTTCCTCCATACTGCATGGGCGCCCCTTCCAAGGGACGGGAGACAAACTTTTCACCAGAAAAAACCTTCCCCCTTAAATTTAGAGGCGTGCAGGGTGCGGCCCAGGGAGCAAGCGCTGCCCTGACTCTGCCCTGCGGCGCCACACCTCAGTCCCCATTCACGCATCGACAATAGATTTAACGTTGCCTAATGACCAGTATTATTAGGGGGAAGGCTGGTGGGACGTATGGAGGAAAGGGGACCAAGTACGTCCCCTTTCCGCCATACTGCATGGCGATTACAACTGTGTATAGCGCCTTGAAACACTTGTGTATAGGCATGTTACAAATACCATATATCATATCAACGCAGCCCCAGGGTGGAGGGAGACCCTCCTTAAGCAAATAGGTTCCCAAGAACCGCCTGTCCGAAAGCCGCATCGGATCTAGAGCCGGCATCCAAACAGTAAGGCTTGCAGAAAGCTGAGGGAGTGTCCCAAGTGGCCGCCCTGCTTATGACTTGCCAAGGGACATGGCACTGGAAAGCGATGGCGTTGCCTTGGCCCCGACTGAGGCGGCATGCATGTTGGCTGGGAGTGGCTTGTGCTGTCCCTCCTACGCTTCGATGGCCGAGACCATCCAGCGGGATATGGAAGCCTTGGAGGCCCGATAGATTGGTCCTGAGCCTCTGAAAGTGACAAACGGGGCGTCCGATTCGCGGAAGCTCTTGGTTCTGTCCAAGTAAAATTTCAGGCCACGCCCGACATCCAGGAAGTGCAGCACTCTGTGCTTCGTCCTTAGGATTGGGAAAAAACACAGGAAGGACTATTTCCTCGTTCAAGTGGAACGCAGACAGCACCTTGGTTAGAAATGCTGGGTGAGTCCGCAGGACTATTTTGTCCTTGTGAAAGGTAGTATATGGTGCAGAGGCGACCAGCACCTAGATTTCACTGACCCTACAAGCTGAGGTGAGGCCGACTAGTAAGGCCGTGTTGATGATGACCTGCCCGATGTCTGTGGACGCCATTGGCTGGAACGGTTTGTGTGCCAGGGCGCCCAATACTATGTTAAGATCCCACACAGAGTGCAGCCTCTTGACGGGCGGGTAGAGCCTTGCGAGTACATTCGGATGTTTGACGATAGGATTGGAGGAAGAGCAGATGCCCTCCTTAGAGTTCATGTAAGCTCCTATGGTGCAGAGCTAAGTAGGGCAGGTGTCAACCTGCACACCCGAGTGGGCGAGGTGCGCCGAGAACGAGAGAATGTCGTCCAAAGTGCACGCCAGGGGATCGATTTCTTTGGAGACTGCCCAGTGGCAGAATCTGGTCCATTTGCTTTTGTACTGGGCACCGGTAGCCTTGCTCCTAGCACCCTGTATGATCTCCAGATTAGCCTGTGAGAGGCTGAGGTGTCGCAGCGTTACCTACCGAGGTACCACACTGCGAAGGCTAGCTTCTGTGGCGCTGGGTGGATGACTCTGCCCCCCTGTTGTGCCAGAAGATGAGCTGGGCCCGTCGGGAGGTGAATCGGGGATATCTCCCAGAGGTTGAGCAGCTTGGAAAATCATGGCCTGGCCGGCCACCACTGAGCTATTAGAATGATGTGGAGTTGGCGAGACTCCATGATTTTGCAAATGACTCTGAAACAGCCGCATGGGCGTAAAGGCATAGGCCTTCATGCCGTTCCACTGGAGGTGAAATGCATCGCCCAGGGAGCCGGGGCCCTGTCCCTGCCAGGAGGTGAACTGGGGGCACTTCTTGTTGTGCCAGGTGGCAAAGAGATCCACCTGGGGTGATGCCACCTGTTGAAGATCTCCTGAATAACGAGGTCGTTTAGTTGCCACTCTTAATTGTCTGCTCCCAGCCTGCTGAGCCTGTCCGCTTCCAGGTTGGCTTCCCCTGGGAGGCAGACTGCCGTGAGGTAGATGTCATTTTCCAGGGCCCACTCCCACATGCGGATTTCCAGATTGCACAGAAGAGGGGGTCTGGTGCCTCCCTGCTTTTTGACATAGTACATGCAATTCGAGTTGTCCATCTGGATGAGGACAACCTGGGCCCTGAGAAGTGGTAGGAATGCCCTAAGCGCTAGACAGATGGCGTTCGGCTCTAGCCAATTGATGTGGTATTCCTTCTCCTGTCGAGTGCAGGTGCTGTTGGCCAAGAGATTGTCCAGGGTGGCTTCCCAGCCCTCGAGCGAGGAATCCGTGGTGATGGTGGTCTGCAGAGTGGGCCCCCCGGAAGGGCTTGCACGTCTATAGGTTGCAGTCTCAGGACCACTAAGTTAGGGCAGGGTGGAGAAATGGAGGAACAATGATAATCTCGGATTGAGAGCCTCCCTCCTGGTTCCATGAGGCCGCAAAGTGCAGCTGGATCCTCCTCATCCTTAGTCTTGTGTGCGGTACGGCTAATAGGACCGCTGCCAGTAGACCCAGGAAGTGTTGGTACCACCGAGGTCACTTCCCTGCTGAGGAAGTGGATAGTGGCCATCTTGATGGCCAAGACCTTGTCCTCCGACGGAAATACCTTCTCGGAGCGCGTGTCCCAGATGAGGCCCAAGAATGTCAGTCTGCGTAGGCTGCAGCTGCGACTTCTTGAGATTGAGCGAAAAGCCCAGATCGTGCAGAGTGTTCATAAGGGCATGGGAAGAGTGGTGAACCGCTTCTGGAAATGTAGCCCTGACTAGCCAGTCATCGAGGTATGGGTAGATGTGGAGGCCCTGCGTTCTGAGGAGGGCCGCCACCGCATTCATGAGCCTGGTAAAGACCCTGGGGACAGAGTTGAGGCCAAAAGGAAGGACTTTGTATTGAAAATGGAGCCCATGAGCCTGAACCGTAGGAAAGAACGATGGTGCTGCTAAATCGGGACGTGTAGGTACTGTCCTTCAGATCCAGGGAGCACATCCAGTCTCCCTTGTCAATGTCTCTGCTATAAAAGCTGGCGTAACCATCTTGAATTTTTGCAGGGGTAAGGAGAGGTTGAGGGTGGAAAGATCCATCACAACTCTCAGGCCCGCCTGGTTCATGTGAACGGCGAAAATCCTGGAGTTAAAGCCAAAACCTTGCTGGGAGGCTGGGAATTCCTCCACTGCCTGGCTCTCTATGAGCGCCCAGATCTCAGCCAAAAGAGTTGCTGTCCCAACCTGTGGGAGAGGAGGGGAGGCGGGAGGAGAGGATGGGATAGGGAGACAGTACCCCGTGGATACTACAGGGAGGATCCAGGGGTCTGATGCGAAATTCTGGCACCAGAAATGTGCATGAGAGCAAGCCTGCCCATCACCGGAGACACGTGGACCCGAAGGGGCGTGTCATACCTTCTTTCCCTCGGAGGCTGTCGCCGAAGAGGGGACTGGAAAAAGCTCTTACTCCACCCCTCCACCTTTGGTTGCTTGCGCCGGTTCTGAGACGGCGAGCGGTCCGACTGCCTGGATCTCCGTTCAAGGAAGCCGCAGAACCCTTTGTATGTAGGTATGACCCCTGTCAGAGCACTGCTGAGATTGGGTGTACGATTTGGGCATGGTCTTTGTAAGGATGGATAAAAACTTGGCCGTTTGTGAGCTGTTTTTCTTTTTGTCCATCTCTTCGTCCATGGAGGAGTGGAAAAGGTCCCCCCCCCACCCCAATCGGTAGATCTAATATGCATTCCTGGGCATCTGGGTTGAATTTTGTAGCCCGGAGCCAGGCTGTCCTTCTCATGTCCATGGTGATACATATGGCAAGGCAAGAGGTGTCAATATGGGCCACAGTGGATTCCATGAGGTCCTGCGCCCCCAGCTTGGCTTCGGCTAGCCCCGTCAAAAAGCGTGATTGGCTCCGAGCAGGGAGTTTCGGGAGGAAGTCTGTAATTTCCTGCCATAATCTTTAGTTTGCGGCAGCCAGCATGGCATCGGCCTGATGAAGATGCAATGACGCGTTGGAATAGAGATTCTTGCCATACGCCTCCAAGATCTTCTCCTTGCCTAGCAGCACCGCAGAGGAGGCGGCTGAGGACGACAGGCTTGGAGTACAGTGATGCTGCAGCAATCATCGAGGAGTGTGGCTGAGGATGGGCTGAGAGCAAGAGTGTATCCCCTCCACCTGCCTGTACTTGGCGTCCACGCGTCGATTGATCGGCTGGACCGAGTGGGGTTTGAGCCAGCCCTTCTTGGCCAGGGAGACTTCATCGGTTTGCAGAGGAATCCCCGTTTTAGCAGATGGGCGTTGCATGAGGACTTGCGCCAGGACCCACCTCTGCTGGTTGCTAGGCCCAGATACTCCGCCAGCCCAGCAAGATGTTTGTGGAAGGCCCTGGCTGAGGATGGCGTGTCTGGATCCTCCTTGTCCGTATCCTGCGGATTAGGTGGATCCTGTGGCGGAGTAACTGGTACTGGAGGCTGAGGCTGGTACGGAACTGCCTGAGGAGTCGGAGGAGACGGCTGCGCCGGGGCCTGGAGTGCCGGTGGATGCGTCTGCTGCCACTAGCATTGCAGGGAGGACTTTCCCGACGGCGTCTTTGAGGATAACCCCGATTCGAGGCGACTTCATGAGGCAGAGGAACCTCTCGAAAGCCTCTTCACTTGCTGTGGAGGTGGCAGGGGATGCTGACGGGATAGCGGGGAGCTGCTGGAGCCGCTGCATACCCTGCCCATATGGACGCAAAGGAAAGCTGCACTGTGCAAAAGAGGGGTAGGCTGTAGGCCACGTACCGGGTTGAAGCCAGTCCCACCTTGACAATCGTTCTTCGCCAAATTCCTGGCATGGCGTCAGATGGGTGCCTCAGTCTGGCGCGGCAGCCATTTTGTCGAGCTGCCTGCCATGTGCCTGCAACATGCTGCTCGGCCCGCTGGGCCCAGCCTCCTCCAAAACTCTTGCGTGTGGATCACAAGGTCTACCCTGCTCCTCGGGCCTAGGCCCGGTAGGTGCGACACCCTCGACCCGAGGGTCGGTAGAGCTGCGTTTAGGCGACCCCTCTGACATATTGCCGGTTTTAGGGTGTAGCCCCTCGGCCATGATGCCGGTACAAGGGCGGAGCCCCTCGGGTGAAGACCCGGTAAAAGAACCTTCCGGTCTCTCAACACTGTCACTGGGAGGATCTGAGGATACCTCGGCCCGAAGGCCGGTAGCTGTGGCAGCCACGGTGCACATGCTGGCAGAAGGACCTGACCGGTCCCTACCACGCAGGAGAGTCCCTGGGTAGGAGTCTCCCTTGCGGGGTGCGATGGAGAATATCTATTTCTTGAGGTCCTCTGGAGGAGACTTCTAAAAGGTCTCCCTCCACCTGGCTAGTCTGTTCTTCAGCGATTTCGAGGATAGAGAGCCACATGCTGAACAAGCTTGCCAACAGTAGTCTGGACCAAGTTAACAGGCAGAGGGTGTGGGGGTCTGAATTTGGGAAGCACCTGTTGTAGGACGGACACCTGCTGATCCCTGTGGAAGTCTGCATGCGCCGGGGAGGAGCGTGACGCCTGAGAACAGAGTACCTGAATGATAAAAAGACAAAGTATCCGTGCGTGGAATTACATGGCCGAAGCCAAACCCAGGAGCGCTGGTGAACGTGGCCCGTTCCAGTCGATGCGTAAAAGAGGTCTGAGGTGTGGCGCGGGAGGGCGGAGTCAGGGCAGCGCATGCTTCCTGGGCTGCACCCCCACGCGCCTCTAAATTTAAAGAGGAAGGTTTTTTTCTGGTGAAAAAGGTTCCGTCTCCCGTCCCTTGGAAGGGACGCCCATGCAGTATGGAGGAAAGAGGACGAGACGTAAGGGTAGGTACCTTAAGGTGATCTGACCACATTACAGGGATAGGAGTAGCAATGGCAACATAGGATAGAGGGGCAAAAATTAGATCCAACATATTGCCATGTTGATGGGTAGGAGCATTAACCTCCTCAAAGAGTCCTAGGTCAGCCATCAGAGCCGTAACATTGGTAACCTGCACTGCTGTGACCGAATTGGCAGGCAGATTAAAGTCACCAATAGTAATCAGATTGGGATATTTAGTTTGCAATTCAGGCACTAGTGCCGGAAATTCAGCATAAAATGCAGTATCAGCCACTGGAGGTCGATAAACCAGCAGAACCGTAAGGGTAAAGGTAGGTGAGCTGGAGATGCAGGTCAAGATGCATTCCATTTTTAAAGAGTTCTTGGGGACCAAGCTGCAGACCTTGTAGTTGGTTTTATGGATCCAGGCCACACCACCGCCATGATGGGGGGGGCCACACGATCCACATGTGTCAGTTAGCAGGGAGAGACTGAACGATGGCAGGGCCAGATGTCTCAGCCATGTTTGTTAGGAAAAGAAGGTCAAATCCATTATTGGATAGCAGATCATACCATTCCATAGAGTGAGCAACTAAGGAGCATATGTCAAGTAAGAAACACTGCAGTGCGGCAGGGTGTTTAGCTTTCTTGATGGCAGGGGATATTCTGAAACCCATCGGCCATCTAGTGTTAGATGGGGTGTAAAATAGAAACTCACTGCGTTGTAGCCAGCATGATGTCAAAGAAGTGCCTCTAGTGTGCTGCTCATCCTCCACGTCCTGCGCACGAACAGGCACAGACGGGCTTGCCTTAAGCACGCTTTTGGCACGCCTGTCCGCTGCACGGGCGATCACTCCGGCACATATGAGGCTGTGAGTGAGAAGGAAGGAAGGAAAAGCACACGCCCCCTCTAAACAAAGAAAGAGGACGCCGCACACGCAGCGTTCTCACCAGTATTTCGTAAATAAAATCAGCAGTATAAAGCCCCTTTGTGATAGACTAGGGGCCAAGGGTATCCATTTCAGCAACTATGCAGATTTCCAGTAATCATGAATCTTAGTGGTGACTATCTTGCTGATAGGGCCAAGCTTAATGACATCCATCTAATCATGCAGGAATGGATGATTAGTAATTGAATGTGTTTAAATAGCTCAAAGACCGAGCTTATGATCTCTGGGATAAATCAAGCTAGACGTAAACTAAACCCTACCTATTCTAGCTTTATATTGGACAGCTGCTTTATTAAGGTAGTTGAAGTAAAAAAGCTTGGTTTAATACTTGAGGCATCTCTTAATACACATGGCCATGTCAACAACATTGGTAAAAACACCCAATATCGCCTCCGAATTCTGAGACAAATAAATCTGCTGGTGTCACATAAAAACCGCAAATCAATAGGGCTATAATCATGCCTCATATTACTGTAACGCCTTACTTTGTAGAGCCAGCAAAAGAAACATCCAGAAGCTACAGATCATTCAAAATGATGCAGTCAGGTTAATACATAACCTACCAAGGAGAGAACACATCTCCAACCATCTGAAAAAGATTAATTGGCTGCCAGTAGAAAATAATCCAGTTACAGGTGCTATCCTTGACCCATAAGTGCTTACATGGGAAGGCAGCGGAATATCTGAAACTCTCCCTGACACGATACTCACCCAACAGAATGCTCAGGTCTAGCACAGCTCATCTCATCTCCTTACCATCCCTCAGGCTAAATTAGCAAGTGGGAAAGGCAGATCTTTCCCCGTCAGAGAAGCCATGGAACAGTACCAGTATGCGTGCGATCAGAAGAAAAATACATTTTTCGAAAAGACGTGAAAACGTCTCTTCGAATAAATAACTGCTGATCTTTTGTCCTCGTTTTGTCTTGTTCTACTCATCAACTTGTGCGCCCTGATGCCTGTGGGCTATGGCATGTTAGAAACAAACAAAACTAATAAATAATAAGGTTGAAGAGGCAGGGTGAGAGGCTAGAGCCCTGGTAACACCACAAGTGGAGAGAGAGGTGGTGGAGAGAAAGGACCCCAGTTGGAACTAGGAGGGTCGATCGGAGAGGAATGAGGTCAACCAGGCTAGGGTCTGATCCGTGATGCCCAGGTTTTCATGGAGATGATTGATCAGGATGGCGAGGTTGACCATGTTGAAACAGAGGAAAGATGAGGATGAGGACAAAAGGAACGGGAACAAACAATGCAACCTGCTTGCAATCTTTTACGCAAGCTCTTAAAGCTTACACTTTGTTCTGAGTGTTCTCTGGGCTGCAAGGTAAATGGTTCATTGAGGTTGCCCAATGATAGGATTGATAGACTTATTACCTTATAGAATGCACCTTGAGATGTTTACATTTTTATATATTGGACAATAGACAGTTGTCAAATAATATTTATGCTCTTGTTGATCCTCAATATTAATCCATATTATGAAGATTGTTTTAATGGTTGATTGAAAATTTTTAATGGTTGATTGAAAATAAGTCCTTTGAAACTCTTAATGTTACTTCACATTAAGCTAAGTCGTTTAAGATAAGTGAAGTCCTTCACATTAAGAAAACAAAAGGGTTTAATTCCTTGATGGCAATCTTCCGTGTTGCTCCTTTATAGACATTTGCGTCTAGTTCTGGTGGATTTGAATACACTTTTTTATATTTCATATCTTTACTCTTATTGATGATTGTTGTGTGGTCCCTCGATACGTGCTTCCCCAATTTATTATATTGGTTCTTCAGGAGGGTTGGTAATATTGGATGTGACTTATTTTTCACATGCTGTTGAGAAAGAAATAGAATGGTAAGAATGCCTGCTTATATGTATATTTTTGTCTATTGCAGAAAATATATAATGTTTTTACTTTGAACAGGTCGATATATTAAGAAATTGAAAGGCTAAACATCACTAAATTCAAGGACAATTTCTTGATGAAATAATTAGGTTACATCATCGTTGGTATACTTGCCATTACAAAAACAAGTTAAATTTAGTTGTATTTATTGAGCCTTCAGGGAAAAAGCACTTACTATGCTTCGTTGTATGTGGATATTCTACGCGTTGCCTTTTCTTTAATAGTTTTTATCTACGCTGCATTAGCCTGAATATATTAAAGCTAGCATCAATTCTAGATCGAAATACTTGTTTGGTTGTGGTTTGCTAGCCTTTATATTTGTGCAGTAAGGCGCTTACCTTGGTATCAGGAGATGCCAGTGTGATGGCCGCAATCGTTTTGTTCTGTGTCGCCATTTCTTACTCGCGTTTATATTGTTAAATGCGGTGGCGTTTCGTTTGGGAACGACGGCGTCATCTTGGATTGGGCTAGTTAGTGACATTTGTAGAGTATGGGACATTGGATTTTAATTAAGAATAATTTATATTGTTATTTTGTATATCCCCTTTAAACTTATTCTGGGGGGGTCACGTAACTTATTATCTCGGTTTGCCAAACCTAGGAACGTGGCTTTGTTATGTTGATATTGTTTTAAAACATCATTATCGTGGTTACATGCTGGCAAGAACTTTCTTTAACCTATTGTATGGTCTCTAAATTTATTGATGGTTTTCAAGATATTAAGTTATGTAATCATAGTAAATAAAGCTTTACAATCTGTTTGGCTAAAGGTATTTGGCTTATTTAGATAAAGCATTCTTTGCTAGCTGAAAAGGCTTTGGTTAATGCAAGAGATGTTTCAGAGAAAGTGGATAATCTGACACCGAATTCAAACCGGAATGACAACAATCCATTAGACAAATCCACTTGGCTTCCCATTTGTGTAGTGTTTGCTCCCAGTTGCCTCATGAGGACAGAAGGACAGAAGGAAGGCTAGAATCAAGGTTAGAGGGCAGGTCTTCACGTGTTCAGGAGAGCAGTTTGTGCTTCTGGCTGCTCTTAAGCTAGAATGACGGTCATGGAGACAACCAACAGATTCAGTGTGGAGAATTGGAGTTTGCCCAGGAAGAAGGATCGGCAAGAGGCATCTCAAGGATGGGGTGCAAGAGGGAATGCTTTAGAGGCATGGGAAGTTCCAGTGGCAAAAGAGTGATTGCAGAAATGGGCCAGGGCTGGAGCGAGGGTGTCAATGTAGTCCTTGATGGTTCTGGAGGAGCAGGGGAGCACCTGCTTGGACGACACCTTCATAGATCAGACTGGTCTAGAAACATTGTCAAGAGTGAAAACAGGGAGAGAGGAGAAAGAAGGAGAGGGAGAGGCGGCGGAGAGGGTCCATTAGAGGTAGGATAGGAAGCGGAGAGAGGACAGGTTGTCCTGAGTTTTAGTGGTGAAGTGAGAAGCCAGTGACGTGTAAAGGCCCTGGGAGAGAACAGGAGAGGTAGAGACTGCAGCACGATTGGCCAGCTCTGTGCAGATTTTGAAGAGTTCGGCTGTGTTGTTAGAGGCGGTAGGGATGCAGGCTTGGATTAAGCTCTCTTCTGTGACAGGACAGAGTCTGTATTGCCTTTGGGGCAGGCCAGTTTGTCAGAGGATGCGCCCGATGCCCTCCACTTCCTCTCAACCACCCTACACTTGTATTTAAGGGTGACAAGGTCAGTCTCATACCAAGAGTTGCACTTGGAGGTGGACCTCAAACTGATCCTCATGACATGGGCAAGGACATCAAGAGTGTTAGGGATAGAGAGATACAGGTTAGTGAGGGCTGTGTCAGAGTGCAAGTCAGCCGCAGGCTTCGGAGGAGAGAAGGTAGCGGTGGAAGCCTCCACTGACACGCTTCATGTGGGGCCGGATGACAGAACGTGGGTGGCAGTGATGGGGTCGGCTTCACCAAAGGGACAGACCGTCGGTGGGAGGAGAGAAGAAAGTGGTCAGTCCAAGACGGAGGAGTGGTGAGAGGGCTAGAGAGAGGGGATGTCTGAAGGGATGAGAACATGCAGGGTATGCCCGACAGTGTCAGGCCAGAGGGTAAAATAGAAAGTCGGAGTTTGTGAAAGAGCCCCAAGGAGGGGTTAGAAGCATCCAGGAGGATGATTAGGTCTCTGCGGAGGAGAAGCTGAGAGGTAGAGGCAGGGAGAGAGGAGGAGAGGTCGGCCCACTCAGAGGAAGAGGGCGACGTGGCCAGTAAATGGTGGCCACAGTAAGAGGGGCCAGGAGAGAGAGAGTGCCTGCAGGCCAGGCATTCGACGGAGAAGTAGGCCTGCGTAGGAATGACAGAAGCAGGGATCCACTCCAGGAAGATAAGAGCTACTCCACCTCCTGGACGGTTGATTCTGGGCTCAAAGAGGCTCTTGTAGCCATCAGTGAGGAGTGCGTCAAAACTTGCGACAGAGCTGGCCTTGAACCATGTCTCGATGAGACAGCGGACATCCAGATCAAGTTCTTTGCCACATTTTAAAGACTTCTGTGGAGGGGTACAGGCATGAGGTACACCCTGCAGAGGTGGTAGGGTGTCCCGAGAGTGGTCAGAGGAGGAAGGAGATGGCAGAGTAGTCAGAGAGGATGAGCAGGGTGCCAGAGAGGTGGTGGAAGAGCCAGAGGTGTAGATATGAGTAGCAGAAGAGGGAAGGAAGATAAGAAGCAGGAACCTCCTATAGAAAAGGAGGAGATTGGGCCGAGGGCTCTGGACCAAGACGTTGCCATTCAGATAGGCATTAATGGTGGTCTTGGAGGAGTGGAAGGGGCCAGGAGGACCTTCCACCGAGTGCCGCTATTAATGGGAGAGGAGGAAAAAGGGGAAACAACATATGAGGATTCCATAGGCCTGGAGAGGGAACAACGGGATGTCGGTAAGGGTCTGTCTTGAGGAAGCACTGGTGTAGGTATCATCAATGGGTAGGCCTGGGTTGGAGACCAAGATATCCCTTTTGAGCTTCTTCCTACCAGTCTTAGTGAGGGATAGAATAGGAGCTAGAGTAGCAGTTAGAGACGATAGGGGAGACAAAGCACCGTAGAGGGGTGCTTGGAGGAAGCAGGAAGAGAGACATCCCAAGCAAGAGGATGGGGGACCCGCACACAAAGGGGGAAGAGCACAAGGACACGATGGGCACAATTTATTTATGTAGCGCACCTAAACCAAGGTTATCTGGGCGCATTAATAACAGCGGTTACAGTACAGAATTAAATTACAATACATTATTGCATACAGTAGGTTGAAGTGAATGAGTCATGAGTCATTACGATACAGTGGGTGCACAGAATTACATAATGTGGTAGACAATACATGGCAGTGCCATTAGTAAGGCAGGCAGGGCCCTTCAATGACTTACCACTCTTGCGCGAACATTTTTTCTATAAGTCCTGTAGGACGGTTCTGCTGTCCGGGGCATGGAGTCCCAAAGTTTCACAGCTTGGGCTGGGAAACTGTGGCCTCCTGATTTTTGTAGTTTGAATCTCAGGATATTTAGGAGGTAAGCATGGGTGGACCGGGTAGGTCTATGGCGGAGATATTTTGTAAATTTGTTGGTTAGATATTTTGGAGCTAAATTGGAGCAGCACTTGTGAGTTAGTGATAGTGTTTTGAACACAATCCTGTCCTGCACCGGGAGCCAGTGGGTGTTACTTCTAGCAACTGAGATGTGGTTGGTCTTCGGGGTTGTTATCACGGTTATCTAACACGCTACTTGACAAGAAGGGTGAATAGCCCTTATTTATTATGGCAAAGACACTCTTAACTTGTCTTCAAACAAACCAGCTGCTATTAAGAATCTACCTAATTCCCCCTCACCTCGCCTAACAACCCAGGCATGGAGTGAGGGCGCCAGGGAAACCCTTGAAGGGACAAAACCCTGTGAAGCTGGGGTGCGTTGTGAAGTTCTGGGAATACGCTGCCGGAGCTAGTGAGGGTAGATGACAGCTGGGACAGACTGAGGATTAACGTGTGTGGTCTGTAATTCCGACTGTAGATCTAAACAGGAGAGATTAGAATATAATATAAAAGGGGTCTAAAGGTAAGGAGTAACTTGTGAAGGTGAGGGTACCTTGAGTAGAATCTTTGGGGATTCTATACAAATGGAATGGCTGCAGAGGTAGCAGGAGCTCTGTTGAGTGACAGGAGAAGGCGGGGCTTAGCCAATTCTTTAGAAGGTTCGTCCTAAAAAAGCGTTAGATAACGTGAGACAGAAAAGAAGCTGTCAGGAATAGAACTAGAACAGAATCATTATAGAACCTACCAGGTCACGGGAAGTGTTAGGACTTCCTCGGGGGGTTAAAGTAATATGCCCGATCAAGGAGGATGGGAAATGTAGTCGGATTGAAAGAGAACAGGCTTTCACTATAATAAACAGGAGATATGTTATCTAAGCTCGGGGACAAACAGCTGATGTCAAATGGCGGGAAAGACTAATCACTTACACCAAAGAAGCACCTAAATGAGTTCTGCTCGGAACAAGAACAGGAAGCCAATGACGGGAGGATTTGAAGCTGGGAGAACCGCTAAGGATAGGAACATAGAAGTAGATAAAGTTAGACAGAAAACAGGACTGGTTGAACTAATAGGGAAATCTGGTTGTGAATCTTGTAAACTCACGAAGCGTGGGCGACTATAGTCGTAGCAACGCATTGCCTTGTTGGTGTTGATTCCGGAAATACCCTTCCAAGAGAATGGGGAGGAGTTACAGTCTTCCGATGCGGTCAGAGAGCTGAAACAACACTTGTGGGTGGTGACGCCATCTTGGTAGGAGAGATCCCTATACCATGCAGGTAACGCCAATGGCGCCAGACACACCAGCCCCACATAGAGCCCATGACAGGGATGTTGAGAGCCACTCAGCGCATTTTTCTGTATAACTTGAGTTCTTTTGCGTTACGACTGTTAGTCTCAACGTACAGGGCATTGCAATAATCAAGTCTGGATACTACGTGGGCTCTGGCCAAGGTAATGCAGCTATCTGATGAAAGGAAGGGTCTACAGGAATTTAGGAGTTTTGAGGTGTAGGCGGCCGCCGATGCAGTCATATTTACTTGTCTTGTTAGCGTGAGGGCTGAGTCCAGGTTGATGCCTACCGTTTTAACTTCTTTAGAAACCTTGATGGTTATGTTGTCAATGTTAAATGATTTAAATTGGTTGTCTAATTTCTTTAGTTGATTCTGTGAGCCAATAAGGAGTAACTCCGTTTTGTCGTCGTTAAGACAAAGGTCATGGATAGCCATCCATGCCGGAATAATCTGGTACGCGTCATTGCTGTAGGAGCCCGAGATGGGAATGAGGAATTGGGCGTCATCTGCATAATTAGTGTAGGTGACACTCAAGTTGTCCAGGTGGTCAAATAGTGGCTTTGTAAAGAGGTTGTATAAGGTGGGGGACACAGGAGCCTTGTGGAACACCACAGTCAACTGGGGCAGGCTCGGCCGAAGCAGACGTTGCGAAGACCCTCAGTGTCCTGTTGGATAGGAAGGATTGAATCCATTCGGAAGCTTTGTTTGAGAAAAATGGGCAGCCAGGGTCAAATGATTACACAAAACTTTATGGTCGACCAGGTCAAAGGCCGCTGATACGTCTAGCAAGAGTAGGAGAGCTAGCTTGCCTTTATCCTTCATTTCATCCATTTGAATTTTAAGGTCTTTCAAAGCCGATTCAGTCCCATGTCCTGGTCTGAAGCCCGATTGGTGAAGACCTAGGAGATTGTTTGATTCTAGATAGTTTTGTATTGGCAGGCAAGATGCCCTGTTCAATATTTTAAGTAAGAATGCAACAGCTGTGATGGGCCAATAATTTGTATGAATGTTAGGGTGACATTTTTTTTTAGTAGGTGGGGGACCCAGTGTTAAGCAAAGTTTGTATGAGTTACAAGTATTCAAATAAACTCTTATACTCAAGGTTTCTTGAACAAACAATTAATAATTTATCAGTCAGTTAGAATATGCCTTCTTCAGGAGGGAGCAATGCAACAGTAACAAATACACTTTGTGAAATACACACTCTTATCACGAAATCAGTAGATACCCTTTTCGGATGGCCCACAGACACTACCTACACCCTCAGGTGACTTCAATTGCTAGGGTGCTGGGGACATTAATATATCACTGTTGCATTTAGAATCATGGAGTAAGAGGTCAAAGAAAAATATTATTTAGAACAATCAAGAGACCACAATATTCTCAAGAAGACAAATACATTTGGATCCACCCCAGAAAGAGACATTCAATACAATAGGCTAAGCCAAATTCAATGGGCCAAAGTCTTATATGGGATGAAGTACCGCTGGTAGGTAAATGGAAAAGTCTTTGCACAATGTTTTTGAAGTCTTTGAAGAAAAGAAGAATCAAATGTTGGGCCACAAGCTGATTGGTAGTAGAAGATGCAAGCAACTCTACAGTAAAATGCACATTCTCTCAGACGTTGTACAGTACCTTTAAATATGAAAAAGATGCAACAGATGACTCCTGTTCCTGTGCAGCTCTACAGGTCTCTCTGTTCCTGGGCCTCAGTCGTGGGGCCAAGAGGGAGGACGTCGGGGACTCCTGCAATGCACTGGGGCGGTCAAAACTCGCAATCAGCAAACTTCACTTTCAGTGGCTGCTCAGAGTTTCAGCTCTTCGTGTCTACCGCAAATGGAAACACTGCGGTTCCTGGCTGTCGAGATGGACTTTCCTTGCTTCTGGGGTCCGGCACTCTGTTAAGGGGGCTCAGGCTCGGTCAGTCCTGTTTCCTGGGTGTCCGCAGGATCTTCCTGGAGCTCTTGGCCAGCTGAAAAGCAACGCATACAAGCTGGTGTTCCTCTCCCTGGCTATATGGTTTCCAGCAGCAACTCTGGAAATTAAACCACCTCCGAGATGGATGTCCAAGTGGCTTACTTTGGAGTTGATTGGTCCCACCAACTCAAGAGGAGAGAAGCCCTTGCACGGGGCTTCTCTGTCGATGCAAACTTGGCGTTTCGGCACTGCAGCAGGGCTTCACCGGGCAAACCAACGGTCCAGGAGTTGCAGCTGACCTCCTCTTCAAGTTCTTCTTCCGTTCCTTCGTCCAGTGGTTGACTCTGCCTTCCAAGCCAAAAGACTCGCCTTTCATTCAGTTCTCTCCCATTCATTCCAGCCTAGCTGTCAATCAATCAGCAGTGTGGCTGTCCTTGCCGGACAGTCAGCCGGCTAATCATCACCGAGTGCATTTGGGTCTCCTAGGAGACTAAGCACGGAGTTTCGGGCACCTTCATCACTTCGTGCCTACCCCAGACACCCTGGAGCCAGAGGCGGGCTTCACTTGTGAATCTCGCCAAAGGCAAAGCGAACAATGGGACCAAACCTGGTTTGGGACGCAGAGTAAATCTTAAGAAGGACCTTTCCACAAAGAAATGGCGAAAAGAGAAGACTGGGGCCATTTTGACAAAAATGGCACCCTTGGGTGCTTTACTGCAGTTGCGAACGCAGTCCGCGGTAAATGCACACCTTGGTAGTTAAAACAAAACCACTGCCACCAGCCATTAAGTGAGAAAATGGTAACATAAAAAATGTTACATGAGAAGCTAGATACTAGGTAACCCCTCCAGCACCCTATTGTAAGATGGTGTGTGCTGGGTCTAGAAAGTTAAAATATATAAGTAAAGTCAATTTCACTTTCGTGCTCTTGGAAACAGTAGTTTATCCAAGAGAAGGTATTTAAACCTTTGGGAAATCTGAGACTTCCCTGGCCCACTGCACTGAAGTGTGGTGGTGAGTGGGCAATCAATGTCAGGTTTAGTCTCAGGTTTTGATATGGGATCAAAAAGTTGTAGTGTAGGTAGGAAGCGTCTGGGTGGTATGTAGTGTGTTTGCGGTAGTAAGGGGGACATGGTTAGTGTTGATCTATGCACGTTAGGCATGTGGGGGACTTGTGGCGAATGGACCTTGAGTGCGTGGCAGTGGCTTTCCATAGAATGGTGTAGCCTGTATGGAACAGATCAGTTGCCTATAATAGGAGGGTTAGCATGACAGTGAGTAGATGTGGTGCTGTGTCGGGTGCAGGCTATCCAAGTTGGAGAGATTAAGTTACACGCGGTGTAGTCTGATGAGTTGGGCAAGGAGGTAGCAGGTAATGATAGAGGTGCATACAGATGTGGCACGTAATAACAAAGAATTGCGGTAGCATAAGACATGGGATTCAAAATCATTGTGTCACGTACTGTCGCGTGCAGCCTCAGTCACATTAGCATAATCCCTCATGTTGTATAATCACTGTAGCACATAGTATCACATACAAGTCACGCAATCAACGCAGAATACAGTAGAAATAGTAATCACAGTTGGGGGGGCCTGAAGAGAGGGAGACAGTGCACCAACACAATAGTAACCTCTGGTGAGTGGGGGGCTAAGACAAGAGAAGTAAGCAGAGAAATGCACACAATACACAACAAAATATACAATACAATAGTAACCAATAGAAGAAAGAAGAGAATGAACAAAAGTAATGTTAACAGCTGGAGGGGGAGAGCCTAAGAATGCATGGAAAACAGCGCACGTGGAGTCGGGCAGAAAGGGAAAGACGCGCAAGACCAGGAGAAGTGGAGCCTTCGATCCTTGGGAGTGGGCCTGGTACTTTTAGCCCCTTTCTGGGGAACCTCTAGAAGAATCTCGTTAGGTTTAACCCCTGACTGGGGATCCTCGGGAGTTACCCTGGTAGAATTTTTGCTGGAACTGAGAACTTCGGGGGTGACCGCGGTACCCCTAGTCCCTTAATGGGGAACATCAGAGGCTACGCCGGTATCCAGGTTAGATCCCTTTCGGGATACCTCAGAGCGAGCCCTGATGAGGCTAGAGCCGTTAAGGCTTCTCCCAGCACCGGACAACTGCGGTAAGGAGTCACCCAGCCGGGGTGCCCTAAAAAGTAAGGAACTTACCGGAGGTAACTGCTGGAACACTCCCTCCCACCGGACGAGCCTACGCTGAAGTGCCCGAACGGATAGCGAGTTGCAGTACAGACAGGAATTCTACCGATGTTCCTGGCATAAACACTCCAGACAGAGAATGAGGATCCGCCGCCGCAAAGAGAGACTGGCAAGAACAGGACATGAAACCCTGATGCTTTGGCATAGACCGAGATGAAGACGACACAACCCTTTTACCTACATATTTGCTCTTAACTATATTTCACCTGCTTTTTGGCTGAAGCAAAAATGTGTGCAGAGAACTGAGACTTCCAATCCCCAACCACCGTACCCATCTCAGGTTTTTACCTTTGGCTTGATTGCCAACTCTGGAACTACTAGCATGTTAGGGAAGGACGGCTCAAGTTTGCTGCATGTGTGATTTAAAAAAAGTATTATAAAAAGTTAGAGTGCACTATAAATCAGTGTTAATCAGTTTTTCTCTCGCTTGGTACAGTTGATTTGCTATTGTTGATTGTCAATTATGGCATGTATTGTGTAATTTTGTCATTCAATGACATGTGCGCACATTTGGTGAGCATTAATTCCGTAAACATTTTCTTTCTGTGCTTGTATCTGCTTACAGTCATATGATTTGCATTGGGTGTCATCTAGTGGTTGATCCGGAATATTACAAGTTTTCCTTAAACTTTAAAAAGGGCAGAGGGGGCATTCCCATCATACCGTCCCTACTCAAGGTGTACAGGTACCAGTAATATTTCATGAGTGGTAAGCCTTGGATTGCTTACTTCTGACATGAAGTACAGCAAGATATGTTAAGCATGAGCCACCGTTCCAGCTTCCAGATGGGTGCATGCGACTAAGCAGATGTAAACTACAGAGACAGTTACTAGGTGCGGCTGGTGATATGATCGTTTATTTATATAGCGCCTATACACAATGTGTTTCAAAGCGCTTCAAAGCAAGGGAGGGAACAAGGGAAAATACAACCACATTCATACAGGCCATCAACAGTAAGGATGTGAAATTAACTATTGTACTCAGCCTGACGACATTTCAGATAGTGCAAGAGCTAAGACATAGATAAGGAAGGGGGTGGGGGGGGGGGGGGGGGGTAGTGGGAAGGAAATGGAAACAGACAGGCGACTACCGTACTAGGCCTGACGACATTTCTGGTAGAGCCGGAGAAAAACAAAAGGTGAGGGAGAGGGGTGCAGAAAGGGAGGAACAAAACAAGCGACTATCATACTAGGCCTGACGACATTTCAGATAGTGCTGGAGGCGTGGTGGGGAGGAAAAAAAAACAGTAATGGGAGGGTGGAGGAAACAGACGAGGTTGCTATCATATTGGGTCCAGGGACAATTCTGATAGAGTAAGTGCATAGAAGAAAGTAAGGGGAGTAGATAGGAAAAGGGAGAAGGGAAAGGAGGAGAGAAAAGAGTAAGCAGTCAAAAAGAGTGGAGAAGCAAGAGTGGAGAGTGAATACAATTGCAGAAGTCATTAGTAACACATAATGTTGCAAGCCAGGATACAAGATGAAGATGGGAACAGCATGATTCAGGGCCACCATGAGTACAAGATGCAAAGGAAGTCCAGCATGAGAGTTGAGAAAGAGTGATACACCATGAATGAATGAAGTCCATAAAAGTCAAATCCAGCATTGGCCACAAGACAGTGATGGTGAAGGAAGGCACCAGGTGGGCGGGGCTTGCTAAGTGGTAAAAGAGCAGCAGGCAGGAAGGTACCAGGTGGGCGGGGCTTAGGCCAGGTGACCTAGATCCACTTGCACCTGCTCCCCATCTGCAAAGGAAAAGAAGCTCGAGGGCTCCTTAAGTAGGGAAACAGAGCGGCAAGCAGGAAGGCACCAGGTGGGCGTGGCTTGCTAAGTGGCTGCTTAGATGCACATCCTTTGCATAGATTATCTAGCAGTTCCTGAAGGTGATGGGTGAGTTTATGGACAGTTGAAAAAAGATGTTCCCACCAGCAAGTCTGCGTTCGGTTTTGCATCTACACAAAAGTGCGTGAATGCATGTACTGCGTTCCACATTGCTGCTTTGTAAATTAAATTTAAAGAGATGTATGCATTGAAAGCTCCCGTACTTCATTTCCGTACTTCACGTAAAAAGGCCCTTAGGAGTGAAAGGAAGAGGTTTGTGTGCCAATGTGAACAGTTTCATACAACTGACTTCACCATGGTACATTTAGTGACTGAGCCACATGGTCTTCATGCTGCAAAATGCACAGGACTGACTTGTTTTCCATAGTGTGTGTCTGGTTTAAATAGAACGTTACTGCTCTACGAACAGCAAGAGTGCGCAGTGTAACTTCTTCCCAGTTGTGTGAATTCGGGAACAATGCTGGTACAATGGATTCACATGAAACCTAATAATTCATTTAGATGAGAAGCGTGAATGGGTTCCAAACAAAACCTTGTATTTGTGACAAATGGCTTGTCTACTGAAATCACCTGAGGTTAGCTTACTCAGTCGATGGGACCATATTTATATCCCAACCAGATAGAGGGTGTTTAAGTTATTCAGTATGACAAGCAATCCTCAGAAATAAGATTACGGCAAGTAATGTGAGTCACATGCTGTGCATATCACATGCTGTGCATATAGTCCGATATCTAGTGGCAATCGCAGAGTATTGCTTCTTTCGAAGATCGAAAAAGGACGCCGTCCTGGGCATGACTAGGTGACGTGTAGTGTACCCAAAAAACTTTGCGTTGAGGTCCCACCAGTTTTTGTTCTACTGTGAGGGAGCCTTACAAAAAACATGTGCGAGTACAGAAGAAAAGAAGATGTAAGAGGTCTATGTTCCTTCTACTCCAAGAAGGGAGCAGGGGTGGGTGCATGTGAATCTAAGCAGATCCAATCATCAGAAATACGATTAGGGTGAGTAATGTAGGTCTTCTGATGCTTGGGAATCCGCTTAGAATCACATGCTGTGCATAGACTAGCGTGGAGTACCAGGAGATGGTGGTGGGATGTTTGAAGGAACAGTAGCAAAAATGTCTTTGGACCGCCTGTCCCACCTGAGAAGCAGACTTGGAGTGTGCATCTAAGCAGTAATGTTGAGTGAGAGTGTGAACGGAACTCCAGATAGCGGCTTTGCAAATAGAATCAGGTGTGCGCTGTGTGTTCCAGTGATTGCGGTGCTGTGGGGAACTGCTGGTTTTGACAGACCTTCGAGACTGGGCTAAAGTCTGTGCTCACTTTCTATACTTGGCGCCTGGAGACTGCTCTCAAAAACCCACACTAGCGTTGAGCGAGCGGTGTGCGCTTTGTGTTCCAGCGGGACAGCCGGGTAGCTGCGTCGTCCTTCGCTTATTGGATGGTGGACTCTTTATTTAACAATATGGTTGTCAGTGGCAAGCACAGCGAGTAGAAGAGCTACTGTTCATTGAAATAAATATAACATTTAGCATCTTTGAACTCGTGCAGCACATTGAAATGAAAAATCTATGGCCTGCGTAGCGTTCCTGCAAAGTAAACTAAACAGTTGCATGGCTCGGTGATTCGGCCTTCGCCATTAAAGGGCAACTTGATATCCAGGAAAGAAGTCCTATTTAATACTGGAGTGGAAACTTCACAAACATGTTAGCAACTAACACGGTCGCACTGGACAATAATACAAGTGAAAGTACAAAAAAAAAAAATCACAGATTTCTTTAAAATTACTACTGTTAGCAGTCCCTCTTGTAAAGACAAAATAATAACGGTTCCCGAATCCCCCGCAAGCTCGCCGCCCGACATGGGAGGAGAACTGGGTGAGAGTATACTGGGTTTCCCGCCTATCGACAACAATAACTCCCTATTGAAACCTTGCTTGGGTTTACAGGAATAAGCAAGAGAGCCTACGCAAACAGACCTCTGATTTTAAATATAATAAGGGATTAGTTTCTTACCTGCAACTCCATTTCTCCAGCGTGGTCATCTTTCATGGATTTGCATGCTGTGAATATTCCCCGTCGTCAGGCTGGGAAACCTCGGTCACTTTAACTTAGTGTTTTCCTATGGAAAACTGACACTTTAGTGTCCTATCAACACCCTTTTTGGGTGCTTTCAGCCCCACCAATAGAACGTCTGGTATAAATAGCCCTGCCCCCTGCGGCTTCCCTTCAGATATTAACCTCCAAAGTAGAGGAAACCCGAACCAGGTTTGCCTGCAGGGTCATGTGAATCCATGAAAGATACCAACGCTGGAGAAATTGAGTACAGGTAAGAAACTACCCCCTTCTCCAGCATTGTATCTTTCGTGGATTCACATGCTGTGAATAGATTACATAGCAGTACCACCAATGCATGGCAGAGTGTAACAGGCAAACCAATAAAAAACACTTAATCACATACATGAAACAAACCCATCAAGTGAAAGTTCAAAATAAACACCCCAAAGCTGCGGGGCTTACCTTATTGGAACAGGTGTTGTAGGACCGCACGCCCCACCTGCACATCATCCACATGCTGCTGCCCCAGACAGTAATGCCCGGTGAAGGTATGCAGCACCGCCCAGGAGGCCGCCTGGCAAATATCCACCAGCGGCATCCCCGACCATAACGGCGCCATCGAAGCCGTGGACCTCGTCGAGTGAGCCTTAGGAACTCTCCTCAAAGGCGTGTCAGCTTTCGAGTGGCACAACGAAATAGCAGAGGACACCCAACGTGATAGTCCTTGCTTGAGCTAGCCAGTCCCTTGTTGGACGGACCATAAGCCACAAACAGCTGCTTTGACTTTCTGAAGTCCTGAGTGCGTTTCAAATAAAACTGTAAAGCCCTCTTAACGTCCAGAGAATGCACGGCCCTTTCTGCTGGCATGGATGCCGCAGCAAAAAACGAGGGTAAAGCAATAGAAGAGTTTGTGAAATGCCGTCAGCACTTTGGGTATAAAACGCAGGTTAGTGGCTAGAATAACCTTGTCCATCAGAAATCTCAAGTATGGAGGATGGATGACCAGTGCCTGCAACTCCGATATCTGCCTGGCCAAGGTAATTGCCACCTGAAAAGCCACCTTCCATGACAGGAACTTTAAAGGAGCCGTCAACATCGGTTCGAAGGGCGGTTTCATCAAAACCAAAAGTGGCACATTAAGGCTCTACTCCGATGCAAACTTCTTCATAGGAGGAAAAGTTCAAAACAACCCTTTCAAAAAAAATTTCACTAACCCATCACTGAACAGAGGAGCAGCAGGTCTCCTCCTTGTGAATCTAGATATCTCTGCCAAATGCACTTTAATGGATGACAATGCCAGGCCCCCCCTCCGCCAAATACAGCATGTACGGGAGAACCTGTGCCGGAGAAACATTCACAGGGTCAACCCCAGGGTGGGCCGTACACCATTCACAAACTCTTTTCCATTTATGTCCGTATGAGATATTCCCTTGCTGCTGCCAAAATCCGTCGACAGTCCCGGGAAATAGCTAAATGGCAGAACTCTGAGTGGTCAGGAGCCAAGCCGTCAGGCTGAGAGAGGCCGGATTGTGATGCCACACCTTGCCCTCATCCTGAGACAGGAGATCTGGAGCGGATCCCAACCGAATTGGCTCTGCAATCGACATATGAAGGAGATCGGAGAACCATGTCTGTCTGGGCCAGAACGGGGCCACCAGAAACACCCGGCATTTGCATCTCCGAATCCACTGGATGGTCCGCCGAATGAGCGGGAACGGGGGAAATGCATAAACAAATCAGCCCGTCCACGGGAACGAAAACGTGTCCCCCAGAGACCCTGAATGAGCCCCTCTGCAGGCAAACTCCTGACACTGCTTGTTGTGTACAGTTGCAAAAAGATCCAATGGAGGATGCCCCCATCACCGGATGATCATTGAAATCTGCTGCTCCTTCAGCTTCCACTCATGCAGTTTGCTGGCGTCCCTGCGGAGTGTGTCTGCCTGAACATTCAACAACCCGGGCAGATAATAGGCCACAATGCTGATCTTGTGAGCCAGAGCCCAATGCCAAATGTCCTGCACCACCTCTGACAGGACCCTGGAGTGTGTGCCCCCGTTTGCTTAAATAAAACACTTTGGTAGTATAATCTCAATACCCTCACCACCGATCCGCGTATGTGCGGCAGAAACGACTTGAGGGCCCAGTGCACCGCTCTCAACTCGAGCACATAGATGTGGAACAGACTCCACCCGAGACCAAAGGCCCTGCACCTGTGAATCGTCGAGATGGGCCCCCGATCCCACTGGAGAGGCGTCTGCCACAAGCGTAAGCTGGAACTCCGGCTACAGCAACGGCATGCCCTGCACCAGATTGGCCTTGCATGTCCACCAGCGAAGAGTGTCCACCAGACTTCTGTTGATCACCAACTTGTCCGACCATAACAACGCGACTCTGCGCCCATCGGGCCGCAAGGAACTCTTGCATCGGTCTCATGAAGAGACGACAATTTGGCAGAAGCGGGATACACAAAGCCATGGCCCCCAACAGAGACACGTAACTTCGGACCAACACCACTGTGCCCTCCTTCAACTCGCCTGCTTTCTGTAGCAACTTTTTTGACACGCTCGCTGAAGGGTTTCACCAGATTGTGCCGGGTGAGAAACTCTGCCCTTAGAAACACCAATTCTTTGGACTGCGTCAAAAATGATTTTTCGAAGTTGATGGCGAATCCGTCATTGCAAAAGCCGCATGGTTGCCACGAGACTGTCTTGCGCCCGACGAACCCATACCAACCAGTCGTCCAGGTAGGGGTGTACATGAGGACCTTCCCGTCTGAGGAACGCTGCCACTTCGTGAACGTCCTGGGAGACGACTTCAAGCCAAACGGGAGGACCCGAAACTGGTAGTGTTCCTCGCCGACTACAAACTGCAGTAACTTGCGGTGCTGTCGCCGCATAGGGATGTGAAAATGTGTGTGCTGTAGATCCAACGACGCCAGAAAATCGTCCGGCTGCACCGACCGGATGTCCTCCTGAAGAGTGAGCATCTTGAACTTCAGGCATTGCAGGGTCTTGTTCAACGCCTGAAGACCCAGAATGGGTCTGCACTTGCCGCTGGGCTTCTTCACCACGAAGTAGCAGGAATGAACCCCTTGGCCCCGCTCTGCAAACGGCACAGGTTCTATAGCCCCTTTCTCCAGCATGAGAACCACCCACTGCCGCAGGATTTGAAGATGTGGTTGTAAGACATACACCGGTGGAATAGGAACCGGGGGACACCTGAACTCCAATAAGTGGTTTAGGCACACAGTGTCCAACACCCAGCGATCCAATGTTATTTTTCTCCACTCGTCCACGTGGATAGCCACCCTGCCCCTTAGTAAGGCAGTCATTGTTGCGGTTTAGCTTGCCTCCCTTTAGACGCAGAGGACTGCAAACCCCTTTTCTGCCAAGCCTGGAAGTCTCGACTTTTCTGTGCCGACTGGGCCGACCGTCGATAACCCTGAGAGGAGTAACTGGATCGACTGTAACCAAGGCCCCTGGTGGAAGCAAACCGGGCATTACCTGAAGCACACCCGGAACGGTTGAAAGGAGCGAAAAGAGTGCCCACTCTGTAAGGAACCTAAGGACTTTGCCGTTTCCGTATCCTCCTTCATCCCTTTCAGGGCTTTATCTATCCTCTCACCGAACAAGTGCGCCCCCTCACAGAGCAGGTCGATGACTTTATATTGTACCTCCGCCCGACAGTCCTTGCATTTCAACCAGGCCTGCCATCGAAGCACCACCCATTGTTAATTTGCTTAAATCCTGACCGCCAGGTCCACAGCAATATGTATGCTGTGGTTGGAGGCCTCCTCACCCACCAACAGCATGGCGTCCTTGCGGTGCTGCTCCGGCAGATGTTCTAGAATTGGGGCCAACCGATGCCACATTTTGAGATCATACCAGGCCATGATTGCCAAGGAATATGCCACTTAACAGTCGTCGCCCCGACCGTCAAAACCTTTTTCCGCAAAAGCATCCTGCCTCCTAGCCTCACTGTCCAGAGGCAGAACGCACTTATGTTGGCTTCTGGCTTTCCTGCTGGCCGCCGTGGACACCACAGACTCAGGCGTGGGCTGTGACACCAAGCATTTTGGGGTAGGCTCCGGAGCCTTGAACGTCTTGTCAAGACTACCTTTGACAGGCAGCTCCGAAAACTGGTGTCGCATCGTGCGCAGGGCCTCCTGCCACACATGGTCCGGAATAGGCACGGAGAAGACAGCCTTCCTCCCCTTGCCTATATGATCGAATAGGAAGCAGTCCTTCAGCTCCTCTTCAGGTGCCAATCCAAACTCACACGCCTTAAACATCATGGTATGGAAGGCCCCAATACCATCAGGTGGAGAGGGTTGAGCCAGACTTCGGGGTTGCTCCACCTCCACGTCCGTGTCCCACGCATTGTCCCTCGACGGCAAAGGGCGAAACAGTAGACAAACTGTCCTGCGGACCACTCTCTGGTTCAGACTCTGGCAGCTCGCCTTCTTCTGGATGCGACTGGACGGCCTAGCACCACCGGCAACAGCAACCGTGCTGGAGGTGACTTCCTCTGCGTTACACCAGGCACTTCGACCACCGGCACCACCAGACTCACAGGCGGAGGAGGCAACCTCGCATCCAGCTGTCCCAACGACGACTGAAGCGTGGACAGTACTTGTAATGACAAAAGAGACTGTGGGTTAACCAGCGGATAACCGGCTGGACCAGCTCCCATTCCAGTCGTCGAAGGCTCCACACTTTGCAGACCCAAAACAGATGGGCCCAGCACCGGATCCTGGCCGTCCTCAACCTCGGAGGAAACTGAAAAAGTAGCCGGATCCTGATGCAGAATGTTGTCTGGAAGAAGAGAATCAAAGGCGTCGGACTGCCACGCCCCACTCGTCGACAACAATCCTTCCGTGTCCACCCGCGTAGACAAGAACAGCATCGGCCCACTGTCAATCACTGTTGTGGATGGCGCCGACGACACCACCGTCGACAACGGGGCCGTAGACTGCAGCCAAACCGTCAACGAGTTAGTCGTCGGAACCACCTCCCTCGGCATCAACTTCACCGGAGACTGATTTCTTGGAAGCACTGGACCAGTGTTTGGTTGACTCCAGGCTGGACGACCTGTGATGGTCCCTGGATGACTAGTACTTCGATGAAGATTCCTTCGGCTTGCCCAAGCCCTTCTCTTGCACCGTCGATTTCTCTGGCCTACCACCAGACCCACTGGAATGGTCCGATGGACCATGCTTGGACGAAGAGTTATTCAAACCCTTCGACAGCTGCTTGCTAGAAGACTGCGTTTCCCCACCTCCAACGCTGGCAACGCAGGACGATATTTCTTCGCCGGAGGCTCGGCCGATGCCGCTCGACGATGTTCCGCGGACTTCACAGCCTGCTCCGAGGCCAGACTACCGCGGGCCGACACCACCTCCGAAGCAGGATACGTGCCCTCATTGAGCCAACATATAAGCCGTCGATTACGGTCCTTCAGAGTCTTCTGCGAGAACCCCCAAAAGATCTCGCAGGTCTCTGCCGGGTGATGGGAGCAAAGACAGTAGAGGCAATACATATGGCCGTCGCCTTCGTACACCTTCAAGCCACAAGTAGCACAAGGCCGAAAAAGAGACTTCTTCTGAGCCAATGCCATAGTAGCTCTCGATATCCAAAAACGCATGTGCAACAAACACGAAGACCACGAGGTGATCCCAACAGTTTGGAGATGGTTGAAATCTGAAGGGAAGCCGTGGGGGCGGGGCCATTTATATCAGACGTCCTATTGGTGGGGCCTGAAGCACTCAAAAAGGACTTTTATAGGACATTAAAAAGTGTCGAAGTTTTCCATAGGAAAACGCCAAGTCAAGGTTACTGAGGTTTCCCAGCCTGAGAACGGGAATATTCACAGAATGTGAATCCATTAAAAATCCAATGCTGGAGAATGTGATCTGTACACAACTTTCGGCCACTAAGTATTTGCAATGTTTGCCATCTAGCTCATCATGCGCTCTCAAGTGATAGTGACAGTCTATTCTGTGCAACCTTCACCTGCTAGTTCCATTGTCAAGGATGCCACCTGTTAACTTTCCACCTTGAACGCAGTGGCTGCTTCCATCACCGCTTTATTTTCTTTATGCTCCAAGATCGCAAACTAGCAGCATGATTTGAAGCACATTTTAGTGAGGGTTGTGGACATTATTCTTGCATTCTTGTGCTCGGTCACCCTATAACACTGATGCCCCCCACGTCTGAAAAGCTGGCCACAAATACGCACTCAAAAAAATACTTTATAATAAGAAGTATCCATTGTTGAATGTGGTCCAAAGCCCAACGTGAAGGCCCAGGCTCTTAGCCTGAAAAGAGAGAAGGCTGTGCCCCTCAGACAGAGGGGGTGGATGGAGCCTTCGCTCAACCCGTGGCATTAAGTAAGCGCACCACTAGTCGGAGAAAACAACGGCAGTATCTTAAATCAAATCGCATTAAAACAGGCTCACTGTCAGCTACTGCTGGGTGTTTTGAACCATCAACAATTATTGGTCGGCTCTAGCATTTTACACGCTGTACTTGAACCAGTACTAGTGTTAAGAACAGCAGACAGCACTTCTGGGCAAGATGTTTTACAGGGGCCTACGGATAAGTGGCTACAGCCAGCTCTACAGACAGTAATGAACGTTAGAGTGTATTATTGATATCAATGAGACCTTCCTCCCCTTCCTCACTTTTGGGCCCTAGTAATATTCTAGATGCATTTGTTTCTTTGCAACATCTAGAAAACAATGCACCGAAAGTCACTTCTAATCTCTCTAAATGTGGGAACTCTAGGCCTCTTGGAAAGTGAGTCAAATTAGAAGAGCTGTTTCCCACTAAAGCAGCACTTTTCTGAATCAAAGTTTTCTCCTCAAGTTCTTCGCTAAACTTGAGGCTCTGAAGGATATTTGTACAGACAATATAAAATACATAGAGCTACCAAAGGTTGATAGCCCTACCAACTGGGCCGTAATTGAATTTACATCAGCGGCAGTGGTAGCTTTATTGAGCACCCACTATTCTGCCATTAGCAACTTGGGCTTTCAAATAATGTTAGTCAAACGTTTGACTTTGGTATCCAAAAAGAACAACCAACATATGGTTGAGGAATCTGCTGTTTTAACTAAACAAAAGTTTCCTCATCAGCTCAAAAAGAACATTCTGATGGCATCTGTTATACCTATCCAACACACCAAAATGGACACCAAGGAAGTGGCCAGTTGTGTCCCTTTTCATTTTAGTGCGAGCAATACTAAAGGTGCATCTAACCGGACAAATGCAAATGGATAACTTTGAATTCCCGTGGTCATAACTCTTAACAAATCCATTGGGTATCCCTACTATTTTGTCAAGTGACATTTTTCTTTTACAAGAGACCTGGCAGACTGAACCTTTCAATATTGATGGTTACAATGTCCTTTTTCGTTTTGCTAGCCCTAATGACAGAGGATGCTCATCAAGCGGCCTTGCTGTTGGAGCAAAAACACACTTGAATATCAAACAGTACCCGTGTGATCCTCCTTCACTGTATGTGCTCTCAGCTTACATGACAAATTGCAACCTGTCTGGCAGTGGATTGCTGATGGTCAATGTATACGATTTGCCAGTTACTAAAATCACTCAGGAAAAGGTTGACGCATTGGTGGGGGCATGGTTCGCCCAGTTCCCAAGTGGTAATGTCATCCCTGGTGACTTCAATGAACATCATTCTTTTGAAATGGAGTTTGTGATGTTGATGCTCTGGTCTATATGATACCTAAGGAAAATAACATTGACCATGGTTGAGGTAAATTGTTGTGCAATTCAATTGACTTTGTATGTCTTAAGAAGTCATTGAGGGGTCTAAGTTTGAAACAGACGTGGTCCAACGGCGAATACTCTTCTGTTGGCTTTTTTTTTGGATCGCTCACTATGTGCACGATCCAGCCCCGTTATAGTCACTGAACTGAGAATTAGGGATCATTTTCACCATCTCAAGGACGCAAACTAAGTAGTATCAGCGTCTTTCCACTAGCAGACCCCAATTGTAGGGTGAGTTTACAAGGGAATCGCATCATATGGTCTGACGGTAAAGTGAATATTTTGGCACTATAAATCTCGATCCGCACACATTGGAATCTTGGCTTAAAGGTAATAACCGGTACTTGGAGTGTTTATCATTTACCTTGGCGGCCGCCTTAAATTAAATTCCCCAAGAGGGAATTAGAATGTTGCAGGGAGGGAGTTTCTGATATAGCCATACAATGTAAAAGGCGGGCGCATTTGCGTTGTATGGAATGACTGAAGAGCGTTAGATGGGCCATGTGCGCAGACTGAGGAACCTATTCCTCGTGAGGACCGGAGGGGTGTAGCGATGGCAGAGATGTAGCCGTCGGTTTGATCTGGGGATTGTTGGGGTTTGCCAAAGCGTGCGGTGGGGAGCGGTGTAGTACAGGGAGGGTGGATGCACCAAAGTGCTTACCTGCGGACCAAGTGTAGCGGGCATCCCTGGAGGCTGACTGGACTTGCGTGCAAGGGGGCGTGGTGGCTCTGGAGTTATGGATTGTTGCGATTCTCAGATCAGGGTGTGTTTGTTGGAGGTCCACAGTGGCGGGTTTCCGGCTGAGAATGCAAAAGCAAAGTACGTATCTAGTTCCGAGGCACAATTGCATGGCACCCAACACCTGCGGCGCTGAACAGCGCACCCTTCGCCTGCCCTGGGTTTTCCGTACAGGGTTCGACAAGCAGGTTTTAAGGCGAAGCAGAGTCGTACGTCAATGCGTAGCAGTGCAGAGGCTGAATGAGGGCTGTCTAGACAATTGTCCCACTGACCGCTTGCCTGACACCATTGGCTTGAGAGCCATTCCTGCATAGGGGCATGCGCAGACAGGCGTGTGGAACTAGGAAGAAGCAAAATGCCATCATCCCTAGTAGCCGCATGGCTTTCCATATGGTTATTCCGCGACTGGCTAGATACTGAGTGATTTGGAACATGTTTTGAAGCCTCTCGTTGGAGGGGAAGAAGAGGCCGTCTTCTGGCCAAATTAGTGCTTCTAGAAACTGCTTGACTAGGAACCAGACTTTACTTTCTCATTGATTGAGAATCCCAGGTTGAAAAGGAGATCTACAATCTTGAGTGTTGTCCAGACATGTTTTGTACGAGTCTCCAGCTATGAGCCAGTTGTCAAGATAAGGGTACACTGGAATGGATTGCCTGCAGGGGTGCACTGCTGCCACTGCTCATACCTTAGTAAATACCCTTGGAGATGAGGCAATGCCGAAGGGGAGTACCTTGAAATGATAGGGAGTGTTCTCTATCTTGAACCCGAGATACTTCCGGTGCGCTGGCAACATTTGAAAGTATACATCTTTCATATCCAATGTGGCCAGGTAATACCCATGCTGTATAAGTGGGATTACCTCCTGTAGAGTGGTCATCCTGAATTTCTGAGGTTTGACATACTTGTTTGCAGGATGCAGATCTAAAAGGGCACATGGTTAGATCCTTTTTGGGTATGATATTTTAAGTCATTAATAACCCACCTGTACACAAGTGTTTATAGGCAAGACAAGGAGGGGGGGGGACAGAAGGACAAAACAACGATCTTACTAGGCCTGGTGTCATTTAGATCACGCAAATGCGGGGAGGGAAGAAGTGCCAACAGGTTTTGTGGGGGGGGGGGTGTGCAGGGACTGCAGGGACTGTAAGGTTGCAGATACAGACCCTCAAGTGCTGGGGGAGCCCTGGGGGTTTATAGCGATTTTTTCAAATGCCATATTTCCAGAATGCCATTTTGTCGGCACAAAATTGCCGTACATTTTTTTTCAAATTGGTTTACATTTTTATTTTTGAAATGGGGGGTTCCCATTCCAAACCCCTGTTTTTTTTTTACACTTTTTTTCCAGCAAAATGTTTGACAAAATGAGGTTTCGAAAATAAGTTTTCGAAAATATGACCGGATACCAGCCCGAAGGCAGTGCAAGGGCAACTGGACATGTTGGAGCCTGGGCCAGAGTTTCAGTGGGTGTCCAGGTAACCAGTATGTGGAGCAGTCGGGGACATCAGCAAAGGAGAGGAAGAGCTAAAGCGGAAGCGAAGAGGAAGGTCTTGAGTTGCTTCCGGTACCGGAGGTGGTTCTGCTAAAGTTTGAGAGCAGCAGGGAAGCTGTTCTAGGAGGGAGGCCCCAGCCAAGGAAAGAGATCTACCCCCCCCACCCCCCCCGCTTGGAGAAGCGACTGACCCTCAGAGCTGGAGGTGGATGAATGGAGGGCTCGAGAAGGAAGGTGTTTAGGAAGAGACCCTTTGAGGTAGCACGGTCTCAGGCACCAGAAAGCCTCGTCAACGATGCAAAGGGTCTTGAACTTGATCCTTGCAGCCACAGGGAGCCAGTGGAGAGATTTCAGAGCTGGAGAGATACGATCCCTGGGCTTGAGGCCAAAGATGAGTCTCGCCGTCCTGTTCTGGATAAGTTGTAGAGGTCGAAGAGTAGACGGGCAGATTAAGGAAGAAGCTATTGCAATAGTAAAGCCTGGAGGGGACTAGGCCTCTGTAGACATTGAGCTTTCGGGGGAAGTGAGAAAAGGCAGAATACCTCTGAGGAGGTGCAGCTGATAGTGAGACTTCTTAGAGACAGATGTGAGGAGAGAAGGAGAGGGCGGAGTCTAAGATGACATCAAGATTCTTATCCTCACAGGAAGACGACCCAGGGTGTGCAGCCAGAGAGGAAAGGAGGGAGCAGGTGTCCCAATTAGGGGTACACGGAAGTATATTGAATGAATACCCTGGTTTACCTGAAGAGCTGGGACAACCTCGATCGCTCCTTTTGTAGTAGGATCTGGACCTCTTTCTAACAGGATTTGTAGATATTCCAGCGACAGCCGCCTGGGTCGTTGCAGGAATTCTATGCAATAACAGCCAACGATGGTTCCGAGTACCCACTGATCTGAAGTGATGCCCTTACATGCATGGGTAAAATATGTTAATTGCCCCCCTACAGCGGAGACATGGGAGGGGACCTGCACCACTGAGTCATTTGTTGGCTGTGGCAGGGGAGCCTCTGGATGCTGAGTTTCTCCCTCTAAACTTTCCTTGTCGAAATCCCTGTTGTTGAAGGGTCTGGAAGCTGCTGGAAGTGCCATTTCCGGAATACCAAGGAGTCCCTCCAATTCTGCAGTTGCCTTGGGAGGAGTGGGAAAAGGATTGTCTGAGAAAGGACCGGCGGTTGTTAAAGGCACCTCGTTGGACAAAAGGCTTGGCCGAGACTAAAGAGGACCTCCAAATCTGTCGGATATCAAAGCAGGGTTAAGATCCTGCATGTCGGAACTTACTGCAAAGTTGGAACAAACGGAGAAAAGGGTCAGTGACATTGAACACAGAATGGGGGAATCAGAAGACCTGGCCCAAGAACACACCAACTCGCTAGCAGAAGTGCAGCGCTCTATCCAGACCTTAATGGACAGAACCGAGATCGAACACAAGCAGGAATACCTGGAAAATCACGCCCGCCGCAATAACCAGCGCATTCAAGGGGTGCCATCCTCAATCCCCAACAGAGACCTACTCGAGTACGTGGGCAATTTCTTCCAGTCGCTGCTGCCGAGCCTGGATGAAACCCAACTTTTATTCGACCGTACCCACAGGCTGTGCCCACGTCGAGGAATCGACTCGGACTACCCCCCCCCCCCCCGATGTAATCACGAGAGTCCACTTTTACATCACCAAAGAGGTCATCTCATCGATAGGACGCACACACGGTGATCATTCTAGGGCTCGCCTCTTCAAATATTCCAGGACCTCTCCCCTCTGACCCTACAGAAGCGCAGAGCGCTGCACCCACTTACGCTCTTCCTCTGAGACCATCAGATCCGCTACCGTGGCTGTTTCCGACGGCTCTACAATTCTCGCACAATGGCACTCCGCGAACCATCAGCCACCTCGACGATGCAGCATCAATCCTACGCCCCAGCTCCCCGGGAGGCACGGAGTCCTCCTCCCCCGGCCGATAGATTCCCGACCCGGGCACAGTTTCCTCCAAGCCTAGGTGCGCCCCCCCTGGACTAGGGTACAGAGAAGCCGCAAACCTAAATGAAGATCAACGGAACACCTGAAAGAACACATAGCACTGGAACCTTGCTTACCTGAGCTTCATGCGGGCCCCATGTGGTCCATACCCTCCTCCATTGGTCATTCGGAAAAGAACTTTAAACTGATCAGACGCTGTTCTTACTTACCCGGCATTGCGAGCTGTCTCGAGCTCTTGCCGGCATCGCTGCATCATCGCGCTTCCTGGAGGAGGCGGGGCAATTGACATGTGACTTGATCACGTGACTCTGGGCTCCCTCAAAGGACAGGCTACCACCCTAACGGCGTTAAGCCCGTCAGGAGTAAAGCCCGGTGACTGTTGTGCGGCTGTTAGGCGCTGGGGTGCCCTGACCCGAGCATATAGCAGCCCTGACCGGCTATACCTGGGACCAGAGATAAACGGGGAGGAGCTACACGACGGGTCCAAAATGGGACGCCTGACAAGCGAACCCGCAGAGTCAGAGGCAGCACCGGTAGAAACAAGACTAGGTAAGAAAGAGGTTGGCCTCTCACCCGGCTGTCCGCAGCTCGTCATCCGCCTCTCCTAAACACCCAGTGAGAAACAAACTTGTGCCTACACTGAAACAGTTGAAACTACCCTTCTTGACCGACACTCATTCATTGGAACGTAAATCTGCAATGATATCTGCCCCCCGGGATAAGCAGATCCTGAACCAGCCTGTAACAACGGACAAAGCTGATAAGGAGGTATTTGCTCACGACGATACTCTGTCGGACCTAGGGAAGGGACCCTCTGAAAAAACGACCAAACCTCCGGAGCCAGTAGACAAACTACAGGAGGCAAAATCCCCAGAAAAAGAACTGAGGGAGGCACCGGAAATAGAAGGGGTCACACTTGCACCAGTAAAGGAAATAGATGTAAGTGGAAATCCTTCCCCTCTTTTCGTATCTAAAGATTTTGCCCTAATTGGGGGGAGTTGTCAGAACACGCAGGAGAAAGACCTTATTCTTTCCGCTATTACAGATACTTCAATATCTGCAGAGGGATCACCTCCTCTGGCGGACCAATTAGGGGAAAACCCCCGGAAAACAGGAAGGGCTAATTCGAACAATGACAACATGGCGAAAATACATCTGACCTCACCACATGTACAAACAACGACTTAAACTCGGATTTGGCGGCATCTGATAATTGCAAAGTGGATTTTACTCTAGGGGCTGAGATTGCTTTGAAGTTACCATCGACAATACTAGAGATAACTCCTCCCACTATAGATCGACAAGCAGGGTGAAAAAAAAATACGGCCCTCCCAACAAAGGTGGGAGCCAAGGACTGTGTAGACAAAGCCACTGCATCAACAATGACGAATATCATTCCTGTAATTCAAACACTCGCTGTCCAAAACAGTGAGATTCTAACAGAAGGCAATGCTCAACCAAGCACAGTGAGTGGGTCCAAAACTTCCACACTGGATCCCTCGACTAGTCCCTGTATCTCGCCGGATCAGCCCAGCCACAAGGGCCAGCTATGTCAGCCGCCTAGCCCGAGTCAAGGGAGGAAGAGAAAGAGCACCCAGGAAAAGAGTTTTGATGAAATGGCAAGAGGTCAGACTAGTGCCATCTCGATAAACTCATGGCAGGACGAGTCCCCCTGGTCGAACAAAGGAAGTCACGTGGCTCCAGTGACCCCAAGCACTACGAATGCAAAAACTGTAAAGGATGCTACATTAAGTGAACTATATTCTACCCCCCAGCGGGACTCAAGCACCCCATGGACACCAGTATGCACCCCAAAAGGGATGACCAGAGACGAGAGAAATACCCTCGTAAAAGCACCGTTAAGTAATTCTCGCCTGGCAGCGAAACTCATACAGGATATCTCGAACCTTACTGGGAAAATTACATCGCAAAAAAGGAAAAAAGTCTATCCTTCATTAAAGAAAAAAAAAGAAAAAACGGTGCCCTGGACATAGAAGATCCCCTGGAGACATATAACCAGATACATGGTAAAAAAAAAAAGCCAAGATTTCTCCTATCTCACTAAAATCACCAGCAAAGGAAAATGGAGAGACCATAACCAAGGGTCAAATTAAGAGCATGGAATTGAAGATAGATGATCAATCTATGGAAAAAATAAGTGAATTATACAAGTAAGGCAGAATGGAAGATCTCGCACACATACAAAATGGAGTGATGGCGGCTTTGAATATTACTCTCACCCCATATTTGAAGCTCTACGAAAACAAACGAGTCTCTGCAAATGATTCTCGCAACAAACTCGAAAACAAGGGACCAGTCCATAGAGGCTGACGAAACCCTGAAAGGACTAGAAAAAAGGATGGACTATGAAGTGGAGAAGTCAATTAGATGGCAAGACAGGCTAACAGAGCTGGCCAGTAGAGATTCCAAAGATAAAGAGGTGCTGATGGAGGCGATCTTGGAAGCCCATAAGTGGCAAAGACCGGAGCCCCAACAGCCGCCCGTGAAGGACCCAAAGATCACCTTGGAATTACTTGAACGTGGGGGTACAGAGGATCAAGGAATAGTATTCTCAGAAGCATCAAAACCGAGTTTAGCTCAAAGTGGACCCTTGGTACTCAGCAGGGGGTTGAAGAAACCAAAATTAAATCAAGGGGGAAATGGCACCCCCGCGCCGGATGATTCTTCAGACATGGTAGAAAAAGATCTAAATGAAGACCACAATAAGCCGAGCTATGAAATGTTCCAAGAACCTCGAAAGGCAAATAAAAAGATACCTACCATAGATAGGAAAGACCCACCAAAGATCGTGGGGAAAAAAACAAAGAACCAAGTAACCAAGAGGAAGGAACAGGGCTCAAGAACCTTCCTAAGAAACATTAAAACACCTGAGAAAGAAATACCAAGTAATCCAGCTAAGAAACCGAGAATGGAGCTGAAAATAGCCAACCCCGAGAATGAAAAGAGAAAGCAAATAACGCCTATTGAAATAGAATGTGAGGCAGATCTTGAAGGGAATTTAAGCGACCTAATTGAAGTATTTGAAGAACAACGGGAGGAAGACCGTTGGCTCAACACAAGTCCTTCAAAATGGCAGAATATTGATAAACAGCTATATCAATATGAGCTGGAAAGAAAATCAAATGGTGAGAATAAAGGTGAAAGAGGAAAAGAGCACCAAAAAACCTGAGTAAAGGGGATAACGTAAGAAAACGTTTAAGGAGCATAGACTACAAAGAGAAATCTCCAAAACCACGAGAGGAAGGGCGATCAAAATCAGAAGACAGGGGAAGCAAGAGCCCGGAAAAACGAGAGATTAAGAAATCAACTGAGAAGAAATGAACAGCAAGAAATACCAACCAAACCACGTGACAAAGGCCAGACGAGAACAGAAGAAAAGTCCAGAAGCTCGTCAAAACATGAAAAAGCAAGGAAACCCCTCAAGAGCAAAGATCAAATAGAAAACTCTGCTGTTTCTAATATGGACTTTTGGAAAAACCTGGAAGACCGCCGAGGCAGAAGGAAACGGGTACATAGAATGAATCGAGACTCCGAATCTAAAGACAAACGGAATCCACAAAGAAAAATCTATAAGTGCCAAAGCAAGGAACGCCAATTCGAAGAATGCGGAAGGAGTCATGTCCCTCAACAGACATGTATCCTTAAATTAGAGAGAGCACCAAAGAACTCAAAAAGAATAATTTTGAACCGAAGAAATGTGATGTCCATCTTCAACCAAATGGCAACTCTTAGAAAGATCACGATAGACGACATCTTGATTATTGAATTTCCATAGGAAAAAAGGCCGGATGTGATATTACTCCATCTTGCCTCCCAAAGGACAAAAGAAACCATACTAAAAGCAAAGGAAAGGTTAGCCGAAGCAGGCTTTAGGCTGTCAGAATTTGAGGGGACCGTAAGAAGTAAAATAAAGGCTCTCAAAGAGCATTCTGAACAGCAGAGCCCGGTGAGGACCGATCCGATTAGAGAACCAAAGAGCGGTTATAAAATTCCAGCAAGAGAAAACAGAACACTGAGGCGTGAGGACAAGCCGAGGGATAAAAGCTCTAAACACGCCAAAGCCGAGAAGATGACTATACCACCAAGATCTATCTTGAGAACGAAACGAATAAATGAACATGGGAGCGAGGATAGACATCTTAGGCCAACGGTCCATCAGGACTGGAGGAGGAGAAGCAGAGAAGACCACAGACCTAGGTCAAACACCCGACTTGAAAAAATGAGATTCACAGTGGATAACTCAAAACTACATGGATCTCATATGGAGAATGCGACTGCAAAAGACAAAACACAGAAGGAGCAATCAAGTCGCAAAAAAGGAGAGAGAGAGACCTTCAACCTGATAAAAAAAAAACAATAGGTTGCTACAGAGGCAGTAAGGGGCAAATCCCTACTGGCCTCATGGAACACCAGGGGTTTTTCTAATCTCTTTTCTGGAGACTGCGCTTTCTTAGGGAAGTATGACATCATTGGTCTACAAGAATCATGGATAAGAAAGCTCCCAATATGCGAAGGATATGTGGTATACATGAATCCAGCGAAAAAGGGCCCATTAGGAAGACCTTGTGCTGGCCTATTGACACTTGTAAGAGAATAGAGCAACATAGATGTGTTCCACTACTCCGCGCCAAACCCATATGTCCAGACGTAAAGAATAAGGAAAAAGATCAACCCAAAGGAACACGGAATTCTCATAATAAACACCTATTGGAGCCAAACAGACTGAAATTGAGACATACCTGTCCGATATTATGAAGGCAATACATGAGTCAATGATAAAGGAACCAAACCAACTGATTGTTCTGAGTGGAGACCTGAATATAAAATTAATGGACAAGACAGGAAAGCTCAAAAACAATTCAGTTAGAAGGAAACGCTAAACAATGGATGGAAGAAATAAATGATAAGAGACCTAGATGGAGCACCCACCTGGTTTAGTAATACGACCAGTGCCGTTTTAGAATACTGCTTTGTGGCAGGAAGCACTTACAGCTGGATTAATTCCATGAAAGTCAAGAAACAAACTACCAGTGACCATGCCTTGCGGGAGATTGAACTCAATTGAGAACCTGGGAGAACAACAAGTCTACTCAAACCACAGGTGGAAGTGACGGGAGGTCGAAACCGTCTGCGTATAAAGCAACCTACAATTGGAAAACTAATGGAGGGCTATAAAAATCACGTGGGAACCAACGCTAACGAGTGGAATACATATGGCTACTAAAACAGTTTGAAGTTCAGAATAAAGGGTACACTAAACCCGTAATAACTCGGAAACATGCGTACAACGCAGAATTGGTGATGAAATAAGGAGTATAGAGCATCGCTCAGCAAGGTTAAAACAAAGTTTGCATCCCAATAAAGAAGAACTTATTCGGAAATGTAAGCAATCCTATAGAAATTGGCAAGTTTCATCGAAAATATGGCGCACACAATGTGACGCGGAAACGATGCTAGCAGCGCTACAAACAGCAAATACACGCAGCCTATGGGAGATTATTAACAAGGTGCTGAGCTCCAATCAGCTGTGACTATCTCTCAGGTCTCTAAAGAGAAGTGGGTAGAGCACTATACTAACCTGTTTAAGTCAAGCATAGGAGACGAAACACATCTAGGCCCTATCAAAAAGGCAAAAACTCCCTGGAAAATTGATGATTATGAAGAGATCCAGGGTATTATTAAAAAGCTAAGTACCTCGCGAGCAGCGGGCCCTGATGGCATTTCAAATCAATTATTGAAAGAATGTGGACGAATGGGCGAGCTTCATTATGCAGTTCTTTGATCAAATAAAGAAAACTAGAACCATTCCATCAACATGGAAGGAGGTGTTGGTAGTGCCCAAATTTTAAAAAGGAGATCGAGAAGATCCGAAGAATCATAGGCCGATTGCCCTCCTGGATTCAATCGGGAAAATCTTCGCCTCCATTCTTCTAAGAGATCTAAAAAGTGGGCAACTAAGGAAGGCTTGTTAGACAAACGACAAATGGCCTTTGTGACGGGGGTTGGAACCTCTCTGAACCTATTCATCCTCAATGTACTGAAGCTCCGAGCCCTCGAAAGAAAAACAAACTTATATCTTGGCTTCATAGATCTGGAACAAGCCTTCGATGGAGTCAGTAGAGCCCTCCTATGGACGAAATTGAAGAGCTGGAATTGCCCGGAGGATCTTGTGGAAGCAATTCAGGAATTGTACTCTGGTACATCAATTCAAATTATAACAAAAGGAGGCACCACCACGGAAAAAATTCCAGCATATAAGGGAATCAAGCAAGGCTGTACCTTGGCACCCTTCTTGTTCATTTTATATCTGGCTGATATAGTGGAATCCCAGAGTAGGGTAAGAGCATTTCCACTGAAAATCAATGAAGAGGAGCTGTCTTGGATTCTCTATGCTGATGACGTGGTCTTCATTGATCAAACGGCCATAGGCCTGCAGCGTCGTATTACTGAATTTAAACATTACCTGGATAGAAATAAAATGAAGGCTAACAAAGAAATCCATGGTCTTAATAATGAAGTCATCCAGAGGGCTGAAATCAAATAGAAAGACCTTTGTATCGTCAATTGACAACCAAAACCTGGAAACAGTTGAGTCAATGATTTATCTCGGAATAAGAATAAAGAAAAATGTGAACGAGAATGGCCAATACCGCCTCATCAGAGAAAAACTGGTAAAATTAACAAATCAGGAAATAACTCTCCATAGAAGATACGGGAAATATTCCATAATTCCAATATGGACTTTCTACAAACAAAAAGTGGTGGCCACCCCGACATACGGCGCTGAATCTCTGCTCAACTTCAAGTGGGAAACCTGGGATGTCATCAAAGCTTTCTTTTGGCAGAGGATCCTAAAACTGCCAAATTGTTTGGCAATCTCAACAATAAGGCAGGAACTAAGACTACAATCTTTAAGATCGATAGTATTGTGGAAAACCATCTCTTTCGATAGGAAGTGTATTCTGGACTCTCCACCAGCGCCTTTTGAGATCTTGGCAAAAACATCGGGTGGAGAAAGAAATAAAATCCTTCAACTATGGAAGAAGAAATGTCCGACGGTGCTAGCTCAGTATAATATAAGAGAAGAGACTCTCAAAACAAATCCGAACAAAGCAAAGAAAATCCTACAAGAAAACGATTGGGATGAGACGAGCATACGAAAACAGGAAAATAATGCTACAATATTATCTTGGAGAAGAAAGCACTAAACAACCTCCCACCTTATCTGAGGAGATTTCCGTCGTCCCATTACAGAGACCTTCTGATGCGCTGCAGACTCAATATCCTACCAACCAAAGAGGTTCAACTCCAACGAAAATTGATTGAGCCACAAGACGCAAAGTGTCGATATTGCGAAAATCCCAATTTAACTGAATCAACTAGGCACCTGACATTATCCTGCCCAAAACTAATGGAGGAACGAAAACTATGGTTGGGAGACTTTGTCACATGTATTACCGCGGACACAGAAGAATAATACTGGGAGAGACTGATGACAGTGGAGAAGCTGGGTAAAACACTCGATGTACTCAAATTTATTGAACATCTTTGGAAAAAAAAGAAGGCAGATTGATTGGGAGTCGATCAGAAGGACATTAGACCTGGTCAAGCATGAAGGTCAATCGACCGACAAATCCAATAGAACTGAAACTCACATCTATGGTCTTCCTACACCGTCTATTATGTTCCCTGCATAAGGCCAGCTAGAGGGGACACAAATATAGACGGCCTAAAACGGAGCTCTGCCTACCTTTTTTCTTTCAGAAGGATGTTTTGTATCATCTTATGTTAAAGGTTAAGAGAATTTTAACCATAAAACATTTAAAAAAAAATAAATACCCTCCTCCAAGGTGGATGTCATCGTTTTACCCTTGGGGTGAAATTCAACCATGTTGGCTGACAGCCTGGGCGGGGGATACACCGATAATTTAAAACCGGTCACGGCTCTGGCCCCCTGTTGGAGGCCTTTGTTAGAAGTTTGTACCTCCTGTTGGAGGCTATCTGAAAAGCCTCAGGAGAACCCAAAGCAGCTTGCCTCTCACGATTATGGCTTATTTGCTTCGCCCCCCAAATCCCTCTCCCGCGACAAGAGAATTCGGAGAGCCAGCCACACATCTAAAACTGAAGTTCACCACTCATGTTAGGGGCCTAAATTCCCCTCCGAAAAGGAAATCCATCCTGCAAAGGCTACAGGATGAGGCAACCTCAATAGCTTTCCTGCCAAAAAAAAAAAATCACCTGATCCCAGCAGACTTCTCCCGTCTGCGCAGCAGACTTTTTCCCTCTACAATTCCTGCTTCCAACAGCACCAAGAAGGGAGGCCCCGCCATCCTCTTCACTAAAGACCTGAACCCGCAGGTTCTAGACACGCTACGATGCCAGGGGGGGTGGTCAGGGAGGCAGGGCGTCGCTTCATAGCAATCAAATGCATCATCCTTGGTCAACGCTATACCCCCATCTCAGCTTACGCTCCAAACAAGCATCAGGAAGGGTTCTACCGAAATTTAGGAGTCCCTCCTCCCATTCATTGAGGGGTAAGCGGTCATTGGGGGAGACTTTAACAGAGCCCCAGACCCTCTCAAGGACAGATCGCACCCCACCACCCCCCCCCCAATCAGCCAGGGACCTAAAATTGGCAAATGACCGGCTCCACCTTTTTCGAACGCAAAATGTTGACACTTGGAGTGCGCTATTTCCGGAACAGAAAAACTTCACCTTTTACTCATACGTGCACCGCACCTTCTCTAGAATTGATTTTCTGCTGGCCTCCCCCCAGATCCTGGCTTTCACGGACGTTACCATTGGCCTCAGGATCCTCTCGGACCATGGCTCAGTCTCACTGATTCTGCGAGCTCACAACCCGGACCCCCCTCACCCCTGCCACCGATGGAATTTATGTGACCAGATCTTGGGAGACATGGCTGTGAAGAACTCCATCGCCAGAACAATAACGTTTTCATGGAGAACCGCAACAAGGATACCTCCTCCGGCCAACACCTGGGACGCCATGAAGGCGGTGCTCAGAGGGGAACTGATCGCCCAAGGCGCAGCCTTCCACAAACAAAAACAGGCAGCCCGTGCCATCCTGGAGGGTGATGTCCAAGAGGCGGAAGCTATCCACAAGTGGAAGGGCTGGTCCCCAAAATCCTATAGGGCCCTACAGCTGGCAAGAAAGAAACTGGAGGCGCATTACACTGACGCCATGGCGAATCTACTAACAAGAACAAAACAATGATACTATGTCAATAACAACAAAGCCAACAAGCTGCTAGTTAACAAGCTGGCCAAAGTGAAGTAAAGAAATACCATCCTGGGCCGTCGCGACCCACAGTGGGTGGTCCAATTCGTGGAACACGAGAAGCTACGCCTGGCGGTAGCCCACCAATTGGAAATAATAACGGCAGTACCGAGGAAATTAAACAAACAGCAGTCCTACATCCAAGAGGCAGCTATCCCATTCCTTACGCCCGAGGCGAGGGAAGGACTCGAAGCGAGGAAGTCGAGGAAGCCATAAAAAGCTTGAAATCCAGAGCCCCAGGCCCAGACGAGTTTTCCACCTGATTCTACAAACTCTTCCGTCCTAAACTGGTGACCCCATTAACCAGACTCTTCAACTCATTTGCCTTCACTGGGAATACCACTCCAACTATGCAGGAGTCCATCACAGTACTCATCCTCAAACCTGGAAAAGATCCCAAGGACAATAGCTCATACAGACCCATCTCACTATTAAACCTGGACGCCAACATATACTCCCAAATTCTGGCCAACCGCCTTGCACCTATCCTCCCTGGCATTATAGACTGGGTTCATAACCCACAGCTCGACTAAAGACAACATCCGCCGGGGCACTAGACCTAATATAGGTTGCCAATCAGAAAGCGCAACAACTCGCCCTGCTGGCTCTGTATGCAACCAAAGCCTTTGATAAGTGGATTGGACCTACCTGCGTCTCACCCTCAATGCCTTCAGCTTTGGCCCGACTTTCAAGAAAATGGTCCTAGCTAATTATCAATCCCCCCCCAAGACTCGACAGAGTCAACGGCTCCCTGTCGGACTCAATCCCTCTCACTTGTGGAACGCGACAGGGATGCCCCTTGTCCCCCCTACTCTTCGTTCTGGCCATGGAACCCTTCGCCCAACGCATCTGCCGAAACCTTCAGGTCAGAGACCCGCAGATAGGCCCTGTCCAACATAAGATTGCTCTCTACACAGACGATGTGTTGCTGACTATCACGGACATAAAAGCTTCCATGAAGGCGGCCCTGACTGAGATCCAAAGTTTCGGGAGGGTAGCAGGTTTCGCCATCAATTTTGGAAAATCAGTGGCCCTAGGGGTGGGACTAGGCCCAGGCGAGAGGGAAGCCCTAGAGCAGCAAAGCCCATTCCAATGGAGCGTCAAATCTATCTCATACTTGGGGGTCCAGATCCCCACCCATCCAGCAAAAGTGTACCAGAAGGACCCCTCCTCCCCCTCTTTGAAGAAATGGAAAGGGACCTCAACCGCTGGCAGTCGCAAGTGATCTCCCTTTTGGGCCGCATTACAGCATGCAAAAGGAACCTCCTCCCACGGTTCCTTTACATCTGCTCCTCCCTTCCCGCCTCAATCCCGCTCCCTCCTCTGCAACGGCTTCAAAGGAAAATGATTGACTATCTGGAGGGGCAAGAACGCGCAGATCCCCCAAAGAACCATGATAGGCAGTACGATACTGGGATGACTGGGGGTCCTAGACCTCCGCAAATAGCAAATAGCAGCACAGCTGGCCTACTTTCAAGCATGGGGAAATCGCTCTAGAGCGCCCAAAAATGGGTGAAGATCTAACAATCCCGTCTCTCTCCCCCTCTGCTTTCTCCCGTTTATTCCCTCTGCACTGCGCCGAGCTTGGCCAAGCCTGCGGTCCTCCACTAAGCAATCAATGAGGGCCTGGGACTGGGCCTGCAGACACAAAGGCATCCCAGGGGACCCAAGTGCATTCTCCCCAATCTTCATTAACCCAGCCTTCACCCCGGGCTCTTGCCCAACAAAATTCCGGAACTGGGTGGCGGGAGGCCTTGAATCGCTGGGGCAGCTCTTCGAATGGGACGCCCCTCGCACCTTCGAGCAATGCAAAACAATCTTCCAACTGACGGAAACAGACAGGTTCACTTACACCCAAATGAGGCACTGCTGCTCCCACCCCCAGACCCACGCAGCAGCGACACAAACCCCCGCCCCCCTAGAGCTCATGGTAAGTGACCTAACAGCCCGAGGGAAGATCTCGGCGCTGTATAAACTACTGCAAGAGGACCCTTTCCGCGCCAAGTCCTCCTATATGACCCAATGGGAGGCAGACCTGGGTCACGCTATAGAGGACCATTCATGAATGGACATTTGGTTGAGAACGCGCACGGCCTCCCCCTGCATCAATAATCGGGAGGGCGCCCACAAACTGCTTCTGCGCTGGTACGCCCCCTACCCACCCCCCCTTCTCCGCCTCCATTTCCAGCAGGCAGTGGACCCACACGGCTGGCACATCTGCGGCCTCCCAGGATCCTACCTCCACATGAGGTGGACATGCCCTAAGGTAAGGGAGTTCTGGTCCCAATGTCTCGCCGCAATAAAGGACATAGTGACAATACCGCTGACCCCTGAGCAGGTCCTCCTGGGGATCCCGATCCCAGACTCTTACACAACAGGAAGGAAGGCAGCGCTGGTAACCCAACTCCTGCTGGCGGCCAAAATCACTGTGGCACGAACTTGGAAGTCCACGGAAGGCCCCCTGCTGACTGCTGGTGGGTTAAAATGTGGGATATTCTAATAGCCGAAAAGGTCACGGCAACCAAAGCGGGCGTTAACCATCGTTTTATGAACATATGGGCACCGCTGTTAGACTAGGACCAGAACTACCCGGCCCTGACCTATAAGCCGCGCTTAATTGCGAGAGCCCTGCACTTCAGCAGCGATCACTCATCGCCCGGCCTAGTGAGATTGGGAGACTCGACCCATCCGGGAATAACGAGGGAGGGATAAGGGAAATGTCAATTCACATGCTTCTTGAGGGGCTGCAAGTAAATGTTAATGTACATGTTCATCTGTGTGCTGTTTTATAAACACATTAAAAAAATAAAAGGTTTGGCCGAGATCGGATTCCTTAACTTAAGCGTTGTGTACTCTTTTTTTAGCAGTCTTTAGCGGGAGCAGGGTGTTTACTGAGTTACAGAAGAATTGCCCGACAGGGACTTTCCTTGAGGATATCCTCAAAGAAATCTGTCCGGTACGGCCTCCTGGGTTTTGATTTTGAAATGGTCAGCAGCCTTAAGGAGGTTGTTGAACAACATCTGATCATCAGGCGAGGAGTCCCAAGGCTGAATGAGGGGTGGAGCACCCAAAGAAAAAGCTGGCTTGGTCAGGCACGCAGGCCAGGGTAGTGAGCCAAGTACCCTGGTCATCAGCAGGGTCCCAGTTATTTGGGTCTTGTGAGATCCGGTTCTGTGAGCAGTGATCCGGATCTGGGACATAGATGTCATCAAGTTCATCCTGGTCCTTGAAGGCATCCATAAGAGTTTCGATTGGGTGTTGTCTACACGAGGATGCAAACTATGCACCTGGAGAACAGAGCCTTGGGAGGTATAGGGCAAGTATCCATAGGCTAATGTCTCTTAACCAAGTCATCAAATTGGTCTGACAATATAATCAAATCAGACATACAGGCCTCAAATCTCTCCCTAGTCCACACAGAGGAAGACTATTCATCAGGAGAGGGAAAGGGGGGGGGGGGCACCACTGATCAGACCACATGTCTCTAGAAATATTTTAACCACTATTGATCGAACGTATCCCTGTATTTGGTCAGATCATTACATTGTGGAATTCCACTTCCAATTACCAGAGGCGGTAGTTACACCTTAGAACCCCTCCAAGACCATTATCAATCGTAATTTCAACAGGATTCAGGTGCAGGACCGGTCCTTTTGCTTTTCAACTCTCACGACTGAGACTACGAGTGAAGATTCAGCTGAGGACTTTGCCTCCTCATTCTCAAGCACCTTTTCTTAACTCCTTGATGCAAAAGCTCCTCTTCGATCTAAAATTGTGAGGAATAACCCCAATCACAAAATATGGTTCACTCCTGAACTCACAGCAATAAAGAGGGAAAAAAACAAACTAGAACTACGGTGGTTAAAAGATCAAACTGATGAAAACAAATCTATATGGAAAGAACTAGATAAAACCTACAAAAATAAAATCGAAACTAAGAAGGAGTATTATAATCTTGAGATTAACCAGGGATCCAACCGCCCAAAACCTTTCGAAATTCTTAAACTTCCTGAAAAACCAAAGTCCCTTCTTACTCCATTTGATCCCTCTAAGCAGGACTCCATAGATTTACAAACCGCATTTGAAGCCAAAATGAAGGCCAGAGAGAAGACGTGAAACTACCCATCTTTTTGCCTAGATCTGTACTGGAGATGCAGAATCTATTATCCAATATGCGTCCCACCTCATGCTCTGAAAACATCATCCCGCTCAAGCTCATCTTGCAACACAGAGCTTTTTGCCCCTTTTCTGACCAGGTTTTACACATCCTTTAGAGATAGCTTGGTGCCATTTACAAATAAAGCTGTTAGTTACTCCACTGCTAAAATACCAGTCTGGACCATAGGGATCCAGTTAAATGAGACCTATAACCAACTGTCAATTCCTCCTTATAATCTTGGCTAAAACTACTTGCATGCAATTTCAAGCTTTTGCAGAAACATCCTCCATGACAATCGGCTTTTCTACCCCGCTATAGTACTGAGACAACGCTACTCGATTTATCTCAAATGCTGGGTATCGTCAAAAAGGGCAAAGTGGGAATGCTGGTATTTTTGGGCCCGTCGGAAGCTTTCCACTTGGTCGATCACCAACGCCTCCTGCAGTCCTTATGCCACCTGGGACTTTGCTCCGAGAGTGCGGTTAATTGGTTTCATTTGTTTCCATCAGGATGCAAATCCAATGTTCAGTGGGCGATCGGTCCTCCCACCATCAGCTCCCATTTGGTGTGGAGTTCAAGAGGCAAGTTTGTCCTCTATCTTGTTCAACATGTACACAAGAACTCTGTTCACTATTGGATGATCAAGGGGTATTTTTTACAAACTATGCCGATGACACCCAGCTAGTCCTAGAATCCACTGGGAACCATTTCAAGGATAACATATCCATCTCCCACATCTTCTGCCGGAACTCTGGATGGCCTCCAACTGGCGTTGTCTGAACACCAACAAGATGGATTCTGGTTTTTGGCTACAGGCAGGCCCGGGCAAAACTCAATCCGGCTTTGCACGAGTTTTAGAATCGGCGAAAACACCATCCAGGCTCAAAGCAAGGTGAACACGCTTGGTGTTCAGCTTGAGGCTACTGAGTTCTGAGGCACATGTCAATCAGCTGATCTGAAATTGTAATTACCAACTGCACTTTCTCAGAAACATTTGTCTGTACATTTCGGAAGAGAACAGTGCCACCATAGCTCGAACAACAATCAACTCGAGGTTAGATTACAACTCCCTATTGATTGGAGTGTCAAACTCATGCCTAAAAAAAAATTTCAGGTTCTGCAAAACGATGCTGTACGTATCGTCAAAGCGTGCCAACATCTTCAATCACAACATAACCTTCACTGGCTTCCTGTCAAGGAACGAATCATGTTTAAGACAGGAAATATGGTTTTCAAATGCATCTCGACAAGACTCTGCTCATCTAAAATCATCCATTCAACAATATTGCAGGCCGAAAAATCAGCTCTCTAGTGGAAAGAAGCAGATTATCTGCCCTGGTCACAGAAGTACTAATAGACTAGGAAGATCTTTTCCAGTTAAGGCAGCAATCTTTTGGAACACTCTCCCCATTACCTTGAGGTCGGAAGAGGTACTAGGAACTTTCAGAAAAGCTTTGAAAAAGTATCTATGTGGTTTAGGTGATGCGCCCAATAGAGTTGAAGTCTTAAGGCCTTGCGCAGGTGCATGGGATCCGAACCACCAGGTACGGGAGGCCTCGAAGTTTGATGGTCCTGCAGGCACCAATGTTTTCCGCAACAAGTCAATTGTGGAAGGCCTGGGGTTTGTGTGCTTGGGTGTAGTGTGATGTGTGTCCTTGTCCCCGGGGTGTGCAATCGGACTGCCGATGGCATCCTTACTGGGTCCGGACACATGGGATTCCACAGGTGTCTCTACGGCTTCCGAATCAGAGCTGGGGCTGCCATTGGACGCGTCTGAGGCAACAGTGCTAGTGGAGTAGGCCCCCTCCCCCCTCTCGCTGGGTGTGCTTGTCTGTTAGGGTTTTGGGCCAAAAAGGTTTACAGGCCTTGCAACCCCGATCGTCAGTCACAAGGGAGGCACCAATTGCACTCCTTATGAGTGTCAAATTCCCCTTTCAGGGGAATTTGCTGTTACAAGACTGCAACATTTAAAAGGTGTTAAAAAGGACAGGAAAGAAGGGGTAAAGAGGCACTCTCGTGAAAATCAGTAAGGTGTCGTCCACCACCCACTCTCCCTGTCAGTCCAGACCTGAGGGCCAAGCCAAAGAAGAAATCAACCGGCGAGTCGCCGGAGGTGTAGAGTCAGCGAAGCAAGATCAGTCGAGATGATGTCAAGTAGTTGTCGAGGATGCCTGGCAATAATGTGTCAAGCAAATATAATAGCAATATACACTCTGTAACAAGCTCTGCAGAAAGTGCTAGATAGGCACAAAAAAAAACAATCGGGTGGGACCTCGACGTGTGAAGGATTTTGGGTACACTACACATCTCGTTAGAGATAGTGCTACAGTCATGCCCAGGTCAAGGTCCCTTTTCGATCTTCGAACGAAAGATGCAATAATGCGCGATTACCAATAGATGTCGGACTATATGTACAGCATGTGATTCCAAGCAAATCCGCAAGCATCAGAAATACGCTTTACTCCTTCCATAAAAGCCTTTACCTCTGGTAAATACCTTGTGCTGAGAGTTGGTGTATGCTGGCAGTTAACATTATGAGAGCTGTTTCCAAAAGGTAGGGGAAAAAGCAGATCAGTTATGTCTGAAGGTGACCAATAATTTGGATTGATCTTCATTCTTGTACAGCAGATTACAATAGTTTCCATGCATTGTAATTGCGTTGTATTTCCAAGCATCACTGAGACAGGTATAAGTGGAGACAAGGACCCCAGAAGCCAGGCTGTTAAGTTCTTAGTTTGTGGATTTGGGGGTTTTATTTGCAGATTGTTGGGTAAGTAGGTTGTGTACTGAACACAACCAACTTGATCGGTGGGTGCAGAAACTTGTGCAGAAGGGGAGGATACCATACCTGTTGAGCCCATGTTGGAGAAATGAGTATCAGTGTTGAGCTTTCCTGAAGCAAACTGTACATTATTTTGTGAAGGAGGAGAGTTTAGGTGCTTGCAGGAGAGAAGGAAGCCTAAGCAAATTCCCTGATCTAATTCACACACAGCGTTGGAGGGTCCCTGGTTGTCGGTACCTGGAAACGAAGACTGGGCTTATTGTAACATGTTTTCAAGATCCCTTTGAGTATGGTTTGCGTTCAGCTCCCACTTGTGTTCTTGAACTAACACCCTGCTTGGGCTGTCTGCGAGCCAACTGTACACCTGTGGCACATGCAGTACTTGTACGCAGACTGATCTGTTTATGCACCACTACTATATTTGTGGTGTGAGAAGAACAAGTTACTTACCAGCTGGTAACGTTCTTTCGACTGGATGTTCCTTCAATGTATTCCACATTTTTGACATGTAATGTCCACAGCTGTGCACTTTGGAAACTTTTTCAGCAGAGGGCACCCTGTGTCGATTATGTTGGGTGGATGTCCCCCCTCATCAGGTTCCCTTCGTTGGCGCACCACAGAAGATCCTGGGAGACTGACAGTGAAATCTGAACGCACCATCTGCACAATGTGATGAGCCCCCACCTTGGGAGGTTCTGGAGCTGTTGGGAAGGTGTCAGATGCGACTTCTTGAAAGTCAGGGAGAAGCCCAGCCTGTGGAGGGTGTGGCAGGTGAGACCAAGGTGATCCAACGCTTTCTATGGAGAGTGCGCCCAGATCAGACAGTCGTCCAGGTAGGGTTAGACTTGAATCCCCCCGACCCCCTCTCGCCAGAGGTACGCTGCCACCACCACTTGCTTGGTGAAAACCCTCGGGCGGAGGACAATCCGAATGGCAGGACCCGAAACTAAGTGCGAGCCTCCAGCTGCAAACCTTAGGTATTTTCATGTGCCGATTCATCCCAAGCACAGAAAGTAAGCATCCTGTAGGTCCAGAGACACCAACCAATCCTGAAGTTGAAGGGCCTGGAGGACTTGAGAAAGAGTGACCATCTTGAACTTGTCCTTCCTGAGAAGTTTGTTCAACCAACGCAAGTCCATGATGGGTCTCAATCCCTAGTCTTTCTTCGGGATCAAAAAATAAGGGGAATACCATCCCTTGTTCCTCTCCGCTACAGGCACCAGTTCTATAGTGCCTTTCTCCAGCCGGGTTAGGATTTCCTGCGCAAGGAGCGGATCCGGAAGCTTCAAAGAGTTTTTCCCTGGTGGATTGTCGTGAGGCCGCGGAAGAAAGGGAAGGCAGTAGCCGTGGGTTATGTATGGTATCCAGAACCCATGCATCTGAAGTAATGGCTCGTCATTCTTCGAGATGCTGAGACAGTCTGCCCCTAACCGGCGAAACATGGGACATGGCCTCATGACTGGAAGTGGCTGTGGCAGTGCCTGAAGGCAAAGAGGCAGCTGCCTGAGCGGCTTTGGCACCACGATTTCCCTGACCACCACGGGTACTGTTTCGCTGTCCCCTTTGACAGGCGGCCCCTCTCGTCTCCCAAAGTAGGAGTAGTAACGAAAAGAACCTCCCCTCCATTGCTGTCCCCTAGGACGAAAATGCGGAGGCTGACGCACAGCTGCGCTTAAAGATTTAGCCGCAGCTTTTGAGGTCTGCAACCTCTCAAGACTCTCGTCAGCCTTGTTGCCAAACAAATGTGCGCCATCAAAGGGCATGTTCAGAAGACGGGTCTGCACATCCAGAGCAAAACCAGACTTCCGCAACCACGTAAATCTACGTATAACTGCTCGCAGCCATGGATCGGCCAACACTGTTGGCCGTATCCAAACCTAAATGAAGGGATTCGCACATGGCATCCTTGCCGTCTTGCACGAGAGCAAGGAATCCATCCCTTTCTTCCCCCTCAAGAATATGCTCAGCCACTAAAGAAACAGTTCCACAGAGTGTGTGAGAACCTTGCCAAGGCCATGCTCGCAGCAGAAAATACCTTTCGGGCCCAACCGTTGAAGTGCTTGTTTTTCTTATCTGGAGGTATGGTAGGGTACACCACCTGCCTCGAGGTGGCCGTAGCCGCCTGAACCACCAAACTCTTGGGAGTGGGGTGAGCAGATAAATAGCTGGGGTCGCTAACGGAAGGGCGGTACCTTTGTCAAAGATTTATTAACAGCCGGAAGAGATTCCGGGGACTGCCAAGAAGCTGCTACCCTTTTCTGTAAGGTGAGATGAAATGGTAAAACCGGGTCAGAGGACGCAACTTGATCTAAGATGTCAGTTAGATCATCCTGCACAAAGTCGTTAGGAGGACTGGACCAGCCCAGATACTCCAGAGACCCTAGCCATGAGCCTCATGTATGAAGACAAATTCCACTTCCGGAGAAGTGTCCAACCCACTGGCATCATGGAGGGTCTGCCTCAACTCCTCCAACTGATTGTCTCCAGAAAAAAGTGGAGCCCCATCAAGTTCACCAGGGTCCTCAAACTCAGACCTTCCTTCCTCTTCATATGTGTCATCCAGAGGGAGTTGAAACCAGGCCTGGTGACAGAAGAGGGCCTGAGGTCCAAAACTGGCCTCGCAGACTTCGCTGTAGCCTTCCTAGGAGGATCCACCACATCGGGGTACTCCAATGGCAAATTTCAGGCAAAAATCCAGAAATGCTTCGACGCCAAGAGCGTCGACAACCTTGATGTCCTGAGCGCCGAAGGCGTCGACACTAATGCCGACGGCGCCCTGATAAGATGGCAAGTGCATGACCTTGCAAGGACTTTCCTTGCCTCAAAGGGCAGGAAAAAGGCAAAAAATACAAGATGGTCAAGATACAAATGAAAACCTTGTGGAACGGCCATTGTAGGACACTAGCAACAGTTGGTAGCCAAGAGCGGTGAGGCTAACCAAAAATAACGTAAAGTATGAAAAAGTAACTGCTGCCCCCAGTTTGTCATTTAGCACATCTTAGGTAACCAAAAAATCCTGAGTTTGGTCTAGGGGGTCACAAAAGGAAACCCCATTGCACTGCACTGGACGATGCATTATGCAATAATAAAAAGTTACCAAAACAGGAAACAAAGTAAAAAGGCAAAGGGAAACCTAATTTCCCACTGACAGCCTAAAGGTCTAGTCAGTTTCCTCATAATATGTGAGCAAAAGGCCACAGGAGTGAAGCTGAAGGCTTCACTGCACTGCAAAAAGTCAGGACAGTGTGTAAAACTAAAGCAAAATGTTTAGGGGTCCAACCACTAGATGTTGGCCTATGCAAAGCATGCGTTTCTAAGCAGATCCACAAGCCTCAAATATATAATTTATATATTTTTTTTAAAAAATCAAACGTTACTTACCCAGTAATAATCTTTCTGCAGTTTTACAAACACAAGATTGTGCTGCAGGCCTATCATTTTTATACTTCTGTGTGGGACTATTACTTGACTGTCTCAAAATGTTCTTAACTGTACCTACACACCAAACTTCTGATCTGAATCTGCCTTACGGATCCACCTATGCTACTGTGAGAATTTGGAAAGACCAAAATACCTCCCAACAAAAACACTCCCACAAAAAGTGTCATTGGCATTTCCAAGAAATCACAGCTGACATAAAAAGGGGAAGCTAAAACCGCAAATTTATCCCAGACCTACTGGAAAGGAGAATAAAAAGAAATATTAATGATGGACACGAGACATGCTAAACCCATTCTAAAAGCTTTAATGTCAACACATCTTTTTGAAATGCCTCAGGACTGAAGGCATTGCCAAACAAGTTTAGGAAGGAGGGCGAACTGGTAAAACTAATTTGCATTTATATAGCGCTACGAACCCTCAGGTATCCGAGTGCTGCTTATTATTACCCATGGTGTGTGGTGCTCTGGTGGCTTTTATTTGACTGTCTTGACACATCAGCACTTCACCTCCACTGCTAAAGATTAGCCACTACAATATCTATAAAATCCGTCCCCATCTCAGCTTTCATTCCATCAAAACACATTCTAACAGAAATCCTCCTATGCTCCTGCGACAAAGGTATGGAACTTTGCGACCCATACACTAAAATCTCCCAATCACATTAGATGTATTTTAAGTCTGTTGTGGTGACCCACTTACTGGTTCCCTCACTATCATTGGTACTGCACCAAATACTAAATGATGTAATGTAATGCTTATGTAGAGAAATCACCAATGGGACTTTTCTAGTCATGTTATATTGATTTATACCGCGCACCGCTAACACCCACAAGCAGTCTCCAGGCGCTCATGTTGCTCTGCAAGAGGGGGATGGGGTTGCTAGTGAGGATAGGATGAGAGGATAGGTTCAGAACCAGGAGGAACTGGCATCTGAGAGTGCTGTATTATTGCATGTGGGAGTTGGTACACGAGGCCCTGTGAATTATAACCACTTGGGTAAAACTCAGTGCCTCAGGTGTGTGCCAGTGTGTGTGTCGTGTGGTTTGTTTTTGTGAGCAATGGTAGTTTTGTGCATAAGGGATCCAGAGTTGTGGTTGCTAGTTGGTGTATGATTAATTGTTGTGTTGGTGTGTACTTATGTCATTGATGGTTTTATGGACTATGTGGCGGGTGGTTCACTCTAGATGAGCTTCCTGAATCGCCGAGACGGTGGGTGAGAGCATTGAGTTGATCGGTGTGTTTATGTGTAGTTTAGCATAGCCCTTTCCCTTTGCAATAATGAAATACAAATACGTGCATATGTGGGGCTATTCTATGTAAATGAATACTAAAAAACAAATCTCATTGAGAAGCTAGACTACAGTTTTGTCACCATGAAGAAGCAAGCTCAATGTGCACCATACAAATTAGCAAATAAGACATGCTGGCAAGCATGTCCATACCACTCTGTGTATCCCCACCCCAAATCTAGCTGAGCATCTGTCCAGAATCTCAACATTCATACCCATTTCCTCACCACCTACCTCTTCAACATTTATATTGTCTTTAGCACTTGTCTCAAACAGTTGAATTCCCATCTGGCCTGCAAACTTATAAGCATCTTCCGTCTCCACCACTTTGCGGTCTGGGTCATCATTTTTATTTCCAACTGTAGGGTAAAAAAAAAAAAGGAGCTTTTTAAGAGCTGCATTGTTTGGGGGAACTTTTTAACATTCAAACCATCACCATACTTGGCATATAAATAGCCACAGCACTCCCATTTTTAAGGATTAACCATCCAAAGGCCCACATTTTTTAATTTCTTTTAAATGAAAGTGACAGACTTCCGTAAGTCACTTCACTAGCCAATGCCTCCCCTGGATATATTGGCATGGATTTAAAAATATTGCAGCAAGAGTACAAACATTCCCGCACAGATCTGTACCTTCTTTGGCATCTATGCTCAATTAAAATAGTGATAATGAGTTAAACCTACAGTGTCCCATTGCTGATGTCCTTATCCTATTTAACAATAGAAAACAAGTTCTTACAGTGGTCGTTTGAACTCTAGACAGGAGTTATGATGCACCATGTTCCACTGGACACTCATTACCCTCCTGCTTCAGCTTCAGTCATATCATGGTACCAAGGAGAAAGAAAACCTAGCCCAACTGCCTGCACCATTTTATTCAATTTGGCGACCCTCTAATTCCTGAAGCCCATCCTTTAGGGCAAGAACACGCTACTGGTTTGTGGGGGACCAGTCTGTCCACTCATCAGGGGGGTCATTCTTTTAATCTTGAGCAGAGAGCTCTGGCAGATGTCACTAGCCAGTAAGGGCCAGAGATACTACACATACAGAATTGTATCTATGTTTTGCGATTCCTACTGAACCGGCACCTTTTCCCCACTGTCATAACGCATGTTAACCTTCCTGCAGCTGTGACTCCCCCCTTTAAGTCAAGGGCTGGTGTACCCTGCTTCATGCGATACTTCAATGGATGCTCTTCTCCCACCTTGTAGCTTTTCTGTGCTTTGTCTCAACAATATCCCTATAAGGGATTGAGAGGAACCTCCCCAAAAATTAAAGCTTCCTGTGGGGTTTCAGCAAAATTCTGGAACAGAGGTTATGGAGCAGTCACAACAGCAGGAGAGAAAAGGCTCGTTTCTGTCTGGTGGTTGTATGTCATGTGAGGGTTTGGGACCTGTTTGAAACAATAGGTAGACATCTGGGAGAAACTCTCAGTGTGTGTGTGTGTGTGTGTTTTGCCTTTGGCGGGAACCCTTGGGTGTACCCACCTAGGTGCTAGGCTGTCTGGGCAGGCAGGAAATGGGGGGAGGAGTTTTCCACCCCCTGTCCTTTGTCTGCCAGAGTGCCTGAATAGGACCAGATCCCACAGGGGGTCTGGCTGTCCCGATTGGACAGGCAAACACCTCTTTCTGTAAAATGCTGAGAGAATGGAGAGGAGTGTGCTGGAACTGTATAAAGAGGTGAGGCTTCTAAAGTGCAAAGCAAGTCGACCACTGGAAGCTGAAGTAACCGAAGACGACAACCAGAGGCGCCTGCAGGCCCTTTGCAACACTGAAGCAACCACTGTTTTACTGACCCTGTTTTCTGTGCGACAGAGGAGCTCCGAAGAGGACTCCTTCCCTTTGGCTGGTGGGAACAACCTGGATGGGAACTTTGAATTTAGCTATCTCCCAAGGTCCTAGGAGTTTCCAGAGCTGTGGAACCCCAATACCAGGAGACCTGTAGCCTATTTAGAGTGCATCGTCGTGGAAATGCCGAATCCATCCAAATCTTGCCACGCCCTAAAGGACACTCCAGAGATCCAATCCAACTCTTCCAGACCCCCTCATCAGAGCATGGGACTGCAGGTAGAAAGAAGATTGACCGGCAATCCGTGTCCTTTGTTGGTGCTGCAGAAAAGACGCCAAACCGCAGAGTGCACCAAGAAGTTGCTGAAAGCCGTGCCCCATTTTCTCCCTCGAGACTGCTGCTGAAAGAACCCATCAATTGTCCTGCCTTCACTCATCAGACCAAGGAATCTGGAGGTCTGGGCCAAAGTTGCAACATCACAGAGCATCCAGCACTAAGGTACTGTGGGGAAAAAGGTATTGCTTACCCGATTCCAAAAAGTCACTCCAGAGCGCTGGAGTACACAGAGTTGTCCAGGGCAACCCCCTCTTACCTCCGACTCAAGCCGCTGCTTAAGTCCCTTTAGAGTCCTTTCTCAGGGTCTCCAAAATTGATTAAGCATTCTTCTATCTTCCTCCCTAGAGACTAGAAATATGCACAGGAACGTTTGATTTCTTCCGCTTGCAGGACTTTAAACCTGATACAAACTGCCTTTTAGCTAGGTTGTGTTTCAGACTTTAAAGGACTGGCTGTGCTACGAAACGGCCTATAGAACCTGAAGGTCTATTAGGATAACACTAATCAGCTGTTTTCATCCCGAAAATCCACCATCATATATGTATGCAGACTAAATATAATTACTGTATTATTTTGTGGGTGCACAGTTTTACTGAGAGAACGGTCAAACTACTGTAACAATTAATGCGTTAAGCAACTACAGACTACGCAGTGACCATTTGAAAGTAGTGAAAAGTATATTTGTGTGATGGTTTATTGTGGCAAGTATGTAACAGTGACGCGTGTAAATATATATTTACTGATGAGTGTATCTGCTTAGATTGACATGCTGTGCATATAGTCCGAGATCTAGTGGTAATCGCAGATTATTGCACCTTTCTTTCATTAATGGACTACATTTTCTTTTTTAATGAGCATTTGTTAGGCACTTATACAAGTGAATAGTGTTTCAAAGCGCCACAAGGCTAAATGGGAAGGGAACAGGGGAAAATAATGGCAAAAACAGTAAAATACAGTCATGGTGCTACTAGACTTTGTGGCATTCAGAGGGTGCAAGTGCAGTGAGGAAAGGTGCAGGAGACAGGGAGGGGGCGGGGTGGGGTGGGGTGAGCAGAAAAGTGGGCAAGTGCTGGTGCATGGCCCGAGAAGGAAGTGCTAATGAGAGCCACTGAGGAGAACCTTAGACTAAGTGCAGGCGACTTCCAAGTGTGGGATGCAGAGCAGTGTGTGGGGGGGGTGGGGAGGGAGAGGGGTGTCTGGTATCGATTGGGGAGAAGGGACTGAAATCCTGTGAGATTCATTAGGATCAGGACACCAGTCACAGTGGCAGTGAGGTGATTAGCAGGGAAGGGAAAGAGGGAGAGGAGTTTTGAGCAGTTTCCGGAACTTGCAGAGGTCGGTCTCGTCGGGAGACACCAGCCGAGGAGATAGCCCTGCCCCCCACTCTCTGCTTAGAGAATCATTTGACAGTCAAAGAGTTGGAGTTAGAGGAGCGTAGGGCTGTAGCAGGAGAGTATTTAGTTTGGGAAAGTTGGAGATAGCGTGGTCCCAGGACCCATAAGGGCGTGTGGATGATGCAGAGTCTTGAATTTGATCCTTGCAGCCATCTAGAGCCAGTGGAGAGATTTTAGGAGTTACGGTCCCTGGACTGGAGGCCAAGGACAAGTCTTGCAGCCCTATTCTGGATTAGCTGGAGGGGGCTTAGAGAGGAACTGTTCAACGGGAAATCAGATCGTGTCTCCTTTTTATTTATATTGGCCTAAGCCTAGTCGCTCTGCGAAGAAAACCGTGTTGCAAAGTTCAGGTTTTAGATCGACTTTGCCGCCATTTTAGAATCATCCGCCATTTTGATTTCTGTTTGTGTGATTCTCTGTTCTAAAATGGTGGACTGTGTTTCCAACTTGCAACCAAGCCTTCCCGACCTTCGAGTTCTGTTAATGGTTAGAATGTCCGAGGGCCGACTGTTTAGATTAACCTCATTAGTGCCAAGGACGAGCTATCTCGTCCTTGGGATTCCCTCCCTGTTGCCAAGGACGAGATAGCTCGTCCTTTCAGGCACTCTTTTGTGCGATCCCTGCAAAGCACCACATATATCAGGCATTGCTGGTCACGTAAGGTTTGGGCACCCCGGGGCCAGATTGGCACACCAATGTGCCCCTCTGCGCCAAGGCAAGTTTCACAAAGAAAAAAATGGAAAATGGTGCAACACATTTTAAGGGGGCTGTGGGGCACCCCAAAGGGACGGGGAATTTTCTAATGGGACAGGGTGGTGACCCCGTCTCCCCCACCCCCAATGGACTGGGTGCCATGTCATGCAGCCCTCCCTGGGACCAAATATCTGCTCCTAGGAAGGGACGCCTGAGCCCAGGGAGGAGTGCAGGACAGCCCCCCCAACTTATCTGACCCTGGGGAGGGCTACATGAGATGCGCCACCCCTCCAATTGGGGTGGGGGTGGAGAGGTGCACCCCCTTCAAAATAGAAAATTACCTGGCGGTGTATGGGGGCCCCTCTGCCCCCGCTAAAGGGCAGCCTGCCATTTTGAATTATTTTCTTTGTTTACTAAACTTGCCTTGGTGCAGAGGGGCACATTGGTGTGCCAATCTGGCCCCGGGGTGCCCAAACTTAACTGCTCCACCTACTGGGGGGCCTGTCCCACAATTTTTGGGGGCCCTCTCCCCCCCACCCCAAATGGAGAGGGGGTGCACCTCACATAGGCATTTGTAGGAGGCCCAAGAAGGCCTTATGCGGTGCCCCCGCCACCCATTTGGGGTGAGGGGGGAGAGGGCCCCCAAAAATTGTGGGACAGGCCCCCAGTGGGTGGGGCACTAAGGTTTGGCCACTACAGGGCCAGATTGGCACACCAATGTGCCTCTCTGCACCAAGGGGAGTTGGGCTACCAAAGAAAAAAAGTGAAAATGGTGGAACGCTTTTTAGGGGGGGCTGTGGGGCACCCCAAAGGGTCTGGGATTTTTTTTTTTTTTTTTTTTTTTTTTAAAATGGGATGGGGCGTTGACCCCCTCCCCCACCAGCTGCAATGGAGTGGGTGCCATGTCATGCAGCCCTCTCTGGGACCAGATATCCGCTCCTAGGAACGGATGCCTGAGCCCAGGGAGGAGTGCAGGACAGCCCCTCCCCCTTATCTGCCCCTGGGGAGGGCTACATGAGCTGGGCCGCCCCTCCAATTTGGACATGTGTGGATTCCCACGGGTGTCCTCTTTTGGGAAATTCATGGGGTTCCCTGTTTTCCTTGCTGGCTTCGACACCCTAGACCCAAATCTGTAAGTTGCCCACATGAACAAAATGGGCAGTGGCGAAAGGCTTGGGGTTCCAAGTGGGTTACCCTTTTCCTTTTACGCCCCCGGTAGGTGCACCCACACATGTGAGGTACTGGTTTCATCGGGACATGTGTGGGGACACGGGAGGGTAGGCCATGTGTTGTTGGCGGTGTGTTTCGGTGGAGCACACCACTCCAGGGACCCCTGCTCTTGTATGGGTTACACAGCACCTTCAGTGTAGTAACCCAGGGCTGTCTTTAAGACTGCCCTCTGACTCCATTTCGCTGGGGCTGACTGCTGTCCACCAGAGAAAGGTAAAGTTGCCATTTACTTTACCTAGTCACTTTTGAAACAGACCCAGTACACCCCATCTTACATGGAGTACTGGAAAGGGCTAATCTGTACCCCTTTTCTGTCTGTACCTCCCTGAGCATTGTTTCGCTCTTTTAACATTTAGACTTGGCTGGTGGCAGTGGCATCTACAAAGAATTCATAACAGAGGTTACACAACCGTTATTGGCAATGTTGAACGAATCACTGGACAAAGGCATGTTGCCATTGTGGGAGTCAATTATTGTCCCATTATCGAAGCCCAACAAACCAGAAACTAAGTGTGGCTCGTACAGACCCCTCTTGTTGCTCAATCAAGATTGGTAATTATGGACCACTTTGTTGGCGGACAGGCTGAGGCCAGTAATCCACAAACTCATACACCCGGGTCAGGTTATGTCCCGAATCGAAACATTGCATGTCATTTTAGACGACTGCACCACGTCATTGACCACACAGGGAAATAACCGGCTTATGGCAGTAGCCTTGCTCGACGCCGTTAAGGAATTTGACTCAGTCAAATGGCCATGGCTGCTGGCGGTGTTAAGGGGTTTCGGTGTGGGTCCCACATATATCAAATGGGTGAAGTTGCTATATAACAAATCAGTTGCCAGAGTCAATACAAGCACTACCATATCGGAGCAATGGCGGTTGAGCAAGGGCACTAGGCAAGGTTGCCCATGGTCTCCGATGATGTTTATATTGTCCTCAGAGCCGCTAGAAGTGTATCTATGGAAAAAATACCACGAGACTGGCATCAAAATATGGGTTAGCATACACTTGATCTCCCTGTATGCGGATGATATGCTCCTTCATCTACAACACACAGAGACTAACTTACGATATGTGTTTGAGCACTATGCTGACCACCTTTCTGGCATTACAATAAATGCAGCCTGTTCCCCCTGGCCAAGTATAGAAGTAGAGCCTGGAGCGCGTTGCCGGAGCAGTCAATTAAATGGGAAACAGACACATTCAGATATCTGGGAATAGACGTTTTCCATGACCCGAAAGCGGACCATGTACAAAACACGATACAGGCGGTGAATAGAATAAAGAAGTACATGGAATTTTGGGCCAAGCTGCCACTTTCTTCAATGGGAAGACCCGCGTTATTTAAGATGGTGGGGCTTCCGAAGCGGCTCCACTATTTTACGAATGCTCCTCCCCGAAGGCTACAAGATCCTCTCAGCCCCTAGATCAAACCGGTCTGGAGGGGGTGTAGCCCTGATCTTCCCCGAGTAGGATTCCAGCCTCTCTCATTCCCACTCAAGCTTACTCCTCTTTTGAATGCCTAGTCTGCAGGCTCGCTCTCCTAGCCATTCTCTTACCGTTGCTACCCTCTGCCGGCCCCTGGTCAAATCACCTCTTTTCTCTGAGTGGGCTGACCTCTCCTCCCTCTCGGCCTCAACCACTCAACTTCTCCTTGGTGACCTCAACATCTATCCTGATTCTACCAGTCCCTCATCTGCACTCTTTCGCAACCTCTGCAATTCACTCTCCCCCCTCCATCCTTCCCTCGGCCTGGGGCACACAGTTGATGTCTTGATCTCATCCGGCCTCCCCCTCTCTATCCCTCCCCTTACCACTCATCTCTCCTGAAGTGATCACTGCCTCCTCATCTCTCCATCTCCTCCCCCCCCCCAAGCAAACTCCACTCCTAGAGTGCCACCCACCTTCTCGGATATTCGTCCCATGAAGCGTGTGTCAGTCGAAGCCTTTGCTACAACCTTCTCCCCTCCTCCTGTATCCCAGACTGATTTACACCCAGACACGGCCCTCTATCTCTTCTCTACTCCTACTTCTGCTACTCTCGATACTCTTGCCCCCGTCATGAGGATCCGTTTTAAGTCCAAATCCAAGTGCTATTCTTGGTATGACTCTGACCCAGCTTCACTTAAATGGAAGTGTAGGGTGGCGGAGAGGAAATGGAGAGCTTCTTGCTCATCCTCCGACAAACTGGCCTGCTGCCTGCTCCAAAGGCAATACCGACTCGCTGTCCGCACTAAGAGAGTCCACATACAAGCCTGAGTCTCTACTGCATCTAACAATTCGGCCAAACTATTCAAAATCTGCAAGGAGCTGGCCATCCCTGCTACAGCCTCCACCCCCCCTCCTCCTCTCGCCTCCCAGGCTTTGCATTGCCCTTGCCTCTCACTTGATCTCTAAAACCCAGGACATACTGGCCACCCTCTCCTCCGCTCCCCCTACTCTTCGCTCTCCTTTTCGTCTTTCTGACACTCCCTCAGCTGCTCCCCCCTCTTTCTCCTCCCTTCCTCTTTTCGCCCCGGATGAGGTTGCTAGACAAGTCCGATATATGAGAACCACATCAAAACAGGTCCATCCCTGTTCCTTTAAAACCATTAAGGACCACATTGACACGCTTGCTCCGGCCCTTGCCGATTTCTGTAACTTCTCCTTTGCCTCTGGCTCTTGCCCCTCCCCTCTTAGGCACTCCCTTGTGCATCCTCTCCTCAAGAAATCCACTGCTGATCCACCATGTGTAGCAAACTACCGCCCAATCTCCATTACTCACTTTTTGGGTAAGCTCCTGGAAAAGCAGGCCATCTCAGCTTAATCTTCATGCCGACTCTGTTGGCTCCCTCCAGGACCACCAATCTGGCTTCAGAGCTGCCAGAAGCATGGAAACAGCTCTCCTGTACATCCGTGAAGACCTGCTCTCCAACCTCGATTCTAACATGCCCTCTGTCCTCCTCTTACTTTATCTCTCCACTGCGTTCAACACGGTCAATCATATCACCTTGCTTAATCGTCTGTCACAACATGGGTATCACTGATCAGGCTCTGGCCTGGCTGACCTTCTCTCTGATCGACCCTCCCAGGTACAACTTGGGTCCTTTCCATCTCCCTCTTCACTTGTGGTGTCCCTCGGGGGTCTAACCTCTCACCCTGGCTTTTCAACCAATACCTGGCAACTCTCGCCTACTGCATCTCCATTTTCTGCTCAACTTTCCAGTGCTATGCTGATGTCACCCAACTCATTTTCAGGCTTCCTTCTGCCTCCTCCTCTCCTTCCCTCATCTCGAATTGTCTAATCGCCATTCAAAATTGGTGTGCCGCCAACAATCTATGTCTTAATGCCAACAAGACCAAGATTCTCCTTATTGGTACTCCATCTCCATCCTTCCCTCTCTGGTCGGCCTACCATGGACCTCCTTCTACCAGCACCTGTGCGGCCAGGAACCTCAGGGTTATCTTTGACTACACTTTCCTTCTCCGCACACATCTCTGACGTCTCCAAAAAGTCAAACATTTTATTGCACCTCCTTAAAAACGTACTCTGCCTTTCCGCTCCTTCGCTCAAAAGCTCACTGTCTCCCAAGCTCTGGTTCTCTCCAGACTGGATTACTTTAACAGCCTCTTTCTAAATCTTCCTGCCTCCACTCTCCGCCCTTTACAACTACTGCGAGACTGGTCCTTGGCCTCAAGCCCTCGGATCGTATCTCTCCAGCCCAGAAATCCCTTCATTGGCTCTCAGTGGATGCAAGGATTACATTTAAAACCCTCTGCATTGTCCACAAGGCTTTCAGGGGCCTGGGTCCAAAATATCTTCAACTAACCCTCTGTTAACACCTCCCCTCTCGAGCCCTTCGCTCCTCTACTTCTAACTCCCTGAGGGTTAGTCGTTTTTGCAAAGAAACAAGTTGGGGGTAGATCTCGGTCTTCTGCTGCTGCCTCCCTTTGTAACAGCTTCCCGGCCACCTCGATACTTGAGGAAAAACATCTACAGTTCCGGGAGCATGGCAGGAGCCTTCTCTTTGCCTCAGTCGTTGCCCCCTTTCTCCCCTGTTGATCTGTTTCTCTTGGCATCGTGCACCTGGCAACCCGCTGTCATTCGGGCTCAGATACCTGCTCACCCTGCCACCCCCCTGCACTGCCTACAGGCCACCCTCTGCACTAGGGTCCTGTATCTGTATGCATACAGTCCCCCTCCCACTTTTCTTCTGCACTTATCAGATATACCTTATCTGAGCAACTTTTACCTGCCACTTGCTGGCTGCACTACCTTGGTTTTAGCACCCTTTTTAAAATCATTTATTTTATTTAATATTTACTGTTTTTCTCTCCTCTGCTCCGCACTTTCCACTCCCCCTCCTACATGCACTTCCCACTTTTCCCTTTTCCATGCACTTGCGCTTTCTTAGATGTCACTGGGCCTAGTAAGATCACTTTTTTGTTCTTTTTGCATGGTCGCGCTCTGAAACACTTGTGTACAAGCCCGATATTAATAAAATATAATTTCATATCATTCCATTTAATATACACAGAGTTTTCTTTAGGACACTGAATACTATCTGCCGGCGATTCCTGTGGCACAATTCTAGGTGTAGTAGGTCGGAGAAATTTCCAGAGACCATACGAGTAGGGAGGGATAAAGTTGACGGACTTTGAGGGGTATTTTCTGGAGTGCCAACTTCAATTTGTCACATATAAGTTGTCGGATGAACAGTCCCAAGAAACAGTTACTACAACCGGCATGTGCCCCATTCTTTTTGGAGGAGATGGTGTGGACTACAGCACCACGGGGATCCTGTCCTCCACTATTGTTGAAGCTAGGTAAAATTATTTAGCAAAGAGCCTGCCGTATTTGAGCAAGGACACACCTTACTCACCCCAAATCCCACTGGTAGCATTATAGCATTAAAGAGTAAAGATACACAACTAAGGTTGAAGGCCAGGAAATATTGGGAGCTCAAAGGGGAGTCATCATTAGGGGATGTATTAAGAGAGGGGAGACCGATGACTTAGTGCAGTAGTGGCGGAATCAGGAGTACAGGCAGGGCAGCACATAATTTACACCTCATTACTCTATATCGTAAAGTTGAGATGGCCGGGGGTTGAAGGAGCACTGGTAGAAGATGAAAAGAGAAACTCTACGATATTTCCAAAGGTGGACATAGTGTCAAAGCTATAGGAGTTATTACTGGCAAGGTTGGATTACAATTTGATACAAACTGGACATAGCTGTGAGGCAGATTTGCAATAGCAGCCGTCAGGCGCAGCCTGGAGCTGGATCATGGAGTATCATAAAAAA